>NC_134535.1:131584730-132187230 GCF_050624435.1 Tenrec ecaudatus
GTCAAGTAGAATTATACAATTGTTACCACAATGAGTTTCGAAACAATCTTTTTCTACATGGACTTCTTGCCGTGAAGTTTTTGATTCTCACAGTATCTTATTTTGGGGAGTTCTCGGTGATCTATTTTGTCCTCTGCTGTGTGTGGGTTTCGTTACATTTGTTGTTGTCGTTGTTAGGTGCTACTGAGTTGGCTCTGATTCACAGCGCACCCTGTGCACATCCCTGTGCAGAAAGAAACCCTGCCCCGGCTGTGTCCTCCTCACAATTGCCCCTGTGCCTGAGCCCTCTGGGACAGCCCTTGTGTGAGTCCATCTCGTTGAGGGCTTTCTTCCTTTACACTGCCCCTCTACTTGCCCAAAGCAGGCTATCCTTCTCCAGGGTCTTTCCTGACCATTTGTCCGAAGTATGTAAGACCAAGTCTTACTGTCCTTACTGCTAAGGAGCATTCTGGCCCTACTTCTGCCAAGCTGTTTGTCCTTTAAGCAGTCCATGGCACTTTGAATATTCTTCTCCAGCACCACAATTCAAGCGTATCAATGTTTCTTCGGTCTTCCTTAGTCAATGTCCAACTTCCACAAGGATAGGAGATAATTGAAAATACCATGGCTTGCTCTCTTGCTTGGCTCCTCCTCTCCTCTCCCATCCTCACTCCCTTGTTCCCTTGCCCTCCTTCCTTGTTCCCTACCCCTCTCTCCACACGGACCTTCAAGCGGGGCTGAGATCCTGGTTGGATAACAATGAAAAAAAGTGCTCTTAAAAAGCTGAAGAACAGCTTGCCGCTTCGACAAGAGCTGGATCATCTACAGGATGAACTGTCTCACCGGTTGCAGCTCTCAGATATCAGGTGGCAGAGGAGCTGGGGGATCGCCCATCGCTGTAGCCGGCTGCATAGTTTAGACCGGTTAGCGCAGCAGCAGAACTCGGAAACCCTCAGAAACGCAAAAGGATGTACGCTGATGTTCACAGACTGCCCGGGGATGAGTGCCGGCGGCCACGTGAAGCTGGCAGCCATGGGCGTCCATCACCACTGGACCGAGCTTTTTGAGAGATGGCCAAGTTATTTTGACCTTCAGAGGAAGCTGATGCTCTTGGAAAACCAAATAAGCTGTCTTCTAGGGGGCCTTCAAGTCGTTTATATTGAAGAGTTGCAGCCGGTGTTGTCACTTGAAGATTATTATGCTCTCCTTGATGTGTTCTATAACAGACTGTTAAAAAATAGAATACCTCTTCATCCTCGAAGCCTGCGCCGTTTACAGCTGATCCTGAACAGCCATAGGTACGCGCCGAGCTCGCATGAGCTCGGGCATTTCAACATCCCGGTCCTCTTGACTCCGCGAGCCTGCAGTGGTTCATGCTCGCCAAAGCCCAGCAGGCCAGAGAGAAGCTTAGAAGGAAGGAGGGGTAAGTGCTTTAGCCCCCTTCGCGGGGGGGTGGGGGGGCAATCGTTCACCCTCACTGCTCAGAAATCAGCGTGTGGAGCCGATAAGCCTGGGGCATTCAGACCATCCCACATTTAGGACACAGACTTCTGTGTTTCTTGATCCCCCACCTTCTTCTCCAAGGGACTTGATGAGGTGCTTCTGTGAGTGTAAGGACCTTAGTCAGTCACTGTCTGCCTCCATTTGAGAAGGACACCTTGAAAAAGCACAGGGTGGAAAACCAGGCCCAGACAGATGTCCCCAGATGAAGAGTGACCACCAGGACGACCACCAGATCGGCGACCGCTGGATCGACGGGCACCTCTAGTCATTGCAGGGTCCAGAGCTACTGAGAGGGAGACCTCTTCGTCTCCATTTTAATTGAGCAGGAATTCTAAAGTAAAACTACTGATTGAGTTAAAAAATAATACCATGGCTTGGGGCAGGCACCCTTTAGCCCTCAAAGTAACATCCTTGCTTTTCAATACTCTAAAGAGCTCTTGTGCAGCAGATTTGCCTCATGCAATGTGTGTTTTGATCTCTTGACTGCTGCTTCCATGAGCAGTGATTGTGGATCCAAGTAAGAAAAAATCCTTGACGGTCAGGTCGTTTAATCCGGAAACGGCAGCTAGGGCAGAGGCGACAGACCGAGGGGTCGTCGTTGGTGGGCGCTCCGTGATCCGTGCGAGGATAGCGTAACCCGGAAGCGGAAGGGCTCCCGTCCCAGCTCCGGCCTCTCACCTGACCCAGCCCACCAGCGGGCTCCTGCCACTATGGACCTGTTTGGGCGCCGCAAGACACCTGAAGAGCTGTTACGACAGAACCAGCGGGCCCTAAACCGTGCCATGCGGGAGCTGGACAGAGAGTGCCAGAAACTGGAGACCCAGGAGAAGAAAATCATTGCAGACATCAAAAAGATGGCCAAACAGGGTCAGATGGATGCTGTGCTGCATCATGGCCAAGGACTTAGTACGCACCCGGCGCTACGTCCGCAAATTCGTACTGATGCGGGCCAACATCCAGGCTGTGTCCCTGAAGATCCAGACGCTCAAGTCCAACAACTCCATGGCCCAAGCCATGAAGGGAGTCACCAAGGCTATGGGCACCATGAACAGACAGCTGAAACTTCCCCAGATCCAGAAGATCATGATGGAGTTTGAACGGCAGGCAGAGATCATGGACATGAAGGAGGAAATGATGAATGATGCCATTGATGACGCCATGGGTGACGAGGAAGACGAGGAGGAGAGGGGGCTCGCTCAGTGTGGCTGCTGGTGGGAAGAAAGCAGAGGCTGCCGCTTCAGCCCTGGCTGATGCAGATGCAGACCTGGAGGAGCGGCTTAAGAACCTTCGGAGGGACTAACCAAGCAGCCCTACCTACCTTGAGGGGCCACAGGCATTGCCTCTGGAATAAAGATTGGACACTAAAAAAAAAAGAAAGAAAAAATCCTTGACAACTCTGTTCTTTTTTTCCAGTTATCATTATGTTACCAGTTGTGAGGATTTTGGTCTTCCTTTTAAAAATTTTTTAAAATTTAAAACATTTTATTGAGGGTACTTACAACACTTGTAACAATCCATACATCAATTTTTTTTTTAACATTTTATCAGGGGCTCATACAACTCTTATCACAATCCATACCCACATCAATTGTGTAAAGCACACCTGTGCATTCTTTGGATTTTGGTCTTCCTTACGCTGAGTTGTCACCCACACTGAAGGCTGCAGTCCTTCAACTTCATCAGCAAGTGCTTCACTTCCTCCTCACTTTCAGCAAGCGAGGTTGTGTCATTGGCTTATTTCAGGCTGATCATAAGCCTTCCTCCAATCCTGATGCTGTATTCTTCATATAATCTAGGTTCTCTGATGATTTGTTGAGTATATAGAATGAACAAGCATGGTGGGAGGATACAACCCTGACACACCTTTTCTGATTTTTAAACCAATCAATATGCCCTTGTTCTGTTTGCACAACTGCCTCTTCATCCATGTACAAGTTCTGAATGAGCACAATGAAGTGTTTCGGAATTCCCATTCTTCTCAAGGTCATCCACAGGTTATTATGGGTCACACAGTCAAATGCCTTTACATAGTCAACGAAACACAAGTAAAGGTATTTCTGGTATTCTCTGCTTTGAGCCAAGATCCACCTGACATCAGCAATGATATTTCTTGTTCCACATTCTCTTCTGACTCTGGCCTGAACTTCTGGCAGCTCCCTGTCAATGTACTGCTGCAATTGTTGTTGGGTGATCTTAAGCAAAATTGTACTTATGTAAAATTTTACATAACGATATCATTCTATCATATCAATGATGTCATTCTATAGTTTGATCAGTCTGTTGGGTCAGCTTTCTTTGGAATGGGCACAAATATGGATATTCCACAAATATGGATCAGTTAGCCATGTAGCTCTCTTCCAAATTTCCTGGCAGAGATGAGTGAGTGCTTCCAGTCAGTGCTGCTTCAGCTTTCTGAAACATTTCAGTGGGTATTCAGTCAACACCTGGAGCCTTGTTTTTGGTTAATGCATTCAGTGCATTTTTAACCTCTTCCTTCAGCACCATTGATTCTTGTTTATATGCTACCTCCTGAAATGGTGGACTGTCAACTAGTTCTTTTTCGTACAGTGCCTCTGTATTCTTTCTAGCTTTGGATGCTTCCTGCATCATTCAATATTTTGCCTACAGAACTTTCAAGATTTCAATTCAAGGCTTGACTTTTTTTCTTGAGATCTTTCGGTTTCAGATATGCATGTTCTTCCTTTTTGGTTTTCTAAGTCCAAGTCCTTGCACATTTTGTTGTAATATTTGGCTTTGTCTTCTTGAGCTGCCCTTTGAAATTTTCTTGAACCGGTATTGCATTGCATGTCAATTGTTTTAGGTAGTATTGTCATTTTCACAACAGTAAGTCTGCCTATCCACGAGCATGGGATAGTCTTCCCTTTATATAGGGCCTTTTTAGTTTCTGGTAGTGATGTTCTGTAGTTTTCTCTGAATAGTTCTATTGTTTATTTAATTGAGTTTATTCCTGAATATTTAACCTTTTGTGTGGTTATTTTCAATGATGTTGGTTTCTTAATGTCTTTCGTAGCTCTCTTCCCTGGCATACAGGAATCTGATTAATTTCTGGTTATTAACTTTGTATCTTGCTACCTTGCCAAATTCCTCTATTGTTTCCAGCAGGCTTTTTTTGTGGAGACTTTTGGGCTTTCTACAGATAGGAGCATATCATCTGCGAATAGCGAGAGTTCCACTTCTTTGCCTCTGTGTACTCCCTTGATTTCTTCTTGTTGTTGATGGCTCTAGCTAAAACTTCTAGCACGATGTTGAATAAGAGTGGTGGGGGGGGGGGACATCCTTGCCTGATCCCTGTGTTCAGTGGGAATGTTTTTAACTTTCCCCCATTGAGCATGATGTTGGCTGTTGGTTTCTCATATGTAGCTTTTATTATGTTGAGGAATTTTCCTCCTATTCCTGTTTTGTTGAGTCTTTTGAACAGAAATGGGTGTTGAATATTGTCAAGTGCCTTTTCTGCATCTGTTGATATGATCATGTGCTTTTTATTTCTTGCCTTATTTATGTGGTGGATTACATGTACTGGTTTTCAACTATTGAACAATCCCTTCGTACCTTGGTCATGGTGAATTATTTTTTTAATAGACTGCTGTATTCTGTTGGCCAGGAGTTTGTTGAGGATTTTAGCATCTATGTTCATGAAGGATATTGGTTTCTCATTTTCTACCCTTGTGGGGTCTTTGCCGGGTTTGGGTATTGGTGTGTTCTGCTCACGTCATAGAGTGAACTTGGGTGTTTGTTGTCTTTTTCTATGTTCTTGAATAGTGTAGTATTGGTGTAGTATTGTGTAGTATTGGTGTAGTATTGGTGTCAGATGAAATTTTCTTTCAGTTCCTTGACTGCATCCTTTCTTCCATTTGCTTTAGCTACTCTACAAAGATTGATAGGAAGATTGGTGGTGGAAGATTAAGTAGGTCGTATAGAGGAATATTTTATGGGAAGCGAAAATGATAATCTAATGTGCCAAGTTTTAACTCTCACACACCCCCGCCCACCACGCACACCTCCATGCATGTTAGAGGAAAATCACACTACTGTGGGTATATATTCAGGTGAGAGGTCAGAGCATTAAAAGGGTGAGCTGTGGACGATCTACAGTGGAGCTTTCATCACTGCCATTCTGTATTTCCCTCCCCTACAAAACACATTGATTGCCATCCAGTAAACAGGGAAAAAAATTGTGGCCATACTGGTGTGTGTGTGTGTACATATATCAAAGATAGGTGCCAAATTGTTATAAGTGTTGGCCGTAAAGGTGGGATTTGAGGGTTTTTTAAATGGTATTTTTGTTTCTATAACAAAACAGATCTTGCTGTGATAGTGATATTTTATTCCATTCTAAATTAAGTTACGCAAGAAGGACCTGGCATGGGAGAAGAAAGATCATGGGGTTAGGCTTGTTAGTTACTGGGAAGCCAGCATCTCACCTGACCTCCTTTTCTGGTTTCAGCTCTTAAAACTGTAATGACTGATGCTGTGGAACCGGTCCATTCTTTAGCTGATACTGTCCTGAAAAGAATAGATATCAACATCAAGTCCAAGTCCACTGTCCCTTCCAGGCTGAGCAGACTGAGCATGAGCCTCTTAAAAGGCTCTGGCATTGCAGACTGGAACAAAAAGAAGCGGCTTTTCAGGGCTATGAGACGGGATGAGGACAATGGCATCCATCAGAAAGAGTGGAGTAAGGTCCTCAGCTATCTCACCGTAGGGTCGAAATGGTGCCACAATCGAGTTGAACATGCTCCGTTTATCATCGATAGTTTATGTGAATCACCGAAGACACAGGAAGAAATTCTTCTGCCTCCCAGCAAATCAAGTGTGTTTGACTCAGAACTAGAACAGAAGACCAAATGCCGTTGCTTTACTCCACTTGCAAGGGCTGGTTTGGATTAAACCCAAAGAGGTAGTTTGGATCTTTAAAGATACAATAGGTTGTTTGTCTTTTATCTCCCTAGGTGGCTGTTGGCTATCAGCCTATATATGTCAATAAAACTTATTTTCTCATTCTAAAACAATATGCTTTCCGTCCCAGTCCCTCCACCTTGTTGGAAAACTTTTGCCTGGAAAAAGGGAGGAGCGGGGTGGGAGGAGAGCACGGGACCTAGCTTTCACTCTTTTGACCACCTCCACACAGGTTGTATGGAGTTCACATGCTGGACACATTACCGTGGGTACATGCAGAGGATAGGTTAGAGCATCAAAAAGTGGGCCGTGGAAGATATACACTCACTTCCATTGATTTCTCTCTCTTGAGAGCACCTGAGCTCGCCATGGAGTGACTAACATTGTTATTGGGATAACTTTGAGCTTATTCTAATTGACTTTAAAAATCATCCTAATACTTTGATTTAAACCCTTACCCCCTCTATCACATCATCAACTATCTGTTACTGACTTTGGACCAATTACATGTAACAGAGAGACAAACACACAGGGATCTATGTACACTTAGGCTCACCATACGACTGCTCACAAAAGCAAGAAGATGGAAACAACCCTAAATGCCCATCAGGAGAAGAACGGATAAAGAAGCTTAGGTACAAACGCACAGTGGACGAATAGGCATCGCTAAGAAGAAGTGACGAAACCACTAAGGACCACGCCGTGGACCTGGAGAACATTACAGTGAATGACATTAGCTTATCGCAAAAGGACAAATTTCTTATGCAGCCATGTAACATAAGGGGGAAAATCACCAAGACATGGACTTTCATAGCAAAGGTTATAGACTTTGGAATTTGCCAATGTGCGGAGGGCTAGGGAGGGGGAATAAAGCGATGGATGAGGTGGTTCAAGAGTGCTGACCTGGGTGTAGTTCAAGATGGTAATTCACAGAAAGGTAAGGGGAATCAAGAGGCTGGGGCGGAGTAAGCTTGTGGGGGGTTGAATAATAGTTTAGACTCTCAAATATAAAGTTGATGATCTGAAGTGTAGTCCCCAACATAAGTTAAAAAAAGAAAATCAATAGCCCTAGCCTTATCCACACCCCAAACCAAACAGAACTCTCTGCTATGGGGTTCATAAACATATACCTTCATTTCACACCCAAATCATAAACCTAACCCTCACCCTACCACAAACTCCTAACACGGACCTGCTAACCTCAATCCTGACCCTATCCCGAAGTCTAAACCTAATATTCACACTATTCCAAACGCTAACCCTAAATTTAAACCAAGCCGTAACCCTATACTAAACCCAAGCCCTGTCTCTAAGCCTTTCTATAATGGAATCTACAAGCATAACCCTCACCCTCACCCTTACCCAAACCCTAAACCTCACTCTAAAACTAAAGTTAACCCTAACCCTTTCCATAACCCTATCTCTAACTATATCCCAAGTCAAGCCTACACCTAAAACCCAACCCTAAACTAACCTTTTTCCTATTCCCAATGCTAATTCTAATGGTAGCTCTAAGCCAAACCTTAGCCGTGACTCTCTAACTTAACCCTATCCCAAATCCACACCCTAACATTAACCCTTTCTCTAACCCTATCCATAGCGTAATCCTAACCTTCACCTTCACCTACTCCCTAACTCAAAATGCTTTTAAAAAGCAGGGGCACACCAGCTACCGCTACCAATGGTTCTGAAAAGGATCTCATTAGAAGGTCCTGGATAGAGAAGAACAAAAACAGGGAAGAAACAAAACTCAACATTTTAAAAGTAGCTAGGCTTACTGGTTGGAAAGAGATGGGCGGGCCGCTCCCCGGTGGGCCACTTCCACGCCCCACTCACCCCTTCCCTGAGAACGTGGTCTTTAGTTACACTTAAAGTCTGGAACAGAACCCACTACTGTGGTAAAATAATCAGCTATTTAAGATAAAAATGGTAGCCTTTACTCAGAAACAAAGTTTAGAGAGCTAGAAAAGAGGGAGGGACAGCAACAGGAGCGAGAGAGAAAGTGGAATAAGAGGGTATTGAGGGAATGGGATATATGGGTGAACGGAAACACGTATGAATTATTGAATGTACAACTGATGATCTGCTCTGTGAACCCCCCAATTCACAATAAAAAGTAAAAACAAAACACAAACCAGGGCTGTGAAGTAGTCAATTAATATGGTCTAGTCCTCGTGTCTCTCACCATATCCCTTATTGAAAAATTGTAACTCCTGGTCTCTATGTCTGCGGCTCTAATCTCACTTGGGAGGGAGTTCTCTGTTACAAGATTAAGGTGGATGTACCCTTAGTCTCCACCTTGGTAAAGTCACCAGCCTTGGTTTCCTAGGGGGTACGGTCTGCTCAAAGACAAAAACCATACCTCCATCAAAGCAGTTCTTTGTGTACATGAGCCATCCTAGTGGCAGAGAGATAGGAAACAGGAAATCCCAGGACCATGGGAAGGGAAGCACAATCAAGATGTCCATCTAAAGTGGTGGAGGCTGAGACCAGAGACATCGGAACCTTCCGCATGGGAAATATTCGACAGGGCAAAAGAGCCAGGCCAAGACCAGAAGCCAAGAAGGAGACCATGAGACAGAAGTGAGGAGCAGCATTGAGACTATGACCGTGTGTGGCAGAGCCACAGCCAGTTTCCTGGCCCATGGAGACAGAAACCAAGGGATAACATGACCGAGGACCAAAGAGACATGGCTGCTGGTTGAAATGATGTGGTTCGTGACTGTTGATACTGCTTACTGATCCTGACTTGTTCACGTCCCACAATTGTGAGTTTTGTCTGTGAGTTCTGAATGGCCATTGCAATGAGTTATCAAACCCAGTGGAAAAGTAGAGGGTCATGGGGGGGGGGCAGTTGGTATTAGAATAGGGTAAAGCAGGCTGGAGAGGGAAAGCATGTCTGACCATTGCTTTGAGGCAGCAGGGAAGCCAGAGTAGGTCAGAAAGGGCCTCCTCCTCAGACCCTTCCATTAAATTTACAACAAAACTCACTGCCAGATAGTTGACGCCGACTCACAGCGACCCCTGAAGACAGGGTAGAACTCCCCCATGACTTTCTGAGATTGTAACCCTTTATGGAACTAGAAAGCCCCGCCTTTCTCTTGAGGAGCGGCTGGCGGTTTCAAACTAATGACCTTGCAGTTACCCCCCCCAACGCTTAACCATTATTCCACCAGGCCTCCTTGCTGTTTACAACAAGGGCACATTAAACTCTTTTTGTCTTGCCCTTCTTCCTGGTGACTAGGATGTGGACGTGATGGCTGAAATACAACAGTTGTCATGAATCAAGAAAAGATAGAAAGAAGCTAGATGACTTACGATGATAGAACTGTGTACCAGCGTTGGACAGCTTACCTTGAGACTTTGTTTATATGGGGGAAATAAACTTTTATCTCCTTTATCAATATTATTTGGGCTTAGGTCGCAGGCAAATGCAGTCCTGGGGGGTTTACCTAATCTTTCAACGGTGCTTTAAGAATTCAAGGAGATAATGAATATGAAGTCTTTAGTAGTTTGCCTGACATAAGAGGGCAATTTTTTCTAAAAGTAAAACTAAAACCCCAAAATCCCAAAAGTTTTAAACAGCTATGTGGAATTGGTTCTGCAGCTTTACTGTCTGACATTATTGTACCGTCTGAGATTATTGTAAACTTGATTATGGTGGACCGATCTAGGGTTTAATAGGATACTTGGTCAGCTGTTCTCCCTCCTGACCCAACCTGAATTGCTCGAGGCTCAAGTGTTTCTCACTTGTTCCATGACAGAAATTTCTTCTCTGGTTTTTAAAATATTGACGGTGTCCTCTTTTTTTTTCTTCCTTGAGTCTTCATTTTTATCTTCAGATTATTTTCTTTTCTTCTTGAGTTTGTTTTGTTCTTTATTGTTCCTGTTGGGTTTCCCAGTTCGTGAAGCACAGAAGGAGTAGATGTACAGAGAGGATAACTGATGCAATAGCTTGGGGATGTGGAGGCGGGGCTGGGAGGTGGGCAGGGGATGGGATTTGGGGAGTAAACAATGAATGTGGGAGGGAGCACTAGAACTGATTGAGATGATGTAGATACAGCTCACTTTAAAAGCGATTTAACTATGGAAGTTTATGGTATGTGAATACTATATCAAGAAAACTACTACGAAAGAGAGAAACCAAACTTGACCAAAGGTTACCATGGGTGAAGGAGAAAGAATTGTTGCTTAGGAAGTATTGAGCTTATGTTAATGGTGGTGGAATAATGTGTAAAAGGATATCAATAATGCTTGTACAACAAGAGTTTAATCAATGGCATTGAATTATACATGGAGAAGATATGGAATTCGAGAATGTTTGTTGTGTTTATTTTTGCTACAATTAGAATAAAAAGCACATGAATAACGAGTATAAGGAAGAACAAATTATAATTGTATGTGGTGATAATTGGACAACTCTTCTCGATATGACTGAATTACTGAATTGTATGGAATGCGGGTGAAGTGATAATCAAACTGTTAAAAATAATTTTAAAATAAAGTATAAAGAAAAAGAAATTGGTTCTGACAGTTTTGAAAGATGGGAAAGACCCAAGAATTAGATCTTACTTTAGTCATATTTTGCTCTTTTGAATTTGGCGATTATCAGAGTGCATTTTATGCACTTTCTGAGCCTTGGTTTTTCATATTCAAAATGAGAGTATTAAGCCCTATTTTACAAGCTTTACAGAAGTAAGGGGTACAGTGTTGTATAGGTGGTATAGAGTAAGGGTCTAGGTCATGACTACAGCTATTACCCAGGTATGTGGTGGCGGTGGGGGTGGGTATGGGGTGGCGGTGGGGGTGGGTTAGGTGCTGTTGAGCCAGTGCCTATAAGGAACAGGATGAAACACTGCCTGGTCCTGCGCCATCCTCACAACCGTTCCTGTGCTTGAGCCCCTGTTGCAGCCACTGTGTCCATCCATCTTGTTGAGGGTCTTCCTCGATTGCTCTGACCCCCTACTTTAACAAGCAAGCTGTCCTTCTCAGGGGACTGGTCCCTTCTGATCACAAGTCCAAAGGACATGAGACAAAGTCTCACCAGCCTCACTTCTAAGATTCAGTTTCCTTTCTTCTGAGAGTCCATGGCTATTAATATTCTTCATCGTCAATTCTTCTTTGATCTTCCTTGCATCCGTATGAAGTACCATATATACTCGTATATAAGTCGAGTTTTTCAGTACAAAAAATGTGCTGAAAAGCTGGGGTTTGGCTTATACATGGGTCAGTGGCATGAATGGATGTCATCTGGTCAAGCCCGACTAACAAAAGGAGGAAATCTCATGGAGCCTGACATAGAGTTAATAGCAAAGTGAGTTTGAGATGCATGGGAAGACATTCCAGAACACAGTGTGACGTGTCTTCCAGAAATGTAGTATTAGTAATGCTATGGATGGCAGTGAAGACTACGCTTTGTATGAAAATGACAGCAGTGATGGTGATGACGGCGATCTCAGTGAAGACAGCGTCTATGATATAACCTCACACCAGCTGAAGCTCTGCACTGGGATATGGATGATGATGAGGAATCCAGTTTTGAAGCATTTTAACTCTTTACATTTTAGGTTGGTTGCTGATTGAGCTCAGGGAATAGTACTCTTAAGGTATCATTGTTGATACCTTATGGTTTTTGTTGAACCTATTTTCCACTTACTGTGCTGGTTTATTAATGTTAAATGACTTGTCCTTTTATTTGTTTTTTATTTAAAATAAATATTTAAATACATTACCCCATTGATATCTCCATTTTTAGTAATCTTATTTTCATTTGTTTTATTGAAACCCACCAATAGCTTCTGCATTTCCCACCCTAGGTTTATACTCGAGTCAATCAGTTTTTCTGGTTTCCCAGGTAACAATTAGGTGCCTCGGCTTATACTTGGGTCGACTTATATTCATGTATATACGGTAATTAAAAATGCTATGGCTTGGGTCAGATATGTGGAACCCTGTTCTAATCTTTAGGGTGAGAAAGGTGTCATTGGTAGGGGTTGATGAAATAGTTAGAACTTTGGATGAGAAACACGACTCTGATTTTTGCCTCTGGACCCAAGAACTGAACCTTTAAATGCTGTCTACATTGGCATTTGCCCCCTTGGTCTTCTGCTTTAGATTCTCTCTTTGGCTTTTGGACTTACATTTCTCCAAACTTAGACTTCTTAAGATACCCTCAACTCTGTTATGATCACCAGTGTCCCCCCCACTCCTTGGCTGCATAGTTTTAGCACACCTGTCCCAACCTGATCTGAATGACATGGGACCCCTAATCTCTTCTGGGGGCTTGACAAAGTCATGCTTCCTGGTAGAGGCAAGTGACCAAAGAAAGGAGGAAATTGGCCCTCTGTGTTAGGCTGGGCTTCCTATGGAAGCCAAACCAGTGGCATTTATATGTGTATGGATATAGAAAGAGATTTATATCAAGAAATGGCTCACATAATTATAGACTGGTAAATCCAGTCCAGCCCAGCTCAAGTGTGGGGGTCATATTGTAAGCTGGAGACCTCGCCTGACCCATACAGCTGAGGGGGTTAATGAACCAAGAAACAGGAAGATCACAGGTTGGTGTTTTCCGCAGAGTCCAATGAGTTCAAAGCGAGTAGTCTGTTGATGGCTCTGGGATCAGCAGGTGATATGAACCAGATGCTGATGAACCAGATGCAGGAGCCCAATCCAGCAGAAGTGAACTAGATTCCTCACAATGTTGATCGATACTATCACAGATTGGTTCCTCCTTCCTCCCCTCCACTCCCCACTTTGCCCCTACCCTTCCAGTCCTGCCTTTCACTGCGGGCTGGACCGGAGCATGTGCACAGGTACATATGAGAGATAAGAGCTCTGGACACATGGAATCCAGGAAGAGGAATAGGAGTAGTGATACCTTCTACTTTTCTGATGAACCATTCTCTGCTCCTCCACTCCCAAGTGTGGACATCTCTCTCTCTTTTTTTTCTTGTTTGAAACTTTTTTGCTGTAACTTGGGTAGAAGATAGAGAGAAGACCATCCATTTCATATTCAGCAGTTCATACACATTTTCTTCATCTCATTCACTGAAATCCCATCAAGGTCACACCACTTATCTCAATCCTCCCTGTTTCCCATTTGCAGCCTGCCTTCTCTGCTAACCCTTCTGAACTTTGTCTTTGGACAAGAGCCCTTGGTCTTAAATGTTTGACTATTCTAAAATGTGTGCATCTCACTGGTGTTATTTTTCTGTTTTAGAATGCTCTGTCATTTGGCTGAGCATGGAGCTGTGTGTCATTCAATTTCAGACCATAATCTTGGAGGTTCTATCTGTCTCTACCCACCAAGTATGGTGTCTTTTGTGATTTTGAGTTCTAGTCTATCTTTTCCTCCGTCTCTCTTCGGGATCTTCCAATGTAATTCCTTTCAGAGGAGTTGGTAGTGGTATCCTGCTCCCCTCGTCAAGTTCTTCTCGTCTCGGGGTCATAGAGATTGATTTTTGTCTGGTTCATTAGTCCATTGGTCTAATTGTTTCCATAAGTCTTTGATTTTCACTACTCTTCCTTCTACTGGACAGGGAGAGATCAAACTTGGCATTTCTGAAATGTCATTCCGTCTCCCTCCATTTCCAGGGATGATTAAATCCATATATCCAGCTGTCTCCTTTCTCCAGGGCTCTCAGCCCTCATTTTCAAACACAACTGAACACTGTCTTCAGTTTAAGTAATTTTATCGACTGACCACATAAAGAAACAGAACTTAATCCAGGCTTTAATAAAATAAACATTATTAGGGTTCAGCACACAGAGTGTTGGGGATAAGCGAAATCTACTGTGTAGAGAGCTATTTTCTCTGAAAGGACAAGGACATTTCATGGGACTTTCCCAACTCCTAGATAAAATGTCTCCTGCAAATCCCAGTGTTCCTCTTGTTCTGACTCTATGTTCACCAAGTTTTCAGTTTCCCTTGTGACATGGGTGCCATTCCCTCTCTTACACACACATACGTGCACATATACCCTTATCAAACTAAGTCACTTAAATATCTCACAGAGGATATTTATATTTCCCCTCAAAATGTGCTTTAATTTCTGCTCTCCCAATTAACCTTAGTAATAGCTAATCTTTGTTGTGCTTTGCAATGTTCTTTCTATTACTGGGATTAACCTTTTTAAAAAAATTAAATCATTTTATTGGGGGCTCTTAAATATATTATAATAAACCATCCATCACTAGGATTAACTTATCTCACAAGAGTTTTATAAAGTAAATTCTATTCTTGCCCCCAGATTATAATTGAGAAAACAGACTCAGAGGGCTTAAATACCCTGTTAAGCTCATAGTTAGGGAACAGTGTAGTGGGGAGTTGAACCTAGGCAGCCTGACTCTACTAGGATATGTACTCAAAACCAGCAAGAAGTAAGGTTAACAGGAAAAAGAAAATATCAAAAGAAAAAATAAAATACTGGCCAATGAAAACCCAAGAAGGTACAATATGTGGCTTTGAAATGATTACTAATAAAGGCAGCGAAAAACATGATGGGCTTGACTAGGTCTCAGTCAAATAATAGAAACCATGCATTAGTAGAACAAAATTTCTCCTTCACCTTGGATTTTGAGAGAAATTTAAGGTCATTGTGTCAATGCAGCAGCATCATACATGGGAAAAACCTTAAGTCTTTCAAGGATTTAATTTTAGTTTAACAATCAACGGCAACGGAAACATCAAGAAACCAAATGATGAATTGCATTGGGCAAATCAGCTGCAAAGACCTCTTAAAAATCTTTAAAAAAAAACAACCCAGATGTCATCTCAATGTCTTAAGGGTGCCCTACCAGATCCATTTCCGGTCTTTTCCATCTCCTCATTTCCATGTGAAAGCTGGGCAGTGAGAAAAGATGACTAAAGAAAGAAGGGCATTTGAATGATGGTGTTGGTGAAGAATGTTGGCTTCAAACTGCCAGAAGAACAAATACTGCCAAGTTCAATGAAGTCCAGTGACTCTGGAGAGCTTTGAGCATTCAACGACTTTGTTGACCCAGGAGTTGTCTTGGAGGAAGTCCAGCCAGACTGCTCCCAGAAGCCAGAAGGTGAGACTTTCTCTTAGTTTGCACGTGTTATCAGGAGGGAACAGTCCCTGTGGAGGACATCATGGTCCTTAGATAAACAGACCATTAAAAAATAAAAGGGAAGCATTTACCCAAAAACAAAGTCCAGAGGGTTAGGAAAAGGGGAATGAAAACAGGAAATACAGGGATGAAGTGGGATAAGGGATGGTTAAATCTAGGAACTGCCACCAACGTGATGAAATAAAAAATAGGCATTGTTGATGGGAAACCTGATCTCTGGTCCTTCACTCAATTCACAATAAAGTTAAAAAAATTTTCAAGGCCACCGCGCAAGCGCAGCGTAGCGAAAAGCGCAAACTCCAGGGAGCGACCCGCGCACGCGTCGCCGTGCGCGCCCCGCGGGGCGCATGCGCAGTGGCTCGGGGGCGGTAGCGCAGCCGGCGCCGCCGGGGCGGGACGTTTGCTGCCGGGCCTGGCGCGGATTCGCCGCTACTGGCCTCGGCGGAGCCGTGAGGCGGGTAAGCGTCGCGTCGCGTCGCGCGGTAACAGAGCCGACGACGAGCAGCCGCAGGACGGCAAAGGCAGGCCCTGGTGGGATGGAAAACAAAGGGGGATCGTCCGCGTGAACTCTGCATGCCAGGAGCTGGCACGGGAGGGGGTGGGGTTGTGAAGCGGGAAAACTTGCCGGGCTTCGGGAAGGCGGGGCTAGTGGGTGATTGGCAGACGAGAGGCCAATAGGAGTAACGGAAGAGGCCGGGGAGGCGGGACCTCCGGAGGAGACCCAATGATGGTGCCTCAGGGTTAGGAACCTGCACGCGGGTCTGTCCGAAACGCTTTCCATCAATTCCATTTTTCTTTTTTAATTATGTGGTCACCGTGAGGCTGTGAGGATGAACGCTTAACCTTCTCTCTTACTGATGGAAAAACGAGCTTATCTACGATAACGAAATTAAGTAGTCCAAACCTAGCATCCTGACCCCAGAATACTGTAACCGCTAATCCAAAGAATTTGGACGAATGGAGCCAGGACCAGCTAGCTGGTTGGCAGAAGTGGGGAAAGTGGAAATTCACCAGCTCCAACGGGTGTCATAGTGGCGGACGGTTTGCAGTGACCGATTAAAAAATATATAAATTGCCTGTCCCGTTTTACAAGGACACTTTGGTTGGACTGAACCCCAGACCTTTTGGCTGGCAGCTGAGCACAATTAACCCATTTGCACCCGCAATCAATTACCAGCTGATTGGTTCCTCCACAGAGAGCGAGAGCACACAGAAGGGAGGCAAAGCCAGAGCAAGGTGAAGTGAAGAACCAATCCAGCTGCCATGGAGCCTGTTCTGATTCACAGCGGCTCTGTGGGCAGGCGACAATTACAACTGTGGGGTTTTTCGAGACTGCACATCATTATGGAAGCAGAAAGCCTTTAGGTTTCATTTCCAGATCTGAAGTGTGACCGAGGGCCAACTCTGGCCTGAAGTGTGACCAGGGTCCAACCAATCTCTGTCTGACCAGTAAGCCTGGCCTTTTAAAAATGACTGAGTGTTGTTCCACAGTTTTCTCCCATTCTGTTGAATGCCTTCTAATGTGGTACCCTCCCCTCACCCCTTTCAGAGCAGTTGGGAGTGGTAGCTGGGCACCATTGTAGTTCTTGGGGTCCCGGGACCATAGGGAGGGAAGTTTTTGTGGTCCATTGAATTCATTGTTTCCATGTGTTTTCAATTTTGTTCACTATTCTGTACAGGGAGAGACCAATAGCTAACCTTAGTTGGCCACTCTCCAGCTTTTAAGACCCCTGGCTACTCACCAAAGTGAATGTAGAATATTGTCTTTGTAGACTGTTATGCCAATTGACCGTGACGTCTCCTGAGACTGTGGTCACGAGCCCTCAGATCCAGTGACTCATTCTCTAAAGGTGTTTAATTATGTCAGAAATCTTATAAAATTGCCCGTCATATTCAGACCCGTAATTTCTTAGGAGGCTCCATCCTATTCATGGGTATATTTGCAGCAAAAGTCAACACCCATGTATACCTAGTCTCTGTCCTCTCCCTCGTGCACTCATCCATCTTGAGGGTCTGTCTAGGCATCCACTTGAGATCACTCTTATTGCCAGATGAGGTATATAATAGTGTTTGCTTCTGTTGTCTTTAGCTCTTGCGCTCCACTCTGACTTTCTCTGCTGCCATCCTCTTTTGGGGCCACCTCTTATTGTTTATTTCCTTCTCCTTCACTAGCCCATAGGTTCCCAAACTGTTCAGAGAAAAAATTACTCAGAGCCCCCTTGGCAATGAAAGACCTGTGGACTGTAGCCCACAATCCAGGATAAAGTGTAGGTATCTGCTTTTGTCATCTCTCTGGATTATTTCACTACCTGTCAGGGGGCAGGATTGCCCAATTTGGAAAACACTGCCAAAGCCAGTAATTTACACCCCCACCCTTAGAAAGCATTGAAGACCTTTAAAGAAGCCTTTTATTGTCATTTAAGTAGTGGTTTACATATCAGATCATCATTTTTGCATTCAACAACTTTAAATGCCTGACTGGACCTCCCAATATCTTTCTCTGTCCCCTCCCTCCTTTTTTTTTTTTAAACATTTTATTTTAGGGGCTCATACAACTCTTATCACAATCCACACATATACATACATCAATTGTATAAAGCACATCCATACATTCTTTGCCCTAATCAGTCTCAAAGCATTTGCTCTCCACTTAAGCCCTTTGCATCAGGTCCTCTTTCCCCCCCCCCTCCCCGCGCCCCCTCCCTCCTTCTTGTGCCCATCTCCCTCTTGTAGAATGTTGTCTTGCCCTTCACCCAAGTTAACACCTGGCTACCCTCTTGCCTATTACTTCCTCTTCCTTTCCTCCTCCTTCCAACCATGGTAAACCCTCCGTTTCTTTTGATATGGAAAGCATTTCTTGATTTAAAAATGATACTAATAATGGTCTCATGCAGTATTTGTACTTTTGTGATTGACGACACCTAGCAGTCCCCACATCCTTCTGTGTCATAAAGCGTTTCACAGCTTTGCAGTTTTTCATTGTGTGTGTGGACCAAAGGTGGTTTTTATCCATCCTTCCTCTTAGCGCGGCTGTGAGTTGTGCTCCAGGGAAGAGGGCTTCACATGCATCTGCTCGTGCTGTTCGAGCTCCCTTCTTTGGGAGCGTGTGTACCAAGCGGTGCTAGTGCGGGTGCAGCATATTTTTATTCCCAGTTGTTCAAGGAAGTGCCATCCTGCCTTCACAGCCCCTCCAGCAGTGCGGGAGGGGTTCAGTCTCTGCACCCCCTGCAGCATTTCATTTCTGCTTTTTGGAACTTCGCTGTCAATTCTGGGGTGAGATGGTATCTCCTCCTTGTTTTGATTTGCGTCTCTTGAATGGATCCTGACCGTAGGTATTTCTTCATGTGTTTGTTTGGCTGCCTGAATGTCTTTGGTGGTCTCTTCCTGTCCTCTGTTCATTTTGCAATCAGATGATTCGAATTTTCCTTGGTGACGTGTGGAGGATTTCTACAAGCTTTAGAGATTAGTCCCGTGTCCAGTAGATCAGCGCCAAACACTTTTTTTCTCCACCAGTGGGTTCTTGTGGGAGAAGGTCAGATGCTCACAGGCATCCTCCCAGAGGACAATCAGTTGCCAGACTGCAGTAGGCCCCTCTCCCTGCTGTTAAGGACAATAGACGCCTGCAGTCATCTATTTGGTTCCTGTAGGTGGGGTTTACATCCTACTGATAATGGTTCCTATGGAGATCCAGAGAACAGACCAAAGTTGAACTGCCACCCTAAATCTAGGATCCGCCCATCTTGTCACATGTATACCCCCAATCCCTCCCCATCTTGTCACATGTGTACCCCCAATCCCTCCTCTTCCTATTGTGTATATTTCCCTAGACCACCCCCTCATTACTGTATTACCTATAAGACAACCCCTTCCTGTGACCTATGTCCTCACCTGTAATTAGGGGGCTTGCATGTCCCCAGAGAAGATAAAAGCCTGGGGTAGCATTAAATCTCTCTCCCTCCACGTGGACCATCGAGCGGGGCTGAGGTGAGCATGCTACCATGAATCGTGTCTAACTCCATTTATTTCAATACTTCTATCTCTCAAGCTCTCTATAACTTTACTATGATCTTTACTTATTATCTCTGTACAATTGCGCCTACCGGACCCATAATGATGTATTAGGGGCTGGCTTCCCCTGACAGGTTCTCACTTTACTTTTGATACATATGATTTTTTATTTTTCGAAAGTCCCGGCCATCTATTTTGTCTTCTGCTATCTGTGTGTTTTTCATTTTGTTTCTGTCTGTATCAGGGCCCTATTTTCTTATTGATAGCCCTTGTAGTTCCAGAGTTTACATTCAGGTCTTCAGTCCATCTTGAGTTTGTTGTTGTGTAGGGAGTGAGGTATGGGTCCTGTTTTTTTTTTTTTTTTTCTGCCATTGGAAGCCCTATTTTGCCAGTTAAGTGCTGTTTGTTGAAGAGACTACCCCTTTCCCATTTAATGTATTTCAGGGCCCTTTGTCAAAAATTAGTTATCTCTTTAAGTGCATGACTGTTTCTGGATCTTGGCCTATGTGGCTCTTGATGTACCACGATCAAGCTGTTTAACTACTTGCGTACTGTGAGTGTTAGGTTTTGAAGTCAGGAAAATGAGAGAGCCTGCTTACTTGCTCTTATTCTTCAGTGGTGCTTTGGTTAACCTGGTTCTGTTTCCACTCCATACAAAGTTAGTGATTGCTTTTTCTATCTCTTCAAAGAGTGACACTGGGATCTGGCTTGGAATTGCATTATGTTTCTAGATAGATTTTGGGGATCTTGACATTTTCACAATGTCAGGTTTTCCAATCCATGAGCATGGCGTATTTTCGTGTGGGTACGTCTCTCGAGACCGTAGTGCACAAGGCTTGCTGTGCGGCCAAACTGACTCAGGGCACCCAGCAGCAACAACAGAAGTGTCCCCTGGTTTTCTTTGTGTCATTCTTCTGTTTCTCTGGTTAGATTTATTCTTAAACAAATCTAGTAGGTTTTGTGTTGGGCTGCTAACCAAAAGGTCAGCAGTTTAAAACCACCAGCTGCTCCTTGGTGGAAAGATGAGGCTTTCTGCTTCTGTAGATTTAGTCTCAGGACCCCAGAGAGGCAGTTCTACTCTGGGGTTGCTGTGGATTGGAAGTGACTCGATGGCAGGGACTTGTTTTGTGTGTTTCTTTATAGGATCACCTCATTTGCAAATAGTTTCACTTCTTTGCTAATGCTGACACCTCTGATTTCTTGTTGTTGTTTACTAGCTCTGGCCAAGACTTCCAGCGCATGTTGAATAGGTGTGATGATAAAGGGCATCCGGCTCTGGTTCTTATTTGCAAAGGGGATGTTTTCAATTTCTCTCTGTTGAGAGTAATGTTGACTGTTGACTTTGTGTGTATTTCCTTAATTATGTTGCGTGTCCCTTCTATTCCTATTTTGTTGAGTGGTTTGTTTGTTTTTTCCAGGATTGGGTGTTGAATTTTGTCAGAGCCCCTTTCTGTGCCAATGGATTTGATCCCGTGGGTCTTTTTGTTTATTTATGTGGTGGAGTCCATGGGTTGCATTTCTAATGTTGAACCATATTTGATACCTGGTATGAATCCCCTTTGATCATGATGTATTATTTTTTTGATATGCTGTTATATTCTACCGGCTAGAATTTTGTTGAACATTTTGGCATTCGTGTTCATGAGGGATATTGGTTTGTCGTTTTCTTTTTGAAGTGATGTCTTTTTGGTTGATTTTGGTCTCAGGGGTCTACTCACATCATAAAATATATTTGGGAGTATTCCAGCCTTTTCTTACTCTGGACTAGTTTGATAGGGTTGGTGTCAGCGCTTCTCTGAATGTTTGGCAGAATTCGCCAGTAACGTTGTCTGGGCTCAGACTTTGGGGAAAGCGGTTTGTTAATGACTGAATCCGTTTCTTCTTTAAATTTTCCACTTGAACCTGTGCTAGGTAGGTGGGTCGTATGTTTGTGGAGCTGGGTCTGCCTCTCCAGGTTTTGAGATTTGTTGGCGTGCCGTTCTTCATCGCGTCTGCTGCTCTCCTGTTCCTGTTGTTGTGGGGCGCATTTTGTCTGTGTGTTATTTGCGTCTTTTCCTTTGTTAGCTTTGCCAGTGTGTTGCTGGTTTTATTAATGCTTTCAAAGATGAGCTTCTAGTCTTCTGGATTGTTTCGATTATATTTCTCTTATCTATTTTATGTATTGCTGCTCAAATATTTTTTCTTCTGGGGGTAGTGGGCCTATTTTGCAGCTCTTTGTCGAATTATAGGAGATAGTGGGTTAACGTGCTGATTTTGTTTTTTTTTCTTAGTTTTTTGTTGTTAATTTACTGCTGTTGTTTGCCCTCTCTAAGCATTGCTTTGGGTTGACGTGCTTTCATTCTCATGTGATTCAAGGACCTTTTTATTTGAATTTGTATTTCTTCGATTACCCAATAGTTGTTATGCAAAGTTCATGGTTTGTTTTCTCTTTGAGCTTCCTGTTGTTGATTTTTAACTTTATAGCATTGTGATTTGAGAAGATGCTTTGTAGTGTTTGGTGCATTTAAATTGATCGAGCCTTGCTTTGTGCCTTAGCCTATGGTCTCCTCTGGAAAATGTCCCTGTGCACTGGAAGACAATGTGGGCCGCGCTGTCCTATCCATGTCTGCAAGTTGACCGTGCTGTCTTGGCTGAGCTTTCCCGGAGTTCTACACTTCACTGAAGTGAAGTGTCTTTATAAACCTCTGCTTTTCTCTGTAATTCTCCTAGGGTTTGATGTATGGAGTTTTACTGATCGTGCCAGGGCCATAGTGACATAGTGCGTTGCAGGTTGGCTGCTAACAACCAGGTCACAGTCTTACCCCAACAGAACTCCTGGGTGAAACGGGAGCCTGCCTGCTCTCTAAAGACAGTCTTGGAGACCCCAGGGAGCAGTCTCCTCTGTCAGGACCACTAGGCAGGGCCGCAGGTGACTCCGTGGCTGTGGGGTTGACTGTTGGTTTTTCATTGGGTCCATAGATGTCCTCTGGGTCTACTGGCCTTTTAATCATTTTCGCAATGTCCTTTTGTGTCTCAACACTCGTTTTCACCTTCAAGTCTATTTTATCAGAAAGTAAGATTGCCACTCCTTCTCTTTTTTGACTGCCATTAGTTTGATCGTGTATTTTTTTCATCTTTTAAAAAATTTTTTAATCAGTTTTTGTCTGTGTGTGTATGATGTGTCTCATCCACTCTGCTGCCCTGTCCCGGAATCCGTTTGCCGTCAGTGTGGATGCATAGGTGTTGGAGCGACTGCCGTCGCAGTGCTGTCTTTTATGCGGTGCTCTTGGTTTCTTTGTTCCGCATAATTTTCTGCGCTAAGTTAGCTGTGTGAGTTTCTTTATCTTTTTTTGCTGCTGTTTTAATGTTTACTAAATCTGTGATATTTTCCTCTTTTACTTTTATGAGTTTATTAATTTCCTTTGAGGTTGCCCTATAATTTATTAATTTCTTCCCAAGTTTAAAACAGTCTGTTCTATCTTGAAATTGTTGACTCCCTCTCCTTTTGGAAGCTTTGTGACTTCACTGTTTATCCACTGTTGTTTACTGTGCTCTAGATTGCTGATCATACGTCAGCCATCCCTCTTGGCGGGGTCCCAAATCATTCTGAGGGTTTCTTTCTTTTTGGTGGTGGCTGCGGTCTTTCTGGTTTTTCCTCTAGGCGGTTAGATTGAGGGATTTATATCTCTTGACGCTTCATTAAGTGATTTGGTCTCCCATTGAGTCCCTTGTACTCCTGTGCCCTTTCAATGCGCTGTCTGAATACTTAGCATTAGCATTCTTGTTTTCTATGTGTTGTTTTTATTTGGTTTCTAATTTTTCATCTAGCTTGTCAGGTTTATCTTGTATCTTCCCCCACCCACCCACCCCCAATTCTTCTTGTTTGTTCTCCCTGTCACTTGCTTTAATCTGCAGCTTCCTCAGTCTTTGCCTCAAGGCATGGAAAATGCTGTCATCTCCCTCTTTGGGATTCTTTATCAGGTGTGAGTCCTTCCTCTGAAAGGGTTTTTGGCTGTATCTAATCACTTGTTTGAGCCACTTGTCTTGTTCCTTGGTATGAACTGAAACTGTTGTCTTGAGATGTTGTTGTCTTGGCATTAAATAGATGCTTATCTATTGGAGGGTTCTTAGGCCCTCACCATTTGCCTCCTGGAGGGGTCGTAGAAGCGAAAGTGTGTGTATGCGAAAGTGTGTGTCTGCGGTTCTCTTGGCACCGTACCTGTACTGCAATTGAGAGTGGGTTTGACTGCCGCCTATCACTGATGAGGTGGTACAGGTGGCTCTGCCCAGTGAGTGGGACTGTAGTCGGTACCAATGGAGCTGGGCCGCGTGAGCGCACTTGTTCTCTTAGGTGGAACAAGCAGGAGGGAAGAAAAACAGAACAAACAAAAAAAATTATTTTAAAGCATGGGACACAAACAGGAAGAAAAAGAATCTGATAGCAAGAGGAAACAAAGGAAAGGACAATTAAGGAGAGAAAGAATTGCCCCCTAACACTAAGGAGCTTGGGGAAAGAAATGACCGAAGAGCGAGGAGTTAAGAAAAACCTAAGAAAGGAAGGGTGGGCAATTCTGGTTAGGCAGCGAAGTTTGTTGACGTTTGGTCACTGCGCCGAGAGAGGCTGCCTTCCCCTCTTCGGACTCCAAGATGGGGAAGTCCTTCGCCAACTTCATGTGCAAGAAAGACTTTCATCCCGCCTCCAAATCCAATATCAAAAAAGTCTGGATGGCAGAACAGAAAGATCCTATGATAAGAAGAAACAAGAATTAATGCAACAGTATCTTAAGGACCAAGAATCATGATCATAGATTGCTTATGGGAGATGAACGTGTAAAGAATGGCCTTAATTTCACATATGAGGCTCCACCAGGAGCTGAAAAAGAAAACAAAGAGAAAGAAGAAATAGAAGGAGAGACGGAATATAAATTTGAACGGCAGAAAGGAGCCCACCAGAAAAATATGCCAAAGATGACATGAACATCAGCGATCAGCCCTTTGGTATCAGGTGTGAAATGTGAGGTGTATTAAATGCCACATTGGGGCCATGTCAATACAGATCGAGAATGCCCTTTGTTTGGTCTTTGTGGAACCAATGCAAGTTCCGTTCCTAGTGACGGATCAGGGCCATCGATGCACCCCTCGGAGCTAATAGCGGAGATGAGAAACAGTGGGTTTGCACTGAAACGGAATGTACTGGGGAGAAACTTGACCGCAAATGATCCATCACAGGATTAAGTTGCAAGTGAGGGTGAAGAAGATCCAGAAGTGGAACTTTTAAAGTCATTACCAACCAAACAAAAACAGGAACTTCTCAGGAAATTGGATCGACTTGAGAAGAAAAAGAAACGAAGGAGAAAAGATAGAGGGAAAAAAATAAAGCTTCAGAAGAGCAGAAGTAAACACAAAAAGCATACAAACAAATCATCTTCCTCCTCTTCATCCTCCTCTTCCTCTTCTTCCTCCTCCAGCGAGAGTTCAGAAAGTAGCAGTGAGAGTGACAACAAGGAAAAAAGAAATAAGAAAGAAAAAGAAATGTCCATGGTATAACAGCAGTGATATTGAAGAGAAAGCTAAGTCTAAGAAGAGAAAACTCTTCGAAGAACGTTATAGCCGTCACCGCAGGAATGAGGACAAAGACGGAGAAAAGCCTCTGTCTTTAAACAGGGGAGTTCTAGAAAGACTAGCCAGTGGACCACCCTGACTCTGACAGCCAGCCCAGAAGCCGCAGTGAGGGCGCACAGGAGAGGGGGTGTGAGAGAAATGAGGAGCAGGAGAAGCCGGAGCCGAAGTCACAGTGGTTACAAGCAGAGGGAGCTCAGAGAGCGGACACAGCTAAGCCCCAGCGCAGAGCAGCCCAGGGGAGAAGATGCCAGGTCCCGTGACACTGACAGACACCGAGGAGAAAAAACACACAGAGAAGGCTCGGGAGATAAGCATGCTACAGTGACACGCAGAGAGCCACGCCGAAGTAGAGAGAGAGTAGAGAGAGCAGAAGTGATGTTACCCAGAAAGAAAAATATTTTCACCGTCTTACTGAGGGCTAAATTATATGCTATTTGTCTTTCTAATAAAAAGCTCTATTTTAACTTTCCATCTCTGTAAACCAGCATTTCAAGTACAAAACTACACAAATACATAAGAATGAATTTTGCGAGTATGTGTAAGTATTCTGTTTTAGGGCTGGAGAAATACCCTCTGTTGGTGAATGTTTCTTTTGCCTTAACCTGGATAAAAACCCCAGAGAACTCTGTAGCATTTTCTTTGTTTTGAAATATCATTTAAAGAATGATGGTACATTGAAGAAAAAAAAAAGGAAGGGTGAAAACAAATAATAGAAAGAAAAAAGGAAAGCAGGGCCCAGGGACATACGGCAGAGAAAGGAAAAGGTGGGGAAAAGGAAACGAGCGGGGATGGGCAGGGCCCAGAGAGAAAACTTGGGGGTGTGGGGAACAGGGCACCCAGTATGGGTTAGTGCTCTCTTATCTACCAAGAGCTAGGATCAGGCGTCCTCAAACTACGGCCCGCAGGCCACATGCGGCCCACCGAGGACATTTATCCGGCCCGCCGGGTGTTTTTCCCCCCGTTTGTTTTTTCACTTCAAAATAAGGTATGCGCAGTGTGCATAGGAATTTGTTCCTAGTGTTTTTTAACTATAGTCCGGCCCTCCAACCGGTCTGAGGGACAGTGAACTAGCCCCCTGTTTAAAAAGTTTGAGGACCCCTGAGCTAGGTGGTGTGTGGGGGGTGGCGAATGTGAGAGGGGAAGGTGTTGGAGAGGGAGTGGGTCGCCCAAGCAGGACACCTGGTCCAGAACTAATTAGTGCTGGCTCCGTGGGTGGCGGCAGTCCCGTGCTTGTTCCCTTAAGGACCTCATGTTAGCCCCTGGGAGCAAGTGGGGGCAGGAGAGCTGGTCACAGCATGGGGTTCTCCCTTTCCAGGTGGCCCAGGGCAGGCTGCTCGTTTATCATGGCTGGTTTGATGAGGCAGTTCACCTGTTTCCAGATACGGTGGCACTAAACCGTGGCTTTGAACCTCAACTCGACCTTGGGGAATGGGTGGTCAGAGGGGGTTGATGGGTGGGTGCAGATGGGGATTGGCCATGCTTCCGGTCACTAGGAGGTTGTAGGGAATGAGGGGAGGATGACCTCTCTGTTGGCAAGCCACCAGCTACCAAGGTGGGCGCCCCTATCGAATGCGGCTTGCAAAAGTTCAAAATGGAGGCACTGTTTGAGGTCGGCTGTTGACTCCCCCTCACCATCGGTTGTCCCTGTGGCTCATTCAGCTTCTTCTACTCAGTGTCTGTCCACTTCCCACAGCGGCTCCACGGCCGGTGATCAGCTGTGTCTGTTGGATTCGATTTCTGCTGGCTTTGCTGTTCAGGGTGTGTCTGCGTCGCCTGTCTCCTTGCTGGAGATCCTCCACTGTCGTTGGATCCACTCCTCCACGAAGGTTTGGAAGCCCCTGGAACCGATAAGACAGCAAGCAAGCAATTGGCGCCCTGGTGGCACCGTGTTTAAAGCGCTCAGCCGCCCACTGAAAAGGCAGTGGTTTGCACACACCAGCCCTCTGCTGGAGAAGGGCGTGGCTGCTTCCCGAGGATTTGCAGCCGGGGACCCCGTGTGTGACACCCCTGCTGTGGCCTGTGAGATTGCTGTGTGTTGGAATTGACTTGATAGCAGAGGGCTTGCTTTTTTTGGCTTTTGCTCCTGGTCTCCCCCCTCCCCCCCTTGCTGGCTGTTAAGTGAATGATGAGTGATAATTGAGGAAAATGAACGTTTTCAGAAGAAGTATCTGTTTTGCTTCCGCATGTCTTAGCTCCTTTGGTGGGCATCCGATGCTCCTTGTGCCGTGGGCCCGAGTGGTGGGGGCTTTGGAGAATGTGTGCGGCAGGTCTTGATTGCCCTGATGCCACCAGCCTGCAGAGGGGGTGCCCTTCATAGCCTTGCATGGCACTTAGTCCGGTCTGCATGGATTTACCCAAGCCCTTCTTTTTGTTCCCCGCTCAGTGGTTTAGACGCCTCAATCTGCACAGTGTAACAGCAACGTGCCCACTTCCTCTCAGGTTCCCGGTTTCTATTTGGTCTTTCCTGCTGCCTGAACTTTAGGTTTGGACAGATGGTGCCCTTTAGGCCTCGGTTGGTTGACAGAACTGAAGGGTACGTGCCTGCCTGGTCTCCTTGTTCACTGTCTAAGCCTGCACGTTGTTTGCTGAACGGTGATTCCCCAAGGGTGTGTTCAGCTCCAGCTTAAATGGTGTCTAAGGGCCATGGTCTTGGGTGTTCTACCAGCCTCTGTCAGACGAGTCCAAGTCTGCTCTTTGTAAAATTTCCGATGATTTTCTCCTGCTATCTAGGACCTTTTATTGTGATCAGCTGGGACTTCTGGTCTCGGGGTCGCGGAAGCTATGTGATTTGTGTGGTCCATTAGTCCTGTGAGCTAATTGTTTCCCTGCATCTTTGATGGTTTTCACTCTGTTCGACTTGGAATGACAAGACTAATAGTTACATCTTCGATGGCTGCTCAGGAGCTTTTAAGATCCCAGTCTCTACTCACCACAGTAGGATGGGGAAGATTGCCTTTGTGGGCTGTGCTATGCTAATTGACTTAGCTGTCCCCTGAGACTTTGGTCCTAAGATCCCAAGCCAAGTGACTCCTCCCTGAATGTGTTTGATTATGATCAAGTTTTCATACCTTTGTCTCCTGTAAGAAAAAAAGATGGCCATTGAGTTGATTCTGACTCACGGTGACCCTCTGTAGCAATTCCAAGACTGTACATCTTTGTGGGTGCAGGCAGCCTCATCTCTTGCTTTCTGAGTGGCTTGTGAGCTTGATCCCCAAGCTTGCACGTAGTAACCCTCTGCCTGACCTGTTCAAACACACACGTGTAGAAATATCTCCTGCCCACAAATACTTGTGGGTGTAATCCCATTGGGCTGCTCCCCACTGTTCAGCTTGCATGCCTCTCTATATGGGTCTCCTCGTAGATGATGTTCCTTGTTATTCTTGCAGGGCAGAGTATGTCGTGGGGTGACCTTTGTTGTCTTCTACTCTTGCACACCTCACTGCGTCTTCCTTTGCCACCTTGGCCATGCTGTGCTACCCTATGGTACAGTGCCTGTCCCATCACCAGGGTTAATGTGTGTCTGTGCGCCAGTTGGTGATTTGCCCTCCTTCCCCTTCTCATCGCTGGTAACCATCAAATAATGTTTCTGTGTGTAAACCTTCTCTTGAGTTTTTACAATCGTGGTCGTATAAAGCACGTGCCCCGTGGTGATTGACTTGCCTCACTCAGCATAATGTCCCTAGGCTCAGTCACGCAATCAAGAACGGAGTCTTTATTCTTTCGTGTTGCCTCATGCTGTTATAGTTGTGCACCATAGTTGCTTATCCATCTGTGATAGATAATTTCATGTCAACTTGAGGATGTATAGAAGTGTATGGGGTGGTGTCCCACCTGTCAGTCAGGTCACAGCCGGGTGGTGGCTCCTTGGGGGCTTTGCCATCTCATAAGGAGGACGCAGAGAACCTCCTCTTTTCCTGGCCACTGACGCCGAGAGCTGCTGGAACTCTGCCCTTTTCCTACCACCTTAGGTCCACACAACCCTGCACCCACTGGCCTGTGATCTTGCAGTTTGCATCATTGCACGTGACTGCGTGAGTCTGACAAGGGACTTATGGACTGTTATTAGACTGATGGATCTGAGTTAGACCGCGCTGGGACGCTTTCTTGCTATATGGCTTCTTGCTAGGAAACTCTTTCTTATAAATAGATGAATGTCACGAGATTTGTTTCTCTGGTCACCCCAGCCTCACACACCACACTCGGTTATCTTTTTGCCACTGGGTGTCGTGCTACAGTGAGCATGGGTGTGCATCTCATCTATTTACATCATGGTTCTTAATTTTCTCAGATATGTTACTGGTAGATTGCTGGATCACATGGTATTTTTTTTTCGTAAGGAGGCACCAGGCAGTTTCCATGGCGGCAGCGGTATAAGGGAGTTCAGTCGCTCCAACACTTGCCAGCGTCTGCTATTTTCTGCTTTCTTTGGAACTTTGCTCTTATTGTTGGGGCGAGGTGATACCTTGCTGTTGTGTCTGCATCTCTCTACAGAGGCCTGGTGATGTTGCGGGCTAATAAGCATTGGGTTGCTAATCACAAGTTCGTGGTTCAAACCTAGCAGCTGCTCTGCAGGAGAAAAGGCGAGGCGAGGCTGTCTGCTCCTGTGAAGGTTTCCAGTCTGACAGATAGATCCTGAGGAGCAGTTGAACTCAGTCATGGGTCAGATCATTTGGCCCGATGGCCGGGAATGGGCTAGATGCGAGCTCATGACCTTGAACATTTCTGCCTGTGCGTGGGGGGTTGGGGTGCCTTCTGTGTTCATGTCCTCTGCCCACCTCAACCGTTGAATTGTCTTCGTGTTGCTGTTCTCTGTGGATGTTGTCAGGTAGGTCATTGCCAAGACTTTGTCCCAGGCCATAGGTTCTCTGCTTACTCTTTTGAGGCACGTGCTTGGTTTTTCAGGGGTCGCAGTCCTCTTGCTGCTCTGGGTATTCTGGCTTTTAGTGATGTTTGATAGTCTATTTATGCTCGAAATTAGAGCCCTGAAGTTTGCCCCCATTTGAAAACCCTTCTTTAACTTAGGAGTTCGCCTGTGCTGCTTCTGGAATAGAGAGATCCATGATTACCACCCACAAGGAAGCAAACTGATAATTACTCTTGTTCCACATTGTTTTGTGTTGTCACTCCACAGTCTGGTGACTGAGCCTTTTCTTCCCCTCCGCCCTCCCCCCCCCGGGAGGAAAAGTGACGAAGGGAAAGCATCAGGGTTTAGGGATCTGGCAGATGTCAGTTCAAATCTTAGGCCCATCCAGTTACTGCATGACCTTTGGCCCACTTTTGGATCTTCCTGAGACTCAGATTCGTCCTTTAAAACCGAGCTAGTAAAAATGCCCGCCACACAGGCTCCTTGTGAGAGTACGTGAAAACAAGAGTTCAACCAGTACAGAACTGGCCCCCGAATTTAAATCAGGAGATTTCAGTCACGAGCCTTCTTTGCCCACACCTCGGAAGAGTGGAAACCTACATGTCCAGTTCCTCTAGCTAACTGCCCATTTGCTCACTCAATCAGTCAGCCAGCTTTGATGCCTACCAAGTGCCAAAGCATGTAGTTGTGAGTGCCGAGGACCGTGATGAACAAGACAGGCAATTTGCCTCCTCTTTTGGGAAGCCGATGTTCTCACGGAGGATGACTACTAAGAAAACCAGTTTAGTTCAGCTCGCACCAAGCACTGAGGAGGTGAGTGGAGAGCTGAGGACACCTCCGTCTCCAGGTAGGAGGCCAGGCAGATGCAGGTGACTGAGACCAGGGCGAGCAACGCATCGGGACCCCACGGGTGTCAGAGTAGAACTGGGGTCCACAGCGTTTCCAGTGGCTGGTTTTGGGAAGTCACTCGCCAGGCCTTGCTTCCACGTTGTCTTTGAGCATGTAATCTTTTCGTTAGCTGCCAAGCATGTCAGCCGGTTTCGCCACCCAGGGACACCAACGTTTTATTCTCTCCCTCAGCCCACACTAGCTAGGTAGGGGTGGGGCCGCACCAATGTGTATTCAGAGGAGCAGTCGCACTGATGAGATGTCCTCTTAGGACTTAGCAGTCAGAAACATGAAGAAAATGTCCACCAGACACCGCAGGAGCTGAATTGAAAGGCGGAGAGGGCCAAAGAGGTCTTGTGCAGACTGAAGTTTGTGGGGAGGAAGTCAGTCTGCTTCTGGCACGTGGCTGAGCCGGGTCAGTGTGCGCAGAACACTGGGGATGGAGGATGTGCTTGATGGTGTCTTGAACCGTAGCTCCCTTGTAGTTGTAGTCTGCAAGAAGTCCTGCCCTCTCAGTCTTTTCTGTTTTTTCTAGAAAGTCTAAGTTCTTAATCTCCCCACGGGTATCTTTTTAGTAGACCCTCTTTTACTTGTGCTAGCTGCCTTGCAGCCAGATGAATTTGACCGAAACAGAGCCTTGTGGGCCTGGGTGTATTAGCGGTAACTGAGAAAACCTTGAACGTTCACAAGCATCAGTATCCAGCAGCTGTGTCCTCACAGTGCTACTTGGATTGCATGAGAGAAGAAAAGCAAAAGGTCCGTCGGTGGCTCACACATAGCATCCACTCCAAATGTGTTAGGGACTTACTGCTGCTCCTTCCCTTTACGTTTTGATGGTTTTTCGGTCACGTGCCTTCCTCTCTGTGTTGAATGTTGTTGGTAAGCCCTCTGGAGTGAGGAACGGCTCATGGGGATCCGGACACCGCAGAATGAAACACTGCCTGGTCCTGTGCCATCCGTACCATGTCTGTGTTTGATCCCCCCGGCAGACCGTCCATCTCACCGAGAGTCCTCCTCTTTTTTCCTGACTCATGACCAGCCGCGATGCCCTTTTCCAGGGACCGGTCTTCTCCCGATAACACGTCCAAAGTCATGTAAGACAAAAGTTTTTCCATCCTTGCTTCCAAAGAGCATCTGGTTGTCCTTCATCCAGGACGGATTTGTTTGTCCTGCTGCCGATCCCTGTTCTTTCAGTATTCTTCAGCAGCACCTCCAATTCTGTTTCTTCCCCGTTCGCTTTCCAGCCACGGGGCGCCTGTGCGAGCCAGTTGAAAATACGGCGGCTTGGAGCAGGTGCGCCACCCACCTTAGTCCTCAGAGGGACACCTTTGCACTTCCACACTTGAAAGAGGTCTGCCCAATGCATTGTGCCACTTCCCTCAATACAAGGAGCACGGAATCCTTGACAGCGGCCACCTTTTCCTCCATTTTTCATGGTGATGTCTGTGGGTCCAGTTGTAAGGACTTTGTTTTCTGTACATTGAGGTGCAGTCCACATGGAAGGCTGCCGCCTCTGGTTCTCATCATAAGGCCTTCAGGTCCTCCTTGATTTCAGCAAGCAGGGTACGTCCTCTGTCTGCCGCAGGTTGGTATTAAGCCTTCCTCTTCTCCTGGTGCCATGCTCTTATTCACTCAGCCCGGCCTCTCCGATTACTGGCTCAGCATACAGACGGACTAGGCAGGGTGACAGGATAGAACTTGGACACACCTTTTCTGGTTTGAAACCTGCAGTGGTCCCTTGTTTTGTGTGCACAGCTGTCTCCATGTGCATGTGTGGGTTCCACAGGAGCACCCTGAAAACCCAGCACCAGACTCCCTGCCACTGCGTTAATTCTGACTGCCATGCTAGTTTCTCCATCATCCTCCCACAGACGTTGCCCGTTTGATCCCTAGGCATTCTGCCTGCTGGGTTCCCTGTGGACGGTCGCTCTTGATGTCATTGAAAAAGGCCTTTGCCCTGACAAAGTCATTGTTCTTACAGTTTTGTTGTGCAGTCTGCAGCTTCATTTCTTTCACCAAGGCCATATTTTCCAAACACCCATCCTTCCCCTGTGTCTCCAGCTTTCTCATTCCAGTCAGCAGTGATCTTCAGTGCGTTTGAGTGCATGTTTGGTCAATTTCAGACCGAAGAATTTGGTACAATTTTTCATCCTTAGCTTTAGTGTTTGGTGCATACATTTGAATAGCACTTGTATTAACTGGACTTGCTTGTAGGCATATGGATATTATCCATACAGATATCATCGTCTTTCATTATAGATCTTGAAGGATTTCCTTTTGAAGATGAATGCAATGCCTGTCTTCTTGAATCTGTCACTCCTGGCATTGGACACCTGATGACTGTCGTGAATTCCAGTTCACGAGTGCCCGGATTTGGATCACTGTGTGCTCCATTCCATGTTTGACACCTTCCACTTTTCTTAGGTTCAGACTTTGTACGTCCTCGTCCCAAGTGTTCACCAACATTCATAGCCTTTGCTTCTCATTTGGAGTGGTTCTATGAGCAAGTGGCAGTTCTGAAAGCTTTCATGCCGTTCACGTCAGTTCTACTTTCAGGAGGCCACTCTTCCTGATGCTGTTTTGAATGCCTTCCAACCCGAGGGCCCGTCTCCCGGCGCTGCGTCCAGCGGGGTTCTTCTGCTCCTTAGGTTTCCGTGGCTCATCCTTCAGAGGTGGGCAGCCTGTTCCTTCTTCCTAGTCTGTTCTTAGCCTCGAAGCTCCTCTGGTGGTCCTGCTGGTATTGGAAATACCAGTGACCTAGCTTCCAGCAGCACAGCCAATGCAGTCACCACAGGCTGACGGGCTGACAGTTGAACAAGTGGGTAGCAGTTCTGAATGGCCCTAGTTTTGCAGAGTTAGTTACTTGCTCCCAAAGTGTAACGGGAAGCACATCCTGGCAGCTCCCTCCCCTCATCACTGGGCTGACAGGGTGGTGTCTGGTTGGGCTGCTGGAGTAGAAATGTGAGGGTTTTCGGTTATGGCTGCGTGTTCTTAGAATAAACAGACCCGTCAGGGACCTTGGAAGAGGGACTTGGGACGGGAGAGGCATGGGAACCAGGGCCGAAGAGCCATTCCTCCAAATGGTGATTCAAGAAGGAAGGGGACATAAACATTATTTCAGAGATTGGGTTTTTACAAAGGAGAACAAGGTTGAAAATGAAGTTTTTGCAAAAAAATAAAATTGCTATGTCCTCGGAATGATAAAGGAAGCCCGGAGCCACCAGCCCGAGGGCTGGCAGCCCCCACTGTGCCTCTGCTCCCCGGAGAGCTGTGGGTGGCACTCTGCTTCTGCACGGATTCCAGCCCAGGATGCCCTCCAGGGCAGTTCTCTCTGCCCGGTTGAGTGGTCACGTGGCAGCAGCCATTCCAGGGCAGTGGGCTTGGTGTTTTGTTTTTCCCCGTGTTAAGGAGCAGTTCCAGCCTGGATTTAGTCACTGAAGAGCACTCCCTCCGGCTGGAAGCAGCCGGAGAACAGCTTTTATTTCTTCAGGCCATAAAAATGATGGGGAGGAGACTGCATTGCTTGGGAAACGAGCAGAGGACGAACTGGGAGGCCGCGCGAAAGATAAACTAATGAGCACAGCTGGAACTGGGAGGCCTCTGGAAACCCGTGCCATCTGGGGAAAGCTCCTCTTATGACCCTCTGCGTGTCGTGACTTTCAGGTCCGGCAGAATCGGGCGGAGCCACGTGGGCATGTGCGTGCTGCGGTGCTTGGCCAGCAGTGGCAGAAGAAGGCTGCAGGAGTCACCGCGGGCCACACACATCCTGGAGCCCGGCAGCCCAGCTCGAAGGCATTGGGAAGGTATCATCGGAGCAACGGTGCAGCGGCACGGGCCAGCTTCTGCTTACAGCCTTTCCCAGGCTGCAGTGTGATACCAGATGTTTCCCATAAAGGGTGCTTGCGGCGTTTTGGTGAGGCCTCTTGAGGGTGTGCAGAGCAGGGCGAGGACAAAGGGGGCCTCTCCTGCCTTCGAGTGACAAGAGGACATTCCACAAGCACGAGGACTGCTCCTCCGGCTCTTTTCTCTTCCCCTCTAGAACCATGGCTGGCGAAGCCCGAGAGACTGGGGGCGTCCACTTCCCTTTCCCATACACACCGTACTCCATCCAGAAAGACTTCATGGCAGAGCTGTACCAGCTGTTAGAAGCTGGCAAGATTGGAATCTTTGAGAGCCCAACTGGCACTGTAAGTATGACCCGGGAGCCTGCACTCAGGACAGTTTCGAAGCAGCGTTGTGTGCTTTTTCCCTTCGCCTACGTCTTGAACTTGGACAGACTCCCGTTTATCTCTCTGCGTCGTCGTTACTTCCTCCGTTACATAGGTGAGCACAGGCCCAGGGTCTGAGAAGATTAGGTAAGAGGCACACAGGATTAGAATGGCATCGGAATCCGTGACCTGCAGCCCTGACGCTGCACATACTGTGCGCATCTGGACATGAACTGCTCTGATGTCGAGAAACAAATCACGTTGGCCTCTTCGCAGATTGAGCATATTGTTTGCATCTCTTGGGGTAAAATTACCAAGTGCTGGAAGGATCCAATTTCCCCCCATTTCCCTTGGCCTGGGAGGAATGCGGGATTTATGAGGGGCTGGTTGTTAAGGATAAGCAAGGCTGCAGTGAGCGGTTCCAGACCTCTCTTCTGCACTTCATTATCTTTTATAGCAAAATACTGTGTGCTAGTACAAGTCTGCGCATGGATGTGAAGGGCCCCAACTGGACACGGAGGAGAAGGACCTTCTCATGCTCGTCTTAATGTCCCCCGTCATCTAGCAGAACTTGGCCAGTTTGGCTGTGTGTGTGTGTGTGTGTGTGTGTGTGTGTGTGAGAGAGAGAGAGAGAGAGGAATGAATGAATCAAAGAAAGTGAAGCATGCCTTCTCTCATCCCTGTTGACCGAAGGAAGGGCGCCACTCTCTGGAGAGGACGCCCACATCTCCTGGGACAGGACAAGTGTAGACGGTGAGCACACTCTACTGCTTTATTTTGTTCTTTTTGTATAGAGAGAGGTGGGAGGGACTTGTCCTGCCCTTGAGCTTCATTCCCTCAAAGGATGGGTGGTAAATATCGTGTCCTCAGTTGATTCTCGTTTCCAGAATTCTGGCATTCTTTCCCTTCCATTTAAATCTGGTGCATCATGTCTTTCCTGAGACGTGTTTCTAGGGCAACTCGTGGCTTCCTGTTGAGCAGATTCCACTTTTTTTTTTTTGAACTGTCACACCTCTGCCTTTATTGTGAGCATAGGGGCAACTCTTTCAGAAAGGGTAAAAAAAGACCCAAAGTGTAATTTACAAAAGGAGGGATCCAGTGAAGCTGCTGGTCGGTGCCCCGAGGACCTGGGGGTTGTCATACGTAGATGCCGACCCAGAGCAGCAGGAAGAGGACCCCAAAGCCCATAAAGAGCGAGGCCACCAGAGAGATGAGGAGCTCTTTGTAGATGTCCCGAGTGTACTTGATGGAGGTAACCTCGTAAACAAAGAACCAGGCGGCGAAGAACATGCCACTGGCCAGGAGCACCACGGTCAGATGGGGGAAGACAGCCGGGTTCATGGCTTCGAGCTCCATTTTGCCAGGCACTGGATCCACCCACTTTTTTTTTTTTTTTTTGAGAAGTCTTTTCTTGGACACTGTGCAACATTAGTTTCTGTTGAACATATCTTCTTAATTGAAAACCTTTCATCAAGGACGCAGTGTCTTTCAGGCAGACACTTTTAATGCGTTTCAGCTGTTTCTTGGAAGAAGGGGTGTTTCCGTAGCATGCTCATGAATGATCAGCTTAGTTAGAATGTCTTGATTGTTGCTGGGCACAGGTGCCTTTGGTAGGTACAGGTCTGGTCTTGCCGTCTCTTTTCCTTCCCGGCCCTCCCCCTCGGAGTTACATCGCTGTCACAGTGTTTGTCTCTGTGGATTCGTGCACTATGGATATGTTTCCTCCCTTGGTCATTTTTTGGGTGGCTTTTCCAGAGTTAATAATTGGCGTTTTAAAAATTTGGTGCATTCTTAATATACCTTTGGTCAATTCTTCCCACATCATCCAATGGCTTCTTCTTATAATTTCCCTCTCAGATAACGGCCCCCTCCATTTTCCTCCATTTTCCAAAGAGGTCCATGATTTTGCTGTGCTCTGGGATGGTTGCTCCCTAGGTCGGCTTTGTAGTCGTCGTCCTAGGAGCTCCCTTCTCTGGATTCAGTCACAACAACGTTCTTGACAGAACGGTATTAAAGACACAGCTCCAGTGCACGGTGACAGATGTAATAACCCCCCGCGAATCACCACCGCAGTCGAGGGGTGAAATGTGCATCGCCCAGCAAGTGTGTTGGCTCCTCCTCTCTGCAGTCTTCCTCTGCCACGCTGCTCTTGCAGCCCCAGCCCAGCAGTGGTCATCGGTGGGCACGTGTCGAGTTGGGGCTTGGAGAAGGAAACATGCAGCTCCTGCTCTTTAAGTTGCTGCGTGTAGTTTTGGAATTGGTCCAGGCTGTGCTTTGTTTGTGGAGGCTCTTTTTTTCTTGCTGTACCTATGTGGGGTTCAGCTTCTAGAATCCGTCTCCTCATCCTTTTGGGGTGCTATCCCCTTGCTTCAGTTCAACACATTTTTTAAGAAGGGCTATATAGGAGGTACATTTTCTAGATTTTTCCACTGAAAGATTTTCGTTATTTTGCTTTTATCACAGCCACACTAGCTTCCATTGTTGCTGAGAAAATATGGGCGGGAGACCCCAAAAGAGCCTTCCCCTGCTGCCATCAGGTTGGTTCCGGTTCACGGTGAGCCTGCCGAGCAGAGGGGCTCCGTTGCGTAGATTGCCCAGACTGGGACCACGTGCAGGGCAGACGGCTGTGCATTCTCCCTTGTAGGCTTGAACCGTTGACCATGTAGTTAGAAACACCCCCTTGTGCTTGATGCGCTGCACCACTGGAGCTCTGTTAGGAAGCCAAGGGAAACCTACCTCTCAGTCTGTGGGGGACCCTGTCCCTCACCGGGCTTTCCCGGTCTCCTCTTTGTCTTCTGGGTTCTGCGCTTGCGCGATGGTGGACGTTACGGGGGTGCTCCATTCCTTCTGTCGGCCGCTTGGTGGCCCTTTCCGTTCCGGGACTTGCAGCTCTGAGACGGTTCATTCCTCTGTGTCCTTCCTGCCACGTCGACGTGCTCCTTCGGCTCGGGGCTTCCTGCCTTATCCCTGGACTGTGCTTGCCTCTGTTTCCAAAGCCTTTCTCTTTGGACACCCTCCACCTCTAGCTTGCTTTTGTTTTACTTTCTGAAGAGTTTTTTTTTTACTTTATTGCCTGGTCTCTCGACTCTGTGTATCTACTGCGATACCACTCACATCCAAGCGTTTCTTCTCGGGCTCTTGACTGTCACGGTGGCCTCACAAGTAGTGCATGCTCGGCCCGTGTGTGACGGGCTTATTCCACTCAGCATAGCGTCCCCCGGTGCTTCCACCTTGCGGGGGGGGGGGTGTTGCCGCTGGGCTGTAATGTTGCGTCGTGCTCCGCTGGTGCACATGCCACGCTTTGTTCACCCCGCTTTCCGCTGGTGGGCATGTGCGTGGCTCCCCTCTTCTTGCTACAGTGCCCAGCGTGGGTGTGCAGCAGTCGCTTCGTGCTGACTTTTATTTCTCTAGAATGTATGTGGAATTAGTGGTCTAGGTGTTGGGTTGCTAACCATAGGGTTGGAAGTTCAAACCCAGCAGCCGCTTCTCAAGAGAAAGAGGCTGCTGTCGGTGCCCCACATGCTTATAGTCTCAGACAGGAGTTCGCCATTCTCAGAATCAACTCAGCGGCAGGGAGTGTGGGTTGGCACAGGATGTCCGGGACATAGGGTTTTTCTGTTTCCAACTCCTTTCAGGACAGGGCCTGCATTTTCCACAACGTTGGCACTGTTTTCCTTACATTTAACTGTAGACAAGCAGCTTGGTCCACTCCGTGGGCCGTTGTTACAGAGGTCTGTCTCGGCTGCTGTTTGCTTTCGTGACGGGGTAACAGATGCCCCTACGTCACATGCGGGCAGAACGGCTGCCCAGGCTCCTCCTGCAGAGAGCTGTCGGCAGCTCTGCCGCCCCATCATCTCGGAAGCTAAGGGAAGGGCGTGTGCAGCGGCTTTTCTGGTGGTGATTCATCGGCATTGTCATTTTGTCACAGGGCCCTTAAGAATCTGATGAAACCAGGGGAATTCATTCAAGGGTAATAACAATTATTATTACTGTTAAGTGATGGCCAAAGAGACGCTTGCACCGCTTGCTCACTTAGGTACTAGGGTAGGCGCCGGCCTCTAAGTGTGTGCTGGGTAGAGTGCTTGCCGAACCTGTAGGAGGAAGGCCCTGCGGTTACATCCGTCCCTGTGGAACACAGCATTGCCCGCAGTGCAGCTACGCGTCAGGAGCCGTGTCTTGAGCCCAGAGCTGATGGCCTTAACACCCTGGGCCATGCTGTTTCCGTACACACACCATTCTACTGCAGTCCTCTTGGTCCTGGGTGAGGGTCAGAGCCCCTCTCTGGGTACCCTGGAACCCCCCCCCCAGGGTGATGAGTGTCTGGAGACTGCCTGGATTGAAGGGTGTTGGCCCCGAGGGGGTGCACGGAGCCTCCCTCTGGACGCAGGGAGAAGCAGCCTTGTGACACTCACTGCCACCTCCTCTCTGTGAGGATACACTGGGGGTTCCTTCAGGCCTCTAGATCCAGAGCTATGTTCCCCAGGGCAATTGATTTCCACTAAAAAAGAAAGTTTATACGCCATGACTGCTGCCACTGATGATATTCTCTCTGAACTTTAGCTGCACAAAAGCTTAGGGTTAAATTTGTGGGCTCCTCCAATACCTTAGCAGGTAGATGGGGTGTCACGCTACGCATTTGTTTGGGGGTTCTAGTTTCCACTTTTTCCCAATGATATTAAGTTACTATCTTTTGTGTAACCCACTAAACCACTTTGTATTACGTTAGGGACAGTGAGCTATACAATTGTGCAAACGGAAGCACTTTCTGGCTTGGGGGTCTAATCTGTATTTATTTATGCCTTCTTCCCATTTTTACTCCCTATTGTATTTCTAAAACTCACTGCCATCCAGTCAATTCTGATTCTTCAAAACCTTACGTAGCATTTCTGGGGCCGTAAGTCTTCCCAGCCTCATCTTCCTCTGTGCACTGGCCGGGGTGTCTGAACAGCCAGCCTCACAGGCTGTTGCTGTGTTTATTGCTCACTGGACAATGCCACCCGGGCTCCATCGGCATCGTGGGTTGTGAGTTTGGCGATTCAAATGCACTAGCCACTCCTCTGGAACACGAGGAGGCTTTCTGCTCCTCGGGGCTTTGTGCTCTGTGGTCCTGCAGGGTGTCAGTCTGGGTCCATTACAGAAACAACCCACAGAAACTCAGGGAGAGAGTTTTATATAAAGGGTAAGTGCGCATCAAGAAAACATCCCTACCCAGTGACGCTCAAGCCCACAGTCCAACATTAACTCGTGTCTAACACCAATCCACAAAGTCCTACTCCATCTCACTAAACAGACGCAATGATGCCGACTGCAGGAGGAAAGCTGAGTCAGTGAAAGGGTAATCATCTCAGGATTGGCGGGGCTCTCTACATGGCTGCTCCAGCACCCAGGGCTGTATCGGGGTAGGTCCATGGGGCTTCTCCTTGGAGATGTCTTGCAGGAAGTGAGCCCTGCCAGCTGTGTTAGTCTGGGGACTTTAAAGAAATAAATCCACAGAAACTCATGTATTAAAGAGAGTTTTATATAAAGGGTAAGAAAACATCAAGAAAACATCCTGCCCAAGCCCACAGTCCAACATTAACCCATGTGTCCAACACCAATCCACAAAGTCCTCCTCCATGTCACATAACACACGCAATGATGCCGAATATATAAGCATCTCAGCACCGGCAGGGGTCTCCACACGGCTGCTCCGGCACTCAGGGCTGCATCAGGGTAGGTCCATGTGGCTTCTCGCAGGGATGTCTTGCAGGAAGTGAGCCTTGCCAGCTGAAGCAGGGAACTGGCTAAGGCAGCTGCACCAAAGTCCGGCCATCACAAGGCAAGAGACCCGAGAACTCGGAAGGCAAGGCTCACCGAGCCATTTATCCCTCTGCCTTATGTTGTGACAATTAACCCCACATTTGTTTATTAGCCAGGTTGGCACAATAAGCTTACCTCACCAGGGGTGTCAAACTGGTGCCCGAGGTAATTTTTTGTGGCCTGCAAGGCTCTGAAATAAAATGAAAATAGAAAAAATTGTTATGACTTAAATAGTACTTAGGGGAGATGGAGGCAATATCATGCACACAATTCCCTCATTAACCTCTGAACTACTGAGGACGAGTGTGCACGTGGCCCAGGGCCTTCCTTCCCTGGGGGCCCGTGGACATGGATAAATGTGCTGACTCGGTTCCAGCGACGTTTGGAAGCGAGGTGTCTGCCACTCTCAGTGTCACGTCATGCAAACAGATCCCAAGAGTGAGAAGGTTAAAAAGAGCGCTCTGGGTGTGCTGTGAGGAATCAGACCTCGCGGCAGCGCTGGTGAACGTGTTAGAGGGAAGCCGTGACGATTGTGCATCGTGTTTGTCAGCTGTCCAACATTTCGTGTGTTTTATTAGTTACTTTGTTATATTTTCCCGTCACAACATAAGAGGTAAGTGAAAACCAGTAGGAGGAGAGCACTGACAAGTTTCGGGTAAAAATAATAATTTTAGTTTTATAAATACAATAAATGTTTGAATAAAAGCAATTATATAGTGTTTTAATTATCCTATCCATATTCCTGAATCCTCACTTCAAAAATATAAATTTAACAAAATGTGTAAATGTGATGTGGCCCGCGTGAATCTTGCCTGGTGCACCAAATGGCCCGCGTTTTAATGGAGTCTTACACCCCCCTGGCATAGACAATGGCCATGGGTCTGGTTTGGATTTGGTTCTGTTGCTAATAATCTCCTCTCGAAGGCAGGTCTTTGAGCACCCTCTAGTGTGTAAGCCAGGCCTTCTGTGAAGATTCTGTTACAGTGGGGAAAGCTCTTTGGGAGCCTGTGTTTTAGCCTCCATTTCTGGAAAGAGTTTTTCTCTCGACAGGGGAAATCGTTAAGCCTGATTTGTGGGGCTCTCTCCTGGCTCCGTGACTTTGAGCAGAAGAAACGTCAAGAAGAGGCCCGGCTCCTTGAAAGTGGAGCCCTCACTGTAAATGATGGGAAGGCCCAGCCGCCATCTCTCTCTGCCTCCTGCCAAGAGACCCCAGAGACCCGTGGGCCTGCCGGAGAGCCCGACTGGGTCACTCAGTTTGTGCAGAGGAAGGAGGAAAGGGCCCTGGTGGACCGGCTCAAGGTGAGTTCTGGGGTCACCAGGAGTGGGCGTGGAGGTGACTTGGAGGCGTGGACACCGGTGCAGATGCCACTAAACTAATCTTAGTGGCTTCAGTATGAAGGGAGGGTCTCTAAATACATCACTGGGGCCAGTTCTTTCAGCACTTCTACTTTTTTTTTCATTTTGTTAGGAAGCTTTTGTTAACGTAATTTCTCTTAATATACTTGGAGGTGCAGTTTCTGAGCAAAAATGAAAACTGTTTCTAGGAGGGGAAGAAAGAAGTGGGTCTGAAATGATCATTAGTTGAGCTGGGTTCTGAAATTCTGGTGCCCTGAGTTCTTCTCCAACTCAGCAGCAGCCTGGCTAACCCTTGACTGTGCAGTGGCGACTGCTGCCCGCTGGCTGTCTTTTTTGTGCTGGATGTTTACACAAGCCTTCTCTAGACCAGGGCCTGGCAGCTCCCATGCATGCCCAGCCTTGGAAATGAACCAAGCCCAAACTGGCTCAGTCGTTGCACTCAGACACCATTAAGCATTGGATTTGGAAGGCAGACTGTTTCCTGTCTAGACCCTGCAGCCACTGTGGGTGCTTGGCGGGGAGGGGGCTGTCCCCCGGCGGCCTCCCTGTGGGAGTGTTCTTCAGGCGGCTGCATTTTCCAGGAGGAGCAGATCCGGAGGAAGAAGCGGGAGGAGCGCCTCCAGCAGCTCCGCCACAACACGCAGCTCAAGTACGCAGCCAAGCGCGCGGTGAGTGTCCTTCACGAGGGCCAGGCTGGCCCGGCAGCACCACGCCGTCGCTGACTCCGTTCCCATCCTCCACTGTGGGCAGCCTGAGCTGAGGCCCACGTAGAGCGTGAGGCCGATGGGAAGGGGCAGCCGTGTGTCTGTCCCAGCGACTGTCAAGGGTGGGCTCTGGACCTGAGCACCCTTTCTCCTTGCCACCTCCGCTGCCCGTCTAGAGACAAGAAGAAGAAGAAGTGGAGCGGCTGCTCCGCCTCAGCAGGGAGATGCTGGCAGCGGGAGCAGGGGCGGAGCAGCAGGAGCAGCTCGAGTCGGGGGAGGAGGAGCTGGTCCTGGAGGAGTATGAGAGTGATGAAGAGACGCGAACTGCCAGTGGGTAAGACAGTGCCCTCCCCCACACCCGAATAAGAGGCTTGGTCACTTGGAGGGTCTCTAAGGGGACTGGCTGCCCACCTCCTGCCCCACGGGGCTCTACGCTTTCTCCAGCCGGGCCTTCCGCGGGTGTGTCGATGGTGCTGACAATAGCAGCAAGACTCATCGCCATCGAGTTCACTCTGACTCACAGTGACCCAGTAGGGGCACAGGGGACCTGCCTCTGGGGGTTTCCAAGGCTGTCAATCATTCTGGGAGCAGACTGCCACCCGCAGCGCAGCTGGTGGGTGCTGAATGCAGCACCCGGGCCTCCTCGGGGAGAGCTGACTCTGCAGGGAGGGCCCTGCCGACACGCTCACGACCGTGGGCTTGGTGTTCTCATGGCAGCTCAGGGGGTGGCCGTCCCTGCAGCGAGGCAGAACAGCTTGGTCAAGAGCACTGAGCCAGGACGTCGGGGAGCTGGGACTTGAACCCAGCTTCTCTGGCTCTGGGTTGCGTGCTGCTTATTTACCCCCAGGCGACACTGTCAAGTCTGTGACCTATACCACTGAGGTACCCTCCCAGTCAGACCAATCCCACTGCCATCAAGTTCTCCCTAGTCACAGTGACCGTGTGTTACGTGGAGCTGCCCCATGGGGTTTTCTTGGCTGTCTTCATCCTTGAAGGAGCTGGCAGGCCTTTTTTCTGGTCCCCGTGGGGTGGTGTGACTGACCAACCTCAGTCATTCCCCAGGAGCAACCCATGTGCACCACCGGGCACTTCTGGGTTCCCCAGGTGTCCTTACTCAAGCATTCCTTTTTGGAAATTATAATTTGGCATTATAATGTGGTCCCGGTGCGCAGGTGTCTGCGCTCTGAGCTGTGACCTCCCAGGGGCCTAGAGAACATTGGAGGTGACAGTGGGACCATTTCTGGAGCACACTGCCCTTCCAGAGCCACCGTCACTTGGACGATCATTTATCAGACACCTCGGAGGCTCTGCTGCAGTGCCGGTCTGCTCCCGTTACCATGACTGCAGAGAGGAGTAAGACAGCCATGGGCCTGCTTACACTTGGTCGCAGGAGCTGACCAAAAGAAACAGGGTCACTTCTGTGAAATGGATGCCTTCACCTGGATGGTCAGATGGGGTAAAGTGGACTGGCATGGGGCTGTCGCCATGTAGGGAAAAGCCTTTGTACGGAGACCTCCACAACCAGGAAGCGCCGGGGCAGGACAGACATGTGCTCGTTGGAGGGCCCTGCTGTGGCTGGGGGCTGTTGTCAATGAAGCGGGCATTCATTCCAGGGTCAGGCGCCGGGTGCCACGGCAGTATGTCCTGGCGAGTTCCCGGCAGCCTGCTCCTGGGGGTGATGTCTGTGTTGATTGGGCGTTGGCTGGGGGAGGGGCAGAGTGCTCTAGCAAGAACAGCAGAGGTGATCCAGGTCTGGCTGCTAAGTGGGGAGGACGGCCTCAACTACCGAGATGGACAGTGTCCAGCTCTGACCAGGCTCCTCGTGCGGAATGTGGGTCGGGGAATGCCTTGCTCCTTTTACCTTCCCGGCCATGCCCCTTGCCCTTCAGGCCTGAGCAGCAGTGGGGTGCAGGGTGTGCTGAGCAAGTGAGCCCCCGCTGCTCAGGCTGAACCTTGCTGCTGCCTGTGTCTCTTCCGGGTTCAGGGATCAGGCCAGAGCTCCGTGGGCTTCTGAGCAGAGGGTCGTCTCGGGACTTGTCAGTAAATGTTTTCTTGCTTACACTGGCGTGTAAGCAAGTAGTTGTGTTTGTGTTTGTGTGTCCCCCTCAGGGTAGATGAAGACGAGGATGACCTTGAGGAAGAACATGTCACCAAGGTAAGAAGCAGCATCCTTGGAGGCTTGCCTGTGATGGGTCCCCATCCAGGGCTCTCCGCTGTGGGGCAACCTGTGGGATTTCTGTGTTCCTCTGTGCCCTCTGCCAGGGAGGCGTCTAGCCCCCCCCCCCCCCAACCCTGGGCCCCGTCTGTTTGGTGGGCTGGGCACCCTTGGAGATGTCTCCTGGGAGGGTGACGGGGAGCAGCCATTCTGGGTCTGAGCCTCAACGGCTCGCATTGCGGTGGGGAGGAGGTGGGGGTGCCAGACAAAGCCGGGACGCTCTGTCCCTTGAGCCTCTGCCGTGCTGCCTGCCTTTCTCGTCCATAGTTTTGTCCGTGTGGGGTTCTGGAAGGCGTGGATGCTTCTGGCAAATTAATGTTTCGTTCATTACATTTTTTTCTTATTCTCAGTTGAAAGTGGAGATTCCCTCCCCTCCCTGCTGTCTGTTTTCTCTTAGCTGTAGAAAGAGCACGTGTTCAGTCTGGCCACTTCCTGCTTCACTGCTGCCCATCCCTGACACCCTCGGGACACACACACCCCAACCCAGACTGAGTTGACCTGACTCACGGTGACCCCTTGGACAGAGCAGAGCTGCCCCTCAGCTTTCATGACGCGAGAGCCCCAACTTCCTCTTGAGCAATGACTGGGAGTTCGGACTTCTGGTCTTGCTCAACATCTAAACCACGACCCCACCAGGGCTCCTGCTGCTGCCTGTAGACCCTCCTCCCCCCCAAGTGTGAGGCATACGAGCCACCACGCACCTTGCTCAGATCGCCTTGCCCTGGGAAGCAGTTGGATTCTAGCGACTGTGAGACTATTGGAGTTCCCCTCGGTGCTAGAGCTGAGGAGGAGTTGAAGAACCTCGGGACCCCCTCATAGATGAGGCTTGCTTGGCTCCAGTCCCCTGGCTGCTTAAGGGTTGGCCTGCCTTGATGTGTAGAGACTGTTTTGGAAAGTCTTCTTCTCTGAAATCTCCTCTCCTCCTCTGACCAGATTTATTACTGCAGCCGGACACACTCCCAGCTGGCCCAGTTTGTGCACGAGGTGCAGAAGAGCCCTTTTGGCAAGGACACTCGGCTTGTCTCACTGGGCTCTCGGCAGGTATACACAAGCAGGGGGTCCGGCCCGCAGAGCAGCAGGAGGGAAGGAAGATGGGGGCGCGGGGACAGCCAGCCCTACCTCTCTGACTGGTTGTCCGGCGCCCATCTCGTCTCGCAGAACCTCTGCGTGAACAAGGACGTGAACCGCCTGGGCTCGGTGCAGCTCATCAATGACCGCTGCGTGGAGATGCAGAGAAGCAAGCACGGTAGCCAGAGGAGCACCTCGGCGCCGGGGGCCAGGACAGTGCTGGGGGAGAGTGGGCGGGCTGGGCTAGCCAAAGCCCATCCTGTTGAGGTTGGACCAGCAGCCTGGGAAAGAAAAACAGCATCTTACATAGAAACACTGGCAGCACTGACCCCAGGTGCCTTTTGGGAAAAGGCCATCTTGCTTTTCTGGGTCAGTGCAGCCCCAACCCCCGACAGCAGTGGTTTTCTAGGTTGTATGGGATGCAGGGCGTTCTGGTGGTGCACTGGTCACCAATCGGTCAGCAGTTTGGAACTACCAGCCACAGCAAGGGAACGAGACGGGGCTCTAGTCCTGTAAAGAGTTGTAGAAACTCGCAGGGGCAGTTCTACCTGGTCCTACAGGACATTGACTCCGGGGCAGTGAGTTTGTAGAACACACAGTCAGAGACCACAGCAAGCAGCATTTCATCATCCGGCCTGAGGCCACTGGGAAAGCCCAGCCCCGCTGACGTGCTCGGGTCTCTCGGTCTTTGCCCCCCGGTGCCAGCCCCGTCCTCAGAGAAGAGGAGCAAAGCGGAGGCTGAGAAGCCGAAGCGGAGGCGGCAGGAGGGCGGGACTGCCTGCCCCTTCTACAACCACGAGCAGATGCAGCTTCTGCGGGACGAGGTCCTCCTGGAGGTGAAGGACATTGAGCAGCTGGTGGCCCTGGGCAAGGAGGCACGGGCCTGTCCCTACTACGGTAGTCGACTGGCCATCCCGGCGGCCCAGGTGAGGGCCCTGGAACACTGGGGCTGGCTCTTGGCTATAACAGTGGTGGGGGTCTGAGGGAGCCTCTCACCTGTCAGGGTGCAGAGCCTCTCCTCTCCTGGCCCGAGGGCTCAGAGGAGGCCACAGATCCCTTGGTGGCTCCGGGCTTCAGGGCCGAGGGCCTCCCTGGAGCCCAGCCGACTGTAGTGTGCACTGCTGGTACCCACAGGGAGCTCCAGAACATAGAGGTCTTGTCACCCTGCTGCTCAGAGCTGTGGTCCCAGCGTGCATGGGCCTCTCCTGTGGCACAGGCTGGCAGTGTTGTCTTTGTACCAGTGACACTGAGAAAGGGCCCATTGGAGAGACCCCTGCAGAATGGCTGTGTGGCTTGGTGAGGTGCCTGGACTTTTTGGAGCCTCCTGAATGAGTCCTTTGGGTGATGTGGCAGGTGCGCACGAGTGAGGAAGTTGGGGTGCTCAAGAAGGGCTGCCACAGGTGCTGGAGATTCTGCTGATAGGGAAGCCCATCTGTGTGTGCCCTGAACGAGGTGGCTGCTCGGAGAAGAGTACTAGAACCTTCCTGTTGCACCGGGCCCACGCCCTTGCTGTGGTCTCTCTCCGCAGTGTGAGTTTAGTGCTGGTGACATGGGTGCACGAGTATCACAAACCGTCCTGGAAGTTCTACGTTCTTTTTAAATAGTGTTTTGTGTTTGGGGTGAAAGTCTACCCTACCCTGCACGTTCCGTGACCTTGACTCTCTAAAGCCATGTGCCCAGGGAGGTAGCTAAGGCGGGCATTGTCCCTAAGGGCTGAGAAGGGGTGTGATTTTCCAGTTTCCTCCCAGCAAGTGAGAAATGGAGCCGGGATGACAGCTGAGGCCTTAGGCTGCCACTCTTTGTAAAAGCATAGCACCCAAAGTTTTACCAAGTGCTTTTTTATTAACACCCTGTTGATAAACTTTAACCCTCACTTGATCTAGTCTCTCGGTTCTGGTGTTTACCAAGCGCATCTTGCAGATGAGGAGACTGGCACAGAGAGGTCAAGTGGCTGGCATACAGTGGCACGCCGCTGAGAATGGCAGCTGGGGCCACAGCCCGGGGTGCCAGAGAGAAAGCCTTGGGCGCCTCAGCTGGGGCTGAGGGATTGGTACTTGGGGGACATACATGAGACTAAGTAGAAATGGTTCCCCCACTCCTCCCCTGCTAGTCCAGTTCAGTCAGAGGCACCCACTGTGACCTGCTCCACCTGTCTGGCGTTCCACTCCAGGGCCTGTTGCCAGGCGCTCCACTCTCCACTGTAGCTTTGTCTCGAATACCCCTCCCGTCATCCCGCCAGGCCACCAAGCCCCGCCTTCTCCCACAGCTGGTGGTGCTGCCCTACCAGATGCTGCTGCATGCGGCCACACGGCGGGTGGCGGGCATCCGGCTGCAGGGCCAGGTGGTCATCATCGACGAGGCTCACAACCTGATCGACACCATCACCACCATCCACAGCTCAGAAGTCAGCGGCTCCCAGGTAGGCCAGCCTCTTCTTACCTGGGCCAGGGCCTGCCACCAGAAAGGCCAAGAGCTTGTGCCTCGACGGACCTGGGCTCCCCCAGAGACGGGCTTGGGAGGATACGCACCGACCTGTAGCGGCCCTGCTGGTGCCTGTTTGACTTTACAGCAAATCTCTGACGGATGGGGACCCAGCACTGGCAAGGTGCCCCGTTTCCTTGCTCATCACATGCTATCTTGAGAGTCCTTCTCGGCTAGGGTGCTACTGGCCCGTTCTGCAGCGCCCGGGCAGCTGAGCTGCAGGAAGCAGGAGCCTGCACGTAGTCCCGCCTGCTGTCGGCACTGTGCTCTCACATTAAGTGAAGGAGGCCGCCCATGGTTTCTAGAAGCCACCATGCATGGAGGAGTCTCACGCACTGGGCGCTGGGTTGGTCTCTAACCTTCATGCTCTGCTGTTTGACCTTGAGAACTCGGGAGTCAGGGTGGCTTCAACCATTTCCCTGGGCCACCTTGGAAATAATTGTAGAGCCAGACTTGACAACTGGCTTCTGACCCTGAAACCCACACGACCCACCACCATCTCTGCTCACCAGTGACCGGGCTTGACCGTCGGAGAGAATTCCATTGTGACCTTGACCCCTTACTCTTCGTGGGACCCAGTAGCAACCAGCAGGGACTGTGTTGCCAGAGGCGGCCGGCATGCCTTCTTGCTGGTCTCCGTGAGCCACAGGCTTCTGCAGAACTGGTTTCCTTTCCTTCCTTCTCGGCCCAAACTCACTGCCATGGCGTCGATCCTGGCTCACAGCCACCCTGGGGACTGGCCCCCGTGCGCCCCAAGACTGTCGCTCTTTACGAGGGCAGAGAGCTGCCTCCTGCTCCTGCTGAGCAGCTAGTGGGTTTGAACTGCTGCCCTTGAGGTCAGCAGCTTGACTTGTAGCCCACTATACCGCCCAGGCTCCTCCCACCACCCTTGGGACTTTTATAACAGAGCTCCGAGTTCCCGCCTCAGTTGCCCGTGTGCCCTGGGCTGGCCTTTCTAGGTGCAACCGCAGGGTCACTGGCTCACAGCCAGGGCCGCCGTGTCACCCGTCTGTTCTCTTCCAGCTCTGCCAGGCCCATGCCCAGCTGCGCCAGTACACGGAACGATACGGGTGAGACGCCTGCTGAGCACCAGGGCCCTCGGGCTCAGCTCCTCAGAGGGGAAGGCTGGGCTCCCCCAGGCTGGGGCTGAGTGGACCAGCGTGCTGTCGCTCTCCGCAGTGTACCCCAGTGCCCACCCTCAAAAGCTGAGGCTGCTTAGGACAGAACTGCTGGGTCTGCAGGCCGTGGGTCGCGGCCAGCCTTTTGCAGCTTGAAGGCTTCATCCAGAAAGGGCTCAGCTTCGGGCAGTCGGAGGGGCAGTTGCTGCAGGAGTCAACACCTAATGCCCATTGGTTTCTCCCCAGGAAGCGCTTGAAGGCCAAGAACCTGATGTACATCAAACAGATCCTGTATTTGTTGGAGAAGTTTGTGGCTGTGCTGGGAGGTAAGAGTGCCCTACCCCTGGCCTGCTCCCTGAGCACCAGCAGGACCCTGGCGTGGAGGTGGGCGCTGGAGGGTGGTTGGGGCCACACACAGACGATGAGGGCCTTCTCGCCCCTTGAGGCTCAGTTGAGTTGCTGGATGTTAGACGGTCAGGCTTGTGGGGCTCTCAGAACCTCCGCCCCTCTCAGCGGGTCCTTGGTGCTGAAAATGACAAAACAGAAACCCAGGTTTCTATCTAAATACGCTTCTTTGGGTGGGCATGTCGGGGTGAGGGGATGGGGCAGAGACCATCCTGGAAGATCATCCTGATAGGTGGAAATACTCTTTTTTTTAAGGAGACATTAAGCAGAACCCCAATACCCAGAGCCTCTCGAAGACAGGTAAGAGGGTCCCTCTGTGCAGACCAGGGAGAACCTAAGCCAGTGAGCGGTTCTCAACCTGTGGGTCGCAACCCCTTTGGGGGTCGACTGACCCTTTCACAGGGGTCACCGGGTTCATAACAGTAGTAACATTACAGTTACGAAGTAGCAACGAAAGTAATTTTAATGTTGGGGGCTCACCCAACACAACATGAGGAATGGTACTAAAGGGTCGTGGCATTAGAAAGTTGAGAACCACTGACCTAAGCCCTCCCAGCCTGACCCTGGGACCTGGAAGCCGGGGCCTGGGCCTTTGGATCCCAAGGCGCCCTCCATGTGTGTCTGTCTCCAGGAACAGAGCTGCAGACCATCAACGACTTCCTCTTTCAGAGCCAGATTGACAACATCAACCTGTTCAAGGTAGAGGCCGTCTCATCTTCCTCTCCCCGAGGCCCCCTGTAGGGAGGGCACATAGCCGGTGCACTGGCTGAGCGCTTTCACAGAGCAGGGTGTCTGGAAAGAGCAAGCAGGCTTCAGCCTCTGTGAAGGGCCAAGGCACCACAGGAGTGGCGAGACATAGAGCCTCTCCTCAGACGCTTTGGGCACGCATCAGTCCTCTGCCTTCCCTCACCATCTTCCCCTGGGCTGCGACCAGGCAGGAGGGCTGTATTGGGAGGGTGACAGGGCCAGGCTGGAGAGATCATGGCTGGGCTTACCTCGGGACCACTGCCTCCCACTTCAGCTGAAGCCTCAGACCTTGTTTCCCCCGACCCTGCTGGCCATAGCCACTCTTACTGCCAGCACCCGGGTGGGGACAACACCGGATCGCCGGCTTGCTCCTGGGGCCAGTTGCCAGAGATGGTGGGCGGTCTGACATGCCTCTGCTCTCCATCCTCCTCCAGTCTCACTGCCCGTCCTGCCCACGGCCCTCACCGTCTGTGTCAGGCAGTGGCCGCACAGAACTCAGACAGTACCCGCACAGAACTCAGACAGTACCCGCGATCATGGGGCGTATAAGGGTAATTAACGGGTGGGGCTGCTCACTGCAGGGTCAGCAGTTCAAAACGAGGCTCTTGGCTCCCGTAAAGAGTTACAGCCTCAGAAAACCACAGGGCTTTCCTATAGGCTCTCTGTGAGTCAGACCACACTTGATGGCAGTGAGTTTGGCTTTTGGTTTAGTTCAGTCAGGATAGTTTCTACTCTTCTGTGCCCTCAGACAGCCCCCTGCCGGCCCTCAGACTCTTGGCCTCTGCTCTGCGAGGGCTACCATTAAATGTCCAAAGAGCACCCACTCCTCTGGAGTTCAACCCCAAAGCACTTGGCTCCAGCTCCCTGAGTCAGCAAACCCAGCACCTCCAAGTAAGTGCCCAGAGGCACCTGACTCCACAAGCCAGCCTCCCGCCCCAAAGCACCCATGTTATGTGCTCCCGGGGCTGGGAAGCCCACCACAGTGTCTCAGGGCCTGGCCCTGGATCTGCTGTTGCTGCTCCTCTGGGCTCAAGCAGGCTCAGTGTGCAGGGATCTCAGGGTCCAGATGACGCCCTCGCTCCAGCTTCCTCCCGTGCTGGTAGTGAGTCTCTGACGTGGCTGCGTTTATACCCAGCAGGAGACCCTCACGGCAGATAGCGCTGTTAACAGGCCCTCACGGCTGAGTCATGCAGGCCTTCCAGGGCCTTCCCCCGAGTCCTTACCATCAGGAGCAGGGTCATTTGGCGGAGTGGCCAAGGCTTTGGCTGGAAGAGCCACATCAAATAACTCATCACACTGTGCTCCCGTCGAGATTCCAAACAAGGGACGCTGCCTGCCCCCCTGACCAAGCACTTGCTGTGTTCCGGGCAGGGTGTCAGCTCAGTCACTCCCAGTAGGGTGCTCAGAGAGGTTACCGCAGGAAAACGAAGTGCACAGGGTCATACCTGGCGGACGGCGGAGCCCACCTCTGGACCCAGCTGGGCCTGCTCCAGAGTCTGGCCTCCCTCTCCCACCCCTCCCTGACATGCTCCTCTTGGTCTTTGTCACTGCCACTAAGCCTATCAGCCAGGCTGGAAACATGCTGTCTGTGTTCCCTTCTCCCCCTTGGTCACAGGCAGCCACCTCACCCTCTGAGAGAACTCTCTGGGCTTGTCCTGCCCTTTGGAGCTCCATAGCCTTTGCACCACCACCACCCCATCTGCTTGCCCCATCTCACTCTGCCCCCTTCTAGTGTATTCTACAAACCCCCCTCGAGAGAATCTTACATTGGAGGATGACACTTCAGAAATCCTGGAGGGCTTCAAACTCCTCACCTTAGCCCAGGCTAAGAGCAGGCTCTGCACCTGCATGGCTGACACCTCCCCAAGGAAGCCCAGGCTTGACCCCACCCATGCCTTTGGTCGTGGGGCTCCCTCTTTGAAACTCCTAGATCTTCAAGCTTGGATGCTGTCTGTTGCCCCAGAGGGAGGGTGGCAGAGGGGACGTGGCTGTGCGATGCAGCTGGGTTGGCCAGCCTCTCCTGGGAGGGGGCCCCTGAGAGGAGGTGGAGGCGCTGATTCCAAGGAGGCTGTGGGCAGTGAGCCTGCGGTTGAAGTGTCTGGAGACTGCCTTTTCCTGCCTGCATTTGGCTGACAGGTTGACTAACATTGTCTTGTGTCTGCCGCGGGGCTGTGCAGGTGCAGCGCTACTGTGACAAGAGCAGGGTCAGCAGGAAGGTGAGTTCCCGCCGGGCCTGGCTGCTCCTGCGGAGCTTGACTGTCCCCAACCTTGGGAGCCCAGGGTGGGTGGGAAGGGAGTCCCCACGCCCCCGGCATGGCCTCTCTCCGCCCTCCTGTCACCTGGACCCCTCCTCCCCCAGCTCTTCGGCTTCACGGAGCGACATGGAGTCATCCTGGCCTCCTCCAGGGAGCACCCCAGGCTGACTGGGTTTCAGCGCTTCATGCAGGGCCTGCAGCCCCAGGCCAATGACGGTGAGTGGAAGGGAGGAAGAGGCCCTGGCAGGAATGACCCTGCACGTGGAACACCCAGCCAGAGAGTCCTCCCTCTGCCTCGCGGTTGCTCCTCTAGACCCTGTGCAGGAGGGCGAGGCTAGGGGATCTCAGCCTGCATCCCCACTGATGCACATCGAAGGCTTCCTGGCAGCGCTCACCACAGCCAACCAGGACGGCAGGGTCATCCTGAGCCGCCAAGGTAATCCCCACCCAGCAGTCAGCCACACAGGCAGACAAGCCTAGAGCCAAGGCGGGGCCGGGTGGTGCCAGACTATAGAGGCTTGTGGGCCGTAGCTGTGGCTGTGGGCTCTGGAGGCGGGCGGGCTACCGTTTCCACCGTGCTCGTCTGTAAGCTGTGTGCATTGGGACCCACTTCTTTCCCTCTGAAGCTCAGCGTCTGCGTGGAAACGGAGTGGGTACAACCAGGGACCCCAGCGGTTGGTCCTGGAGGTGACATGGGGTTGAATTGTAAAAGATGAAAGGCCCACGTCTCCTCACAGGCATCTGGAGGTTGTGGCCAAGCGATGACAGTGTGCTGGGCCGGCCACTTCCCCACGGAGCCGTCCTCTCTCTCTCTCTCTCTCTGCCCTCCAGGCACCCTCAGTCAGAGCAGCCTCAAATTCCTGCTTCTGAACCCAGCCGTGCACTTTGCCCAGGTGGTGAAGGAATGCCGGGCAGTGGTCATTGCAGGGGGCACCATGCAGCCGGTGAGGACCTCAGCCACCATCTGGCCCTTCCCAGTCCAGACCCTGAGCCAAAACAGGGTTGGCATGAGCAGGGCACGCAGTGTCCACTAGGTGGCACTGCCGCACTGTCTCCCTGTCTGTGCCATTTAGCCTGCGGGGTGGATGATAGACCACAGGCATGGAGACACCCCCCCTGTATGCCAGCAGCTGGGGATCATACGTCTCCCTGTTATGTCACATTCCCTTCCTGCACCCACCATAGGCCCGTCAATCTTCTCTTTCTTAAATCTAAACGTTTCTCCCCAAAGCGTCACAGTTTCATTGTAGGAAGCAGGCACGAGCAAAAACAGAAGGGCTCCTAATTCCACCACCCACAGATTCCTTGTGTCTGTCGTCATTTTACTTGGACACATACATAGTTTAAAAGCCATACAGAAACTGGCAGCACTGTGTGCTGGTGGTGCAAGTTGCTCTTTCACTCGCAGCAGCACGCTGCAGTTAACCATTACTCCCTGTCAGCGGGCCAGGCTTCCCCGTACTCTACCCTCTGGATAGATTACGCTTCACCAGGCCACGCCTCTCTCGTTAGATGCCAGTTTTAAGTAAAACTGCCCTGAATCAGAAAGCACTCTAGTGGCATAATGGGTACTTGTTGGGCTACAAACTGCACAGTCAGCAATTCAAAACCTGCAGCTGCTCCGGGGGCGAAAGATGGGACTTTCTAGTTATGGTCTCGGAAACTCACTGCGGCAGTTTGTCCTGTCCTGCAGGGTCGCTGTGAGTCGGCATTGACTCAACTAATCAACGGTAGTGAGTTTGGGTTTGGTGGTGAATCAAACCAGCTCCCCACCCCCACCCAGTGATGACTTCCCCAGTCCTAGAGCAGGATTTCCTGGAGGAGATGCTGGCTGCAGTCTAATGGAGTGGTCCCAAGCCTGACTGCCCCCTAGCATCGCCCGTGGGGCCTGCTCCCCCTGTGGCCTCCCCTGGTTTTCCTTTCCTCATCAGAGCGGGGTCTGTATTTGTTCTGTGGGGCACTGATCCATAGGCGCTCTTGCGGCCTGGCTTGTGGGCCCCTCAGCCGTCTCCTGCTCCCTCGCTGGGCAGCTTAGACACTTAGGTAGACACCAGCAACTCCGTGCTGGGGCATTCATGTTGCTCCCCTGGATTGCTGTCTACAGATCTAGGAACTGTGGTTTTAATCATCACACACTCATGTGGCTAAAAATCAGAGAATTGGTTTATGGGTCTTTATTTTGTAGCTCTCCTCTCTTAAATCGAATGTTCTAGTGTCTTTTTGCAGGAGCACAATCACTCATTTGCTGTACCCTCGAGTCTACCACATTTGTAATGTCCTTGAGCCCTGGTGGCATGCTGCGTTGTGTGTTGAACTGCGGCAGTTCAGACCCACCAGCCACACTCCCTGGGGAGACCCGCGGGAGCATCCTGTGCGGTCCCGTCAGGCTGCTTGCTGGCAGTGGGGTGGTTTTGTTGGCTTGTCTTTAACAGTCTTACAAGTGTCAGCATAAAGTGAATGGTAAAACAGCTGCAGTGCGTTGCGCTTACTTTCCGCCCCTAGACTCTGTCCCACTCAGTGCTGAGAAAGTGAAGTCCCTGAGGTTGGCTTTGCTCGGGCTCCTCTGGCTGCTTTGATAGCGAGGGGGGTTCTTTGGTGGGAGCCTGCTGTCCATGGTTGCCTTTTCTCCTTTTTTGGATTCCTGGTTTGGCATCATATTTGACAGCTTTCATTTGTATTACCTTGCTGCCCCCAGAATCCCTTCCCAAGCCCGCCCCTCTCCTGGCCCCTGGGGGGGAGGTGTCAATGTCCACCCACATGCTTTGCAGGTGTCTGACTTCCGGGAGCAGCTGCTGGCCTGTGCTGGGGTTGGCGCTGAGCGGGTGGTGGAGTTTTCCTGTGGTGAGTGCCCCTGGCGGGGGCCCAGCAGAGTCCGGGGGTGGGCCCAGGCTCTGGCACCCGTGTTGTCAGTGTAACCAGACGGTTCTCGGGCCGGAGCCACGGGAACCACACGTGATCCGCTGATCACTGGAGCTCACAAATGAGGAGCCTAGTCTGGGAGATGGCATTGGGGAGAGGCCCTCCATCTTTCAGCCTGCGCTGGGTTTCACCAGGTCACGTGATCCCTCCCGACAACATCCTGCCCATGGTCATCTGCAGCGGGCCCTCCAACCAGCAGCTGGAGTTCACCTACCAGAAAAGGGAGCTGCCGCAGATGGTTTGTGCCAGCCAGGCAGCTTGCCTTGCCCCTGGCCTGTGTCAGGGCCCGGGTGCTTCCTGGGGTGCGGCCGTCAGCACAGGGGCTCTCCTCAGAGTCGGCAGGCATGGGATCACTGTCAATGTTTTTCAGGGGCAGCCACTGCACGGTGGTCTTTAAAGGCCCCAGCATCCCTGTAGGACGCCGTGCGGGCCCAAGCAGCCTGTCTGCTCTAGTTCCCTGCCCTGCAGGGGTGCCGGTCTGGGGGCCCTGGTTTGTCATTGGTGATGTTGGGAAGACATGGAGTGGGGAACAGTGGTTCAGGCACTGGGAGCTGGCTCTCTGCAGGCACTGCCGTGTGTGTCAGGGATGCTGCCAACAGTGCACATGCCCTTGAGGTGTATTCCCTGCCTGGTTCTGCCCGGAGTGTGCTCCAGTGAGGCTGGGTCTTCGCACTTGGTTTTGAGCCCTGCCACAAGGCTTCCTGATGCGAAGCTTCCTGTCCAGGTGGATGAGACGGGCCGAGTCCTCTGTAACCTGTGCAATGTGGTGCCTGGAGGGCTGGTCTGCTTCTTTCCCTCCTATGAGTACCTGCGCCAGGTCCATGCCCGCTGGGAGCAGAACGGCCTGCTGGCCCGCCTGGCTGTGAGGAAAAAGGTGAGCGGGCAGTGGCTCCAAGGCCCTCTCAGTCTCACTGAGTGCCATCAAAATGGGGGCAGGGGCTCCTCCCACTGCTCACCGCCCCGTGTGAGTGGCAGAGCCAGCACCGGGCATCCGGAAGCCTTTCCTGAGCGCTGCGGTGTCCTTACCAGGTGTTTCAGGAGCCCAGGAGAGCAAACCAAGTGGAGCAGGTGCTGACGGACTATTCTAGGTGCATTAAGGTTAGCTCTAGCTCTGAGACCATGGTCCGGAGAACCTGGGAGGTTGGCAGCTAAAAATACTTTTGGCGGATGGCGCCCACGCTCTGGGCGGGTGTCTCTGCAGGCATGTGGCCAGGCTGCAGGCACAGTGACGGGCGCCCTGCTCCTCTCCGTGGTTGGAGGGAAGATGAGCGAAGGCATCAACTTCTCCGACAGTCTGGGCCGGTAAGTGGGCTCCTCTCAACCCCTGAGAATCCTGCGCTGGCTGCATGCTCGGGGCCAGGCAGTATAGAACTGGCCAGTTGGAAGTGGTACAGCACCCACCTTGATGGGGACTCAGTTCATTAGCCTAGGCGGGATCTCCTGGCTAGACACGCCCTTCTGGGTAGCAGGTACGGAGTGGGGTGTGGGAGGCACAGCTGCCGGGGAGGGGGTGGTAGAACCGAGCAATTGAGTCTCAGGGGTGTGCTCTTGGGCTTGGAGAGCCCGTGTACTAACATGGGACCCTCACACTCCCCAGATGTGTGGTTATGGTGGGCATGCCCTATCCCAACATCAAGTCTCCAGAGCTACAAGAGAAGATGGCTTACCTGGATCAGACCCTGGTGAGTCCCTGCAGTGCCCTGAGCCCAGCAGTGCAGCCAGGGGCTCATGGGCCGTATAGCATGGTTGAGGGCACCCCGTGACCTCCTGGTGTTTTGATGACAGCCCTTCTTCCGTCAGTGGCTGTCATGGGGCCCCTGTCATGGGCTGTGTCATTTTCTCAGAGAACTGGGGTGTTGACAGGCTTCCTCCTTCACCCCTCACAGCCCAAAACCCTGGGACAGCCGCCCCCAGGGAAGGCTCTGGTGGAGAACCTGTGCATGAAGGCCGTCAACCAGTCTATAGGTAAGCCAGCCGGGGCGCTCAGATTTGCCTGCTGTCTCCTACATGAGGCTGTGTGGGAGCTGCACTGGCAGGGAACAGGTCTAGCCCAAAGCCTCATCTCCCAGGCAGGGCCATCAGGCATCAGAAGGATTTTGCCAGCATTGTGCTCCTGGACCAGCGTTATGCCCGCCCAGCAACCCTGGCCAAACTGCCTGCCTGGATCCGAGACTGCGTGGAGGTCAAAGCCACCTTCGGGCCTGCCTTTGCTGCTTTGCGCAAGGTCCGAGCTGGCTCTCCTCCCCAGGGGACAGACGGAGGGCGCCTGCTGCCTCTGCCCGAGCCCTCTGGCTCACGGCCTTCTCCTGTCTCCCCAGTTTCATCGGGAGAAGTCTGCTGCTTCCTGACAAGGGCACGACACCTCTGGCTCCCACCCGCTCCCTGCTCACGTGTCGTGTGCCAGGACGGGAATGGGACATAAGACCAGCCCCCTCCTGAGTTCAATGGTCTGTCAGGATCCAGGATGTGGATCTAGGTTAATCCTGATGAGACTGGGTGCTGGCCACCTCTGGGTTCATTCCCGGTAGCCTTGCACCTGGCATTGAGCTGGAATCCCCATGCAGCTCCCCCGAGTCTGGCTGTGGGCCGCATCCTGCCTAGCCTCTACTGGAGGCGGCAGCACAGCCTCACTGTGCCCTCAGTGTCCACGATGAAGACACGGGCCTGTTCTGCCACCCACTCCTCATCTGAGCCCAGAACAGCTCAGTCCCCACTTTCGGGGTCTACGGGCCCTCTTACTCAGGGCTTCTTGTCCCACTGCCTCACCTGCCGACCTCCCTTCCTCTGCAGCCTCGCTCCCTAACCTGTGCACAGCCCTCCGCAGCATTTTTATCTCCCTGGCTGGGCTCCAGTTTCTCCTTCAAGTTTATAGCACCTTCCCTCCCTCTCAGCCACTTGAGCAAACTCCAAGACACCTCCTATCCTGATGACATCAGCGATTATGCCAGCGGCCATTAGGCTCTCAGCAGGACTATTTTTAGAGACCCCGTGTCTGTCACTGAGACATTTCTTCCTGTGTGAGATTACCCCTCCCTCCCATTTGCAACAGCTGCCCCTAGTAACCTGTCCCCTGCGCCTCTTCCTGAGCCCCGTGGGCTTTCTGCCCCCATAGCTTGCTTAGAGGCTGGAGGCAGCAGGGGGCCTGGCGGGGGCATCGCGGCATCTTCACGTATGTTCCTGGATTAAAGCGCACAGTGCTCAGTTCTGGCACCCTGCTTCTTTATTGGCCGTATGACGGCTCTTGCAGGTCTCTGGGTGGAGGGCGGGGGGAGCAGGAACACAGCAGCTCATGGGCAGGCACCTGGTCCCCTCCTCAGCCATCTGTGAAGCCAGGCTCCCTGCTCCCAGGGCAGCAGGTGCTGAGGGACGCAGCCACCCTGCTGGCTCTGTCAGGACAGGGGCTGAGTGCCCCTAGGATTCCCAGTCATCCTCCTCCTCTCCAGGAGGCTGCTGGGGGGGAGGCAGAGGAGGGATGGAGTCCGACATCCTGGCGAAGGCTCCGCCTGGCCCCTCACTGGCCCCTGCCCCTGGTCCTTTCCCTGAGATACCTGGTGGAAAAAGGCCAAGTGAGGGAGGCATCAGCCCCTGGGGCACCAGCCTACCCACCCGCAGTGGCAGTTCATGGAGGGCACGCACAGGGCGGGGGCTCGCTTTCTACCTTTGCGCCTCATGGCCAGCTTGTTGAAGAGATCCGACATCAGGTCCCCACCTTGGCTTGTGGCCCTCACTGCAACAGAAAGGGGGGCAGGGTGGGCTAGGAGGCCTTCAGGGGTCAGGCCCCTTCACACTTTTCATCACTACCCCCCACCCCCACCCCAGCAGTCCCCCCAAAGCCACGATGTCCCTGCCAGCTCTGGGTCCAGCAGTACGTCCATCATCTGAGTAAGCAGCCGCTGTGCTGTAACGGCAGGCAGGAGGGCACGGGCCCAGGCCAGTCAGCCGGGCCCCAAACTCGGCTTGTGGCTCTGATGCTGCTCAGCTCAGGTGTCATGTTCCTGCTGGCACCGGGAACGCAGCAGATGTCCGCTGTTGCCTCCAGAGGCTTACAGAAATAGGACTGAGCCAAACCTCCAGGTCCTCGCTCTGGTAAAAATACCTCCGGCCCGTCCTTGGACAGCTCTGACAGCCTGAGGAAGTGTCCTCTCAGTCGGCTTAGAGAGGAAGGCTCTGCTAAGCAGGCTCCAAAGCGCGTGGCCCAGGCTGAGGGCTGAGGATGGGAGCTAACAGGGACTGCAGCCAGTGCTCTGGGGAGGCCGGGCAGGCTGGCTGGGGGTGGGGTGGAGAGAGGGTGGCCCCTTTGCTTGGAGCCCTCCTCCCTGAGAGGGCCTCAGGGCCTCTCACCTTGTTGCTGCTCCTTCTGTTTCTTCTTCTCCAGCTTACGCTCCTTGACACTGCGGAGCTTGGCCTTGCCAATGCCTCCAGCCTGGCGGATGGACTCCAGCAGTGTTGCCCGGCCGCTGGAGGGGTCGACCACTTCCTTGGGGGCTCCCTGGACTGGAGCTGGGGGTGGGGGAGGCTGCTCAGGCAGGGCAACAGCCAGCTTCACTCAGCCTATCAGAGCTTCAGCTGGAGCCTGGCTGGTGAGGAAGAGCTTTCCCTCTTGGAAGACAGCAGCCTGACTTTCTGCAGGGCCTGGATCCTGGCATCTGCACCCATCTGAGCTCAGGAACTTCCTGGGTCCAGGCCCTATGTCCCCACCCTGGCCACACAGGGAACCCTTGGGGGCTATTGGTTAACAGGAACACCTTGTGGGCACTGGGCAGAGGCTGGGAAGCAAAGTTTTTGTTTGGGTGGGCCCCTTTTATTCCATTGGCTTAAGTGGGCATGGGGGAACTATCTGGCTCATTACCCCCACCTCCATCTCCTTGCAGGGACCTCCCTGGAAGTAATGAAACCACTGTTTTATGAACCCATTGGACTGAGAGTTGAAATTAAAACTATTCTGAAAAACCATGGACTGATGACTACCACACAAAGCGAAGGAAACCTACAGGGGTCCTGAAATTAGATGCACACAGCCCAGCCCCCACTCCCACCCCGGACCACCACCCCACCTGCCCTGGGCTGGCCTTTACCTGGGGGAGATGCACCACCACTGCCACCATCGCTGTCCCTGGCGCCTTGGCCCAGAGGGGCCACGGTCTGGGGCGGGGGTGGGGGTGGGGGTGCGCTGATCAGCAATGCAGGAGCAGGTGGAGGGGGTGGTGGTGGAGGAGGGGGTGGGGGTGCTGTTAGCACCCCATCTTCTCTGTCTGAAATAGATGTGTGAGGAAGGGTGAGATGCGGGGAAGAAGGTGGCGGTGGGGGCGCTCCCAGCCCAGCCCCATGCAGCTGCCGGCTCACCGGACTTGAAAGGCTGGGCCACCTCTGTGTGGAAGGTAGGCAGCTCTGGGATGGCGCCAGGGGCCGAGGGGGCGATGCCGGGGCCCAGGTCAGCACTGTACATGAGGTCATCAGCGATGCCGGGCAGGTCAGGCAGGTAGGACGGCACATCAATCTCGGGCACTTGTCCCAGGTCAGGCACGTAGAAGTAGTTCTCTGGAGTCTGGGAGGTGGGGTACCAGAACGATGGGGCGCTACAAGGGCACAGGCCCCTCTGCTGGACAAAACTGGTAAGGCTACTCAGCTAGGGACACCTTCCCTGCGGGCACAGCGCCTACCTGCTGCTCCAGTTGCTCCCTCCTGCTGATGGACAGCGGGGCGTCGAACAGCTTCTCCTCCATCTCTGACCCCAGCATCACGTGTGTCTTGGTGACAGCACCGGCTAGGGGGTCCAGGAAGACGTACTTTTTGTACCTATAGGGGTGGGGTAGAGGGCGGTAACCCATCATGCTCCGCCTTAAGACCCATGCTGCTGACCCATCATCTCTCCACCAGGGGCCACCGACATGCCACTTCCCAGCCCCTAGACACCTACACATCCCACACCTCCCAGGGGCACCCGGCCTGCTGCCCATCCCCAGGCCATACAAGTTCTCTGTGGTGTTGAAGAGCAGCAAGGAGCTGACGGAGGTGATGTTGCTGGGGAGCCCCCCCAGCCCCTCCTCGGCTTCATCCTCTGGTTCCTGCTTGGTGTTCACGCACACGGGGAAGTACTTCAGCTTCTCCTGGGGAGGCAGGGACAGTGATCCCCATGGTGATCTTGGGGGTGGGGTGGGGGATCCCTGTGCAAGTAGGTGGCTTGTGTCTGTCCTTGGCAGGGGCGTGTCAAACCTGCAGGGCCCGCTCGTCCAGGGGCCGGTGCTTGCTCTGGATCCGGTGCCGGGAGCGTCTCGGAGGGCCAGGGTCCTGGGCCCCGGTGAAGATGGAGCCGTACTCCCGCAGGTGATCTGGGGCAGGGTACTTGGCGCTGGAGAACACCTGCGCACAGGGGCGAGTGAGAAGCCCTAATGGCCCCAGCTGGGGTGGGAGGTAGGCTGGCAGCAGGGCAGGCATGGGGAGGGATTAGGGAGCAGGATGGCTAGCCTGCCCACCGCCCCGGAGACACATGGCCACCCAGGCTACCTTGATGGCCTTCTTGCTGCCCTTGATCTTCTCAATCTTGGCCTGGGCCAATGAGACCCGCTCATCAATGGCTTGTAGCTGGCTTCGACTCAGTTCCACGCGCTGGGAGATCCTGCACGAGAAGCCCCCAGATGCTGCCACTTTCTGGCAAGCCCTACACCAGGGGTCCTCAAACTTTATAAACAGCCAGTTCACTGTCCCTCGGACCCATTGGAGGGCCGGACTATAGTTTAAAAAAAACTATGAACAAATTCCTATGCACACTGCACATATCTTATTTTGAAGTAAATAAATGGGGCAAAAACACCTGGCGGCCGCATGTGGCCCACGGGCTGTAGTTTGAGGACACCTGCCCTATACACCCCTGCTTTTGGAGGCTGGTCAGCACCAGTGGGCACCTGTGTGAGAGCAGTTCCAATCAGAGTGGAAGGGTCTGGAAATGAACTGTAGTGAGCTCTGGAGGGCCGCCACCCTGACCCTGAATTGGTGCCTGGACATGCCACTTGAGGTGCGGTTCTTCCCTTGGGCGCCAACTGTGGGGCAGAATCAACCACACACATGCTGTCTGCAGCTGGCAAGGCCGGCTGCGTGTGAAGCAGGAAAAATGCCTCTTTGGAGATGAGGAAACGGAGTTCAGAGAGGGACCAGCCTAGGTCACCCATCAAGGCTGAACAAAGCACACCACCTAATTCAAGCTCTAGACCTGCTCCTGAGAGAGTGGACCTGCCCGCAGCCTCCCTCTGGTGCTCCTGCGTCCATCCCGGCGTTGAGCCCCGTGGACTGCCCTTTGTGATATGCAGGCAGCAGTGACACCGGCTGAAGATGCCGTTCTCAGTGTGCAAGTGGGGTGCCCTGTCCCCCAGTATCCCAGGGCTGCTCTGTACTTCACCAAGTCTCCTCAACAGTCTCCTGGACCACAGACTCAAAGGGCACCTGTTTCCAACCCCGTCATCTGCTGGGCATTTCCTTCTGTCATTTCACCGGTGTACTGTTTCCTCTGCTCTCACTGGTAAAGGCTCTTCACCATGCTCCCTTGCCCGTTGGGCCGACCTTGGTAGCTAGCTGCCCAGGAGCTCATTCCCAGGGGTGCAAGTATGGGCACTGCTGGCAGGGGCGCGCTTTGTGCTCACAGAGGGGCATTAAGACACCATATGGACGCCTTGCAAGTTAAATTTCCCATGCTGCTCAGCACAGCAACAGCTGGGTTTTCTCCACTGCAAAGCCCCCTGACCCCATGCCCCCTGACCCCAGGGTCTCCTCCCACTCATGAGGCGGGAGCCTGGAGGAGGCAGTTTAGTTGGTGGGGAGCGGGAGGAGGGGCAGTGAATGAACAAAGGATGAAGGCACAGTGTTTGGTCTCACCTCCCTACATGTTCCTACCACCTCGGGTTTCAGTCCACTCCTAACCCAGGGCTCTCCCGCCCTGATACGGCTGCCCCAGTGACCCCTGGCTTCACTGCGGGTATGGGAGTGCGTGGGGCAGAACTAGCAGGCACCAAAGTAGCTTAGTTTCCCTGATGGCCTGGCCTGAGCAATACCAAACGCGGGGTGGGTGGGGAGTAGGGGCAGTCTCCTGCCCATGGCAGCAAGCGGCACTGTTAGGTAGCAAGAAACAAAGGCAGGGATTGTCCGTCTCCATGCCTGAGGGCCCCTACAGGAGGTTGGAAGAGAATCAGGCGAGCCCTTGGCCAGCCATAAAGACTACTGGGCATGTGCCAGTTGAAGCCCCAGTAAGGTGTATTGCACACTTGGGAAGCCCCAAACACCTGGAGCACGACACCAGCCTTTCCCTCTTCCTCACCCTTCCACTCGAGCCTCAGTCTCCCTGGCCTTAGACTACCACATGCGGGGATGCAGTCCTGTGAGGTACCAGTGTTATAAACGTCTTCTGTCCTTTATAAAAACCCATTGGATCACAAACCAGGCTTCCGCATGAATACTTTTTCATGCATTTCCCACCCGATAAACCTAACAGCACCACCCCGCAAGCTCGGGTAAGGAGGATGGTCTCGATCCTCCATAAAGGGGGACTAAACGCAAGCCTCGAACCCACACCAATTTGCCCCCCATTCTGGCCCTGGATGCAAGACACCCCCAAGTACCAGGTACCCCATAACAGTGGACAGTGGGAGGGACTGCAGAACCGGAAGTGGACAAAGGCGGCTGTGGTTCTTCTGTACAGAGAAAGGCGCATTTCTCAATGCTGAGCCTGTCTGCGCCGGATCAGGAGTGTCCGACAGCACTCGGAGAGGCCAGCTAGACAAGACGCACTGCGCTTCCCCTCTGGGGGCTGCTCAACAGCCTCACGCACAGGGCGTCTGGAAGCAGCAAGCTTCCTCAAAGTTCCGTGGACAAGAAGGAGCAGACAGAAAAAAATCAGAGCCACCAGAATGGTCGTGCTGAAAAACTAAAGATTTCCAGTGGCAGGAAATCTCGGCTCAGCCCACTGGACAGTTCACCAGTGAACCAAGCCAAATCAGCGGGCCCTTTCCCATCACAGCCACCCTGTTGGACAGAGTCAAACCATCCCCAGGGGTTTCCACGCTGCAGGTCTTCACAGAAGCAGGCTGCTACCCTTTTCTCCAACCAACCCACGGCCACCAAGTCCATTCCGATTCATAGGGACCCAACAGAGACTGGGTGTCCTTAACTGTAAACTTATGGGAGCAGTCTCATTTTGCTCCCAAGGAACAGCTGGTGGATTTGATCTGCCAGCCTTGCAGTTAGCGGGCCGGATGCCTAACTCACGGTGCCAGCAGACGCCAATGTGAGAGGGCTGGCAAGCAGCCTGTGGCCAACTCCAATAACCAGAGCTGGGTGCAGTAAAAAGGATTCAATTTGCAAGGAGTGAGGTTCATCAAGTCTGGTGCACAGATACAGAAGATGGGGGTAATGTGGTTTAGCGGCCAGTAAATCCAGGTGAGAAAAGACCCAGCAGGTTTAGTTCACTAGATGCTCACTGTTAGCTTATAGCAGATTAAAAAGGACAGGATACCTTCAGGGGCCCAGCTCCTTGTCTCCTTACTCTCCTCTCCCAATGACACTGCAGGGAACATCTGCCCAGAGAGCCAATACTGCCTCAGCTTGGGCCAGGCCCTGGCCACACCCCCACAACTGCCTGTTTCAAGGGGCCTCTGCATTCTCTTCTAGACAAAGAAGCTTGCCTTAATGGCCACAGCATCATTAGCTCCTAGAACAGTTCCTGGCGCGTAATGGGGGCTTAACAACCACGGTCTGAAAAAGTGACAAATTAGCAAACAGCCACAGGAGAGTGATGAGTGGGGAACTCCTGTCATACCAAGACAAGGGAAGGCTGCTCTGCTCCAGATGAGATGACGTGGAATATGACCGTGCACCTCAGATAGCAGGAAGGGCACAAGTGCTGTCAGGTGGAAAAGTGATTAGCCTCACTCTGTGGCCCCCGGAGGCCTGCGTTAGGACCAGTGGGTGGGGTGCTGGGGGAGCGGATCCCAGCTGCTCCACACCAGGAGGATGTTCTCATACACAGTGGGGGGGGGGCGCTTTGCAAAGTATGCTGGAGGACCACCTGTGGAGGGGCAGCTCCACAGAGTCTACCTGGGCCGGGGGGGGGGGGGGGGGCGGCGGCAGGAGGTACAGTTCCAGGACGCTTTTCTTACCCCAGAGCCTACCAGTTTAAGTAATGGCATGCTTGCTGTCAGAGCCCCTACCCAGGCTGGCCTCCATGACCCCACCTTGATGCTTCAAAGGGACTGAGCAAGGACAATGAGCTTTCAGCCCCCAGGTCCCCCTGTGGGAGGTGGGCTGTGCAGGCTAGAGGGCAGTATGCTTCCCACACCTGGTCTAGGCGCCACCGCCTGGTGGAGCGGACTTGTAGGTGAGCTGCAGCTATGGTTGTAGCCCTGTCCCCACAACACATCGCCTGGACACAATCAGGAGAGAGCAGGGCTGCCTCTATCAGTGGCGGGGATACTGCTGGCTTGCTCCCTCGGAGCCCACTCCCTCCATTCCTGTGAAGACCTTGGATTATGAGAAGGTATGCAGTGCCTTCTCTGGCTCCCCAGGGGTCCGGGAAGTGGCAGGAGAGGATCAATGGGTAACATGTTCCGCTCAGAGTCCACACAGCAGTGGTTCTCAGCCTTCCTAATGCTGCAGCCCCTTCATACAGTTCCTTGTGTGGTGGTGACCCCCCCCATCATAAAATTATTTTCATTGCTACTTCATTACTGTCATTTTGCTACTGTTATGAATCGGGCAACCCCTGTGAAAGGGTCGTTCGACCAAAGGGGTTTCGATCCAAAGCTTGGGAACTGCTGACCCAGAGGAAAAGCCAGACAGCCTATTTCCTCAAACCTTCCACTGAACCCGGAAATGCAGTGCGGCCTTTCTCTGGAGGCCATCCACAAGGTCTGCAGTTTGAAACCACCAGCCCCTCCAAGGGAAGAAGATGGAGCTTTCTACTCCCCTGAACAGTTACAGTCTCTGTCCTGGGGGGGTGGCTGTGAGTCAGCAGTGAGTCCATTAAGGCTGTTCCCAGCATAACTCTGGTGTCCCTGCCACCCACCCCCTCTCATTGGGTAACAGGCTCTGAGCGCCTTCAGTTTCCAAAACTGTACAGCAGGTGGAGGGTGGAGACAATCAAATGACCTGAATTGGCTTCCAAGGAGAGGTGAGGAATACGCTGGCACATGGGCAGCTGTCAGATGAGCTGTAAAGTCTAGTCATTCAGTTGAAACTTGGAAAGAGTTTCAAAGTACCTTCGGTGTCAGCGGGATACACTGTGAAGGTCAAAGGGGCTAAGCAGAGTCTGGGGCTCATGTGTGGGAGCTCAGTACCCCAGCACCTCTGTTGCACTGTGTCCATCCTGAAGGCTACAGGGCTACTGGCGTTCAGAGGAAAGTCAGGTCTTCCTGGCGGGTTGGGAGGGAGGGTTGGCTTGTGGAAGAGGCAGGCTCGAGGAGACCTGAAGGTGCGGGCAGACCTGTGCCAGGGAGCAGTGAGCGGGGCCTGGGCTGGTGCCTAGGCTGGAGCAAGAGGGGATGAGAATAGAGGACTTCCGGGAAGATGGTAACGGAGTGATACATACCAGAGGGACTCCGCAGAAGCCAGCCCTGGAGAGTTGCTTAGAGGGAAATTCAACGCTGCTGGAACGCAGGAGGAGCATTATAAAGATAAGTAGGCACAGACCCATGGGGTTTTGAGGGGCTGGGGGTTTTGGCTTACCTCAGTGGAAGCTGGTTGGGGCTTGACCTTGGCCCCACCACAGTCTCTTCTGGAGCTGGGACCATTTGGAGCCCATAGGGGAGCTTGGTCTCAACATAGCCACAGTTTGCCCCCGGCCTGCCTCAGGGCAGGGACAGGACCCTTGCAGCTGGGTTCAGCTACGTTGTTGCTTCTGTTTATATCTCTGCTGTCTGTCCACCCCCCCCCCCCCATGGACTTTGAGGGCTGTGCAGGGACTTTTTCTCAGCTCATCTGCCTCTTGCTGCTGCCAGGGGCAGGGACTAAACCCTTGCAACTCCACCGGCTGGGAGTGGGACTCAGCTACATAGTTGCTTTTGTTTCCCTCTCTTCCCTATATTCCTGCACAGTCTAAAATGTCTTTTAAATATTTTTCTCCTCTTTGTCTCTTTCCTGTTCTCTTACACTCCACTGCTGACCTCCAGGCCACTCCCCTTAACCTAGGGCATTTACACCTGCACCACACCCAGCTAGGTGAGCTCCACCCTGTGTAGCTAGCCTGAGGCTAGAGAAAGCCCTGATTTCCCTCCAGAGAATACTCTGTCCAACTTCTCACCAAGGAATTCCTGCCTGTGAACCTGGGGGCATAAGGCAGCTTGGCCAACGCCATCATCATTCCAAACTGTTGCAGGAATCTCTGCCTAATCGCCGCAACACCAAAGCAGGCAACTCACCAGCCATCTGGGGCACTCCCCTGATAATCTGGGGCACTCCCCTGATAATCTGGGGCACTCCCCTGATAGGGAAGCTACAGAGGACGAAGTGGTAGCTTAATCCCATAGTAAGAGATAAGGAGGGACACTATATAATGCTCAAGGGAATGGTAGACAAAGAACCACTAAGCATTGTAAACATATATTCTCTGAATATGTCAACCTAACACTCCAAAAGATTAAAAAAGAAATCACAGCCTCAACAATTATAGTGGTGACTTCAACACTCTCTGAGAAAGATGTATCACAGGGAAAGAAACTCAACAAGGAGGCTAGAGATCTAAACCACAATGAGACAATTTGACCTGATAGATACTTATATAGTTTTTCATCCAAATAAAAGTTAATTCACATTCTTTTCAAGCCCACATGGCACATATTCAAAGATAGACCACATGCTGGGGCATAAGGTGAATCTACATAAATTTAAGCACATTGAAATCATACAGACCTCTCTCTCTGACTACTGTGCCATAAGGCTGGAAATCAACAAAGGGAAGATGAAGAAAACAAGAGCAAACAATTGGAGGATGAATAACTCTCTACTGCAAAAGGTGCAGATCTGAGATGAAATTAGGAAATTTCTAGAAACCAACGAGAATGAGCACATGACGTACTGAAACTTATGGGACACAGCAAAGGAAGCCATCAGAGGAAGTTCCATAGCAATACATGCACACCTGAGAAAGGAAGAGAGACACATGATTGATATGCTGGTACAAAATTTACAACAACTAGAGCAGAGTCAGAAGGACAATGTTACTAATAGCAAAAGAAAAGAAATTATAAAAATCAGGGCTGAGATTATGAAGAGGGAAAATAAGAAAACTATGGAAAAAATTAATATTGGTAAAAGTTGGTTCTTTGAAAGGATAAATAGAATCGATAGACCACTGGCAAACCTAACCAAAGAAAGGAGGGAACAACTTTCAATAGCAAGAATAAGGGATGAAAGAGGGGACATTACAAAAGACCTGAATGAAAGCAAAAGGATAGTTACACAGTACTGTGAATGGCTTCAACAATTTGGAAGACATGGACAAATTCCTGGAAAAACAATCCCTGTCTACACTATCCTCGGTGGACATCAAGAATCTCAACAGACCCATAGGAATAGAAGAACTAGACAAGGATATCAAGGGATCACCAACAAAAAAAATCCTCTGGATCAGATGGCTTCACTGGAGAATTCTACCAAGCATTTAGGGAAGAACTAACACCAATCCTACACAAACTCTTCCAAACATAGAAAAAGATGGCAAACGCTCGAACTTCTTCAATGAAGCTAGTATAACTCTGAAACCAAAATCAGGCAAGGATCCCACAAGATTCGAAAACTATAGACCAATCTCCCTAATGAACATCGATGGAAAAGTCCTTAACAAAATACTAGCCAACAGAATACAAAAGTATATAAAACAAATAATTCACCATGACCAAGTGGGATTCATACTAGGGATGAAGGAATGGTTCAACATATGAAAGACTATCAGTATTATTCATCACATTGATATGAAAAACTATAAGAACCACATGATAATATCGATAGATGCAGAAAAAGCATTCAACAAGATCCAACACCAATTCCTGTTTAAGACACTTGAGAAGATAGGAATGGAAGGAACGTTCCTCAAGACAATACAAGCTATATATGAAAAACCAACAGCTAACGTGGTAGTCAATGGAGAAAAGACCAACACAATCCCAATGAAAAAGGGGACTAGACAAGGATGCCCCTTGTCCCTACTCTTATTTAATATTGTGCTGGAGGTTTTAGCTAACAGCATAAGGCAAAGAAGAGACATCAAAGGTATTTGGGGAAGGATGAGGTGAAACTCATTATTTTCAGATGATATGATATTATATATGGAAAATCCCAAAAGTTCCACAAGGGGAGTACTGGAACCAATAGAGGAGTTTGGCAGAGTGGCAGGATACAAGATCAACAAACAGAAGTCCATTGGACTGTTATACACATCGGATAAGACCACAGAAGAGGAGATCAGAAAGGTGGTACCCTTCACAATAGCCAAACACAAATTGAAATATCTAGGGATATACCTGACTAAAAGAACAAAAGATCTATACGGGGAAAACTACAGAACACTATTACAAGAAACCAAGAGCGACCTCAACAAATGGAAGAATATCCCATGCTTGCGGATGGGAAGACTCAATATAGTCAAGATGTCAGTTCTGCCAAAGGCTAAACTATATAAGTTTAATGCAATCCCGATACAATTACCCTCATCTTTCTTCAGAGAAATGGAAAAACTGATTACCAACTTCATATGGAGAGGTAAGAAGCCCAAAATTAGCAGCGAATTCCTCAAAAAGAAGGACACAGTGGGAAGGCTTGCTTTACCTGACTTTAGCAGACACTATACAGCCACAGTTGTCAAAACCACATGGTATTGGTACAATGACAGATCCTCAGACCAATGGAAAAGAACTGAAAACCTAGAAATAAAATCATCAGCGTACAGACAACTGATCTTTGATAAGGGCCCAAAATATATCAAATGGGAAGCAGATGCCCTATTTAACAAGTGGTGCTGGATACTTTGATTTCTCTTCAGATCGTATAAATCTTTCGCCTTTTTACAAGTGGTGCTGGAAAAAATGGATATTTACATGCAGAAAAATGATGCAAACCCCTTATCTCACTCCATGCACAACAATAAACTCATGGTGGATCACAGACCTTGAAGTTGAACTGCAAACTATTAGGGCCATCAATGAGGGAATTGGGACCAACTTGAGAATAGCCAGCACCTGCTGGGGGTCTTGTCATATCACCTTTAAAAATGTCCCCCTTTCCCTAAGAATCTTTTCTCTGAGTCAGGCTGGGCCAACAGTCCCTTCCAGGGCCGCTGCTGGCCCCTCACTGCCAGGGTGCCGGCCAGGGTGAGGCTGCACTCTGCAGTGTTGCGGTCGCTCCGGCGCCTCCTTTGGGAAGTTGTCTCAGACCCTGAAGCTGGGCTCTTGCCTTCACCTTTCCTTTCCCCCTCTGGGATAATTAGGAATGATCTGCTAATTATGCAGGCAGCTGATTGAGCCTCAGTAACCTTGGGGGCCATCAGGTGCCAATCAGTTGGGGGACTGGGGGTGGAGGAAGGGTGAGAGAAGAAAAGGGAAGTGGGGGCAGGGGAGAGGGAGGTGAAAGGGAGGAAGTGGGAAGGGAGGACTAGGAAAGGGCTTTGCAGAGAAAAGGAACCCTTTCTCGGGAGGGAGTCGGGCGCCAGGTGAGTGCCTGGGCTGGCAGATGACAGGGAGCATCCCTGCTTCCACATACACCACCTGCCCATCCCCAGTCCCCTTCCCATGGCACTCCTCCTGCCTCGGGCTAAGTCCTGGGAGAAATTCTGGGGCCTGGCTGCTACTAGGTGAGGGAGGGGGCAGAGGGCAATCAGCAGGCAGCAGTGAGGGGGGGAGGGGTTGGGTTGGTGAAAGCCAGAGAAGTACTTGTCATTCTTCCCTGTCTCTGCTGGGCAGCAGGCTCCCTGCCGCAGCAGCCCGCAGGAGGATGGCAGCTAGCTTGGAATGCTAATTTTCCATGAGCTCACCTACCAGCAAAACTGGGCACCAGCTCCAGGGAGGCCCAGGGGCCCACGCCTGGGCCTGAAGGGCAGTAGTCCAGGGGAAGAGGAGGAGACAGCACCTCTCCACTGCCCCTGAGTCTAAGAAGTTTATAAGCAGAAGGTGTTCAAGGTTGGGGGGAGGGGTGTCAGATAAGGAAAGGTAGAAGCACTCCCCACCCCCATTGGCTTCTCCTGCATTCTGAGTTCCCAATCTGTCATCAGGTCATGTCACCGTTTCCTTTGAAATGCCTCTTACCAGGCCTGCCCTGTCCTGCACCATGTCTGCATCCCTGCATGCCAGACTGCAATGTCCCTGGAATCCACTCTCGTCCCCTGCTTGTCCACCCTGTGACCACTGCCTGGCCAACTTTTCTAAAGCTCTCTGTCACATTATGCTCCTGCTGAAGGACATACGGTGGCTCCCCAAGGCTTTTATGAGAGCCCTAACTTACCAAAATACACCCCCCACTCAGCTGCCTCCCGCCTCTTCACCTGGGCCCACACACTGTGGGGGTCAGGGAGCAGCTCAGGGCAGAGCTCCCCCGGGCCCTCGCCCTGCCAACCACCACAGTCAAGGAACTGAATGCACCACACAGCATGGCACAGGCAAAATGCCTGTGTTCCTCATGGAAGCCCTAAATCCTCCGACTCCCAGAAGCCCCCAGCACAGGCACTCCAGGCCACAGCCAGGCCTCGCCCCGTGCCCCTGGCCCTTCCCAGACCCTACTGGATGACCGTACTGTCCCTCCTTGCAGCCCTTGACCACTGGGTTAGACAGTTTTCCTCTATAGCATCTCCGTCTCCCCTCACTCAGTGGCAGCCCTCGGTTCCTAAGGGGGCTCCTTTCTCCCTACCCAGGCCCTCCCTGTGCTTCCAGAGTGGCTCCACCTGGGGGCGTAGTAATGATGTGCACGACCAGGGTCTAAGCTGCTCCAGGGGTCCTGTGCCCCTACCTGGAAGATGGGCCTGCGAGGCGGGCCAGGCCAGTGAGGGAGGGCGCTATCTGGAGGAAATGCTGTCCCAGAGGCAGGCACCTTACCTGCTGGACCTGAGCCTGAGTCATGAGTGCTGGCCCTCCTGAATGCCACCTGGCCACCACCAGAGCCAGGCCTATGTGGGAGTGGAGCCAACTCGAACAGCCAGCTGAGAGAGAAGGGCCCAAAGTCAGGGTCTGAGGACATCGCGTGAGCCCTTCAGTGCTGACGGATGGGTCACTTTTTGTGCAAACTGGTTGTGGAGGGCTGGCTGACAAATGCCCCGATTCTTACTTTGTCCTCCCTTTGTTTAGGTTCTCGGATGTCACGCCCACACCGCTCATGCTGTGCCACATCATGGGCAGCACTGGGTCCCCTCTGAGTGCGTGTCCACACGCCCAGGCTGTGATGCTCAGGGTCCTCTAATTACCCTCCATGTTGTGGTCCAACGTCATTAGCGGGGGTGGGGGTGGGTGGAGGACCTCCACCTCTAAGAGGAATGAGGCGGGGTTACACATGCACAGGACTAGGCTGTGTCTTGACTCCATCTCCTTTGAGACAGGGACGAGACTGGACAGGCAAACGGGCGTCAGGGAGCCTCGAATCCTACCAAGGAAAAAGAGCGGGGTGCAGAACACCGCCTTCGGACTCAGGGAACATCCCAGATGCAGGAGAAGGCTGAAGCCAAGACACGCAGTGGGCGTTCTCCATGGAATTCAGGGTCGCAGATGCTGAAGGGGGACCAGGCCCTCCCTCCTAAACTGAGCCAACAGAGCGAGAAAACCTTCCTCTTGAGCCTGCACTCGGAGTTAGGACTCCAGGTGGCCCAAAGGGTGAAAGAAGCCCCTTATTGGTCAAAGCTGTCCATTCCCGTGTGTGACAGGGAACGCGGCTGCCCAGCTCTCCCTCTTGAGCAGAGACCTGTGTGGACGCTTTGGGAACATTCTAGAAGTGGAGGGAAGGTGGCTGTGATTGGGGACTGGTGGCTCTGAAAGGCCTGTATGCTCTGGCTCCTGTGTCTGACGGTTAGGATTAGCATGAGAATGAGCACAGAGGGCACCCCTCTGCTCCGTACCCCAGGAGAGCAGGTGGGTCAGTGTTCACCACGGACTGACAGCAGTGCGCAGAGGCCACACGAAGAGAACACAAGCATGAACAACAGCAGTGCGGGCTTCCGCTGTGCCGGATATGGTTGTAGGCCCATCCATCTGCCAGTCCCTATGGCCTCCGGGAGCAGGGAGAGCTCTCTTTACCTCGGTGGTGGGGCAGAGGGGAACACTGAGGTGGAGAGAGGGCAGGAGTAGGCAAACGGGGAGCCGGGTCCAGTGCTCTGGAGGCGGCCCCTGCAGGGCACTGTCCCTGGTCACAGCCACACTCTGAATAGGCGGGGCAGGTGCTTCAAGGGCCAGGTGAGAGGCAGGGCCATAGGGTCTGGGGCAACACAACTCCACGTGGCGGCGGCAACCACGATCCCACTCCTCTCTGGTTTAGGGACGTTTCTGGGAAGAGGCAGACTTCCACTTGAGGAAGGCCGAGCAAATGATGTGGTACAGGAGCAGCGATTCAGGACTGGGAGACAACCAGGGGGAGGGTGATGAGACCCCTGGCCTGTTGGAGGGGGCAGAGTTAGGCAGACAAGGCCTTTACCCTGGGTGGGATCAAAGGTCCCTGAGTCAGGCACAGTGGGCGCCCCCGGGAAGGAGAGACCCAAGCCCAGGCTCAGGATGCTGCAGCCAACAGAAGGTGGAAGAACAGGTTATAAGAACACAGTACCAGGACCATGAACGTCAGGGGGCTAAAAGGAGGGCAGGAAGTAGTGGGCTCTTGCCCACTTGGAAGAAAAGCCTTCAGAGCCTGGCTCCTACCTTGGGGTTCTGGGGATCAGGGAAATCACTGGGCCCCCTAGAACCAAGAGCCACCAAATGACAGCCTCAGACAGAGGCAGGCCTCTGATCAGGTAGAGTGAGTGACAGAACCCACCTGCTAAAGATGTCCGCGGAGACCTTCTGTAAGTACTGCAGGGCATCTGCCACCTGCTGGATGGCCTCTTCTCGCCGCAGGTCCGCCTGGATGAGGGGCACTGCGTAGGTCTGGCCCACCAAGGAGTGCTGGCTCCTCACCGTGGTCATGGTGCCTGTGGGAGGGAACCAGGGTATCAGGACGGTCCTAGCTCAAGTCCTGAGCAGGGGCTGGGAGAGGGGCACACAGCCCTCCCTGCCTCTCACCCCGACTCCATGCAGGTGGGGTGCAGGGAAGAGCACTGGATGGGAGGCAGGAGCTCACAAAAGAAGTGACTACCTGTTGAAAGAAGGAGGGAGAGGGAGGGCGGAGCCAAGGACTGGGCTTGGAGGGATAATATAATTTGTTGACCCCTAGGGAGATGCTTGGTGTTTGCTGGTCACCCTATCTGCAGATGACCTTCCAATCTCCCAGCCTGGTGGACAAGAAGGACCCTGATGGAAGTGATTGAGGGAGGCTAGAACAGAGGCTGGACTTAGGAGTGGAGGTGAAATTACCGGAGTCAACTGCCAAATGATGCCCCTGCCTGGAAACACTCCCGGAGGAGCTTGGAGCCTATTCCTGAGATGTGCTACGGCAGTGGCTAGTGACTGGGTAGAGGAGTAAACGGGCCCCCCTGGCCCGGGGTCGAGGGGGCTCGGGAGGTGGGGGCAGGGAGCAGCAGGAAAAAACACGGCTTTGAATTGCAGGGCTGCAAGGCAAGGGCAGAATCTATTTATACTGGGTTTAATTAACTCCGCTCCCTGGTGCCACGAAAGCAGCAATCACACTGCAGACGGCACTGATTTGATTGGCAAGAGACACGCCGGGCAGAATATTAAGGCACGGGGTCCCTATAAATAGGCCTAATCACAGCCCCTCGCTGCAAGGCAGTGAGGAAGACATTAATCAGGCCTGGCGCTGTGCCCCAGGCCTGCTCCCCTAGGGCCCACACTGGAGCCCCTGGTTGCAACAGAACTGAAGGCGGAGCTGGGCAAGTGTGGCACCGAGGGCCTAGGAAGCCTCATTTGGGCTTCAAGTGCTGTGTGACTTTGGGTAAGTTGCCTGCCTACTCGGAATCGCTGATTCTTCCTCTTCTCCCATTCTGAAGCTAGAACTGGCCCTGCTCTGGAAGAAGTGGCGATTCCAACGGCTCCTTCCCAGGCTCTGCGGGCTTCCCCAGTCCTTCTCCTCTATCCTCTCATTCCTTCCCAGACTAGCACTATGTCGCTCAACTTTTGACCCAGCTGGGAGTTCCTCCTTGACTTCCGGGAAGGCCATCCTTGGAAGTAAGCCTTGGTATTTACGCTGATGTAAACCAGCGGTTTATATCTGCTCGGGGCCTCGGGTTTCCCCATCCATCACCTGGGCGAGGAGATAAGGTGGAAGGTACTTCTGTGCACACCTTGGGATGCATCCTTCCTCATTAGCTACCACATCTGGGATATGAGCGTGTGCTTGGAGGCTGGAGCGAGTAGTGCGGCAGACGTGAATCTCTAACTAAACGAGGGAGTGCCAAGCTCCTTCAGGCATTAAAAAGACCGAGTACAGCTGGTTGGCCATTTACTCCCTCTGTCTGATCAGCTCTTAGGTGCCAGCCTGTGACCATCACAAAGATAAATAGGACACTCCCCCGGGCGGGGAGGCGGTCTAAAAACAATTAAACAGCCTGTGAAAAGTGCCCTGATTTGGCCGTGAACATGTTCTAAGAAGTGGAGAACGGAGTGATACATGACTTCTGGGTTTAGGGGAGTCAAGAAATGCTTTTGAACAGGAACTGTAATTCCCAGCCAGCTCAGGGTTGGCTGGGAAGGATGGGACATGTTCTAGCAGGAGGAGCAGCCTGAACAAAGGTGTTAGGGGAGTGACCAGCTGTCTTGATTAACGAGATGATAACCAGGAAGATAAGAGAGAGAGAAGTCAGATTGTAAAAATACCGAATAAAAAAAAGAGGACCTGATGCGGAGGGCTTAAGTGGAGAGCAAATGCTTTGAGAATGATTGGGGCAGGGAATGTATGGATGTGCTTTATACAATTGATGTATGTATATGTATGGATTGTGATAAGAGTTGTATGAGTCCCTAATAAAATGTAAAAAAAGAAAAGAGGAGGAAAAAAAAGAAAATGATTAGGGCAAAGAATGTGCAGATGTGCTTTATACAATTGATGTATGTATATGTATGGACTGTGATAAGAGTTGTATGAGCCCCTAATAATTTTTTTTTTAAATACCGAATAAATACCAGGGCAGAGTTTGGATCTGAGTCTGTAGGCCGGGATTGAAGTCCGCACAACTGGCCTGCCTCATCTGGTAGCCACGGGCTAGCTACATTTGACAAGGGAGCACTTGAAATGTGCCTGGTCTTGGATGCTGTTTGGTAAGCTTTGGACAGCTAACAGCAACACTGGCGGGTCAACGAGGCTGTGTGCTCCATAAAGATGCCGAGCCCGGGGAACGCCATGCAGATGACTCTGGCTTCGGACCAAGTGTAAAATACGTACCAGATTTCAAGGACATTACTAGGAAACAGGCAGAACTATCCTATAATCCCTATGCTGACTACATGCGAACATGATCCTATTTGGATATTGGGTTAGATTACAAAATTAATTTGACCTTTTTTTAAAAAAAATCAAATCGTATGTGTGGATCGCATTACATTTCTTTTGGGTGCTGTGGCCTTAGGGAATCTGATATAAAGCAAAACAGATAAAAAGCCACAGCCCTTCGCAGGGTATATAAGCCCACTGCCTTCAAGTCCATCACTAACTACCTCAGAAACTCAATGCCAGCTAGTGGATGCAACGTAGATTCCTCATAGCGACCCTACAGGACAGGTTAGAATTGGCCCTAAGTAACCACGGAGACACCCAGGCGACCCTGTAAGGTGGGAGTTACCAGGCAGAAACGGGTGTTAGCAGGGCAGGTGGGCTAGGAAACAGAGCTGGTGAACACTCCAAAGACGCTACCAGGGGCCAGACCCCTTTCTCCCCTCCTCCTCCTCCCCTCTGGTGGCCTTCAGGCCCAGATGCAGAAGAGTAACCTTTACAGATAGACAACAAAGTTGCAGTGGGAAATTCCCCTTACTCCCTCCCCCCAGACTGTCCACCTCTCGCCTGGACAGTGTGACTTCTGGCAGTGAACCTCACCTGGGAGCTCAGAATGCTCCCGTTGCGGTTTCCTATCTTTGCCTTCTTTCTTTATGTCGCCAAATCAACCTCACAGGAGTCAACAGCTCCCAGGGTTGTTCTGGGGCTGCGGTCTTTAAGGGTGCTGGAAAAGTCTCTTCTTATCCCACGCAGGGCAGCCCATGGGTTCAAACGGAGGCCTTACAGTTAGCAACCCACCAGACGGGCTGGTGAAAAATGTGGCAGAAGGCCCTCAGGTATAAGCACAGGCACGTGGTTGAGATCAGGAAGATCTCGGCACTCTGCAGCCTGAAACTCACTGCCATTGAATTGAGGAGACTCACTGTAACCCTATGGGGCAGAGTAGAGCTGTCACTTTGGGTTTCCAAGACTGTCAATCCTGACAGCAGAGAGCCTCGGTTTTTTATTGGAGGGCAGCTGGTGGGTTCGAACCACTAGCCCTGTGGTGAGCAAGTCAAGACTACACCACCGCCAGGGCTCCATTAGGCCGCGTCAGTGACAGTAGAATTGCAAAAGAGCGATCGGTTGCAACAGAACCGGATCCACTCCAGTGCTAGCACCAGGCGCCCAGAGGGTGGGGAGGCACGTGACCGTGACCCTCAGGACCGCGCAGGCTGAGTGAGGAAGTGGAGGGCTGGAGCCTGCAGACTGGAGCTCCCTTGTCCGGCAGAGTGCTCCCTCCCCAACCACCGGAGAGGAGCGGGGTGCGGGGGTCGGGGCCACAGGAACGAGGGGGCTGGGTTCTGGGCTCGTAAAATCGCGGGGCTGCTCTGACTGGTGGGCACAGGCCCGGGGTGGGGGGGGGACGGTGCGGGGGGGGGCGCTTCCCGGCAAGCAGCAGGGAAGCCCAGCGCAGGGGCTGCAGGCCGGGCCGCTTCCAGACCCGGCCGGGACTGGGCACTGGGCAGGAGCCCCGGGCACCGCTCGGGTCCCACCTGTGCGCCTTTCCGGCTGGGCTCCCCGAAGCCCGTCCCCCCACTTCCCCAGCGGCCCCCTCCGCGGCCCGCGCCTCCGCTCATCCGGGCGCTGGGCCGCGCGCCTCCCGACCCGCGGGCCTGCGCTCGCCCCTCCCACGAGCCCCACTTCCCGGCGCGGCCCAGGCGCCTCCACCCTGGCGCCCGGCCGCGGGGAGCCGGCTGCTCGCCCCCGGCCCCGGGCGGAGGGTGCGCGGCTCCTCACCTGCGCGTCGCCGCCGCCGCCGCCACCACCACGGGCCGCCGCCGCCGCTTCCGCCCTGCCTGGGCCGCCGGGTCCTAGCGCCGCCGGGTGCCGGGCGAGGCGCGGAAAGGCCGGCCTCCTCTCGGCGCTCGCGGGACTCCGGGTGTCTGCCCGGTGCCACGGCCGAGTCACGGCCCTCCGCGCGGAATGCACTTCTCCCGCCGCCCCCGTCCCGAGGGCCAGGCCGCGCTGACCCCTCGCCCTTCGCGGCCACCCCTGGAGCTGCTGTCCCCCTTCCCAGCGCCTCTGTCCCCGCACCGCCTTCCAGTGCCCGGCACATAGCCCCCTCCCTTCGGGCCTTATTGGTCACCAGATTCAAAGCATTTTTCAGCGCCCCTGGTGTTCTAGCCTTTTCCTCGGTGCTTCTAGCGGGGCCAGAGGACCTACTAAGCACGGTTTGCACGGATTTGTGTTTACGAACCGATAGTGGAGGATGCCCTGATGGCGCAGTGGGTTTGCATTCGGTTGCTAACCGCGAGGTCAGCAGTTTAAAAACACCAGCTGCTCCTCGGGAGAAAGAAGAGGCTCTCTACTCCCGGAGGTTTACAGTCTCACGTTCTACTCTGCCCTATGGGGTCGCTATGGTTCTCGATGGCCGGGAGTGAGAGAATCTGGCATCAAAGATGCGGTGAAATCCGTGTGAAATCATTTACTACGTGCGTAGCTCTTTCATTGCAAACCGGTGCACTGAGTGTTTGCTGGTTAAGCGCCCCTACCTCTGAGTTGCCACCCTTTTTAAACATTAAATATACAAAAGGAGCATCCGTTTGGGGCGCCTGCAAGGGTCCTCCCTGGAATCCACTGGCTGGTCTTTGAGTTTTGCCCCTCTCTTTAGTGTTATCAGATAAAATGCTGACCACCCATTGAAATGTTAGTTTCAGATCAACAGCGAACCATTGTGATGTGTAAGAATATTCCAAATAATGCATGGATCATTTATGCGAACACTCTATCTGAAATTAAAATTTATGTATATTATTTTTTTATTTGCTAAATCTAGCAATTCTACTTTTTTTTTCTTTTGCTATTTTTCCAGTTTCTTTCTCCTTCTCTGACCCCTCCTGGGGGAATCCATTGAATTGCTTTATTTGAAGAACATCATGCTGTGTTACTGGCTGCAGCATAACCACCCACTCCCCGCCTCCAGCGGTAGGGAAGAGATGGGCTACTTGCTGCAAACAGAGCCTCTGCTCTCCTCACCAGACCAATGACCCAGTAGTACCCAAGACACATTAGCGAGGTGGGGGCATGTGCTGCAGAAGGCCCAGCCATCCCAGGAGAGGCAGGTTAAGCACTAAGGACACCAAGCAGGTGTGAAGGAAATGGGGCCTAATAATAGGTACCACTGAAGAAAATGTTCTAAAATTGATTACTGTGATGATTACACAATTCTTTTTACTATAATTCAACCGTAGATGGAGGGGCATCCATTGTCAGAAAGGACCTTGCTAAATCCATTCTGAAATTCAGTGCTGTCTGTGACAGGAATGCCCTCAAGAAACCCAATCAAGGTACCTATTAGTCACATGTATGCCCCAGCCACAAACGCTAGTGATGAAGAAATGGAAGAATTTCACCAACGACTTCAGTCTGAAATCGATCAACCATTCCATCAAGATGCGTTGATGGTTATTGGCGATTGGAATGCAAAAGTTGTGAACAAAAAGGAAGGAACAGCAGTTGGAAACGATGGACTTGGTGATGGAAATGAAGGTGGAGGTCTCATGATAGAATTTTGCAAAACCAACAACTTATTCATAGCAAATACCTTTATTTCAACAACACTATACACATGGATTTCTCTAGGAAATCACATCAGCAGCCAAAATTAGACCAGGGGCCAACTATGGTACAGACCACCAATTGCTCATATGTAAGTTCAGGTTCAAGTTGAGGAAAATTAAAACAAATCCACAAGAACCAAAATACGACCTTGCGTTGACCCCTCCTAGATTTCAAGAACATCTGAAGAACAGATTTGACACATTGAACACTAATGACATAATAATGAGCTGTGGGAGGACATTAAGACCATCTTTCTTAAAGAAAGCAAAAGGTCATTAGACAGAAAAGAACAATATGGATGGCAGAAGAGACTGAAATTTGCTCTTAATTGTAGAGTAGCGAATGGAAGAACTGATGAGGTCTGTGGTAGTTACATCATCTGTTGTCAATTTGAGACTTAAGAGTGAATGGGGTGGAGTTTAGCCTGTCAATCAGGTCACAGCTTGAAGACCTCATTTGGAGGCACTAAGGTGATAAGTAGCTCACTGGAGGTGGGACACTCACTCACTCCCTTGGAGACTCTCTACTGACAAGGCTCACTCCCTGGGAGACATTGCAGCTGACAAGACACATGGAGCTACGCAGGTGCCCTGAGCTGGAGGAGCCACGTAGAGACCCCTGCCAGCGCTGAGATGCTTGCACCGTCACTGGATCCACAAGATTTTTCCCCCCACTGGCCTGTGATCTTCCTGCATTCGGCGTCATTGCATGTATTCCATGAATCCGAAGAAGACTTTATAGATTGGTATCAGACATATGGGCTAATATCTGGACTAGGCTAGGATGTTTTCTCAATATTCAATTGTTCTTGTATAAAAAGCTCTTTCTTATACACATATGAGTATCTATGAATTTGTTTATCTAGTTTACCTGGACTAACACAATGTCAAAGAGCTGAACAGAAAACTCAAGAAGACAAGGCCAAGTTGTATAACGAAATGTGGAAGGACTTGGAAAACCAAAAGGAAGAGCATGCTCAGCACATCGGAAACTGAAAGATCTCAAGAAAACAGTGAAGCTTCGGGTTGCAGTCTTGAAAGATTCCAAAGGCAAAATATTGACTGATGCAGGAAACAAAGAGAAGATGGAAAGAATGCACAGACTTGCTGTACCCAACAGAGCTAGTCTATGTAAAGTACGTACCAATAAAACTGTTGCGGGGGGGGGGCGGGGGAAAGACAGGTATTCAGGTGTGAAGCACCTGTTATTTAGATAAGCAACAAAGCTTGGTGCTTTGGGAGATGGTGGTCTGGTAATTGTTAAACTCATAATAAATGTAACCCCTGGAAACATGTGAAAAAAAAGAACTAGTCGACATTCCACTGGTTCAGGAAATAGCGTAAAAGCAAGAACCAATGATGCTGAAGGAAGTTCAAACAAGACTCCAAGAATTAGTGGAATACCCATTGGAATGTTTCAGCAAGCTGAAGAAGCATCGGAAGCACTCACTCATCTATGCCAGGAAATTTGGAAGATACTACTAGGTCAGCTGACTGGAAGAGATCCATATTTGTGCTATTCCAAAGAAAGTGACCCAACAGAATGCTCAAATTCTAGAACAGTACCATTGATATCATATTCGAGTAAGATCATCCAACAACGGTTGCAGCAGTACATTGACAGGGAGCTGCCAGATGCAGAAGAGGACAGGGAACAAGGGACATCATTGCTGATGTCAGATGGATCTTGGCTCAAAGCAGAGAATTCCAGAAAGGTGTTCACTTGTGTGGCATTGACTCTGCGAAGGCATTCGACTATGTGGATCATAACAAACTGTGGGTAACCTTGAGAAGAATGGGAATTCCGGAACATTTCCTTGTGCTCATGAGGAACCAGTCCATGGCTCAGGAGGCAGTTGTGTGAAGATCACAAGGGGATACTGCATGATCAGGAAAATGGTATATTACAGGGTTGTATTCTCTCACCATACCTACTCAATCTGTATGCTGAGCAAATCATCCGAGAAGTCAACTTATATGTGGAAGAAGGTGGCATCAGGACTGACGGAAGGCTTATAACAATTTTCGATATGCATATGCCATAACCTTGCTTGCTGAAAGTGAGGAGGATGACAATCAAGTATTATAGCCTTCAGGATAGATTACAGCTCCATGTCAGAACAACCCAAATCCTCACAACCGGACCAATAGGTAACATCATTATAAATGGAGAAAAGCTTGAAGTTGTCAAGAATTTTGTCTTATTTCGATCCACTATCAATACTCATGGAAGCAGCAGGCAGAGATCAAATGGCTTGTTGCATTAGGTAGATCTGCTAACACAGACCTCTTTAGAGTATCGAAGAGCAAGGATGTTACTCGGAGGACTAAGGTGCACCTCTCCCAAGCCAGGCTCTTCTCCATGGCCTCCTATGCATGTGGAAGTTGGGCATCGAATAAGGAAGGCCGTAGAAGTGTCGATGTATTTGCATTGTGGTGCTGGAGGAGAATATTGAAAGTACCATGGACTGCTAAGAGGACAGTGCTCTGTCTTAGAAGAAGTGAGGCCAGAGTGCTCCTTAGAGGCAAGGATGGCAAGACTTGGTCTTCCATACTTTGGACATGTGGTCCGGAGAGACCAGTCTGGAGAAGGACATCATGTTTGGTGGAGTGGAGGGGCAGTGAGAAGGAGGCAGGCCCTCCAGGAGATGAATTCCCACCGTGGCTGCAACCGCGGGCCCAGGCATAGACACCATTGTGAAGATGGCGCAGAATCAGACAGTGGTTCCTTCTGTTGGGAGAAGGCCAGGCACCCAGCAACAACCAAGAGTCACAGGCTTGGAATCTTACAGGGCCAGTCCTATCCTGTTCCCACCAGGTGCCATTAGAATCAACTCAATGGCAGTAAGTTGTTTTTTGGGTTTTGTTTTGTCTTTAGTGGTACCGTTCACACCGTCAACTCTGTCAGCTGTTGTAAGTGTCCTCCTTGCGAAATAACTTCTTGTTTTGTAGGATTCCTCTCTGGTGTCACAGTCTGCAGAAATCCTTCAATGTGCACCCCAATCCCCCCACTCAAGAAATCAGGTGTCTCCGGCAGATACCAACTACGAAGAGGAGGCCTGGGTGATGCACCGGACTGTGGACTGCGAGGTCAAAACCACCAGTTGCTCCATGAGAGAAAGACGAGGCTTTCCACTCCCATAACAAGTCACAGCCTCAGAAACTCATAGGGGCCAGTTCTACCCTGTTGTACGGGGTCGCTAATTACTCTCTATGAATTCTCCAGGAGCCCCTGGGTGGCTCAAATGGCTATACACTGGGCCGCTACCCGAAAGCTCTGCAGTTTAGACCCACTCAGAGGAGCCTATGTATGGAATGTAGTGCTGACAGTAACTGTATGGCCATTTTGCCCCCCACCCGGATTTTAAATCCACTCTCCTCTTCTTCCTAATAGAATTCCAATTTTAGTCAGAGTCTTAATATGCCCAGTTTAAATATACATATCTATTTTCTAAGACTCCCTTGCAGCTAGAAGCAATCGTGTGATGCAGGCCTGACCAATAAGATGCATGTGGAAGTTGCTGGGTGACGCTTCTGGGGAGAGGTTTTCCTATGGAAGAGACTGGGCTCCTATCTGCCTCTTTCTCTGTCCGTCCTTTCCTTCCACCGGGAGCTCAGAAGCAGCGCCTGGAAATGGAGTGCACAGACTGGAAGCAGAGTGGGGAGCAGGTTCTAAGTGCCCGAAAGGGCTCCTTGGAACCATGCAACAAAGCAGCAGCCCTGTTTTGCAGGTTCTCCTGTGATGTGGAAAATATAAACCCCAATATTTAAGGCCTCCAGTGGGGCTTCTGTCAGGTACCAGGGAACAGCATCCTTACTGAGTGGGTGCGCCTTGCTCCGTGTGCCCAAGCACCCTGCGCTGCCTGCACGGCTTCGATCACAACATGCGTGACCCCCTGCAGCAGTCAGCTGTTTGTCTGTTTACCCACCTCCTCTGAAGGCACTGAGCGAGCACTCCGTAAATGGGTGCTGAGTGACTGTGACGGGGGACCCTTGCTGTCTTCCTCATCTTAGATCTGCGGGGAGAAAAGGTCCCCCTGGGGACACACAGAAAACAGTCCTTTGTTCTCTGGAGGCTCTCGGCTGTGGCCTCCCTCTCTCTGACAGCAGAGCTTGGATGCTGTGATCTCTGTACTCTCTCCAAACTTTCAGTGCTCCGATTCCACCCCACATCTAACGCAATGTGCACACTGAGGAGAACATCAAAGAAAAAGGCACAGGCCGGGCCCTCGGGTCGCCCGAGCCAAGAAACGGAGGCAGGAGAATACCAAAGCTGGCCGGCACTCATCATGAGTCAGGAGTCACTGTAAGTACCAGAAATCTATTACTTCGCTTAATCCCCCCCACAGAGGCAGAGGCAGTCGGTATCCCCACATTTATAGGAGATGATATCGAGGCACCAGAAACCGTGGCCAAGGTCACAAGCCTAGTAAGAAGCAGACCAGGCATCCGGCCCAGGCTGGCTGCTTCCAGAGACCTGGCTGGTGACCCCCATCGACTGCCTCTCAGAGGCCTGTAGCTGTTAGCTGCCTTTGAGTTAGCCACCTCGTGTGACGGAGTAGAATGCTAGCCCACAGACTTTCCTAGGCGATAGTTTATATGGGCCGGACCCCTGGTGGCACAGTGATTCAGCACATGACTGTTCACCAAAGGATGGACCCTACCAACCGCTCTGCAGAGAAAGAGGTGGCCGTCTACTTCCATAAGGAGTGTGGCCTTGGGAACCCTGGGAGCAATTTACCCTGTCTCATAGGCCCTGGTGGTGCAGTTGGGTAAGCATTGGACTGCTAATCACAAGGTTGCTGGTTCAAACCCATCAGAAGCTTGTAGAGAGAAAGAGGAGGCTAGCTGCCCCTATAAAGATTTACAGCCTTAGCAACTTGATATAGGGTTACTGTGGGTTTGCTTTTTGGGTTTATAGGGTCACTATGATTCGGAATCCCCAGGTCTCTCTCCCGCTGAGCAGCTGGGTGAGTTAGAACCACCAAACTCCCAGTTAGCAGTCACCTTAACTCATGGAGAATACCACCAAGTAAGCACAACTTGGGGGCTGAACTGTCTGGTGTAGTCTCAAGTGCTGTGGGTTTGGAGAAGGGATGGGGAGAGGGGATAGCAGTGCTCAGGGCAGCGTCCTCCAGGCGGTCAGGGGGCTGTCACTAACAAGGGTCTGCAGGCTGGTGGCATCAGCCAGTGCTGATGTCAACTCCGTGCTGGACAGGCTCTTGCCCTGCCTGCACAGCACAGTGTTCTCCGTGTAGTTCTGGTCTCAGGCTCTCAGCGCTCAGGACATATGGAATCCAGGTCAGATAAGCCCCGCAGGAACAGAAATGGGAGGAGCAGAGATACCAGAAGTGTAGGGGGAAGGTGGGGACAGAAGAGGAGGAAGGGGGAGCCAATCGCAATGATCGACACATAACCCCACCCCACCCTACCTCAGGGGATGACCAACAGAAATCATTGGGGAAGGGAGACAGCGGTTAGTGTAACATATGAAAATAATAATAATTGATCATTTATCAAGGGGTCACAAGGGGGGGAAGGGGGAACGAGGAAAAAAAAGAAGGCCTGAAAAACAATACCTAAAAAAAAAAATCAAAAAAAAAAAAAGAAGGCCTGATACCAAGGGCTCAAATAGAAAGTAAATACTTAAAAAATGATGATGGCAACATATGCACAAATACATATTGATACAATTGATGTATGGATTGTTATAAGAGCTGTAAGAGCTCCCAATAAAATTATTTTTTTAATTAAAAAAAAAAAGCGACCGTCTCGGGAACCCACAGGGGGAGTTGTGTCCTGTCCTACAGGGTCACCAAGAGTCAGGATTGACACGATGGCAGTGAGTTTGTTTTGCCTCCAGTCATCCAGGGGCCAGGTTACTAGCCTCACACCTCCACGAGGAAGGCCTATAAACGGTGCTCATCAATCCCAGGAACACAAGAAGCTGGAAAGTCCCCCATAGCCTGCCAAAGAGCCTTCCACCCGTCCAAGCCCACGATTACCCCAGCTGACCAGAAAGAGGCAGGGAGTGCAGGGACTCACTGGCATGACAGCCAGCTTCCTCATTCATCCAAACCGAGGTCTCGTGGTCCCATTACAGCTCAAGGGGCCTTGGTTAAACGTCCTTGGACCCCAACCATAGGACATCTCCACAGTGGGTCTGCATGGTGCCTGTCAGCAGTACAGGAGGTAGAGGATGATGATGACGTCCAGAGTATATTATTTGAAGGATAAACTGACTGGTTAGGGGCTGGGCAGAGGTTGCAGGTGGCTCATTCTAGCTCTAGCAAGACTCTTGTGAGAAGACATAGCCAGACATGGGGCCTGATGCGGGGTGTGTTTCTAAGGACTGATGGACATGCTGGGCACATACAAATTTCCTCTCCTGTTGAGACAAACGTTTAGATTCACAAGTGATTTATTATTCTTCCTGAAAAGCCCTCAAAAGGAGGCAGGGCAAGTATTCTTTAAAAAAATTTGAAGAGTTTGATTGACATATAGTTCATATACCATACAACTCAGTGGTTTGCAGGGGTCCTCAAACTGCGGCCTGTGGGCCACTTTTTATCCGGCCTGCCGGCTGTTTTTGCCCCATTTATTTTTTCACTTCGAAATGAGATATGTGCAGTGTGCATAGGAATTAGTTCATAGTTTTTGTTGTTTTTAACTATAGTCCAGTCCTCCAACGGGTCTGAGGGACAGTGAACTGGCCCCCTGTTTAAAAAGTTTGAGGACCCGGGTTCAGGGCAAGCATTCTTAAGGCAATTTTCAATAGGGCCACTGAGGGCTCTGGAAGGCAAATGATTTGCACAAGGTGATGCAAAGAATGAGTGATTGGGGCCCACACCTGCAAGGTTTCCTTTTTTTTTCCCCCAAATGACAACAAAATTGTAACCGTTTTCAGCCTAAATGTAAGTGCAAGACTTTGGTCTAACAGGACCATTTTCTTCTCCTTTCTACCCGTGCTGTTGCTTAGGTGTCATCAGCTCCACACAACGGAAGGAAACGCTGCACGGCCCTGCACCACCCTCACCACCGTACCTGTGCCCATTCTCATAGCCCCTGTGTCCACCCATCACCTGGAGCCCATCCTCCTTTTCACTGCCCTTCCCCTGTGATGTCCTTCTCCAGAGACTTGCCTCTCCGGACAACATATTCGAAGCATGTAAGCATCTTGCCATCCTTGCCTCTGAGGAGCACTCTGGCCTTACTTCTTCTAAGACAGATCACTGTCCTTTTAGCAGTCTGTGGAACTTTCAACATTCTCCTCTAGCTCCACAATCCAAATGCACCGATTCTTCTATGGTCTTCCTCATTCGTTGTCCAACTTTGCAGTATCCCCTTCATACCATGGTCTCTTGATCCAGAAGTTATGAATGAGCACAATGAAGCTTGAAATTCTTCCTTCTTTTTTCAGCACTGTCGGTTCCTGCTCATTTGCTGTTTCCCACGATGGTGGCATGTCTACTAGTTCTTTGGGGTACAGTGAGTCTACGTATTCTTTCCATCGTCTCTTGACGCTTCCTGCATCACTCAATACTTTCCCTATGGAATCCCTCAAGATGGCAACTCGAGGCTTGGATTTTTTCTTGAGTTCTTTCCGATGTGCTGGGTGTGTTCTTCCCTTTTGGTTTTCTAAGTCCTTCCACATTTTGTTATAATTTTGAACATGCCTTTGACATTTTCTATTCAGCTCTCTGACTTCATTTGCTTTAGCTATTCGACAACGAAGAGCAAGTTTGAGTCTCTTCTGACATCCATTTTGAGATCTTCTTTATTTTCTGTCTGTCTAATGACCTTTTGCTTTCTTCAAGAATGGTGGTCTTGATGTCCTCCCACAGCTCCTCAGGTCTTCTGTCATTAATATTCAATGTCTCAAATCGGTTCTTGAAATGGTCTCAAAATTCAGATGGGATAGATGCAAGGCAGTATTTTGGCTCCTGTAGACTTTCATTTTCTTGAACATCAACCTGAACTTATATACGAGCGAATGATGGTCTGTACCATAGTTGGCCCCTGGTCTGGTGTTAGCTGCTAATATTGAGCTTTTCCATCCTCTCCTCCCACAGATATCGTCAGTCTGATCCCTGTGTCTTCCATCTAGATAAGTCCATGTATGTAGTCACCTTTTGTGTTGTTGACAAAAGTAATTGCCATGAATAAATCATTGGTCTTGCAAAATTGTATCCTGCGATCTTCAGGTGGGTTTCTATAACCAAGACCATATTTTCCAACTACTACTCCTTCCTCTTTATTCCAAGATTTTTCATTCCAATCATTAATAATTATCAATGCATCTTGATTGCACATTTGACCAATTTCTGATGGAAGATTTTGGTAACATTCTTCCACTTCTTTATCACTAGCTTTTGTAGTTCATGCATAAATTTGAATAATAGGTATATTGATTGTATATCCTTGAAGGCAGACAGATATAATACTATCACAGACAGCATTGTACTTCAAGATCGATTTTGAAATCTCATTCTTAACAATTACTGCAATATCATTCCTCATGATATGTCATTCCAGACACAGTAAATCATATGATTATCTGATTCAGAATGGCCAATGTTAGTCCATTTCAGATCATTAATGCCTAAGATATTGACCTTTATGCAGTTGATTTCATTTTCTACAACTTCTAATTTTCTTAAACCATACTTCAAACACTCTAAGTTCCCATCATTAACAGATTTTTGCATGTTTCTCCTTGCCTTGGGCCATGCCCCATCAGCAAATGAAGATCCCACAGGAGTGGAACTGGTCTGAGAGTGATGGTAGTGGGAGATCATGAATGTCTCACTGCCATCGAGTATTGCTGACTCATAGTGCCCCCCTGTGGTTTTCTGTAACTGTTTACTGGAGTAGAAAGCCCAGTCTTTCTTCTGAGGAGCTGCTAGTGGTTTCAAACTGCCCACTGTGAGGGTTATAGCCCAATGCCTAACCATTACACCCACAGGACTCCTTGGGCTTGGAAGAGCAGGGGCCGGGCCGAATTGATTTGTGGATTAGGTCCAACCAGCCAGAATTGAGGGGACTGTCTTGTTGATACAGTGCTGCTGTAACAGAAATACTACAACTTGATGGCTTGGATAAAAGGAATTTATTCTCTCCCAATTTAGAAGGCTAGAAGTCCAAACTCAGAAGAGAAATTTTCTCTCACTGTTTCCTGGTTCAAGGCGGTTCCCAGCACAGGGACCTGGGGTCCAAAGGCTATGCTCCATTCTGACTCTTTTTAAAAATATCTTTCATATCTCAAAAGAGACTGATTCAGATACAACATAACCCTATAGACTTCATCCTGCCTCTTTAATGTAAACGTCTCTAATTTGGCTCATTATTATCATGGAAGGGAGGATAAACAACCCAGCATCATTATATTAGCTCACAAAATGGAGGTTAATCATGTAATACTGAGAAGCATGGCCTCACCAAGATTTCTGGGGATACAATTCAATCTTTATCATATATTAAATCCAGTCATATATATATACAGATATAGTTTGTTTTCAATAATGTTCTTTTTGATAGAGTAAGGACTCCGGAGTGTGTCAACCATTCAGCATTGCCAGCAGCCAGCTGGGAGTCATAATGAAGCCAGCTGGCCTAAGGAGAGGAGGGATGTGCTGCGTGCTGTTCAGGGCAATGACAGAGAGCTCTGGAGTTCACACTCTCAGTCATCTGTGCCATAGAGTTAGAATGGGATTTAGGGTTGAAGCCCGACAGTGCTCATCTTTCTGTACTATGACAAACTCTTGGGAAGCCAGAACCCAGTGTCCAACACCCTAGCATTACAGCAGCGGGCACCCTCCCTTCCTGGCCTAGGGTCTACGGTCCTAAAATCCCATTTGTTGGGGAGGGAGGGACCGGGCAGCAGGATAGACTAATCCTTGAAATAGCTCCAGGAGGATTATCCCAGCCTCTCTCAGCAGCAGAGCTGCCAGATTCCTTACCAGAGGAGTGGGGTGGTGGGAGGTGGGGGGGGGGGAGGGTGGCGTGTGTGTGTGTGTGTGTGTGTGTGTGTGTGTGATGCTAGCAGTCACATCAGGGTGACTGCCCAGAGCTGAAAGGCTGGTGAAGGCAGACAGTGCAGAGGCCTCCAGGTTAGGCGGCAGGTGGAGGTGCAGTCTAAGGGGTGGGGCTAAATCTCAGAGGTGGGATTATGCAAATACGGCCTAGGCTCGCTAGAGATCTGAAGCTTGAGAAAAAAGAAAGAAAAACCCAGCCTGGGGGAAAGATTTTAAATTATAAAAATTTGAAAGTATGAAATGTGAAATAATCCCTTAAGGTGCTTATTTAACAACCAAATCATTCGAACACAATGAACCATACGTGAAAGTCCTCCTTCCCCACCCACGCACATGCCCGCCCGCACCCCCCCACGGGCACCCTCTCTGTCAGCTACTGCCACCCAAGCTCTCGCACCTTCCCATTCTCCTTCCCAGTGGGTCACACACCCTCAGCTCATAAACCAAGCAAATGCTGAAACCCCACCGCCTCTCCTGGGCTTTCGGGAGCGGGGCTGGTGACAGGAAGACAAGATAGGATTTCTTTGGGTCCCTGTGGACAAGGAGGCCCCTCCTCCGGAAGGATTGGGAGTTTGACTACAGCAGAAGTCATCAGTATGCAAATTGGTTTTCCTGGTATACTAATGTTTATGCATAGAGATGCTCATCTAGATGGGAAAGCCAGGTGATGAATGGCCAGGGGAGCCCAGAATGGGGGTGAGTTGGGGGCGGTCTGCGGGAGAATGCAGCGGCTGCGCTGAAGTTGGGGGCGAGGCAGGATGGAAGGGAAGGAAGTGCTGAGAATGTCTGCCGTGAGACAGGATGACAGTACCGGAGCTGAGCGGCTGAGGCCAGCGCAAGGCCTCCTGCCCCGTAGCCACCAGTCGCAGGTGGCTATTTGAATACTTGAAACGAAGCTGGCGCTGCTGAGGACCAGAGGACTAACCGATTGACATTAAGCTTACCGTATTTTTGAAAAATCGAAGCACAAGTACCCCATTCCGTTCCTGAGGAACTTTGAAGCATGCTTGCGTTGGGCAGTGAGTCTACTTCTTCAGGGTACACTTTGTGAACCCTAAATGAAGACAGACCGAATACTACCCGAGTAGGTCACATACGGGGGGAAGAATTGACTACAGATGGGATGGTTAGAGAGTCTGGCCTGGCTAGACCTTTCAACGGGCTTATTTTGATGAGAATTCAACATGTGAATGCAGATATGCTTCATGTAAGTGTCAACCACACAAGTGGTTGCTAAGTCTTAGTATGGGGGGGGGTGTTAGAATTTTAAACATCCCATTAATTATTTTTATATCATTATATATTAAATATTAGCATTTTTGGATACTTTGGGCTAAGTGAATGTCTTATTCAAATTTAATTTCCTCATTTTGGAATACTTTCTCTAAGGTGTGTATGAAAGAAAAACAAATTAATGACACGCGTTGCTCCCAAAGTAATCAACTATCACCACCATCTAGTTCCAAAATGGTTTCATGACATCAAAAAGAACCTGCCTGCCGATGCGCCCTCACGCTCTCCTCCCAGCCCCCAGCCCGGAACCCCTGTCTCTAAGGACACCTTCACTGCCATCTTCCGGAGGACTCGGTTCAGCCACGTCCAGACTCTTGATGGACAGAGGCTGTGAGATAGTGACTCCATGCATGGTAACACTGTCACACGGTTCCGGGTGACCAGTCCAGATTTGGATCTTGAGCGTAGATTGTTGCACTAACAAAAACCTGAAACGACAGGGCCTGGGATGATGTTATACATCTCCAGAAAGCCCTGGACAGGAAAAAGATTCCCCACTCTTGGACTATAATTTCTTGAGACAATACTAACTTCTTTCCCTGTGGAAGTTCCCTTTTAGGAATGCTGGGAGAATATAGAAACAAAACAAAACAAAAACAAGAGCCTGGGGTGAAGTGCTGATTCCAACCGCATCATCCGTTTGTGCATGCCCACATTTGGGCAACTTGCTCTTTGATGAACGACTGTTGCCATCGAAAGGGGAATGCCACCCTTTTGTCCTCCTGTTGGCCATTTTAAGCCCACAAAAACCCAACCAACCAAACAAAAACCTATCAAGAGCGGGTGCAGACCAAGAACCACCGCAAAACCTCTGTGTTTGCTTTATATCATCAGCTTTCGAGGTCAGCTGAGGCCACTCATTCAAATTTCCCTGCCCAAATAAACCCTTCTGCCGGTTGCTTGGGCGTCCATGTTGGCGGTGCAAGTCTGAACGCGCTCCTTTGCTTGGCCAACCAAATGGAGCTACTTCCTCCGCTTCCAGCCATTTTGATCTGTGTACGCCGTGCCGTGGGAGACTCTGGGCTACAGCAACATGCGCAAAGGAGGCTGTATCAGTGATGGGGGGATATGTAGCGAAGGAGATTTCCAAACATTCTAAAATAGTGGAGGTGCTCCCTGAGTTTTTTTTTTTCTTGCTCTTTATAGGGAAATGTGAGAAGAGATAAAAGGAGAGAGCGAGAGAGAAATAAAGTTTTTAGAATCTTTAAAAGGAGTCAGAACTTGATTTTGAAAATTCCTCTGCTGTCAAAAGATGCTGAAATGAAGAAATGGCTTGTGCGTACATGGCTTAGCGTTAAGCCCTGGCGGGGAGAAGCAGCAGACGGTGGGAGCGTGCAGTCTGTTGCTAAAGCCTCCCAAAGATCGAAGGATCAGCATGGTGTGGTGTCACACAAAGGGCTGGGTCTTTTCAAGAGATTAAGAGTAGTGCCCCACACGACCTCTTCATCAAACCACAGGGCTTCTAGGATGCTTAAGTGAGTTGTCAGCCGTCTCACCAGGAGCTGAAGGCAGAGAAGGACTTATCCAGAAAGATCTGTAGGTGTGGCTTTTGCCTTATGGGGTGAAAACCCAACCCCATCGCCATCAAGTGCATTCCAGCTCATAGCAACCCTTTCGGGCAGAGTCGAGCTGCCAGCCTAGGCTTCCCAAGGTTGTGGTAGTTACATCATTTTGGGTCAAGTTGAAGTGTAGGGGTGGAGTCTAGACTGTCCATCAGGTCACAGCCTGATGATGCCTCCCTGTGGTCGTGACAGTCTCATAAGGAGGGTCCTGGGGACCTGCCCCGCACCCCTCTGCCTTCACCTTCCTGTTGATGCCATGAGGAGACTGGTGCCAACCCTGTGTTGCGTTCGTCACCATGGGACCCGTGGGACTTTGCACCCACCGCTCTTGTGATCTTTCTGCATTCTGCATCATTGCATGTGAGTCTGCGTAGAGTCTGGAGAGGGATTGATGGACTAGTATCGGGCGTGGGGATTTCAGAATCGCTATGCAACGGTGACATTTTTACTTCTCACGTTCCTCAATCTTTGACCAGGAATGTCCCCAGCTGTTGGCCCACCATTGTGTGTGGGTATGTGGGGGCAGATAACTGGTACCTTTAGTTCTACGGAGCTCCAGGTCAAAATAGCCTCCTGTCTACTTAGACCTCATTTAGATGATGAGATTCTATCCTTGGGCAGACGCTGAAATGTGGTAAAACTGTGGGGCTCTTGGGAAAGTGTGGATGTATTTTGCATGTGGGAGGGGTGACAGGAATCATGCAGGGAAGGAGGGTGGACTCTGGTGACCACTCAAACCTGGCAGAGCCCCAGGCAATCCTCATCTTACAGTCCCACCATTGTATAATCTCCTTCCTTTGAGTGTGGACAGGACCTGTGACCGAATTCTAAACAACGATATACACCAAAGGTGACAGGCACACGTACTTACAGGATCAGGAACATGTTACATAAGTCTGTACCCCCTGTCTTGCTAGAGGACTCCCTCCCTTGCTACCAGTTTGCCATGATGTGAGCTGTCACAATGCAAGGAGCTGAGAGCAACCTCTAATCAATATCCAACAGGAAACTGAGGTCGTCAGCCCAGTAGCCTGCAAGGAATGGAATGCTGCCACCCTGAGAAAAGGAAGCAAATTCTTACCCAGACAAGGCCAAGTTGAGAACTCAGCCCTGCTTGACACCTGGATTATAATCTTGCAGAGGAGCAAGCTGACCTGTCGACAAAAACTCTTCTACAGAAACAGTGAGATAATAAACATGTATTGTTTTAAGCTGATAAATGTGTGGTTATGTGTTACCTAGCTAGCGGTGGATACCTAACACAGTCTAGAAAGCCCTCCACAATCTGAGCCTCACCCCCAGCTCGCTGACCGCCTCTCCTGCCACTCCGCCCTTGGCTCACTCACATGGGTCTCTGGCTGGTCTTCAAAAACCCTTGGCAACCATCTATCTGCCTCCTGGTCTCTGCACTTCCTTCTTCCTTCCTCCACACACATGCACCTCCCACACCCTCACTTCCTTTCACTTTTGCCTCAGTTTCACCATGTCAATGAGACCTTCCCTGGTTCCCTTTTAAAGTGACAACCGCCCTCTACCCCAGCCCCCAACACTTCCTAGACTTCTTTCTTGTCTCTAGGACTCTTATCATTCCTGCCAGCTTTGTTTACTGCCGCTTCTCCATATCCTGGGAGGCGTTCATTAAGTATCAGAGAATGAGTGAAACACAGAGTGTCTCAGATGTCCGGGGTGGGGGTGGGGGTGGACGAGGTGGGGGTGACAATGAGGAGAGAATGACTGTAAAGGCTACAAGGACATATTCTGAGCTGGCAGATTTCGAGAGAGTCTAACTTTAAAAAAAAACAAAACATTTTATTAGGGGCTCATACAACTCTTATCACAATCCATACACACATCAATTATGTAAAGCACACCTGTACATTCTTTGCCCTCATCATTTTCAAAGCATTTGCTCTTCACTTAAGCCCTTTGCATCAAGTTCTCTTTTTCCCCCTCCCTCCCCAGTTCCCTCTCCCTCATGAGCCCTTGATAATTTATAAACTATTATTTTGTCATATCTTGCCCTGTCCGGCGTCTCCCTTCACCCCCTTTTCTGTTGTCCGTCCCCCAGGGAGGAGGTCACATGTAGATCCTTGTAATCAGTTCTCTCTTTCCAACCCACTCACCCTCTACCCTCCCAGTATCACCACTCACACCTTTGGTCCTAAAGGGATCATCCGCCCTGGATTCCCTGTGCCTCCAGCTCCTATCTGCACCAGTGTACATCCTCTGCCCTATCCAGACTTGCAAGGTAGAATTCTGATCATGGTAGTTGGTGGGGAGGAAGCATTTAGGAACTTGAGGAAAGCTGTGTGCTTCGTCGGTGCTACGTCAGTGCTACTGGAGAGTCTAACTTCTAATACACTTTTCCGTATTATAGAAAATAGGATCCGGGAGGTGGAGAAGGGCCTGTGGGCCTAGTCCTGTGTTCTAGACAATAATAACTACAAATATCTAATTGCTTGAGGTATGTGTTAAGGGTGGAATTGTATTCCCTCCCCCATCACAAATTGCGCTGGAAGGCCTAACCCCTGTGCCTGTGGACATTGCTTGGGAGTAGGGTCTTTGAAGTACAGAGAGGCGGAGAGTGGCAAGATGGCCATGTGGAGATGAATCCACACACCAAGGAACACCGGGGGCTATCAGAAGCTGAAACCAGATGGGTCTTGCCAAATCCAATGCACTGATTTGGATTTCTAGCCTCCTGGTGGTGTAGTGGTTACGCATTGGGCTGTGATCCTCATGGTCAGCAGTTCAAAACCACCAGCAGCTCCTCGGGAGAAAGACTGGGCTTTCTGCTCCCATAGAAATTTACAGTCTCAGAAACCCACAGGGGTCGCTATGAGTCAGCATTGGCTTGATGCCAGTGAGTTTTGAGTGAGCCCCTAAGCGGACAGATAATCAGTAGCCGCATAAACATGAAATAGTCACGGTTGGGTGATTATGAATAAAACAGCTATGAGAATGATTTTATAAGATTTTTACGGTGGACGAATGTCTGTTTCTTTCGGGTAAATCCCTAGGAGAGGGATTATTGGGTTATATGGTAGGTCTATGTTTAGCTTCAGGAGAAACTGCTTCTTTTCCAAAGTTGTCTCATTTGACATGTCTAGCGGCCGTGGTGGTTCTGTATCCTGGCCAGCATTTGGTAGTCTTTGACAATTTTAATGATTCTGGTACCGAGTGGTGCCTCACTGCAGTGTTAATTTTTACTGCCCTAACGAGGAAGGGAGGAACCAGGATGGCCCAGCTGGTTTGCTATTCCCTCACCACCTGCAGTTCAAACCCATTCGGCAGTACCACCGAAGAAAGGTCTGGCGGGGCTGCTCATGCCAAGATTACAGTGCAAAGAACTCCGTGGAGCACTTCCACTTGGTAACACACAGGGTTGTCATGAGTCACCTTCAACTTGACATTCAACTTGAAGGTCAAGGTTTTGTTTTTTGATGAAAAATTATGTTGCGCGTGTTTTATGCACTTACTGGCCGTTTGAAGGAGCTCTTTTGCGATGTGACTTTTCTTTTTGTGATTTTTCTTGGAGGTGGCCTTTTTAGACATCTTTTGCCTGGCTGCCATTTCCATCGGGAAGTTGATTTCCTCCGGCAGTGCTGTTGGGTAAGCTTTGGGCTGCTTCGCTGCAAGCTTGGGGATTGGAAAGCAAGAAAGGAGAGGCTGCCTGCTTCCAGAGAGACACAGAGCCTCTGAAGCCGTGTCGAGGGTGACTAAGAGTCAGTGGGGTTGGGGGTCTAAATCTCACTTCTGAGCTCTGGATGCAGATGCCAATGGCATTCTCAATGCCTCTCCTTGAAGGCTTTAAAGGGCCTCTGCTGAACATAAGCTCCCTCCCTTTTCCTGCAAGCTCAGACCTTGCCTCTCCCCGTCAATCATGTTTTGGTGAATGACCTCATCATCCACACAGTGGCACAAACGAGAGGCTTCGGAGGAGGTCATGACCCCTCTACGCTTTCTCTAGTCTCCCCACACCCATCCAATCACCACCTTGCTTCCTTCCTAGCTCTTGGGCCATTCACTTCTCTCGGTCCTGCCACAGTCCCCATTACTGCCATTCGTGCCTCCTTTCCAGCGAGTCTCCATGGCACAGCCCAACTCAGAGTATTTGGGAACACGGATTTGATCCCCCGCTCCCTCTTCCAGGGCTCCTCGGGACGTTTAGGGTAACGATCAAGTCCATAAGGGGGTCTCTCCAACTGGGCCTGCCTCAGGGACTTTGCACAGGCCGTCCCACTGACTCTTCCCTTCCCGTTCACTCACCCCTTCTAGCTTCGTCTGCACATTTCATGTCAAACATCATTCCCTAAGGGAAGTTTTCCCTGTCCCCCAGACTCGATTTGTTTCTGCTCTTATCTGCTCTCAGGGGACCCCGTAACGTGCTTGGATGGTGTTTATTGAGTTCTGTGGAGTTAATTCTGACTCATACCAACCCGTGCCAGAGTCGAAGACTCCCCTACTGGGTGTTCTTGGCGGCCATTTGTATGGAAGCAAACCACCAGGCCGTTCTCTTGCCAAGACCTGGTAGAGCTTGAGCGGCCACTCTGCATCGGCAGCAGAGTGCTTCTGAGGGTGCCACCTGGCTCTTTTCAGAGTCTGGGGCCGTTTGCTTCGTTTGTGTCTCTCTTCCGAGACCCACAAGCGAACAAGAGAGTGTAGTTGTTCTGTCCTTCATTGCCTCCCTGCTGCCTCATACATGCTGTGTGGGGCACTCACTGCCGCCACCTAGCTTCCAACTCCTAGTAACCCTCTAGGACAGGGCAGAACTTCCCCGGAAGCTTTGCCAGGCTGTACATCTTTACAGGAACCCAAAGGCTTATCTTCTTTCCATGGAACAGCTAATGGGTTTGCACTTCAACCTGGCGGCTAGCAGCTCCAGGGAGACCCAGTGTGCCACCAGAGAGCCACCTTCATATGCGGGACAAGGCAATGCAGGGCCTCTGCTCAGCGAGCAGGAAACCCATGTAGGAAAGATCCCAGCACACAGCTTTCTCCTTTCTTCCCTGGTCTCGCTCGGTCTCTACTCGTCATGGCATCTTTGTCATCAGTCTAGATTGTTAAAAATTAAATGGAAAGGATTAACATGAAAAGGCTTGAAGATAAACAAGCGGCCATCTAGCTCAGAAGCAACAAAGCCCACATGGAAGAAGCACACCAGCCTGTGCGATCACGAGGTGTCGAAGGGATCAGGTATAAGACATCATCAGAAAAAAAAAATCTTACCATAGTGAATGAAGGGGGTAGTGCAGAGTAGAGACCCAAAGCCCATTTGTCGGCCACTGGAGATCCCCTTGCAGAGGGGTCTAGGGGAGGAGATGAGTCAGTCAGGGTGTAATGCAGCACCGATGAAGAATACAGCTTTCCTCCAGATCCTAAATGCTTCCACCCCACCAACTATCATGATCCGAATTCTACCTTGCAAGTCTGGATAGAGCAGAGGATGTACACTGGTGCAGATAGGAGCTGGAGGCACAGGGAATCCAGGGTGGATGATCCCTTCAGGACCAGGGGTGTGAGTGGCGATACTGGGAGGGTAGAGGGAGAGTGGGTTGGAAAGAGGGAACCGATTACAAGGATCTACATGTGACCTCCTCCCTGGGGGACGGACAACAGAAAAGGGGGTGAAGGGAAACGTCAGACAGGGCAAGATATGACAAAATAATAATTTATAAATTATCAGGGGCTCATGAAGGAGGGGGAATGGGGAGGGAGGGAGAAAATAAAAAAAAAGAGGACGTGATGCAAAGGGCTTAAGTGGAGAGCAAATGCTTTGAAAACGATGAGGGCAAAGAATGTACAGATGTGCTTTGCACAATTGATGTGTGTATGGATTGTGATAAGAGTTGTATGAGTCCCTAATAAAATGTTTTTTTTTTAAAAAAAGGATTAACACGAATGTAACCATTCATCTTTCAGCAGAAATACGAGCACAGGGTGCTTGTTGCTGGTTTCTGTGGAATCAATCCGGACTCCTGGTGACCACGAGCCTACGAAGAAGAATTGTTTCACAGGCCCTTTAAGGTTCAGGCCTTTCCCAAGCAGCTTTCCAGGCCTGACTTCTGAGGCACCTCTGAGTGGGTTTGAACTGCCGGCCTTTGGGCGAGTGGTCAAGAGCTTAGGTGTTTGTGACACCCAGGGAATCCTGTGAGCATTTTACTCTTCTGCAAAATCACCCCCATCGCACAATTCCTGTTCCGTAGCTCTCAGATGCATATGTGGTTGTTCTCACCAGAGCAAGAGAATACGAGAGGTCCGTGCTGGCATCACCTGGGAGATTCACCATAAACTTCAGAGGGCGCTAATGCCCAGGACTGCCCACCTAGGGGAGAGCCCTTCCTCTAATGGTTCAGCTGGAATGAGAGAGCAGGGAGTGGGGGCGTGGAGTGCCTGCCTAGTCGCTCCTGTCAGTTAATCCCTGCAGTTTGCATGCCCAGCAGCCCAGCATCTAACACCTCGCAGCCTGCAGTCCTCAGACATGGTCTATGTGTGAATTAAGTGCCTGCCTTCATCCGCCCCCCTCCCTCCTCTCAGCCCTCCCCCGGGCTTGGGGGAGAGAGCTGGAGTGGCTCCTTCCTGACACAGGGGCAAAGGGCACAGTCCCACCAGCTGGCAGGAATCACATCCTCTCATCTGGGCTGTAACCTGCAGTCCCCCATCCCGACACATGCTGTAACCTCAGAGACCTGATTTTCTACCCACTTAGGCAAGGGAAGCCGCTCTCCGGGGCTCATTTTCTCCTCTGCCAAGTGAGGAAATGAACTCAATCAGGGGTCTGAAAACAATATTCTCTAGAGTTCCCAATGCCACAGGGGTTAGACCAGTGGGGATTTCACTCGTGGGTCATAATAGGTAATACTAGCGACGGGCACTACTCTTTATTCCAGGTGTTGCGTTCCAGACCCTTCAGGAGCCCTGGTGGCACTGTGGGTTAGGCGTTGGGCTGTTAACTGCCAGGTCAGTGGTTCAAACCCGTGCTCCTCAGCCTATAGAGGGTCATGGTGAGTCAGAACTGCCTCCATACTGGTAGGTTATATACACTCATCCCGTCCTCCCTGTGATGTGGGGTTTTATATTATACCCATTTTCAGATGAGGAAGCTGAGGCGCTGAATGGCTAAGCCACTCACTCAGGGCACATAGCTAATGAATGACTGAGCCAGGGTTCAAACACTTGTAGTCTGGCTCTGAAGCACATCTATGTACGTAATCACCTTAGTCCAAATTTATCTAGAGGCCTGCCTATCCAACCACCCATCTGCTGGTCCACCCAGTCATCTAGTCATCCAAGTTTAAGAGTACATTTGAGAAAGGTTCTCCCTCCCCCCACTTTTCTGGGGAAGGAAAGGGGGAAAAAAAGCTTAAAAATAATTGAAATTTGAAAACAACTTAATAGCGCTCTCCTAACTAGAGAATCCCCCGGGGGCGGGGGCTCTGACAGCTTCCTGGTCACTGTTAGAGCAGATGTGGGTGGGGTGGGGAAGGCTTGCTGGCAATCAGAAAGAGAATATGCTAAAACAAGTAAGAATCCTGTGTGTGCAGAGAGATGCTATGTAGCAAAGCTCCCTCCGTGAGGGATCTGGCTTCCTCCCTCCCTCCTTCTTAATCTCCTCTCCTCTTCCCCTGGAAGAGGTTTGAGGGAATGGTTTGCAGGAATATAATGAGACTTCAGAGGGCTGAACTCGGCTCAGTGGGTGAAGAGGGAAGGAAGGCAGATTGCAGCTCAAGCTAAGAAAAAACCTTTCTTACCAGCCTGTCATCCTAAAAATTGGATAGCCATTTTGGGATGCGGGGTTCTGTTTATCCTGGGAAAGTTCAGGTACAAGGATGACATAGCAGTGTATCCTAGAGCAGGCAAAGCACCCAACCCCCTTCTTCCTCCTGGACCCTAAATCCTGTGTCACCTCCAACTCCACTCAGTGCCACTCTGAGGCTCTTGAGGTTCAGAAGAAGACAGACATTGGCCCTGGGCAGAGGGCACAGATTAGACCTAGACACCAGGATTCTCAGGCTGTGCTCCAGCTGAATGCTTTCTCAGGTATTCCCAGGGGTGCTGTGATAGTTATATAATCTGATGTCAATTTGGGACTTGAGAGGATTAAGAGTGAAGGGGTGGAGTGTAGTCTGTCATTCAGGTCATAGCCAATGAGACCTCTGTGTGGGTATGACATTCTCCTGAGGATTCTGGGAACTCCTGTATTTCCTCCTTGGAGGTAGAAGACACTTCTCTTTCTGCTCACTCCCCGAGAGAGGCTCTACTGACAAGACACATGGCCCTGGGAGTTGGAGAAGCCACATGAACCTAACCTGATGCAACCAGATCTCTGGAGCCAGAGAAGCCATGTAGAGACCCCTGAGAGTGCTAAGATGCTTACAATGCCACTGGATCCACAAGACTTCCCACCACTGTCCTGTGATCCTCCTGTATTTGGCATCATTGCATGTATTTCGTGAGTCTGAAGAGGACTTTATAGATTGGTATCGGACATATGGGCTAATATCGGATTTATGGGTTGGGATGTTTTCCCAATATTCAAGTGCTCTTGTATATAAAGCTATTTCTTGTACATATATGAGTGTCTATGAATTTGTTTCTCTAGTCTACCCAGACTAACACAGGTGCCCCAGGGCCCTCTCAGAGCCAGCAGGAAAGGAGGAAAGCTCCCTTCATGCCCTCCTCGTACCAACGTGCTAGATTGTCTCAAGGTCCCTGCTCTAGAGACTTCTGTCCTAATTCAAGATAGTTGTTTACCGGGGAAGCGATGGGAGTGGGCTGCTCCCACCTTCGTCTGGGCTTACAGGTTCTACTGGGGCCTGGGTTTACACCCTAGTATACTGTCCATATAGAACAGCCACGGATGTGAGGTCAGGAGATGTCAATATGGATCCATCTCAAAGTGGAGGATTGGGAGGTTCATGTGACCAAAAGGGCAACTGAGTTCACCAAAGGATAAATTGAGTTCCAACTTCAGAAAATCTTCACCACTCCCATTAAATGCTTGACAACTATGGGCATTTATTATTTTCCAGATTCCACACCACCACAATATCCCTATCATACCCATTCTGTAGGCAAAGAAATAGAGACTTGGAGATGTTAAGCAACGTCCTCAAAGTCACAGACTTGGACAAGACCAAGTGAGGGTTCTGTCTATTTTCTCAGGAGTTAGGAAGAAGGGGTTAGGAATAACAGTGGAACATTGTCTGATACAATGACAGAAGTAGCTGTAAAACTTCATTATAATTGGAACATTCAATGTTCAAATTATATAATCTAGGAAAATTGGAAGTCATCAAAAATTAAATGAAACACATAAAGACCAATAGCCTAGACCTTAGTGAGCTGACATGAATTGGTATTGGCCATTTTGAATCAGACAATTATACGGTTTACAATTATATGGGAATGACAAATTTGAGAGGAATGGCATCTCAATTCCTCATCAGAAAGAATATTGCAGGATCTACCTCAAAGTAAAACGCTCTCGATAGGTTACTATCTAGATGCCTGTAAGGAAGACCTGTAAATACACTTATTCAAATTTGCACATTGACCACTATAGCCAGTGATGAAATAGTTGAAGAATTCTACCAACTTCTTCCGTCTAATTTTGATCAAACATGTGATCAAAATGCGTCAGTAATTACTAGTAATCGGAATGTGAAAGTTGAAACAAAGAGGAAAGTCCAGTTGTTGGAAAGTATGAGTATGTTGGTGATGGAAACAAAGCTGAGATTCAACATAAATGGTAGCTACACACATGGACCTCACCAGATGGGACACACAAAATCACATTTGCATCTGTAGGAAGAGATGATGGAGACGCTCAGTATCATCAGCCACAGCAAGGCCAGAGGCCAACGGCAGAACCCTTACTGCCATTGAGTCAGTGCTGACTCATAGCAAACCTGTGTGGCTTTCTGAGACTGCAACTGTTTACAGGAGCAGAAAGCCCAGTCTGTCCCCCTCAGAGCTACTGGTGGGTTCAAACTGCCGGTCATGCCCAACACATAACCACACACCACCAGGGCTCCTAACTGTGGAACAGACCATCAGTTCTCAAATGCAAGTTCAGGTTGAAGCTGAAGAAAATGGAAACAATACCAAGAGAGCCACAATACAACCTTAGGAACATCCCACCTGAGTTTAGAGACCATCTCAAGGACATATTTGATTCGCTGAATACTAATGACCAGATGAGCTGTGGGATGACATTATGAACCTTCTACATGAAGAAAGCAAAAGGTCATTAAAAAAACCAGGAAAGAAAGAAAAGACCAAAGTGGATGTCAGAAGAGCCTCTGAACTTTGCTCTTGAACATGGAGAAGCTAAAGAAATGGTGAAGTGAAAGAGCTGAGCAGTCGGAGAGGAAAGACTCCCGTCTTCAGTATGGATTGCAAGTCAGTGTCAAGAACATGAAGACCTGCATAGCTGGACCAGCAGGCAACATCATGATAAACATAGACACGATCAAAACTGTCGAGCCTAAAAACAAAACAAAAAAGAAATAAAAAAAAATTTTTTTTTAAAAACCTGTCGAGCCTTTCATTTTACTTGGATCCATTTTACAGTGCTCATGGCAGCAGCAGTCGAGACGTCAAATGACTTATTGCAAGGGTAGAATCTGCTACACAAAGTTCACTTAGAGCTCTAAAGAGCATGGATGTCACTTTGACAATGAAGGTGCACTTGACCCAAGCCACACTGTGTTCGATGGCCTCGTGTGCAAGCGAAGTTGGGCAGCAGCTAGGGAAGAGCCGCTGCTTTGATTAGGGTGCCGCTGAAGAGGGCCGCAAGGGTCAGGACTTCCAGAAGAACTCATGTCCTCGTCTCGTCTTGGAGCAAGTGCAGCCAGAATGTTCCTTCAAAGTGAAGGTGGAGAGTTACTGTCTCACGTAATTTGGGAATGTTATCAGGAGAGACTTGTTCCTGGAAAATGACATTCTGCTTTGCAAAGGAGAGGGTTAACCCAAAAGAAGAATGCCCTGGAGTCCCAGGGGTGCTCAAACTTTGTAAACAGGGGGCCAGTTCACTGTCCCTCAGACCTGTTAAAGGGCTGGATTATAGTTAAAAAAACTATGAACATAATTCCTATGCACACTGCACATATCTTATTTTGAAGTAAAAAAACAAACGGGCCAGAAACACCCGGCGGGCTGGATAAATGTCCTCGGAGGGCTGCATGTGGCCCGTGGGCTGTAGTTTGAGGACATCTGCGCGTTGACTGACCCAGTGGCTCCATCCATTATGAGGAGGCCCAGGATCAGGCGGTGTTCTGTTCTGTGGTACATAGGTGAGATCACTATGAATGGCAGCTCACTTGATGGCTCCTAAAAACATTCTAACAGGGTCTCCATGGGTGTCGACTCCATGGCACAGCCACAAGAACCAGGAGCCAGCACTGACCCAGCAACCATAATGGCATTTGCTGACTTGAGTCCAACCCTCACCCCACTTGTCCCAGAACACCACTCCTCGGGGGCTTCTCTGGACTTAGGAATGGCAGACAGGCATCGTCAAGGGACAGATCAAGTGGGCAATTCAAGATAAATTAGGGCTTCCTAGCCCAAAACTTGCCTGGAGGGTGGGCTCAGAAAATCCCTCTGAGGTCTATGATATAAACCACAATCCCTCAACCGACCTTCCCGCTGTGGGATACTGGAGCCCTGGTGACATTGCCGGGGAAGCACTGGGCCGCTAACTGAAAGGTCCGAGCTCCAAACCCACCAGCGGCTCCAAGGGAAAAAGAGGAGGCTGTCTGCTTCGGAAGAGATGCACAGGCTCGGAAACTCTGTAGGGTCACCATGTCAGAACGGACTTGATGACATTGGGTTGGTTTGTTTGGGGTGAGTGGACCTGGGAACAAGTTCGCTCCTAGCTTGTTTTTAAGGAAAGGCCTGGTTGAGAAGACCTCATCCTCTTGGTCTTGGTGGGATTTCTGCCTCTGCTATTTACTAGACTGAGGCAAGTTCCTTCATTTCCTTCTTCTCTAAAGCGGGGTTAATAACAATACCACATAGGCTTTTTGTGGGGATCAAATGAGATCTTTGTAAACAGGATAGCATTAACAGGTTTCTCGGGGGTAAAGCTAACCTTGACCAGATAGATACATGCTCTGAGCCAGATCTTGACTAAGGACTTTACATGTGGTAGCTCATCTAGTCACACATACACAGTGAGGACCACTGTTGGCCCCCACCCCTCAAGTATTCTATTTCACACCTGCTATCCTAATATAAGGCTCAGAAGGAAAGGCAGTTGGGGCTTAGAATACAAGGGTTCCAATCCTGGCCCTGACTTCATTGGCTGTGCAACTTCAAGGAAGCCATCACCCTCTCTGAGCCTCACTTGCACACGTGAAAAGCAAGAATAATAGCAGCACATGCTTCCGGCACTCTGAGAAGCAAAGAAAATGTGTCATCACACTCTTCATGCATGTGGACTGATCTTGATGATAACCCACGGTGTAGGCCCCTTATCACCCCCACTTTAAAGTAAAGAAAATCAAGGCCAAGAGATATGTGAAACCATACAGTGAAAATACTAGCTAGTCAGCTAGTTCACAGAGAGGACCACATGGCCAGCCCCATTATGAGATATGACGTCCCTCACTGACCCATGGCCCTGCATTGGACAGCACCGGAGACACAGTGTGGGAATTGCGCCCGACCTGATCCCACCACACGGAGGCAAAGCAGTGGGGGAGTGCAGCGGAACAGCCAGGGAATGGAGCGGTGAGGTTCCCAGGGAATTCTGAAAGTGGACTTTGGGGCCAGGGCATGGTGACCCAACAGACTGAACTGGAAAACACTCCTAAAGGCCAGCAAATGATCTTGGAACTAACTACAAGCTTTTCTTTCTTGATGTGTTTTGTTCTTTGTCAGTTGTTTGTTGTTGTTGTTTTGTTGTATACTGTTGCTTGGCTTTGCTCTGTCTTGTTTTTGTGCATGTTATTATCTCTGCAGGTCTGTCTAAATAAGATAGGCTGGATGAGCTATCTGGAGGAAAAACAACGGGACCGACAGTTCCAGGGGGACATGGGATAGGGGGAGGTGGGGGGTAAGGAAGTAGTGTTAACAAACTCAGGGACAAGGGAACAACAAGGGATCCAAATTGGTGGTGAGGGGGGAGTGGCAGGCCTGGTAGGGAATGATCAAGGGTAAGGTAACTGAAGAGGTATAGCTGAAACCCAGGTGGGGACGGAGCATGGTAGTGGGACAGGAGGAAAGTCAAGGGAAATAGAGGAAAGAGCTAGGAGGCAAAGGGCATTTATAGAGGTCTAGACAAAGGCATGTACATATGCAAAAATATATATGAGGATGGGGAAATAGATCTATGTGCCTATATTTATAGGTTTAGTATTAAGGTGGCAGAAGGACCTTGGGCCTCTACTCAAGCACTCCCTCAATGGATGAATACTTTCTTCTATTAAATTGGCATTCTATGATGCTCACTCTCCCGACACAACCGCTGAAACCAAAGCAGGTGAACACGCACATGCGGCGAAGAAAGCTGATGGTGCCCGGCTATCAAAAGAGATAGCGTCTGGGGTCTTAAAGGCTTGAAGATAAACAAGCAGCCAGCTAGCTGAGAAGCAACAAAGCCCACATGGAAGAAGCACACCAGCCTGTGCGATCAAGAGGTGTCAAAGGGATCAGGTATAAGACATCATCAGAAAAAAAAAATCTTACCATAGTGAATGAAGGGGGAAGTGCAGAGTAGAGACCCAAGGCCCAGTTGTCAGCCACTGGAGATCCCCTTGCAGAGGGGTCTAGGGGAGGAGATGAGTCAGTTAGGGTGCGATGTAGCACCGATGAAGAATACAGCTTTCCTCCAGTTCCTAAATGCTTCCTCCCCACCAACTATCATGATCCGAATTCTACCTTGCAAGTCTGGATAGAGCAGAGGATGTACACTGGTGCAGATAGGAGCTGGAGGCACAGGGACTCCAGGATGGATGATCCCTTCAGGACCAGGGGTGTGAGTGGCGATACTGGGAGGGTAGAGGGTGAGTGGGTTTGAAAGAGGGAACCGATTACAAGGATCTATGTGTAACCTCCTCCCTGGGGGACGGACAACAGAAAAGGGGGTGAAGGGAGACGTTGGGCAGGGCAAGATATGGCAAAATAATAATTTATAAATTATCAAGGCCTCATGAGGGAGGGGGAGCGGGGAGGGAGGGGGAAAAAGAGGACGTGATGCAAAGGGCTTAAGTGGAGAGCAAATGCTTTGAGAATGATGAGGGCAATGAATGTACAAATGTGTTTTACACAATTGGTGTATGTATGGATTGTGATAAGAGTTGTATGAGCCCCTAATAAAATGTTTTTTCAAAAAGAAAATACTAGCTAGTATCATCATCATCATCATCATCACTGTTATATAACAATAAGGCAAACATCCACGAAAATAGATCTGAAAGGTCACAAGGAAAGGAAGAATTTACTTTATTTCCCTGTGGGCTGAACACCTGGTTTATTTCAAGTCCTGGCAACAGAAGCATGTATGTGCCAGATCCGTTTCTGTCTTGTGTGGCTAGCTACTATCTTGCCCAGAGATCGGGGACTGGACAAAATGACCCTTGGATACCCTCGCTTACTGTCTAGATTCAAAGGAATCTGCAGATGGTGCCATGATCTCTTCTGCTCTCCCAACTGCCCATATGGGGAGCTGGCCAACCCCACGGCCAGGTGTGAAACCCGTGGGCTTGCTGTGCAAAGGTGAGAACTTTCCTCTAGCTTGATACAGCTTTGGGGCAAGCGAGGCAGCGTCTCCTTTTCTTGTCAGATAGTAGGGGAAGGAAGAGGCTCTGGAAGACTGGAACAGAGAGTCAATGCCTTGCTGTTGCCGCTGGTGGTCTTTGGACAACAAAGCCTTCATTCATATCCCTTCTACTGCCACCGAACTGCCCTAAGATTGTGCTTTTGCAGATGTCTATGTCATTGCAAGGGGAAACCTAGGAATGAGCTTGTTCTACAAACTCAGTTTTGAAACATTCTCTTGTCAATTTTATAAATGTGTGTATGTATGTATGTATGTAGAAAATGTAATCTCTCTCTCTCTCTGTCACACACACACAAGTGAACCAAGTATTCTACCATAAAAGTGAGGCATCCAAGACCCAAAGGCACAAAGTGTCTGTCCTGTGGTTGAATTCTTCCCTACAACCAAGCGCAAATACTCAGTGTCCTTGCTCTTCTTTGGCCATGCCCTTATTCCTTGATTTCAACACACATTATTTTAGCACTTATTGGGCCTAAAGCACGGTGTGGAGTGGAGTCACAGACTTATGGGGCAGTGAGTCAGAACCACGTCAGTAGCAATTAACAACAATTCTTGCCTAATTGGAGCCCTGGTGGTGCAATGGTTAAAGTGCAATCCAAAGGTTGGCAGTGTGGAGTCATGAGTGGCCCAACAGGAGAAAGAGGTGGCAGCCTTCTTGTGTAAAGATGTACAGTCCTGAATACCTTCTAAGGTACTTCTACTCTATCAGTCAGAATCCACTTCAACAGCAGTGGGGTTGGTTTGGGGCTTAATGCTAGCCCAGGCGACACAAACAGTTTAACCAAAAGGTTGGCAGTTCAAACCTACACAGCAACTCCACAGGAGAAATACCTGGCAATCTCCCTCAGTAGAGATTACAGCCTAGGAAACTTTATGGGCAGCTTCACTCTGCATCATGCGGTCACTCTGAGTCAGAATGTGCTCCACCATGCTCAACACCAACAGCAATAACAACTCTTTCACTCCACGAGTTTCTGACCGAGGAGGAGAGGACAAACACATAGATAAACCACACTGCAGAGTGGGGAGCACCAGCAAGGGAGGGGGATAAGGTGTACGCGAATCTAAAGAAAGAAGACAAATGAAGATACTTACGGCATAAGCAACGTGTATAGCGGGTGGCATTTTGGACAAGGTGCTGGGCTGCTAGCTCCAAAGTCATTGGTTCAAATCCACCAGCCACTCCATAGGAGAAAGATGTCTGCTCCCGTTAAGACTCACTGTCCCAGAAACCCTCCATGGGGTTGCTGTGGGTCAGACAGAGAGGTTGGCAGTGAGTTGGTTTGGGTTTGGGTTGATGGCACAGCAGGGACTCAGAGCGAAGGAAGAGCATTCAGACAGATGGCAGAACCCAAAGACAGAACAGTGCAGTTGGTTGTGGTAAGGAAGAACTGGTCCAAGCCAGTTGGAACCTACTGTGCATCAGGAGGGCGGTGGGATGTAGGCACTGACCAAGAAAGGAGAAACGGGTGAGCAAACATCCAGAGCATGGCACGGGAGCAGACACGAGGGTGGCAGCTCCACCGAAGGAGACAGTCTCACTGGTAAGGTCTTAAGACTGGTGTTCTGGTCACAGCAGTCCCACCTCTCAACCGTCTGATCTCCAGAAAGTCACAAGTGCCTTTGGCCTCGATTTTCGCATCGTGAAAGGGGGAAGAGTAATTCTTTTCATGACTCCATCAGAGGGTGACTGTGAGGATTAAATAATCATGAATATGCTGACACCTGTAACCTGGAAAATACCTTGATCTTCTTGACATTGGGCTGGAATGCACTCTGAAGGCTGCTATCCTTGATGGGCACCAGCAAGGACCTCGAGTCTTCCTCACTCTCAGGAAGCAAGGTTACTAACGGACCTCCTCCAATCCTGATGCGACATTCTTCCGCACATGAGCCGGTTTATCTGCCGATTTGCTCGGCAGACAGGTTGAATACGTGTGGTGATTGGATACATCTGTGTCACACACCTTTCTTGATTTTAAACCATTCAGTATGTCCTTGTTCTGTTCCCTCAACTGCCTCTTGATCCATGTACCAGGTCCTCATAGGCACATTGACATGTTCCGGAATTCCCATTCTTCTCAAGGTGACCCATAGTTTGCTATGATCCACTCAGTTGAGCGCCTTAATAAAACACAAGTAAACATCTTTCTGGTACTCTCTGCTTTCAACCCAAATCAATCTGACTTCAGCTACCCCTTTTTCCATTTCCTCTTCTTCTGAATTCGGCCTGAGCTTTGGACAGCTCCCTGCCAATAGGCTTCTGTAAGCCTTTTTGGGATGACCTTCAGCAAGATTTTACTTGTATATGATATCGATGATTTTGTTCTCTAATGTGAGCATTCTGCTGGGCCACCTTTCTTTATAATGGGTACAAATATAGATCTAGCACAGAAGTGAGGTCACCTTCTCTAAGACAGAAGGTAAATAAACATCCTTCGGGAAGTGTCTGTTGATTTGAGGTGACAGTAGAATAATGTTAAATGGCAGGAACTGATTGGCCTTTGGCATTAGGATAAATGTACACTGCATACCGCTCAGCAATTCTAACTCTAGATTTTCACCCTTGACAAGTGAAAACATATCCGCACAAAGATCGTTGCAATAATGATAGAAGCTGTGTTCAAAATAGCCCAAATTTGGAGATATCCAAAATGTCCCATAACAGGTATGAAAAACAAATTACATCCATCCACACAATGGAAGTGCAAACTGGTGATACTTATAACAGAATGGATGAACCTCAGCGCTATGAGGAGCAAAACCAGAAAGACACGAAAGAGTAAATGTATGACTTACATTGATATGAAGTTCTAGACAGGCAAGACTAATCTATATTGACATAAAGCAGACCGGTGGCTGGCTGGGACTGAAGATGGGAGAAATTTACTGCCAAAGGGCACAAGGTTACTCTTTGCCATGATGGGGATCTTGAATGAAGTAGTGATTACATGGGCATGTACATTTACCAAAATTCAGCAAGTGGTACACTGAAAATAGGTCTAATCTCCTGCCTATAAATTATAACAGTAAAATGGATTTATAAAAATGTTAAAAACTAGGTAATCCCTAATTCTAGAAATTCCAGTCTGGTTGAACTGAGATATCTGCATTTTAGTTCAGCTACATGTTTAATGATGCTACAGGTAGTTTGTAGAATAGCGTTGGCCAGTTCTTAGAAAACAAACTAAAAATGTTTTTATCTATATCTATATCTATCTATCTATCTATCTATCTATCTATCTATCTATCTATCTATCTATCTCCATCTCCCACGTTTTACTCTTTAGCTGGAATACTGGTCACTACTGAGACATCTCCCTGGCTTCTCTAGCCTCTCAACGGTTGACTCAGCTGTGACTAAGCTTCCTTCATCATTTACAAAAGGAAGTTTGTTAAGAAGATAAATAAGCCTTTAAGACCCCAGTCACTATCTCTTTTGATAGCTGGGCACCATCAGCTTTCTTCACCACATTTACTTGTTCACCCGCTTTGGCTTCAGCAGTTGTGTGGGGAGAGTGAGCATCATAGAGTGCAAATTTAATAAAAGAAAGTATTCATGCATTGAGGGAGTGCTTGAGTAGAGGCCCAAGGTCCTTCCGCCACCTTAATACTAAACCTATAAATATAGACACATATATCTATTTCCCCATCCTCATATATATATTTGCATGTACATGTCTTTGTCTAGACCTCCATAAATGCCCCTTGACTCCTAGCTCCTTTCTCCATCTCCCTTGAATTTCCTCCTGCCCCACTACCATGCTCCGTCCCCACCTGGGCTACACCTATACCTCTTCTCTACTCAACCTTACCCTTGATCATTCCCCACCAGGCCTGCCACGAAGCAACAAAGCCCACATGGAAGAACACACCAATCTGTGTGATCGCATGGTCCCAAAAGGATCAGCTATCAGGCATCAAAGAACAAAAAATCATATCATTGACTGCACACCTCTGTGATACGATTGCCGAAGACAAATGGGTGCATAAGCAAATGTGGCGAAGAAAGCTGATGGTGCCCAGCTATCGAAAGCGATAGTGTCTGGGGTCTTAAAGGCTTGAAAGTGAACAAGCAGCCATCTAGCTCAGAAGCAATAAAGCCCACATGGAAGAAGCACGAGGTGCCAAAGGGACCAGGTATAAGGCATCATGCAAAAAAAAAAAAGAATATATATATATGTGTGTGTGTGTATACCATAGTGTGTGTGTATATATATATGAAGTGAATGAAGCGGGGAGTGAATGAAGGGGGAAGTGAATGAAGGGGGAAGTGCATACCATAGTGAATGAAGGGGGAAGTGCATGAAGGGGGAAGTGCAGAGTGGAGACCATAGTGAATGAAGGGGGAAGTGCAGAGTGGAGACCCAGGGCCCAAGTGTCGGTCACTGGAGATCCCCTCATAGAGGGGTTTAGGAGAGGAGATGGGTCAGTCAGGGTGCAATGTAGTACCGATGAAGAGCACAGCTTTCCCCCAGATCCTGGATGCTTCCTCCCCACAACTACCATGATCCGAATTCTACCTTGTAGGACTGGATAGGGCAGAGATTGTACACTGGTGCATATGGGAGCTGGAGGCACAGGGAATCCAGGGTGGACGATACCTTCAGGACCAGGGGTGTGAGGGGCGATGCTGGGAGAGTGGAGGGTGAGTGGGTTGGAAAGGGGGAACTGATTACAAGGATCCACATGTGACCTCCTCCCTGGGAGATGGGCGGCAGAGAAGGGGGGGAAGGGAGACTCCGGATAGGGCAAGATATGACAAAATAACAATCTGTGGATTATCAAGGGCTCATGAGGGAGGGGGGAGCGGGGAGGGAGGGGGAAAAAAAGAGGACCTGATGTAAAGGGCTTAAGTAGAGAGCAAATGCTTTGAGAGTGATTAGGGCAAAGAATGTACAGATGTGCTTTATTCAATTGATGTATGTATATGAATGGATTGTGATAAGAGTTATATGAGCCCCTAATAAAAGGTTTTTTTGTTCTTTCATGAAAGTAAAATGTTTTTTAAAAAAAGAAGATAAATAAAACAGAAGCAAAAACAAAAGTACATTACAAGTACAAAGAAGGCTATGTATTTGCAGGGCACAAAGTCCTGTCCGCAAGGTCAAGCCTGGCACTAGATGGGCTAGCTTGGCTCAACTCTGTGCATGTGGCATCCACAAATCTGTCTAGCTTGGAGGTATAGCAGCTGGATCGGAAGGCGGATGGACCACCTGTGCGGAGAACGTGACAGTGCAGTAGAATGCTTCAAGCACCAAATTCCAGTCTCCTTTATAGAAGAGGGGAATCCATCTGCCAAATTAAAGTTCTATATTTCCATCCGTTGGTCTGGTCCTGCTGCTTGACATATCTGCCCCTTCTGCTCCTCTCTTGTTCTGTCCACCGGTCCAAATCCTCCCCGCTCTCTCTGGCCCAGCTTGAATAATACCACCTGAGGTCTTCCAAGATCACTTAGTCCACTATAACCTCTCTCTCTCTCTCTGAGCTCCAGTGACACTTGGCTTGGAGAGCTGTTACAGAATATTTTATTTGTCTTCTAGTTACCCTTTGATTAGAGAAACTGACTTTTGATCTCTGGTAGATGTAGCCTGCATTGATCTTAGTATATTGATTTACACTTAAGAGGTGTGCTCCATACCTTGATTGTAAGAATGAATGATTATGTCCAGGCTGATTTGTCTATTGGGACTTTTGTTTATACTGTGTCCCTCTTTCCCGAAAAACCTCCCACCTTAAATGTTACTTCTTCAAGAAGCCTTCCAGGAATCCCAAAGCGGTTGAATTCCTGGAGCACTTGGGGCCATAATTTGATCTTATTATTCACCATACTCTATAAAATTATTTTGTATCTGATCCACCCACCTAATCATAAAGCTTCAAGAGGCCCAGGACTGCATTCTAGTCATCCGATCTTCACCACCACCTGGCTGATGACAAGAGCAGGCATTTTAGGAATGATAATCAGATGAAATGGTTCTTTTAGAAGTTTCTGGAAGTATGAGCCCACTGCCCACTGGGTTTCTTTAGTTGGTGTTCCTATCCGTGGGCAGAACTGCGCTGAGGTCTCGTTTTCAGAGAAAGACCAGCGTAAGCGGTCTTCCCACTCCACTCAGTTTGCTCAAAGCTGACTTCGATGGTTCTCTAGGGTGCTTTGGGTCCCTATGACGCTAGCTAGCATTCCAGGGAATTCCCCAGCAGCACAGACCGTTTAAGTGCAGAAGAGGCCAAGGTGGCGTCTCCTCCTTTCCAATGAGCCTCGCCTCCGAGTCCTGGCCTTCCTCTCCTGGAACACAGGTCTCTCGCCCTTTGCCCCCACTCCTCCTGTTGCTGCTTCCTCCTTCTCACAGTCTCCCCGACCCCCCACCTTTGAAAACTCTTTTCTTCTCTGCTGCCCTTCTCCCACTTTCCCAGTTGTGCAGTTTCATCTCTGACGCCTTCCCGCGCTCCCCGGTTCTCCTTTCGCCCCTCCGGAGTCCTCACTCCGAGCTAAACTCCCGGATCCCCTCCGCCCTGCAGGAAGCGAGCCTGCTCCCCCCGAGGCCCTGCGCTGGGAGGGCAGGTGGGCGGGCCCGGAGCCGGGAGCCCGCCCCTCGGTGCGTGTGTGCCGGTCTGTGTGGCGGTGACGCGGCGCCGCCGGCGGGGAGGAGGGCTGGACCGGCGAGCAGGGCTCCTGCGCGCCCTCGCACTCTCCGCCGCCTGCCGAGGCGCAGGCAGGGGCGCACGTCGGCGGCGGGCGGCATGGAGAGCCTGCTGGAGAACCCGGTGCGCGCCGTGCTCTACCTCAAGGAGCTCACGGCCATCGTGCAGAACCAGCAGAGCCTCATCCACACCCAGCGCCAGCGGATAGACGAGTTGGAACGGCGACTGGACGAGCTCAGCGCCGAGAACCGCAGCCTGTGGGAGCACCAGCAGCTGCTGCAAGCCCAACCTCCGCCCGGGCTCGTCCCCCCGCTGCCGGCTCCCCCGGCCGCCGCCGCCGGGGCCCAGGAGCCGCTCCAGAACCACGGACAGCTCTCGCCCGCCGCGCCGCCGCCCGCGCCGGAGCAGCCGCCTCTTCAGCACCACGGACAGCTCCTGGTGCAGCCGCAGCCGGGCCCCAGCAGCAGGGCACACGCGCCCCAGTCGCCCCACCAGCACCCGGTGGCACCCGGGGCTGTCGCCGACAAGGAAAAAGAGCGTCCCCCGAGTTGCTGCGCCGCAGCTGGGACCCTCCTTCAACACAAATCCCCCGCCGCCCTCGGCAAGGGCGTCCTGACCAGGAGACCCGAGTGAGTGGGGAAGAGGGAATGGGGAGTGTTGGGGGTGGGGTGGGGGAGCAAGTGGGTGTGAGAGGAAGATGGGGTAGCCGCGGGGTGAACCCGAGGCTGGAGGACCTAGAGTAAATGTGAAGTGAAGGGATGGACAACAGCTTTCAAGGAGATTTAGGGAAAAGGGTAGAAATAATAGCAAACGTTTAAAGGGTTTTGGGAGCTCTTGGCATATACAAAAAAAAGGGGAGTGGGGGATCCAGGACATCCTTGGGAGAAAAGGAGAAACGAAATGGGTTTTAAGCTATTTGAGGTTGTTGGGCACCTGGCAGAGCTGCCAGGGAACACCATTGGGAGGAAGTTCAGGGGAAGATGAAGCTTGCAGGAAGAAAGAACTGTTGGAGGATTTTTAAGTTCCAAGAAATTTAGACGGGAGCTGGGTAGCCAAATGATTTGAATGGAGCGTAAGAAAGAGGAGGCTGGGGAAAGGTGTGTTAAGGGTTGATAAGGGCTGGAGCTCACAGAGCGTAGCACGAGGCATGAGGGGGATTGCAGAGGTAGAGGGGCGAAATGAACAGCAGGAATGGCGTGAAAGGGGATCTAGAGACAGGAGGAGGTGAGGGGTGGGAGAAGGCGTTTCCCAGGGGAGTGGGCTGGCTATTTAACTGGTGCCCTGGGAGCGGAAGCCTGGAGTGATTAATTTACAAAAGCCTACTCTGCTCTGACCCAGTGAGCACTTGGTCCTGAACCCCTGCAGAACCAAAAAGGGGTAGAGAGAAATAGACCCTAAAGCCAGGGCAGGACTCAGGTCTGCTTAGAGCGTCTTCCTCTGACTCAGGGAAGGGAAGGCTTCAGTGCAGGATGCTAGCAATCGTGGGACGAGAACAAGGCCAAGGGAGACAGCAATGGGAGTCTCGAATGTGGATGTAACCCCGACCGTGTGTCTGCTACAAGGGTGATGGCAAACCTTGCTTCTCGCTGTTTATTTGGTGACCACTGGAATTGTGTCGGCTCCTAAGAGAAACATGCCTTTTTACCCTCAGCAAGGAACTCCAGGTCCCCAAAATCACCACTTAAAAGATCCGTGAACTAGGAACGTGGGGCAAAGAAATGAAAGGGCGTGAGGACATTTTCTCCCCTGTATTGGAAAGGCTGTGGCCAAGTCAGGTCTCTCCTTCGGATCAACCAGGCGATGACTGCAGGGAAGGACAGCTCAGGGGAAATCAATATCTGATCCTCCAAAAGGAGTGTGCGTGCGAGGGGGGAGGGGGGACGGGTGGGAGAGTGGACAGAGAGCCAAGAGCCTTAATCCCAAGTGTGCTTTCGGTCTAAGGATCCTTGTGAAGGGTTGATGTCTTCCTTAAAGATGCATTTTCTCCTCACTTCTATTACAGAGTTAGCAAAGTTGGGTCAGGGCCTGCTTGCTCACAGGGATTTTTACTGTAACCATGGGATAGCAGGCAGGGATTGAAGACCTTGGATGGTCGGAGTTGAGTTGGAAAACCTACAGACAGCCCCCAGAAGATGGCGTTTTATCCCCCACACCTCTCAATGGACCCTCTGCCCTTCTGGGTTTCATAGTTGTTTTTTGTCCTTTATCTAGATAACAGGCCGAAAGTCTGTCTTCCTTCAATGCCCATGGCTTAGTCAATGGCAATATTCTTCTTCCAAGACGTGCTGACCTTTTTCTCAGAGAAGGGAAAAATGAACCATTTCAATTCCCCGGGGCAACCATCATTTCCTGGTAATTAAGTCCCCCCCTCCCCCAGCTGATTCTTCTCATGCCTTCTAGTGTCTTCTTCCTTACCTACTGCTCCTCTTTCTTTGTGTTCTTTAAGGAGGCTGGTGGGCAGGGAGAGTTGATCAAATATCCTTTTTCTTGAGCCAGGACTCTGCCGTGACCCGCACTGTTGCCTAGAGAGCTCAACCTTCCCACCCAGGTGTTCCTGCTGGGACCCCAGAGCTGAGGTCCCACCTGGACTCCTATCCAACCTCATCTGCCCTTTACTAGAGAAAACCCACAGCATCCACATCCTTCCCCTGTCTTTGTCTCACAGGAGACAAGAATGGACGTGAGAACTGATTGACACAGTGGAAGAGGAGGGAGTTGTTGGAAGTCTTTCACTCAGTCACTAAGAGGTTAATAATACCAGGAGGACCTTCCTTTCTCTGAACCCTCCTGCTTTTTCTCTTGCTCCTCAAACCTGGGTGCCCAAGGGCTCAGTATGGACATGCATGCTTCACCTCCGTCCTGCAGCTTTCTCTGCTACTGCAGGTGAATCGTGCATATCTGGATTGGCAGAATGCCTTTCTGGACTATCCATTTCTTCCCCACGGTTTTGCCCAACTCAATCCCAGTTTGGTCCTACCTTTCTTTCTGCACATGGCCCCTACTCTGTGTACTTGTTTCCCCTGCCCATAATAACTGTTGGTGGTGCAGATGGAGCCAGAAGGCTGGGAGAAGATCTCTGTGGAGAGAGTGCATTGAGAAGAACAGAGCCAGCAGCCTTTTCCCTGGCCGCCCCCCTGAGGAGTTCTCTGCTATAGTGGGAGGGGTAGACAGAACAGGGGGCCTTCTGGCCATAAGTCTGCTGAAAATCTTTACTTGTCCCTTATTTTCCCTTCTCTGACATCACTCTTACTGAGGACACAGCCCAGGTGGGGTTGCTGAGAACAGGTTGACGATTCCAAGGGGAACCAGACTCTGCATGAGATGCATTGGCTCATCATCCTGTTCACCTCTTCTCCCCAAAATGCCTGTCCCCACACAATCCCAGGAGTGGCAGAGCCCCAGGGAGCCTGGGGCTGAAAAATAATGGAGCATTTAATTACCACCTGATCTCCATCAATATGCAGCCTGCTCTGTTTCCCTCTGTGAGCTGAGGGGGATCCAAAGTTGGTGGCCCTTTTTGGCATGTCAAAAAGGCAACAGTGTGGGGTGGCTGAGGGAAGAGGCATCATAGAAGAAAGACAATTGCTGGGTGAAGTTTCTCCCTCTGCTCGCTTCCCGACTCTTGCTAAGCTTCAACCCCTACTACTTTTGCCTCAATGCTTTTGCCTTAATGAATGCAGCAAACATTGTCTTCCTCCTCTATATTTTTCCAATCAAGGCTCACAGCATCTACAGAATTGATTGTTACCCCTTTGCTGGCTGGAGCCAGAGTCTCAGTCTGACCTAACAAAGTCCCCTCTTTTGTCCCTTAAGCACCTGGTCCTACCTGAAGCTGCTGGCTTCAGTGTGTTCATGGCATCTATGTTGGCACACATACGTGTCCATCCACCTAGCCACTCAGTTACAGTCTGTGGGTTCCAGAATTCTCCCATGCTTCTAAGCTCACTTCTAAGTGCGCTGCTGGAGGCCAGGCAAGATTCTTGTGTTAGAGTTCCATTGAAGTCCTGCTCAAGCTCTTCCTCAAAGTGGCTATGAAATCCGAGTGTTTCAGCAACTCCTGCCCTCCCCTCCCTTTCTTCCTCTCGTGCTTTCTTATACACGCTTTTGCTTTCTACTGTTTTCTTCCCTTCTTTTTGCCTGCCTCCTTCTCTTCCCACCCACCCCAACCCGTCTCTCTCCTGTATTTTCTTTCCTCAATCCTTCAATTCCACTTCATGAAGGGCATGGAGGTTATCTTTTGAGGGCCATGGTCTCAATTTGAGTGGGAAGCTATGGTAAAAGATGATGTGTTCTCTGCATCCCGAGTTGTCTAAGATGTGTCTCTACCCCTGTTGAATCAGGGCTAGCTCTGTGGAGGTGGCAGCTCGTGATTGGCCGCTCATCCTGGGAGCTATGAAGAGAGCATCAAGATCTACCAGTCAGTCAACACTATGGGACAACAAGTGCCCATTCTGTCCAACACGCCGAACTCTGTGCTGCAAATAGTCTTTGCTCAACAGACACGTCTAAAACACACCTAGACATCCAAACAAGCGCAAGCACACCCGGTCTCAAACAATGTTGGGTTAGAAGGGTGAGCAGATGAATACAGTTCAGAGCTCAGAGAGGTGGTTTTCTTGGTTGGAGTTATTCAGGTTTTGTGTCAAGGGGCAGTGAGAGCCAAGGAGAGGTGGGGAGGGAGCAGAGCCCGGAAGACTCAATGCCCAGAAATGTCTGTATCATGCACCATTGCCATTGTCCTTCTCTGCGGGCACAACCCTTCCTTCCTCCATCCCAGCAAGGGCAGGGCGCACTCAGCCCAACAGGCGAGGAGAGTCTCAATGCTCGGGGTCTTTCCCACACTATGCCCAGAAGGCTGGCGGCAGCAGAAGCACGGGGATGGCCAGTACTCACCAACTGGCCCACCCCCAGGTCTTCCCTTGCCTGCAGCAAGGACAGAGCTTCCAGCCACAAGCTGGGAAATGAGACCAGAACCAGGCCTCCATAGCAGGAGTGAGTGTCTTTTGCTCATAACTGGACGCTGCGTTGTCTAAGATGCTGGACTGAGTCCTTGTCTAGATTTTCCTTTCCCAGGGTGCAGACCATTGCTCTTCCCTCCCTTCTGACAAAAAAGAAGAACCTTCAGAACAAAAGAAGTCATGCTTTGGCCACAGGGGTTTCTGATTGCCTCCCTTCCCTCCACTAGCCCCCTTCTCCTGGCCTACCCCCAACTCTTTCCTACCATACTCCTAAGTCCTCTCCCACCGCACTCTGCTAACTCCAAAGGCCCTCCCCAAAGGGAATCTTAGCACATTTCACCATTGGCCCACAACCAAGTCAGAGGGAACGGCGGTTGGTCCTGCTGAATCAGCAATTATCTGTGCCGATGGAGATTCATAGGTCACTTTTGAAAAAAAGCAGATGGGGCCAGGGCTGGGTGGAGAAGCCGAGAAAGGGAGGATGATATGAAAAAGGAGAAAAGGGGTGACATAAATAGTGAGATCTCTTGGTGGCCTGAAGCTTTCGGTCCTGAATTGAAGTCCCATATCAAGAGTGTGGGCAGGGTGCCCTTCTTGGGGAGGCTGGGCCTCTTTTATTCCACACTGGGCCCCTGGACATGTGGCCACAGGCTAGGACTTAGTAGGGGGCTTCTTAGTAAGAGGTCCTGGGCACACTCTCACTGCACTGGAAGAGCCCCAAGATGTGAGGCTATCTGGCCGGTTTCCGTGGCAGCTCAAGCCACTGCAGCTCCTTCCTCCTGGCTTCTCTGAAAGCCCAGAGTGCAGCTTCCTATGCAGGCTGCACAAGGGTTACTGCTTCTGCCAAAGAGGGGGTGGCCACTGCCATTTCAGCTACTGAGGGCACGGACCAATAAAAAAGGGATCAGGTATAGGGCGAAATTAGATTTTTTTTTTTTCAGGCCAAAAGAAAGCTAAGGATGCCATGGAACCACAGAACGTTCAAGATCTTGGTGGTGGGGAACATGGGCTGTGCAGGCGGGCCATAGCTGGGGCAGGCTCCCTGCTCTGCTTCCATCCACTGGGAGAGCTTACGTTCACTCCTTACCTCCTTTGAGCCCCACCCCCACCCTTTTCCTCTCCAAATGAGGAGTCCTATTTCCCCTAAAGGGTGGTTGTTAACATTTAAACATTATACAATGTCGTCATCTACCACTGATGCCCAATATCATAGATGATAGCAAGTCTTCCCATCATAGAGGAAGTGCTCAAAGCTGCTTTGTTGGGAGCTGACTGACAGTGACTTCATATGGAGTAGAACCGGTTTTCTTGGTTGTAATCTTTTCGCAAGCAAAGATGACCAGGTCTCTCTCCTGAGAGTCCTTGGGTGGGTTTGAAACCACCAACTTCTCAGTGAGCAGCTGAGCACTTAACCATTATGCCACCAGAGCTCCTGACACACGCAATATCAAAGCCAACTGAGCCCCCCGCCATTGCGTTACTTCTGACACAGAACAATGCCGTGGGACAGAACAGAGCAGCCCTCTTGCGTGGCTGAGGCTATACATCGCTACGGGGGCAGACCAGACCATCTTGCTCCTGCAGTGAGGCTGGTGGTTTTGACTACTGGCCTTGCAGTTAGCAGCCCATTGCACAACCCACCCGGCCACCAGGGTCCCTGTACCTGCTCGGGATATGGTGCTCTTTCTACAGACAGAAACTGAGGCCAAAAGACTTGAGATTTATCCGAAATTGGACAAGAGAGAGAAAAGAACCCAGGTCTACGAGTCTTTCTAATTCACACAGGCCGCTTTTCAGCCTGTGCCCTTTCTTCACTCACCCCTCTGCCTCGAGACGTCTGTACTTAAGCAGTTCCAGCCTCTGGGAGGCTGGCCTTATTCTGAAATGCAGCCTGGCAGGGCACTGCTCCGGACCCTTTAGCAATCTGGGGTGAGGGCTCACAAGTTTACAGCTGGCAACTGTTTCCTTGAGCTCAATTGAAATCCCTTCAATTACATTCTAAGATGATTTTCACTTCTTTTACGGGCACCAAGGGATCTGGCTTATCGCCCCAGGGAGCCCCACGGTGCCATGATTGAGCTCACCCATTTTCCAGAGGGGGAAACTGGGGGCTCAGAGAAGGCGCACGGCTTGTCAAAGGCAACAGTGGGTTGCAGGAGGGTGTCTGAAGCCAGGAGACTGCCTCCACTCTTGCAAAGAAACCTGACTCCATCCCTCCAAATTCCTCCCTACTGGGGTTCGAACACTAGACTTATGTTTTGCTGGACTACGGCTGGGGGTGGGGTGGGGCCAGAGAGGACAAGGAGCAAGAGGCCTGGTGTGGTAGGGGGCCTCTGTTTAGGGGCAGAGGGAGAGGAGCAGAGAGGACCCTGCACTTTCTGGTCAAAACCCAGAAGGTAAGTGTTGTCCTTCTCTTGAAGGCTTTTCTTCAAGGAAAACAAATGGGGAGAGGGAAAACTTAAAAGAGATAAAACAAAAAAAAAATGCGGGGTTTCTAAAATTCTCTCCTAGAGTGGTTCTGGCTGAGGCCCCCGTGGGCTGTGTGTGTGTGCTGCAGGGATAGGCTGTTTTGCTGTTGCTCTTTGTTTGGAGTATCTAGGAGGGTTATATAACTGCAAGACCGATGCGTGCGCTGAGTGGTACCTTTCCTCCCCCCAGGCAGGCTGCTGTGGTCAGAGTGATGCAGGTGGCTTGTCTGAGTCTCCGCCCAGAGATGGTGCCCCATGCTCTGTGGGTGGTGCCAGGCCATTTCTTCTAGGTCACCACCAGTGTGGGGGTTGGGGGGGTGCTGTAGGAGCTGTACTAGTGGCCCCAAGCCCTCTGGGAGATTAGACAAGTGCCGGCGTTGTTAGAAAAGTCTCTTAAAGTTATCTGTGTTCAAACTTCTCATTTGGCAAGTGAGATCTGGGTGGGAAGGGACTGGGGTTTCTAAGCTAGTGAGATTCTCCTCACCCTTCATCCTGTACTCCTGACATTCTCTGATGATGGAGCAAAACAAAAGGCCAGAACAGCTCTGTGGGTATGCAGGGGCCCATCTTAAGAGCTGGTTACTGGGGTTTAGGGGGATCCAGGATGGTCCCTCTGCCTTCCAAAAGATCTCTCTAGTGACAGCAATTCCACAAAGAGAGCTTCCTTTGCAGTTTTCTCCTTGTTAAAATGCAAATTTCCCTGAATGGAAGCAAAACAACACATTTCTTTATACTAGTCATTTATACTTCAGCCTGAAAGAGCTTATCTGAGCTTTCTCAGGGAGTGAGGGTTTGACACAAGAGGGGACACCGTGATGGTACTGGCCAACTTAGGGCCAGTGCGGGAGGCTCGTGAGGAGTGAGGAGTGGGAGGGCCGTGTCTCAAGATGAGCCATAGAGTCTACGCGGATCTTGACCTCCTCTCTACGTCTGCAGGGAATTGGAATTGCCTTGCTTGGCCCTAGTAAGGAAAAGGGGAGCACTCAGGGCGCTTCCACACGGAGTTGTCTTGGTAGCATGGTGGGTTAAGTATTGGGCTGCTAGCTGTGAGGCTGGCGGTTTGAACCCACCAGACACTCAGAAGATGAAACATGAGGCAGTCTGCTTCCATAAAGATTTGCTGCTTCAGAAGCTCTCGTGAGCAGTCCTGCTCGGCCCTATAAGATTGCTGTGAGTTGGACTCAACTCAATGGCAGTAGGGTTTGTGTTATAGAAAGGATACGCTCCCAATGAGCTTCATGCGCAGAAAGCAAGGCGACAGACACATCTTGGTGCTTGGTTAAGACCCCTGCTCCTTTCTAGAATGTTAAAATCTTGTTTTATTAGGAGGAGGGGTATGCTTCAGGAGACACGATGGGGGTTTGCATGGGGTGGGATGATGTGGGCAGGAAGGGCTGGCAGGCATTGGGCATTGGAGGTTAGTGTCGCATGAGCATGAGAGTCAAACACAACACTGAGTAGCTGATGAGTAAATCCTGCTTGAATAAGTCAAGTGGCTGAATAAATAATAAACTCTTGGTCTGTACAGCCCAGGGAGGCCCAATGACTGTGGAGTGGAGAGCCAGGAGGCTCTGGTTATGGGACTGAGGCAGAACTCGGCTTAAGGGAGGTTTGGGGGAATCTGGTTGCCCTTCGGTCCAACAGCACAGTTTGCTGCAGCAGAGAGACGCCGGATTTAGAGACTTGGCTCTCAAGGCTGGCTGCAGAGTGAGGGAGTTAGCAGCTCAGGGAAGCTGCTTCTCCCAGCTCATGGAACCTAGCCCAATCTCATCCATGCGTACTTCGAGAAAAAAACCCTTTGAGTGAATGTTTCATCTCAGTATCACTGTCCTCCCTCTTCACCCCCATCACCCCACCTTTTCAGCAGGTCTCCAGATAAAGAGAGACAGGAAAGGGTCCCAGTCTGTTTGGGAGAGGTAACAGGACAGGCTCCAGGTCTCTCATTCCTATTTCTAGACGTATCATTTCTGCTCAGGAAAAATGTGATGATGCTGATGGGAGGGTGAGTGGGTGTGTGTACGAGTGTCATGTGTATTTGTGGGACTGAGTGTGTGTTACAATGGGTGGAGGGAATTGGATGACAACCCACACCACACAAGAGCACGTAGGCCAGAGCTAAGATCAGGGCCCGGCTTCTTCTAGTGACTCCCTGGACTGGCCATACTGTGAGGACTCGGGTCAGGGGTGTCCTCTGTTCTGAAGGACTTGTTTCCTCTCTGGACTAGCCATTCCCTCCCTTCTGTAAGACGGGGTGAGTCTGCAGTGCCTCCACCCCTCATCCTTCTCCCCTTTACTTGGTTTCAGAATGATGGAGACCAGGCCTCCCGGAACAGGAGCTTCTGGTGGCTAGTTGGGTGCAGGGGTGGTTAGTCTAAGGCACACCATTGAGTGACGTTTGGAAGCTCAGGCACCGGGTGACATGGAGCACAGACAGCAGCAGAGCTATGTTCCCTGAAGCCTACTTTGGCCCAGCTGTGACCAGGGCCTGCCATCAGGGGGCCTTTCCGCCATGTCAGGCAAACCAGCAGTGTGTGCCAGTCAAGAATGCACTCCCCACGGCAGGCAGAGATGCAAGGGGATTCCGCAATTTCTTCCTTGATAAATGGTTCCAATCAACCACAATTTTCATTCAATGCATCAATTCAACTCGATGATTACTTAAAAACAACAGCAGCAACGAAAGCTCTGTGCCAAGCAGTTGGCACGGCTGGCTCGCTCTGGCTTCAGCGTTTGCTGTGCACAGAGGAAAGGCCTCGGATGATTCCAAACCTGCTCGTTTTGGCATCTTCTCGACACCCTTGATGCTACTGAAAGTTGTGCTAAAAGTCTGTCAGGGGAGGCCAAAGGGAATTCCAGAAACAGGGATGCGGTCTGGAGAAATCTTTGAAGCCGCTGAAATCTGACCACCCCTCCCTCACCTGCTCAGTAAACCTCCTCCCTTCTCTGGGCCTTGATTTCCCCTCCAGGCTCAACCGGAACAATACATCCTCAGCCTCCTTCTGGACAGCACCCCCACCCGCCTCCCACCCCAGGTCCCTTAATCGCGACCGAGCAGAGATGTCAGGTTGCTGCTGTAGTGAGAAAATGGCTAGGACTGCAGCAGGAAGGACTCTAGTCAGATGTGAAGCCTGACTTCCAAATGACAAGATTCGTGGGCAGGAACTGGGGGAGACTGAGTACCCTCTCCCTGTGTGGCCCCCAGGTCGGGCGGCTCTGCCCTGCAGGTGGGCGCAGGAGGAGGTGGATTCTGTGGGGGCCGCCTGCTGTAAGTACCTCAAGCATCGCCACTGGGCTCTCTGTGGGCAGTAATGGATAAATATGGGGCGCAGCGGGACGGGGCGATCCGGTTCCAGCCTGCTGCTGTCCTCCCCCACCGGCCCACCGTCTGGCCCGCCTCCCTCTCCTGCCTCGGGGGGCTTTCCCTCCCTCCCTCGGAGAGCCCAGGGGAAGCCCTTCCTCCTCCGGCCGCGCGTTTCCCGGGGGCTTCTCCGTGGGGAGCGCACGCCGAGGCCGAGTTTCAGCAGCGTGGGCGGGCGAGCTGCTGACAAGCAGGATGGAGTTTCCGCGCCCCCGCACCTCCCCCCCCCTCCGCGCTTCCCCGCGGGGGCGGCCGGCGGGGCGGGGCCGGTGGGGCGGGGCCGGACGCCCACCGAGCAGGGAAGCCGCGCGCGCTCCCTGCGCCCCCAGCCCGCGCCCGCGCGCGCCCCGCGCAGCGTGGACGGTGCTGAGTCACTCGCTCCGGAAGCCCGGCCTGGGGCGCCGTTTTCTCGGAGCTGGCGCGGGGGCGCGCGCGCGGCTGCTCCGTTCACATCTGGGCCCTGGGGCTCCCCTGGGCCAGGCGACCCGGATGGGGGTGGGGACGGGGAGATGGGGCTGGGACTGGGGACGCCATGGCCGCGCCACCCTCAGCCAGGCTGCCGGGCCCCGCCTGCCCGCCCCGTCGCTCCACTGCGGCCACTCCCCCGCACCGGCCCGCCGACCCCACCCCCCTTTACCCGCTCCCCTCGCCGGTTTTGCCCACCTTGGTCTTTGCCCACCCCCTGTAACCCTCTCTGATGAAGCCCTGCGCGCACCCCGCCGCCCGCCCACGGCGTCTGGGAGCCCCCACGCCTCCGCTTCCCCCCATTCCCGCGCTAAGGGGACTTCGGGCTGCGTCACGCCGCCGCCTGAGCTGTTCCCGCTCCCGCACAGGTTGCCATCTCCGACGGAATCCCCGTCACAGCATCGCTTTGGCAGGCCAGCTGTAGGCTCCGGGAACCCAGGCTGGTGGAAGTGACTTCTCTTTAGAGAGAGGGGACAGCTACGGGGGTCAGGGATATCAGGATGGTGCCATCCAACCCTCGTAGGCTTGTATCAGAAGCCCCTTGGCCAAAAAGATCCCCGATGATGGGAGTATCTGTATTTTATAGAACCGTAGCATTCCCAGGGCTGTATCTAGGCGTCCCTTTAACGTTAGAGCATAAGTCACAAGCTTGAATCCGGACACCTTTTATCAACTGATCTTGCTCCACCTCGCTGAAGGCATTGTGTCTCATCCCTGAAACGGGAATGCAAACAGGGCAATTGATGGGTTGCGGTAGACATGAAGAATTAATGCCCTTAAGGTGCTGAGCAGATCAAGCGCCAGAGGAGCGCTGGTGGCTCAGCGTTTAAGTGCTTGGCTCCAACCAGAGGTTGGCACTCACCAGCCGTTCTGCTAGAGAAAGATGTGGCTGTCGGGCCTTCCCCAAAGGTGACAAACCACAGAAACCTAACTCTCTGCCATCAAGTGAATCCAGAGTCCTGGAAACCCTACGGGACAGTCCTGCTCCGTCCTGCATTCTCTGTGAGCCGCAATGGCCACGTAGTTGGAGTTCAGGCCTAAGTTACTGTTGGACCCTCCATATGACAAAAACTGGGCCAGAAAGTGCTTTTTGAAGGCAGAGAGCCCCCACTAACTTCCTGTGCCTTTCAGAGGGGCCAGAACAGGGCCCCTCCATCCCTCTTCCATTTGACACACCCTCAAATTTTAAAGGCAGACGTCTGGTCCCTTCCCTTGTTTTCTGGTCCAAAGCAGCTCCCCACCCCCAAGGCTTTTTTCTCAGGTTGGTACACCTAACCCTACCACTTCCTACTCCTGCTTTTGTGGTCGGCTAGAGAAAGACGAGGCTTCCTGCTCCCATAAAGAGCGACAGTCTCAAGCCAGTCAGGATGCTGTATGGCACCAAGGAAACACAACTTTCCTCTAGTTCTTCAATGCTTCCCACCACACCTGTCATGACCCCGGTTCTACCTTACCAATCCGGCTAGACCAGAGCATGTCCACCGGTACCGATAAGAGCTCAGAACATAGGGAATCCAGGACAGATGAACCCTTGAGGAACAATAATGAGAGCAACAATACCAGGAGGCCAAGGGGAAGGTGGGGGAAGAAAGGGGGGAACTGATGATAATGATCTATATATAACCCCCTCCCAGGGGGATAGACAACAGAAAGGTGGATGAAGGGAGACAGTGGTTGGTGTAAGACATGAAAAAATAATACTAATTTATAAGTCATCAAGGATTTATGAGGGGGGAGGGGGAGATGAGGGGTCTGATACCAAGGGCTCAAGTAGAAAAAAAATATTTTGGAAATGATGATGGCAACCTATGTACAAATGTGCTTGATACAGTGGATGTGTGTATGGATTGTGATCAGAGCTGTAAGAACCCCCAATAAAATGATTAAACAAAAAAAAGTCACAGTCTCAGGAACTCACAGTGGCAGATTGTCTGTGTCCTCAGTGAGTCGCTAGGTCAGAGTGGATTCAATGATAATGAGTTTAGTGAGCTGCCTCTCTTCAGCCTCTGACCTTCTGGGACACAGCAGGAGTCTAGACCAGCTTGGGCCTCCACTGCCCCCTCACTTCCTGGTCTAGTTCCAAAGGCTCAGTCCTTCTTGGCTTCAGATGGTAGCTGGGAACCCTCCAGCTCTTTCCGTCCCAGGTCACAGACGGGTCCGATAAGGTTGGCTACAGCCCTAGGTCTCCTGCTATTGGAAGGCCTGCCCTCTGGCTCCCACCACCTGGACCTGTGCAGGTGGTCCTGCGTTACCATCCAGTAACACTGGCCCTCTCATAGGGCACATTGTTTTCATTTCGTGGAGCTGGCTGTGTTTCTTAAATATACATATATACTTTCTAACAGGTGACACATTAACATTAGGATGTTTAAAAATACAATGAGTTTGTAGTTTAAGAAAACCTCCCTCACCCATTTCTACCAATTCTACACCACCGCCCCCCTGTCCCCCTGCGCTCCCCAGCCACCCCAGCAGCTACTGTTGGCATTCCTCCTGTATTTTTCCAGGGACAGTCTCTGAATAGTCAACCAAATACATGCCCTTCTTTTTTCTGCACAAATGGTAGTATACGATACACTGCTCTGCATCTTGCTTTTCCCTCTCACAGTGTATCCTGGTGATCCTTCCAGATTCAGAATACAAAAAAGCTGCCTCCTTCCTTTTAATAGCTGCACAGTAGTCCATTGTACTGCTGTGAATCTAGGTCCTTTTTTTCTGTCTGCCAAGAGTTGGGGAAGGCAAGCTCTGGGTAGTCTGCGTCTGTGTAGTCTTTTGGTGTGTGCTTTTCTGAAAGCCAGGGGCACGGTAGACAGATCATGGATGTGGGGCTCCTTCTGAACTGGCCCCTCCGGCCGTTGACTTGCTCCAGGAGCCTCCTATCAATATGGGTGAAGATTCAGCCCGCCAACTGCCCCACCACTGGCCTTGAAATCATTACCACTTCGTCTCCCTTTCATTCCCTGGGGCTCCCACTGCGGTCAGCAGCCTTCAGGGTTGGAGGAGCCTCAAGGGCATCATAACTGGGTTCGAAACAAGCTGAGGTGGGTCTTAAAGCCTCAATTCCATCAGGAAATCTTCCAGGATTGTTCTGAGACAGGAGCTGAAGTTCTCAGAGCCTGTCCCTTACCTTCCTACCTCTGTCCGAGTCCAGTACTGCCCTTCCATAGAATGAAGTCAATTCTTTATTTCTGTGGTTTGCAAATATTTGTTGTTTTTCCCACTACATACATATATGCCCCTGGTATTTATTTCTTCATCCATTTAATACATATTTATTGAGTGCCTTCCCGGTGCTGGGCATGGGAGTACAGTAGTGGAAAACAAAGAATCAATTCCTTCAAAAAAATTACCATGCTATCTAAAACATATATCTAACCGAGTCGAGATGGGTGAGGACAGACACGATGCCATCTGAAGGTCACCGAGAAAGCAAGGCCTTCCTCCAGAGCTGACACAGAGAGAAAGCCTTGCCCTAGAGCGGGTGTCTGGAATCCAGACTTCCAGCCTCGTGAAATGTGAGAGAGCAAGCTTCTGTTTGCTAAAGTAAAATCATCCTACAAAATATATATTGTGTCTGATAGGCGAAGTGCTTTGGAGGCAAATAACGCAGAGAAAGGACTCTGGGGCAAAGGGGTTTGCCATTTCAAAGAAAATAACATGTGAGCCGAGCCCTGGAGGAAGGACGGGAAGAGGAAGCTTCCTGGTAGAGGAAGGGCCAGCACGAAGGCCCATGAGTGAGGAGGTTGCCAGGTTAAAGTGAGACCAGAGCAGAGAGAACACGGGAGAACAGAGGACAGTCTGCGAGGGCTTGGTGGGGTCTGGGGAAGCTGGACCCCCTGCTCCCCTCTGCTCCCTCCATCCTCCCACCCCACAAACTACCTCCATTGAGACAATGCTAACGCATAGTGACCCTAGGTAGAGTTTCCAAGTCTATAAAATAGCTTCATCTAGAAGAGCAGTTGGTGGTTTTGAACTGCTGACCTTGTTAGCCCTGCCCAGCAGGTGGCTTTAGAAGCTTGTAGAGACATTCTAGACCTCAGTGGCTAGTCATGTTGGGGCAAGGTAGAGGGGGCAACTCTACTGGCATTCAGTAAGCAACTGCCTCATCAAACAGCCTACAGTGCAAAGGACAGTCTCACACAAAGAAGAAAAAAATCTTCTAAAGATCCCAACAGTGCCCTTGTTGAGAATTCACAATAATACCACTGAGAAGGCTTTGACGTTGACTTTAAGGAAAAGTGGGAGCCATTGGAAGGTTTGGGGCAGAGAATGCTTAAGAGGAACTTTGGCTGTTGGGTTGAGTTTGGGATGAGAATAGACTACAGGGAGAAGATGTTATTAGGTAGGAGATTATTGCAAAATCCAGGCAAGAGATGGTAGTAGCTTAGACCAGGGGTGGTGGAGATAGATTGTGACAAATAGTCAAGCCAATAGTATTTCCTGAGGGTTTAAGGCGGAATGTGAGATACGGTGAAGAGTTGAGATGAGTCTAAGGTTTGGGGCCAATGTAACTGGAAAGATGGAGGTGCCATTAATTACAAAGGGAAGATGAAGGGTTGACATAAGCCATGGTAAGTAAGTAAAGGATGCTGAATAGACATTTAGAATGGCTGGAGATCTAAATTTTGGGTAGCTTAAAAAAAAGCCAAGATGGTGAACATATTTGGCTACTAACCAAAAGGTTGGACATTCTAGTCTACCCAGAGGTACCTTGGAAGAAAGGCCTGGTGGTCTACTTTCAGAAAACGGTCTAGAGCACAGATCTACTCTGATACACGTGGGGTCGCTGTGACTCAGAATCCACTCAACTGCTCATTGGTTTAAAGCCATGAGACCGGATGCCCACGCCAAAAAATGAGAAGGGAAGGCAAAACCAGGTGCAAGCATAGGATCTTGCAACTCCCCAATGTGAAGGGAAGGAATGAGAACTGAGAAGGGATGGTCAAAGAGGAGAAAAACGAGGAGGCCAGTGTGGTGCTCTGGAAGCTGAAGGAAGAGGTAGTTCAACCAAGAAACTGTGGACCACAGAGTCCAATGCTGCTGACACACGCAGCCCGCTGGACAACGCCCATGGGCTTGAGGAACCTTGGGGTGATGGTGACCTTGGAGAGGGTAGTTTTGGTAGAGCAAGGCTGGGCAGAAACATGATGAATGTGGCTTTAAGAGAAAAGGGAAAAGAGACTTTATAGACAAATCAAACAAATGAAATGTGCAGACCTTGATTAGATCCTGATCCAAATTAAGCAACTGTTAAAAAGGCATTTTTTTGAGGCACTTAGGGAAATTTCAACACGGATGAGATATTAGCTGATGTTAAGGACTTGCCAATTTAGTTAGGTGTGATAATGCTGCTGTTCTTATGTTTCTTAAAAGTTCTTATTTGGTAGAGATGCATCCTGTCTGAAAATGGGATGATTTCGGGAGTTTGCTTTTTAAATACTCTAGCAACAATTGGGGGGAAGGGACAGAAGGTGGGTGAGATGCTGAGGTTGGAGCTGGATGATTGGTATGTAGGCATTCCTTGTACTGTTGTTCCCTCTGCATTTGTGTATGTTTAAAACTTCCCTGAATTTTTTCAAAGAGGAGAGAATGGGAAGAATTGTAGAAAGTCTTTGAGAATTTGAAATTCTGATCTGAAGGTCCCCCTTTTGATCAGGATTTTTATACGAACTCCTTGATTAGAAATGGGTCCGCATCCTGAACCTGCCATCCGTTAGTGCTTCTGGTCTTACGGTACAAGACAAAGTGGCTTGTGGAGGCCATTAGCCACACATTCCATAACTCTCCCTTTCCATCGTTCCGGTGCATAGAGACTAATTGTTGTGCCTTGAACAAGTGTCTTGTAAATGAAGCTTACCAGGGATGCCCATGCAACTCCCTGCTCAATTCGTTATAAGAGCGCAACCTGAACCCGTGATTTAGACAGAGAATGGCCCCTGTTTCTGAGGACAGTAAGTAAATCTTTATCCTACAGAGTGGATGGTGGGTTCGAATGGCTGACCTAGCACTTAGCACCCAAATTGTAATCCACTACGCCACTAGGACTCCTAACACCCCGATACCAAAGTCATTGTCATCGAGTTGATTCCAACTCACAGCAACCCTGTAGGACAGGTGGAATTGCCTCTGTTAATTTCTGAGACTGTAGAAAGCTTCATCTTTCTCAGAGCAGCTGGTGGTTTCGAACTGCGGCCTTTTCGGTTAGCAGCCCACTGAGGAACCCACCGGTTGGATTACTCACAATCTTGCTAGGGAGGTATTATTCCTGTCTCATAGATGTGATCAGTGAGGCTCAAAGAGGTCAAGGTAACCTAGCCAAGGTCACGTAGCTAAAGTGATGTCATCAGAAGTCAAACTTCAGCCTCTTACACCCTACCATAGCTTCCCTCTCCTGTGGCGGGATGAGAATAGACTGGTCCAGGGGCAGCCCAGTGTTCTGGGACAGAAAGGCTGGTGGCATCAACCCATATGGCAGTTGCCTCATGTTGCTGCAGCTCTGAACTTGGCTCTTATCCCACTCGTCACAGGCACATCAGGCAGGACGGGGTGGAGGGCTGGCAGCACGCCATCCCCATGTAGCCATGATGGATGGTGAGCAGGTCCCTGTGGGGCATCATTTTCCTCCATGCCTCACGTGGTCAGGAGGGCTCACACGGGGCAAAGCATCCTTGGTCACGAGCCCTATGCCGCTGATGACCCTCCGTGTATGCACACATGTGCACATACATGGTTGTATGTGGAAGTATATATGAGGAACCTTCAAAAAGTTTGTGGAAAAAATCTCATCTTCCTTCAATTCCACTTCTCCTTGGACTTTCTGAAGCCCTCTTGGGTTTATTTATCCAAGAGTGAGTGTGTGTGCACACCCGTCTATGGTTGCACGTGAACTGGTTTGGGGGTTTCTACAGAGTATGAGGCTGGAGTCTTTAGGAGTGGTGTGCATTTTTCAGAGAGCCCCTCGGAAGGGGTGCAGGTGTACATGGTAAGGAATATGTGCATGCTCCTGAGTGTGTGCCCCAAGGGGAAGGTGTGCCTCTTACATGCACAGATCTTGACGTGTTGTGTTGGAGAGTTATACCTTCATCAGAAGCCAATGGCTATTTCTATTGGGTGAGGACACATGATTGGTTAGGAGGTCTGTTGAAAGCAGAGGGCTGGGGGATTAGCTGGGGGGTGGTTTCCATTTCTTTCAAGAATCTGAACTGTGCTCTGGAGGAGGAGATCAAGGCTTGTGCACGCACAGCCCAGAGGCCATGGTCTCTGAAGATGGCTGGAGTGCTGCCCCAGCGGAAGTGGGTGTGGGTGGGGAAGGGGGGGGCATGCAGATTGCAGCCCTGGCTGTGGGTCTCCGGGTGGTGGTCCTCTCTCTCCGAGCCTTAGCTTCCTCATGTCAAACGGCAGTAAGAATATCAGTTATGCAATTGTGTTATTTATATATGATATATCATTATTATTGTTATTGCAACTACCCATAGGACTGCTCTTAGGGCATTCGGAGGTAGTTTGCCAGTCAGAAACACAGCGCAAAGGCAGCCATCACTACTGATCAGGACTTGCCATTCCTTCTCAAGAAAATAATCCCTGCCAACAACTGACTACTGGTGGGATGGTAACCCCATGTGGGCATTTCCCCTGGCCTTGTGAACAAGGAACCCATGAGAAACAGCCTCTGAGAAACAGCACTGCCTGATGGCCTTGGTCCACCCTCTCAGGCCTCACAGCCAGGCACCTGTCTGCCAGGTAATAGAGAGATCTCTTGTGAGGGAAGCTGGCAAGATGCAGCTAAGCTCTCAGCTCCATAATTCATGCTGAGCTGCCTGCGCGGGTGCTGGGAGTCCTCCTGGCTCCCTGTGAAGGGGCGGGAGTGCCTTGAGTTGAGCCACCGAGTGGCTCCGGGGTTGCTGGAGTGCCACCAGGCTGTGCAGGAAGCGAGAGGGTGGCATGAAGCTTGGGACCTGGGAGGCAACCCTGACTGTTCAGGAACTGGGTTGGGGTGGTCAGCATGGGAGGAGAGGAAGACTTGGGTCTCCTGAAACCCTCAAGTTACTGAGCTTCTGAGTTCAGCTGCTTCCAGACTTTCAGGTTGATGCAAGGCTGTGTGGTACTGAGCAAGTACCCCAGTCTGTCTGAGGCTCCTAATCTGTGTCCCTTGAGTGGACTCCAATGCACAGCACCCCTATAGGACATAGTGGAACAATTCCATAGGTTCCCAAGGCTGTCATCTAGAATCTCTGGCAGAACAGCAGGTGGGTTTGAACCAATGACCTTTCAGTGAACAGCCGAGTGCTTCAACCAGTGCACCGTCCACCGCCATCTAGTGGGTTCCAGACTCACAGTGACCTTATATAGGGTTTCTGAGATGGACGTCTTCCCAGGAGCAGACAGCCTCATCTTTCTCCCAAGGAGTGGTTGATGGGTCTTAACAAATGACCTTGTGGTTAGCCACCCAACACCTGACCTACAGCACCACCAGGGTTCTTAATGCCCCACCAGGGCTCCTTAAAATGAGGTCACTTAGGGGAAAAGTCTGCTCACTGTCTTGGAAGCATATTCTGATAATGATTAACAGTCTATATTTCCCCTTTTGGGGTCTACATTTATTTTGTGTTTACTGAGTATACTATCTTAGCAGGGGGCATGGCTTTGTGCTGCTGTATGCTCAAATGTGCCTGTTTCATTCACATGAACGTTTCAGGAACGTGCATGGTTAGTTTCTGTCTTCAGTTATCTAGTGCTGCTGTTTTTAACAGACTGTGTTAGGCAGGGTTCTCTAGAAAAACAAAACTAAGACACTTATGGTTTTATATATGTATATATATATATTATATATATATGGATAGGTTTATACAGCGAGAAGGAATGTAACGGCTAATTAGTCCACACAGCAGGACAGAGGGTTCAGTTCAACTCACTTCCATGCAACAGTGAATACACTGGAAGTCCTTCAACTCACATGGGCTGCCAGGTCTAAGGTCAAGGAAGCAGACAGCAGAGTCCTCCGTGGGGCAAGGCAGGCAGAGTCTTCCCACAGGCAGCAGGGTGGGTCACCAACAGTCAGTAGTTTGGGAGCTTAACGAAGCAGGCCCGGAAGGGCTGTTGAACAAAGTAATGCAAGGCAACGGAATCCACCGGGCTCAAGCTCAGCAATGTATGTACCAGCAGCGTGGCGAAGCAGGTCTCAAAGAAGCCTCAAGCTCTAGGGACGCAATCCATGGATTGGCCTGGCCCACAGGTAGTGTAGCACACAGGTTGAGGCAGGGAACTAGCATGCAAGCTCCAGCAGTTCTGGTCACCAGAAAGCAAGCGAGATGGGCGAGCCTTACAGAGCCATTTATCTCTTTGCCCTTCAATCAAACTGCGACCTGATTAATTCCACATGTTCCTATTGGCCAGGTTGGCACAATCAACCTACCGATCACACAGACATTCCATAAATGCATAGTTTTCACAACCAAAACTTTTATTTCCCCACAGCTTAGGAGGCAAAAGTCTGGATTCAGGGCGTCAGCTCAGTGAAATATTTCCTCTCTCTTGGCTTTGGAGGAAGATCCTTGTCTCTTAGAGCTCTTGCTCCTGGGTGGTCTTCAAGTGGGTTGGCCTCTCTCTTCCCTCAACTCTGCTCTGCTTGCTTGTTAATGTCTTTTGTACCTCAAAAGAGATGGAATCAAGTCAACCCTGTCCCATTAACATCACAAGACAACCTATTTCCACATGTAATTATAACTATGGGCATAGAGATTGGGATTTTCAACATGTATTTTTTTGGTGTGTGTGGGGGAGACGCACAATTCAACCCAAAACAGCCCCCCACTTTTCCAGTGCCCCCTCTGGAACAGAGGTTCGTCTACAAAGTCAACAAACGGCCACTCCGTAGCCGTGTACTGGGCGGTGTGTCCTGAACTGGTTGTAGAGAGGAATTGGTCGCAGCTGTGGTTCTGCAGGAGGGCTCCCTCTCGAGAGGTAGGATATGTCTGTCATGTTGTGGGACCCCCCAACCATCGGAAATATGTGTTTTCCAATGGTCTTAGGCGACCCCTGGGAAAGGGTCATTTGACCTCCCAAGGGGTCACGACCCACAGGTTGAGAATCATGGCCCCAAGACCAGCCCTACACTGCCAAGCATGTGGCACCTCTGAGAACACTCAGAACAGCTCCGTGAGGGAGGAGCTCTCACACACAGGGAGCACGTCCGGAGAGAGCCAGAGGTTTGCCTAGAACCCGGCAGCTCCATTTAAGTTTGAACCGGTCTCTTCCTTCCATCCGGTGCCCTTTCCACCGCACACCGTGGCCTCTCCTGTGGCCGCGGAGAAACACCCATGCTGGAACCAGCTCCACCTGGGCCCAGGCCTACCTCAGTTGGGTGACTGACCACATGACTAGTTTTCTCGACTCCTCCGTTGCCTCGTCTGTGGACTGGGGATCATAATCTGTCTCTCCAGTCTAGTTTATGCCACTTCTCTGACAGGCAGCAAGCGCTCAGTAAATAAATGTGCGAGGAAGCAGTTGCGGAGTGCTTGCAGCCTCAGCTTTGTGGGGGAGACACTGAGGAAAGAGGAGAGAGGGTCTTTGCCTTCTTCAAGAAAGGCAATGAAAATAAAAATGCCTAAAGGCGGTCATTTGAATGGAACTGAAAACTTGCCAAAACTTTCTATAAGTAAGTGAGAGTCTCTTCACTTTTCTCCTCCCCAATCGCCTTCTCTGTAAAATGTGAGCACAGTCATGTCCACTTCACAGGGATACTAGCTGGGGAAACGCTTCAGTAACTCGGTCCGTACTGGCTGCAGAGACGGAGTCTCAAGCAGTGTCTAGTTTTACAGGGAAGCATAGGCCACCAACTACAAAGCAATATGGAAGTATGTAACCAAGCACCCCGAACTTAAAACAGCAACCAGCATTTATTTTGTTCACACATCCACGGTTCGGGCAAGGCTGGGTAGGGACGATTCGATTCTATTCCATTTGGCATCAGCTAGAGAGGCTTAACTAAGGCTGGAAGACTTGTTTTCAGGAGGATGATCAACTAGCTGGCAAGCTGCTGTTGGCTGTTGGTTCCTTTCCACATGGCCTTCTCCATGGAGTGGCTTGGGCTTCCTGCTCCCGTGGTGGCTGGGTTCCAAGAGGAACATGAAAAAGGGAGCGATAGGGAACCCACACTACCTCCCTGGAAGTCTAGGAAGGAATGTACTTCAAGGCAGGAGGGCTTGGTGAACAATGTTGCAGAAAAATCAAGTCGGTTTGAAATAGTTTTAGGGTTGAAAGAGATGAAAATACTGAAGGAATGGGCTCATACTCTTGTGGGGCACTGGGCACGTCCAGAATCTCCAGGTGAGACAATAAGCTGGAAGTTGGAATCCCACGACTCACCTGGTTTTCAGTCAGGGGAGATATGCTCAAGATTGTATTTTGGCTCCAGTGGATTTTTTTCTTCAGTTCCAAACTGAGCCTGTATGTGAGCAATTGATGGTCTGTTCCAGTGTCGGTCCCGACTTCATTTTAACTGATGACATTGAGCTTCTTCATGATCATTTTCCACAGAGGTAGCTCATTTGACTCCTATGTATTTCCTCTGGCTAGGTCCACACATATGCTCACCATTTATTTTGTTGAAAAAGGTATTTGCAGTGAGGAAGTCATTGGCGTCGCTAAATTCTATCATGTGATCTCCAGTTACACGCCTATCATCAAGGCCATCTTTTCCAACTACCAGTCCTTCTTTGCTTCCACCATTGGCATTCCAACCACCAGCAATTATCACTGATTCTTGATTGCATGAAATTGATAAAACAAACAAACAAAAAACCTCAGTTTCTTTATTTTTGACATTAGAGGTTGATACATAAATTTTAATAATAGTTGTCTTAACTGGTCTTCTTTGTAAACCAACTCATCTATTGCCATCAAATCTATGTTGACTCATGGCGGCCCTATAAGACAGTGTCAGATAGCTCCTTTGTGTTTTCAAGGCAGTACATTTTCACTGGAGCAGACAGCCTCCTCTTCCTCTCGGCGATTAACTCACTGCACTCCCAGGGCACCAGTCTACCTTGTCGGTACGTTGATATGATCCTATAACTGACAATGCCGTTCTCCAGGAGAGATCTTGAAATGCTCTTTTTCACGATGAGAGCGTTTCACCATTGCTCTTTACGGCATTGTTCCTGGAATAGTAGACCACCCAACGGTCAGATTCAAAATGGTCAATACCAATCGTTTCAACTAATGAATGCCGAAAATGATGTATGGGTTCCAGTTTGTTTCTGATGACTTCTAACTTTCATGGATGCAGACTTCATACATCCCACATCAATTTATCCTGTTGCGCTGGCAGTGGGCGTGTGCCTGTGATGCTAGAAACTGTGCCACCAGTATTTCAGACACTAACAGGATCACCATGCTGGGCAGGTTTCAGCAGAGCCTCCAGACTCAGACAGACTAGGAAGAAGGACCAGGTGGTCCGCTTCTGAAGAATTAGCTACGAAAAACCTTCTGAATAGCAGTGGAATCTTGTCTGATATTGTGCCAGAAGATGAACCTGTCAGGATGGAAGGCACTCAAAACACAACTGGGCAAGAGCTGCCTCCTCAACGTAGAGTTGACCTTAGTGATGTAGATGGAGCAAAGCTTTCCGGACCTTCATTTGCTGGTAGGGCATGCTTCTAAGTGTGAGGAAACAGCTGAAAACACTTATGAATAATGCAGACGTGTCACACACAAGTGTGGATTTAGGGAAATTGGAAGCCATCAAGTGGAATGGGACGCATCAAGAGTACTATCCCGGGTGTTAATTAATGAGATGAAATGGATGGGAACTGGCCATTTTGAATCAGCTAATCATATGGTCTATTGTGTCAGGAATGACAAATTCCAGAAGAATGACATTATGTCCATCATCAAAAGAGCATTGCAAGATGGATCCTGATGGAAGCCTAAAGCTATGTGTGATAGGATGGTACTATACACCGACAGGAAAACCAGCTACCACCGCTGTCATTCAAATGCACACACCACTCCTAAAGCCAGTGCTGAAAAAATTGAAGCATTCTACCCACTTCTTCAGTCTTAGCATTAGACTGCCATCTATAGGGTTGACAGTTCAAACCCACCAGCAGTTCTGCAGGATGAAGACGAGGCTTGCCAGCGCCTGTAAAGATTTACAGCCTCAGAAACCCTACAAAGGGTCACTAGATTATTCAGAATCGACTCAATGGCAGGGGATTCCTCAGTCTAAAATTGATCAAATGTGCAGTAATTACTGGGGATTAGAATGTCAAAATGGGAAGCCAAGAAGGATTGGTAGTTAGTTGTAAGAGATGGCTTTGGTGATAGAAATGTAACTGGAGATCACCTGATAAAATTTAGCAGGACCAATGACTTCCTCTTTGCAATTACCTTTTTCAACAACATAAATGTGGACCTAGCCTGACGAAACACACAAGAACCCAATTGACTACACCTGTGGGAAGAGATGAAGAAGGCGCTCATATCATCAGGCAAAACAAGGTTGCCGCCAACTGTGGAGCAGACCGTCGATTGGGCTTATGCAAGGTCAGGTTGGAACTAAAGAAAATGATGATAAATGCACTAGAGAGCCAAAATAACAGCCTTGGGCATAGCCCAGCTGGATTTAGAAACCATTTCAAGAACAGAGTGGATGCAGTGAACATGACTGACTGAAGACCAGGTGAGGTGAGGGATGAAATCAAGGACACTACATGAAGAAAGCAAAATGTCATTCAAAAGACAAGAAAGAAAGAAAAGACCCAAACGGATGTCAGGAGAGATTCTGATACTTGCTCTTGAACACAGAGTAGCTAAAGAGAACTGAAGGAATGATGAACCAAACCAGCCGCACAGAGGAATTCGAAGGGCAGTTCAAGAAAACAATGTAAAGTATAACGAAATATGCAAAGACCTGGAATGCGCCAGCCAAAAGGAAGAACATGCGGGGCATTTCTCAAGCTGATGGAGCTGAAGAAAGATTCAAACCTCAAGTTGTAAAATTGAAAAATTCTATGGGAAGATATTGAATGAGACAAGAAGGCTCAAAGGAAGATGGAAGGAATAAACACAATCACTGTCTACCAAAATAATTGGTCAGTATCCAACCATTTCAAGAATTAGCATATGATCAAGAACCCAGGATATTGATGGAAGAAACCCAAGCGGTTCTGAAGGCTTTACAAAAATTCGGGCACTAGGAATGGATGGGGTACTAATGGAAACATTTCAATTAAAGGATATAATCCTAGAAACCCTCACTAACTATGCTTCCAAATTTTGGAAGACAGCTGCCTGGCCAATCAACTAGAAAAGATGCATATTTTATTCCCGTGCCACAGAAAGGTGATCCAACAAAATCCATAGACTATTGAGTGATGTCATTAATATCACACAAGTAAAGTTATGTTGAGGATAATTAAAAAACAGGAATATATAGACTAAGAACAGGCAGAAATTGAAGCCAGATTCAGAAGAGGATGCGGAAGGAGGGATTTTGTTGCTGGTGTCCGATGGGTCTTGGCTGAAAGCAGGGAATACCAACAACAACAACACAATTGTACGTGTGTTTTTTGACTGTGCAAAGCATGCAGCTGTGTGGGTTAATATAATTCGTATGTGAGCAAATTGTTTGGGAGCCTGGACTATGTGTTGAAGAATAAATATCAAGATTAGAGGAAGACTAACGAACTGCCACGTGCAAATGAAACAGCCTTACCTCCTGAAAACGAAGAGGTCGCGTTTGTTCTTTCTCTTGGCCGTCCATGGTAACTTCAGTGTTCTTCGCCAGCACCATGATTCAAGTGCATCCATGCTTCTTCGGTCTGCCTTTATTTAATGTCCAACTGGCACATGCATATGAGGCAAATGAAAATACGATGTCACGTTAGTCCTCAAAGTAACAGCCTTGCTTTTTAATATTCTAAAGAGGTCTCGTGCAGCAGATTCACCTAGTACCGTGACTCTCAACCTTACTAAGGCTGCAACCCTTCAATACAGTTCTTCTTGTTGTGGTGACGCGTAGGTGGGCGTATCTGCACGTGGGCGGACCTGCCTGGTTCCTAAGACATTGGAAATATGGGTGACCCCCGTGAAAGGGTTGTGACCCCTCAGGTTTAGAACCGCTGACCTACTATGATAAGTCCTTTGATCTCTTGACTGCTGCTCCCCTGAGCATTGATTGTAGATCTGTTAGGTAGCTACATTCAGGGACAAGGGTGGTGGTGGTGGGGGGGGAGAGGGGAGTTGTTCCTCCCATGCCTGCGAAGGCCCCTATAAAGGAGGTTGGAAAGAAATCAGGCAATCACTTGAAGCCTATGAAGACCCCTAATTGAGCATGCTCAAATTCACGTCCCCAACCAGGTGGGCGGCACACCTGGGCGGCCCAAACTAGGCCCGGGCTCATGACATCACCCAGGTGGGCTCAATCCAGCCAATGGGGGTCAAACAATACCATTAACCACGCCTCCCCAGCCAGAGGCTTGGAATTTCTTGGCTGTGGGAAGGCTGGCCTGTCTCTCTCTCTCTCTCTCCCTTTTTTTTTTTTACCCTGCTCCTGGCCAGAGGCAGGTTGGAGAGTGGAGGCGCACACAGGCCACCTGGGTGTGCCCCCTTAGGGCCCGCTCCAGGCCTGCTTGGGGCTCACAGCCTCTTGGCCCACATGCTCTTAGCCTCTGGGTTCTTGGGCACCGGCCTCCCCCAGGTCCCCGTGCATGGGTGCTCTCTTCCATGAGACTGCTCGTGACCAGACCAGTCGTGAGCCCCAAGGCTTCCTGGCGGCTCGGCATGCTTCCCATAAATAGGGTGTACCCTTTTGAGACAATACAACCGGAAACTTCTCCTGTCCTTCATAAAAAAAAACCACTTGGATTACAAAACGGGCTTCAGCGTGAATTCTTTCTGGCCAAGAATCAAGCAGGGGTCCTCATACTTTTTAAACAGGGGGCCAGTTCACTGTCCCTCAGACCCGTTGGAGGGCCGGACTATAGTTTTTAAAAAACTATGAACAAATTCCTATGCACACTGCACATATCTTAATATGAAGTTAAAAAAATGGGGCAAAAACACTCAGCGGGCCTGATAAATGTTGCCGGGCCGCATGTGGCCCGCAGGCGGTAGTTTGAGGACGCTGAATCCAGTATTTCCCACTCCAGAAGCCTTACAGATCCATGCAGGATGCAATCCTTGGCAACTCCAGTCTTTTCTTTGTGTCCCATGCTGTGCCCTGGTGGTCCAGTGGTAAGGATTTGGGTCTTTACATGGAGTGGTCGTCCATTCCGAAGCTGTAACCCTTGCTCTTCATTAGCAGGTGCTTCAAGCCCTCACACTCAGCAAGCACCGTGGTGCCATCTGCATCTGGCAGCTTGTTAACAAGACTTCCTGCAACCCCGATGCCACCACCTTCTTCATCTAGTCCAGCTTCTCTGATGACTTGCTCAGCATGCAGATTGAATGAGCGTGGTGAGAGGACACAGCCCCTTCCGGATTTTAAAACAGGCCCCAGTCCCGGGTTCCATTGATACAACTGCCTCTTAAAACATGTAGGTTCTGCAAGAGCCCAAGGCAGTGTTCTGGAATTCCTGTTCTCAAGGGTAGCCAGACTGTTCTAATCCACACAGTCAATAAAACCCAAGTAAACATTTTTTTCGTATTCTCTGTTTTCAGTCAAGATCCTGTTGATGTCAGCAATGATAGGTGTCGTGCCGCATCCTCCTCTGAACCTGCCCTGGGCCTCTGGCAGTTCCCTGTCAATGTACTGCTGCAGTGGTTGTTGGACGATGTTCAGCAAAATTATATTTGTATGTGCTACTAATGATATTGTTCTATAATTTGCACATTCTGTTGAGTCACTTTTCTTTGGAAATGGGTACAAATAGGATCTTTTCCAGTCAGGTGGCCAAGTCTTTCACATTTTTTTTTTGCATTGACAGGCGAGTGCTACCGGTGCTCCATCAGCTTGTTGACACATTTCAGGTGGTGTTCCATCAATTCCCGGAGCCTTGGCTTTGGGAAATACTTTCCGTGTAGCTTGGACTTTTTCCTTCAGTACCATTGTCCATATGCTACCTCTTGAAATGGTGCAATGTCAACTAGTCCTTTGGGGTACACCAACTCTGTGTGTTCTTTTCATTTTCTTTGGATGCATCCTCTATCGTTCAATATTTTTCCCGTGGAATCTTTCACAATTGCAACTCGAGGCTTGAATTTTTCCTTGAGTTCTTTCCGTTGAAGATATGCTGAGTGCTTTCTTCCTTTTGGGTTTCTAACCCTAGGTTTTTGCACATGTCATTATAATAGTTGCTTTATCTTCTCAAGTTGCTGTTCAGCTCTCTGACTTTGTTTCTTCCACAAGGCTTCTTCCAGAAGTGCTCGTTGGAACCAGAAGGAAAGCTCTGGGTTACTGCAAGATCAGCCTGTTCCAGTTGACTCAACCCCAACTCATCGCCTCTCCTTCAATGGCTGTAATCTTTTTTTTTTAATCATTTTATTGGATAGCTGTAATCTTATGGAAGTAAATCTCCAGGCCTTTCTTCTATGGTGCTACGGGGGATTGAAACTGCCGGTGGTAATTACATAATCTGGTGGCAATTTGACATGCAGAATGAAGGGGTGGAGTCTAGCCTGTAATCAGATCATAGTCACTGAGGCCTCTGTGTGGGCGTGGTTTTCTCCTGAGAATTCCTGTATTCCTCCTTGGAGGCGGGAGACATACTTTCTCTCTCTCTGCTCACTTCCTGCGAGACATCCCTGTGGAGAAGACACATGGAGAGAGGTTGATGGAAGCAGACCTCTGGAGCTGAAGAAGCCATGTGGAAACCCCTGCCAGCGCTGAGATGCTTACAATGCCACTGGATCCACAAGACTTCCCACCTACTGGCCTATGACCTTCCTGCATTCGGCGCCATTGTATGTGTTTTGTGAGTCTGAAGAGGAATTTATAGATTGGTATCAAACATATGAACTAATATCAGGCTACGGCCTTGATCTGGACTGGGCTGGGATGTTTTCTCAATATTCAACTGCTCTTGTATATAAAGCTCTTTCTTATACACATATGTGTGACCATGAATTTGTTTCTCTAGTCCACCCGGACTAACACACTGCCAGTCTTTTAGTTAGTGGTCACGTGCCAACTGTTTGTGCCACTCAAGGACCTCCAGTTTTTTATATCAGCATCTGGAGAGCCTCCAGGGAAAATCTCTCTGGCAAGAGAGATAGGCAGCTCTTTCCCCGGGCTTCGTCATTCCTCTTGTCCTTTCGATGACCTCTAAAGCCCTCCCCCACCACCCCAAAGTGAGCAAAGACTCTAAATGAAGCAAATGCTGGTGGATGGGAGCTCTCGCCTGTCCACTCAGGCCAGAACGCTGACCCCAACAGCGTGGACTTTATGGGAGCCTGTCGCCCTGATAACTGGGACAACTGCATTTGCCTGTGACGACCTTATGAATGAAGTCCCTATGGAAGATGGAAGACAGATTATGCAAATGGACAAAGGAAGTGGCCCTTCCCTCCACAGCCCCCTGGGCCTAGAGGGAGCCATGGGGGGCCTGGAAGATGCCTTCCTGGTAGATCTCTGCTTACAACGGAGCTTCTGACAAGTTTCTCGTTGGCAGAGACTAACCCTATCCAAAGTCATCATGTGAAGACTCTGCAGCTTGCCAGTCTGATGATGCTTCCCCCAAGACAGCTTGACATTCTGAGTCGCACGCATCCGTGTGATAATTGGGGCAGGCATAAAACCCCGTTTACCATGACCCAGTGTGTGCGGGAGGGGAGGAAACGGGAGGCTGGGTCCCTGTCTCCGTCTCCAGCTCAGTGCTGTTTCTCCCACATTGCCCAGGGGCTCTCAGCCCGTCAGGCCCGGATCCAAAGTCTCTGCCATTCAACCATACCCACCCCCAATTTTCTCATTGTCCCAGTTTCTGGCCCCCTGGCCTCCTTTGGCTCAGTGCTGAGCCATCTGTTCTCTGAAAATCCAATCTAGTGGGAGAGGAAGGAAGCCTACCGTGCCCTTTTCCACTTCTTAGAGGGGGGTTAATAATTAGGTGAACTGCAGGAAGTGGGGAGGAGTTTGGAGAAGATTCTAGAGCCTTGGGATGCTGTAGCCAGAAGTGAGAGGGAGAAAAAAAGATGGCCACTGTTGTGGGGGTTGCTTAAAGTCGGCTGTGTTCAGGTGTAAGTTGCATGTGCTCAGACAGGCTGGTTTGAACTTAAGTTCGATGAGTTGGGAGCATTGTGGAATCCCGTACGGTTCCAGCAAGATGTAGCACGTCCCTTTCACCCCCGCGTCCCCCTGTGGCCTTTTGCAGTCATTTCCTGCTCTCCCGCCTTCCTGGTACTGGTCTGCCTTCTAGAGCGATTATTTTGTCTCTCTGAGAATGCCATGTAAATGGAACTGCGTGCGTTTTATTTGTGTCTGATTCCTTCCGAAACTCATCCGTCCTGGTGCGCGTAGCAGTTGTGTGCCCTTTTCTTATTGGTTAATGGTATTCCATCAGCTGGATGTATTTCAGTGGGCTTAGGAGCCCTAGTTGTGCAACTCAAGTGATCAGCTGCTAACTGAGAGGCCGCTGGTTCAACCCCCGCAGCCGCTCAGGAGAAAGACCTGGAGATTGATCTGTTCCGGCCAAGACAACAGCCGAGGGAACCCCCCTAGGCTTGGGGCAGTTCTATTCTGCCACACTTGTGGGGTCGTGTCATGAATGTTGAACTCTATAGAGAAACAGACTGTTTTCCAAAAGGGCTTTGCTGTTGTTTATTTCCCAAGCAGTGTCTGAGAGTTGTAGTTGATCTACTAGGTGTCTTCTGACTTTTAAACTTGAACCGCTCTTGTGGATGTGTAGCGGGTGGCATGTCATCGTGGTTTTAATTGGCAATGCCCAACGGTCGTGAGCATCTTCTTGTGCTTATTAGTCATTAGTATGTGACTTTGATAAAGCTTTGGTGCAAACGGGTACATTCTTCTATCTGTATTTTTAGTATTGCGTTTCATGAGCCCTCCCTTTTTCTTCACAGTGCCTTTTGAAGAATGGAAGTGCTTTGTACAAAGTTTTTTTTCTCTGGATGGAATCTAGTTTATACATTTTTTATGGGCCGTGTCTTTAGTGTCCCATCTGGGAAATCTCTGCCTACCTGAAAGCCAGAAGAATTCCTTCTTCATTTTCTGTGAGAAGTTTGATCATCGTATCTGTTATTTTAGGCCTATCGTCTCCTTTGTGCTAATTTTTATATGGGATCCAAAGTATGGATTGAAGTTCATAGTTTACCACGTCGCTATCCAATTGTTCCAGCACCATCTGTTGGAAAGATGGCCATTTCCCTGTTGAATTATCTTGGCGCTCTTACTGAGAATCAGTTGACGGTAGATGTGTGAGCCTATTTCTAGTCTCTGCTTCCACGAATCTGTGTGCTTATCTTTATGCCAACACCACGGTGCTTTAAGTACACTGGTTTTATTTCCAGCCTTTAAAGTAGATCGTGTAAGTGCTACCACTTGCTCTTGTTTATAGAAATTGTCTGGGTTACTCTAGTCCCCGTCCTTCTTCCATCAGAAATAGGAGGCATTTCTAGGAAAACAAAGGTAAATGTTCCCACCATGTTTAGCTAGAGAGGGCTTCCTGGAGGAGGTTAAAAAAAATCCAGGGGAAGTGGAAAGCCAGGAGCCCAGTCTTCACCTCCTGCCAGCACCAGGGATGGTGGCCCTGGGACAGATCCAGGTGGGGAGGAGACTGGAAAGGACCAGGATTTCTCCTTCCCCCTGCACCCCAGGCCCTCCTTCAGAGACACTCCCTGGTTGTCTCCCTCCAAAGGCTGGGGGTGAAGTGGCTGCCTTCAGCTCTATGAGGCCAGAGAAAGGCTCCTCCTTCCAAGTTGCCCTGCTGGCATTCCTGCTGGGGAGTCCCCCTGCCCCTGCTGCCCCTCTGTCCGCTCACCCACTACAGCACTGCACACACCAGCAGTTCTTCCGACAGCTCAACAATTTTTATGGCCTTGCAGTGGAATCCTGAGTCTCAAACTAAATATAGATGTGGAAAGTTATAGGTGCACAGCCTTCCATCATTTCGAGAGCCTGGCCCTGGCTAAAGCTTTAATTAGCTCTTTGCAACACTTCGTGCTTCCTGCTTCTGCCAGCCTGGCAGCTGGCCCTTGGGCTCTCTTGGCTTCTGAGCCACCTCCACGTTCTCTGCTTCCTCGGTCCTTCTGACAGATCCTTCTTCATCTAAGTCAGTGGTTCTCCACCTTCCCTATGTCCTGACCCTTTCATACACTTCCTCATGTGGTGGTGACCCCCCAGCCATAAAATCATTTTCATTGCTACTTCATCACTATCATTTGGCCACTGTTATGAATTGGGCAACCCCTGTGAAAGGGTCATTCGACCCCCAAAGGGGTCCTGACCCACAGGTTGAGAATCACTGACTCTAAGCCTTAACTCCCCTTCTCCTCCCCCCGCCCCCGGTCCAAAAGGCCTCTTTGCAGACTCTTAACCCCTTTCCTCCTTGGATTTTGCCCTAAATTTCCCCAAGCCATCTGTTCCTCTCAGGCTGAGGCACCCCACCCTCTTGCTGCATGTCTCCTCCCCGTCCACCCAACACATCCTCTTCCCCACGCAGCCTCGCAGCATGATTGACAGTGAGCGAGGCTTCAGAAACCTCATCCACACGGTGCCCACCTCCAGCTTCTACCACATCCGCCAGCAGTCCAGCTACCCAGCAGTGCTCCTCCGTTTGGAGGGGGTTGGCGATTGCCAGAGCTAGAGAAGATTGAGTTCTGCCTCAGGCCCCTGGCCCCTGGGACCAGGCATCCAAGCAATAAGCGTTTGTCCTGGATGCTACAGGCTTCCACCACGATCATCTCCAAAGCCAAGCCCTGAGAATGGATCCTATGCCTCTTTATTGCCGGTTTCCTTGGGCCATCCCTCCTCCACAGCTCCAGGCCTCTGAGGACCTCCGTCTTGGACCTCCAACACTGTTTGCAGTGTGAGTGATGCCCTCCAGCCTAAGCAAGGCCCTCCTTGACCCTGGCTCCAAGGCCTCTGTGTCCATGTGGAAGCACACTGAAGGGCCCACCCTCTGCAGAGTGTGGTGATGGTGCCCAAGCTGGGCCCCCCTCCACTTTCTATTCATTTCCACTACAAGAAGCAACTGAGCCCCAGTCCCGGGTGCTCTGCCCAATTGCCCTCTGTCTGAAGGACTTGTCTCCCCGAGCAGCAGGCGTCAATTTGCCACCACACTGAAACGAGGTTACAGAGAGGGTGAGTGTCACCATCTGCCCTGGTGCAATGAGTTAGGGACAGAGAGCTGAGTGTGTTGAGTGCACCCATCCCAGGAAGCAGGTGTTGACATTTTATGCCTCTTGGTAGCGCACAAAAGGCCACGCTGGTTCATGTCAGGGACACACAAACATCATTAGTGGAGGGGAAGATTCTTCCCTCTCTCTGTCTTGGAAGAGTTGAACTGCAGATGCTGGGTCAGGACGCAGACCAACTAAGGCGTTCATTTGTTCAGCCTTTACCTTTACAACGTGCATGGACACTCATTAATGCTTTTGCTCCTCTGCAGGGTACAGTAGGTACTATTATGCTAGGATTATTAATGAGAAGGTCATTGGTCTTTCTTTGGAAGATCCATCTTGTCTCCCATGTGGAAGACCATTCCCGGTGCAATTCTGTGTATGCATTCATGTGGAGTCACTACCTATCTCTCATCGCATGTTTGTGTGTTGCTATGATGTGAAATAGACTTAAGCAGAGCTTCCAGATTACGATGGACTAGGAAGTAATCAGCCGACGAAGACCCTATGGATTTGAGTGACAACCTGTCCACCATGGGCATGGTGCGGGCAGCATTCTCCTCTATGGCAAGCTAACAGCTGGCAAGAAAACAGGCCTCAATATTAATAGACCCAAATGAATACCTGCAGTGGTTAGGATCCACTTGTATGGAATTGGAGCACATGGCTGTGTCTGGGTTGGTAGGTGACAAGACGCCAGGTCAGCCCGACTGAAGGGAGAAAGCCCGGACTCTGTGAGCAGAGGCAGGTTGTCCCCAAGCCTCCTGCTTCACATATGGACAGACTGAAGGGACATCTGGCATCAGACTTGGGTTGCCACCACCCTAGGAACCCTGTCATATCCTTGCTTGAATCATGCCTTGTATTTCGCAGAGCGAAAAGGAGAGAGAAGCAGGCAGAGAAGGAGGGATCTCAGTGCCACCAAGAACGAGCCAAGAATGGAGGTTGTTCTGTGGACCCGAGTCTCCATTCGAAGAACCTGCTGGTCCCAGGGGAAGAAGACTGATCCCAAGACACAGGGGAGAGCCAAAGGGCTCTGGACCCACCGATGTGGACCGGATGCAAGGACCACGCCCCACAGTCGACAGAGAGATCCTTCCCTCAGAGCTGACACCTTGAATTCCGTCTTCTAGTTTCCTCAACTGTGGGAGAATACATTCATTTCTGAAAACCATCCATTTGTATTATTTCCTGTAACAGCAGCAGCCGGTAGATAAGATAGACATCCTCTCTGTGCTCCAGGATCCCATCCAGGAGAGCACACGAGAGCTAGTTGTCATGGCTCTTTTCTTTTCTGGTCTGTGGCTTTCTTTCTCTTTTCTTTCTTTCTCCCTCCCTCCCTCCCTTCCATTTTGGTTTCATGACCTTGACAGTTTTTGGAATACTGGTCAGGAATTTTGTGGAACATCCCTCAATCTGGGCTTGCCGGGTATTTTTCATACTGCTAACTGGGTTTCTGGTTTTCAGGATGACTCCCACAGGGTTCAAGTGCCCCTTCTCATCACATCTCCGGCTGTATTTTTTAACGGGAATTAATTTGATGGCTCTTTGTTGGGTTCTCCTTTGGGGATGAAGGAAGGGAAGTCTGGGAGGTTGGAAGCAATATTCACCCAACTTAAACTAAGGCCTGCCCAGGACAGGGGACTTGGACCTTCACCTTGGGTTAGAAAGACAGCCAGACTTGTCAGAAGCAGGCAGAGCAGGACTTAAGGACTCAGAATGAACTAAACTCCCAGAGCAAGCAAGGAGGATGGTATGGGTAGCCCTCTGCTCAAGGGGCAGGGCTGATGGAAGAGGAATAATGGAAGCACTGCTCTGTCCTGAAGTACCCTGCTGGCAGAAGCCCCTCGGAGACTACAACCCAACAGCACTGCCAGCCCAGGCCCAAGGTGTGGAAGGACTCGATTGGGGACAAGGAGGCTTATGTCACCCAACCCAACTCACTGCCATCGAGTCCATGCTGACTCATGACATAGGGCCCCTGTGCATTTCTGAGATGGTAACTGTTGATGGGAATTGAAAGCCTGGTCTTTCTCCCTGAGAGCTGCTGGTGATCTCAAACTGCCAACCATGTGAGTCATAGCCCAACGTGTAACCACTAGGCCACCAAGGCTCCTTCTGTCACCCAAGCATGTGCCACACAGTGGCCTGGGGCCCAGGGTAGACCTGCGGAACCTGTCCTCAGCCCTGTGCCTTTGGAGGATGCTGCTCTGGAAACAGAAGCAGAATTGCAAGCTCTGTGTCAGCCTGCGACTGTCTTTGTGGGCACACCTGTCTGAAATGCCAGCACCATGGGCAGTCAACAAGTTGTACTCTTTTACCTAAACTGCTGGTGGCTTTACTCAGGAATTCGGAACCTACCCTGAGGCATCGGACAGGTGGTGACCCAGAAATGGGGTGCAGGTTCTCAGTGTTATCGAGGTACCTGGCTCCACTACCCTCCCTTCTTGGGGCTCTGAACCCTTCTGACTCCTGCCACAGTCTCCTCCTTTCTTCCTCCCCATCTCTTCAAGTCAGGCAGAAGACATCTGTGATCAAGACAGTTCTCTAAAGGCACAGACTTGTCTCCAGCAGCTGGAAGACTGGACTCGGATTTTGGACAGAATGCCAGTAACCATTTGCACTTGAATCGACTCTCATTTAGGGCAACCTCAACCCCAGGCAAATTACTTACCCACTCAGGCCTCATCTGCAAAATGGGGCAGGGAGGTAGTCAGGTTAATTGATTGTTATGAATTGAAGGCATTCTTCTACTTTTTAAAATTCATTTGTCTTTTGCATATGTGTTCTACAGTTTGTTTATTCCTTCATCTTAAAAACAAACAAACAGTTTTTAATTATGATTTGGGTGGAAGCTTACAGGACCAATTGGTTTTCCATGGAATTATTCATACACGTTTTGTTTCATGACATTGATTGCAAGCCTGACATTTCAACAGCCCTCGTTCCACTTCCTGATGAACTTTATCCCTGGGCAAATACTGCCCTTTTGATCTCGTAGGGTTGGCCAGTCGAGACAATGCTTATCTCCTTAGTGTTATTGCTTACCGTAGAAGCCTGTCTATTGCTTATAAGTTGAGCCATGGGAATAAGTTCAGTTCTAGGCAGAAAGGGTGTCTAAGAGTCATGGATTGGCTCCACCAATCTCAAACTAACCAGTAAGCCTGGTCTTTCTCATGATCTTGAGTTTGGGTCTATATTTTTCTCCCATTCACTCTGTCCACAGCTCACCATTGTGATTCCAATTCAGAGCAGTCAACTGGGGTAGCCAGGTACCGTCCAGTTCTGGTCTCAGAGTCGTGGAACTTGGGCTTCAGGTGGACCGTGAGCTCTTTGAACTAACCGCCTCGGTGTGCCTCTGATCGCCTTCACTCTTCTTTGCTTTTGATAGGGGAGGCCAATGGTTGCACCTTACATGGCCCTCGGACATGTATAAAAATTCACAAAACTTCAAGATAAAATGCTACATTGCCTTTCTAAAACTGTATTCGTATTTCTATGAGCTCTGGACACTCTAGTGCTTGACCAGGTACACACTCCATTTTAATTTGATTGCACTAGTAACACAATAGGATTTCCCCTGCTGGGATTGTCTTTTCATGCGGAATTTGTGGGTGCTCTGCAGACCATGGAGGCTGCATGCCCCTGTAAAGATTTACAGGCTCAGAACCGGAGGCAGGGCTGCTATGAGTCAGAATCGACACCATGGCAGTGGGTTTGCTTTTTTAAAAATGTAGGCTAGCGACTTGTCTTTGGTTTTACGTGTTGCAAATGAATTGTCTCCGCCCGTTGTTTGTCATTTGGCTTCGTTGTCTCTGTGAGCCATCAAGTCAATGCCCACTGGTAGCTGCCCTGTCCGACAGGACAAGGAGTCCTTGTGGTGCTGTGAGACAAGTAATGAACAGCCGTCCAGCCTACCAGCCACTGTGTGGAAGAGAGATGAGGTGATCTACGCCCGTAGGGATGTGCAATCTCAGGAGTAGTTCCACTCAGTCCTAGAGAGTAGCTGAGTCCAAATCGACTTGGTGGCAGTGGGTCTATGACCCAGTGGAACGCCCCGCGGTTACCATCTCATGGGAGCTTGTTCACCAGATCTTTGTTCTCCTGCCACAGTCGGTGGGTTCAAACCGGTGACCTTTCAAGAAATGGCTCCAGAGTCAACCACTGCGCCACCCAAACAAAACCCCAGACCCAAACGCACTACCATCTAAATAATGCAGTCTCAGAGCGACCCTAGAGGACAGGGTAGGACTGCTCCAGAGAGTTTCCGAGACTGTCACTGTTTATGGGAGTAGAAACCCCATCTTTCTCCCTGATGGGGCTGGCGGTTTTGAACTGCTGACCTTGCGGATCACAGCCCAACATATCACCATTACGTCACCAGGACCCCTTATTTAACTTCTAGAGCATTCTTTTCATACATGATGTTTTCAAGTTATAGAACTTATATAAACAGGTAGGTTTATTTGTTCCTTGATGGCTGTTTGGTTTCTTGTTTGTGTTCAAAGTCTCTCCCATAACAACTAGGCTATAGTCCTCAATTCTCTTTAAGTTTCTCTTGCTTGGTTTTCCTCATAAATGTGAAATGTCTCTGGAATTAAGTTTTGCCAAATTGGGCTGCAGGGTTGATTTCCTTCACGGGGGCAATCAAACACCGTGTTTTCTAGCCTGTGCTCGCAGAGCTGGGCTGGTGGTGACAACAATTGAGTCTCGAGTCAGTGATGTGGCATAGCTCCATCCGTCAAACCTCAAGCTCTCTTGCTTTTACCATTTTCCGAAATAGACTTCCAGTGCCGATTCGGTCGGAACCAAGGACCAAACAGCCACTAAGGAGCAATTAAACAGCCCTGGTGGTGTAGTGGTTACTTGTTAGACTTCAAAACCATTGGCCACTCCTTGGGAGGCAAGACGGGGCTTTCTACTGGCATGAAGAGTTACAGCCTAAGCTGGGCTCTCCAATAGGATCCTGTCTTGTAGGCTCACTATGAGTCAGCATCCACTCCATGGCAGTCTGGTCGGAGAAACATGAAAATCTCATGTATGGAAAGAGCGCCCTACAAGTCAAGGAAAGGTCCTGAAGCTGAAAACTCAAAACCAAACCCACTGCCATCGAGTCGATTCTGACTCACAGCGACCCTGCAGGGCAGGGTCGGCCTGCCCTGTGGGTTTCGGAGCCTGTCACTCTTTACAGGAGCAGGAAACCTGTCTTTCTCTTGTCTGAAGCTAAAGGAAGTTTGGAAATCCCTTTCAAGTGGTTTCTGTGGTCCTTCCGGGTCTGACTCCGCAAATGCCCGGCACGGGGACTGCTTGGGAAGGGAGAGACGGCAACGAGTCAGCCTGACCTTGCCCAAAGTAATTGCAAGTCGGTTCCCTGTTAGGATTTTAATCTTGCGTTTTTTATTCCTATAAAAGAAGATCTGCAATTAATATAGGCTTTTGAAGGAAAGCAAGGAAAATAATCTCATCACATCACTAGAGCTGGGAAAGATCTGGAAAATCTTCTACCCCAGTGACTCTCCACCCTGGCTAGTTTAGAGGCCCCGGGAACTGGTACCCCGGACCCAGGGATCCACGCCAGACCTAGCGAATCAGACAGAATTCCTGGAGGTGGGGTCTAGACATCAGATTAAACAAACTAATCTCCCTGGTGATTCTAGGAGGCAGCCAGGGCTGAGAACACTGCTTTAGTTCCACTCTCTTATTTCTTTAGGAAATAAAACGAGAGCCCAAACAGGGGGAACTCTGGACCATATAGCTGGGTAGCAGCAGAGATGGGATTGGAGAGGCCAGATCTCTTCCCTCCCAGGCTGACTTTTTCATCTGCATCAGACATAGAGAGCGTCACTCCTTGGATTTCAGTCTGTATGAATGTTTTTGATCTTTCCATATTGTTGCTCTTGGGTGCCCTTGGGTCAGTTCCAGCCCATCACAACCCTGTGGATGACAAAGTGACACGCTGGTCCTGAGCCATTCTCACCACTGTCCCTATGCTTGAGCCAACTGTAGCAGCCGGTGTGCCAATCCATCGGGTCGGGGGGCCTCCTCTTTTTCTGTTTCCCTCCACTTCAGCAAGCATGCTGTCCTCTTCCAGGACCGATAACACGTCCAAGGTACCTGAGAAGAAGTCCCATCGTCTTTGCCTCTAAGGTTCATTCTGGCTATCCTTCTTCCAAGACAGTTCCGTTTGTTCTTTGGCAGACCACGGTACTCTGAATATTCATTGCTGACACCATAATTCAAACACATCGATTTTTCTTCTGTCCAACTTTCACGTTTTTGAGGTCATTGCAAATACCATGGCTTGGGTCAGTGTACCTTTGTCCTTAAAGCAACATCCTTGCTTTTCAACACTTTAATGAGGTCTTGGTTTATGTAGTGCAACAGTATTAGCTGAAAGACAAGTGGTGGGTATCTCTGGGTATGAAAACCTTAAAATATATATACGGGTAGGCATGTATGTATGTGTGTGTGTGTATATGTATATGTGTGTGTATATATATATAAATGTTTTAAAAATATATAAATATATATACAATATATGTATATAAATGTTTAAAATCCCACTTGCAGTGGGGTCAACTCCAACTCGGCCAGTCCGTGCTTGTCAGAGTGGAACTCAGTGGGTGGACAGTAGCTGCGTTCTCAGAAATAGATTGCACTTCGGATGTGCCTCTGGGTGTACTTAAACCTTTAACCTTTCCGTTAGCAGCTGAGCTGTGTTAACTGCGTGTCAATTCTGTGCATCACCAGTGACTAGACCTAGTTCTGTATTGCAAGACTACAGTGTGGGGAGTCATAGAGACCTAAGTGTGACAGAAGATGGAGTGGGATCATAGTTCATGCCGGGAGGCGGGGCAGAGGTGGAAGAGTTGGGTGATGGAGAAATCAGGGAAGCTTCCTACAGGAAGTGGTACTTGCATTGGGTCTGGTGGACGAGTGAAAAAGACCTTGTTGGGCAGAAATCGATGCTGCACTCCCGTCCCTGAGGCAGTGTTGGCTACCTCCATTGAATAACCCATTGTCACCGAGTCCATTCATCACTCTACCGGTCAGAACGGAAATGCTCCGCGAAGTCTCCCCCTCTGTAACTCTTTATTCAAGTAGATGCCACATCGCTGCTCTCCTGCTCTTGGGTTCGAATCGCTGTCCTTTCAGTTAGCAGCTAAGAGCTTAACCACTAGCAAGGACTCCTCTTGGCTGCTTTGTTGTTGTTATTAGGTGCCATCTAGTCGGTTCCGACCCATGGCAACCATAGGCACAACAGAACAAAATACTGCATGGTCCTGCACCATGCCCACAATGGCTCCCATGCGTGGGCCCATTGTTGTAGGCAAGGCCATCTCCCTCCACTTTAGCAAACACGATGTTCTGGAACTTTCTCTCCTGACAACATGTCCAGGAGCACTCTAGTCATATTGAATTCTACGACAGATGGGCTTGGAGGCCATGGTACTTCAGTATTCTTCTCCAGCACCATCTTTCACATGCATCCATTCTTTTTCTATCTTTACCCAATGGCCAACTTTCACATGCATCGGAGGCAATTGAAAACACCATGGCTTGGGTCAGGCACACCTTAGTCCTCAAAGTTACACCCCTGCTTTTCACCACTCTAAAGAAGTCTGGTGCACCAGACTTACCTGAGGCAATGTGTCTTTTGATCTCTTGCCTGCTGTTTCCATGAGCATTGATTGTGGATTCAAGCAAGATAAAATCCTGGACAGCTTCAGCCTTTTCTCCATTGATCAAGGTGCTACCTCCTGGTCCAGTTGTGAGGATCTGGGTCCGCCTTACATTTGTGCTCCTTATTGAAGGCTGCCATCCTGATCTCCATCAGCAACTGCTTCAAGTTCTCCTGGCTTTCGCCAAGAGACTGGAATGGCAGGGAAGGGAGAACAAGGTTCCCAGACAGAAATGCCTTTGTCCGGGGGTGGACGGGATCCAGCCCCTGCCCTGACCATGCCCTGACCTCCTCTTTTTGCTCTGTCCACAGGAATGAGACGGTGCTGCACCAGTTCTGCTGCCCCGCTGCTGACGCCGAGCAGAAGCCCACCTGCTCCGACCTGGCCTCCCACAGGTGGGAACTGGGGGAGGGTCCTCCCTTCCCTACCCCTCCTCCCTTCCTCTCCCAGCAAACCGCACAACACTGCTTTCCTTGACCGCCTCCCCAAGTCTTCCTGCTTTTTCTTGGTCTCTTTGCTCATGCGCTCATTTCTCTCTCCTTCCTCCGAATCCCAGAGGAGACATTTCCAACTTTTAAGCTCCCAAGCTTCTACACCTCCCTTCATATATATATATATATATATATATATATATATATATAAACTTACAGGAAGTTAAAAAAGAACACTTGTTTTTAAACTTACACTATCTATAAAGCACATAGTAGGATGCCTGGCACTTAGTGGGTACTCAATCAATAGTTCCTCTAATCAAAGATTTCTATATTGCTGTCTCAAATCCGTTCTTTCCACAAAGGGCCTAAGAGGACGGGCTTTCATTGGAAGGGAGGGCTTTCCCACGCTCACTGGGTTCACTGACAGCCCGGGAGGAGGCTGGGGTGTTGAGCAGTCACGGTTGGGCCTCACTCTCTTAGGTTCGCGCATTCTTCTCTGGGTTATTCCTCATCCTCTCACCTCCTGCCGCCTCTCCTTTTAGTCTCTCTCCATCAACGCTTGCCTCTCTCTCCCTCTACATTCATCTCGATCTCTCAGCCCTTATGCTCTGCCTCTCCCGTATCAGTTCCAGCCTCTCCCGCTCATCCAGACCTGCCATCACTGTGTATTATTATGCATCGCTCTCTCTCCCATCCATTTGTCTGGTCTCGGTTCTGCACATTTCCCTTTTCTGGGCTTGTTCTCTACTTCTCTGAGAGCCAGGATACTTGCGTCTGGGTCTGAAACCTGCCCCATCTCCAGTCTCCGGGGATAGGAGTGGTCTTGGGCTAACAAGTGATTTGGCTTCCCTGGGCCTCGGCGTGACAGAGTTGCTTAACTATCCAGAAATAGCACTTCTGTCTAACCACGTGTGAGCTCATACCACTTTTTATATTTATTTATTTTATCCTGGACACAAGTGAGAGGAAAATAAGGTTTAGAACCCTAACGGTACTTTATTGCAACCACGCAGTCGGTAAGGACCAGCACATGATGCGAACTAGAGACCAGCTCCCAGTGCTTGCTCCTGCTGCCAGGCTTTTTATTTAGTGATCCTGTTGCTTTGGAAAATAATTGGATGGTACCCAGAGGTGGTGGTTGATGGCAGGAGACCACACCCTGAACGGGCTGCTATTTATTCTTTTTGAAGGGGTAGGGGCCGGTGGAAGTTGGCCCCTGAGAAAGGAGGTGAGGAAGAGGGAACTCTGGGAGCTGGAACTGGAAGTGGCAGTGGTCACCTTCAGTATCTGTCCATCCAGGCTGAGGGGAGGATGGGCATCCCTGAGGCCAAGCACGTTGGAGGGAGGGAGGCTGCTGTATGTGTGTCTGGCTCTGTGCCTGGCCCAAGGACTTGAAGACAGTGAGGGACTCCCCACTGGCTCACCTAGAGATTAGAGGGAAGTAGTCAAATGGGGGAAGAGAAAGACCAGGGGTGGCAGCAAAGGGGTGGGGGTGGGGTGGGGGGGAGAGGGAGAGGCCAGATAGATTGTGAGCTGCCACCATTCAGACGCCAGCGCCAGATCTGCCCTCTCAAAAATGCCCTTCCTGGGGAGGTGAGGGAGAGAGGAGAATCATCTCCACCAATTTAGCTCAATTCCATGACATGTTTTCTGATACCAACCAAGTGCCTGGGTCTGGGTCTGGGTCTGGAGGGATAAGATACTGCCCTCCAGACCCCCAGGGCTGGCTGCTGCAAGCCACAGCCTCCTCTGGATTTTCCATGATTCTTCCTCACATCCACTTTCAACCTTAGCCGCTTTCACACCCCTCTCCTCACCTGCCTTCTGTCCTCTCCTACCCTGCGCCCTGCCTCCTCGTGGGAACGGGCGGGAGGTTCTGATATGCTGTGTGGGAGAGGGAGCCAGCAGGAGTGTGTGTGTGTGTGGGGGGGGGGACGGGACTGGGGAGATAGAGGTGCTGCCCTCATGGGGGCTGAATTTTTCTAGGACTTGGGGTGGGGATGGCTGGAAGTCCACGATGATCTCAGGTTCCCAGAGGTCTGTTGTTTGTCTGCCCCTGGAGGAGCCTGCAGTGGGCTGGGGTCGAGAAGCTCTGGGGAAAGGAGGGAGGGGTTTCCTTCCCAGTTGGTTCAGGAAAGGCCTGTCGTGGCCTCCTCCAGCCCTCCCCTCCGTGTGGGGGCTGTGAGCCTTGCCCCACGTTGGTACAGGCCTTTGGGTACTCTCTGCCTATTTCCCAGTTGTTTCAAGCTGTCCTGTCTGTCTGGTTGGTAGTTTCCTAGAGTGTGTTTCCGTCCGTCCGTCCATCCATCCGTCTGTCTCTGTCTGATGTCCATTTCTTGGTTTCTCTGGGAGGATCTCGCTCAATGTTTTCTGGACAGCCAACAGTGTATGTGTGTCAGTCCGTCTGTCTGTCCTTGGCTTCTTGGGGTGTTTCCCCTAAAATGTCTCTTTTTCCTATCAGACTGTCAGCATGACTACCCCCACAATCCCATCAGCAGCCCTCACAACCCCCTTTAATCCTTCCCCCAAACCTGGGCTCCCCCTTCCTGAGACTACAGCCCAAATTTCTCTTTGAGTTGCTCTGGAAGAATGTATCAAGGTTAGAGATCAGGTCACAAAGCCCTTGTGGACAGAGGAGACCTGGGTTGGGGTGCAGGACTCCAAGACGGCACAGTTTCCTACCAAATGATGGCTGTGTTAGGGTTCTCTAGAGAAACGAAACCAGAATGCTAATAATTTATATATAATTATACAGATAGATATATAACATAACATATATGTTATATAAAACTGTTTGTTGTATATGTTATATATAACATAAGAAACAGTTAATTAAATTACAAAGCAGTACAAATGGCTCAGTGCAACTCACTCCCGTGAGACACTGGCAGTTCTTCAAGTCTTGAGGGCTGCCAGGTAGTCCTCTGTAGAGCAATTCAGGCTATCCGGGCACAGGCAGCAAACAGCACAGCAGTTCACCAACAGTGAGCCAGATGACAGGGTCCAACAGTCCCCAGCTCAAGAGATGTAAATTCCAATGGTGTGGCGAAGGTCTTGAAGAAACCTCAAATTACAGCGACACAGTCCACGGATTAAGTGTCCCACAAGTAGGGTAGCTAGCAAACTGAGGCACAGAACAAGCAAGGCATCTGCACACTGGTCTAATGATCAAAGAGCGAGAGACAACAAAGGCAAGGCTCGCTGAGCCATCTATTTTTCTGCCCTTCAATTAATCCCACATGTGTTTACCAGCCAGGTTGGCACAATAGACTAACTACCTCAATGGCCTCTTCAGAGAATTTCCCAGGATAAGCCAGTTGGAGGCCCCGGAAAGGAATCCCAAGCCCATCGCTCCGATCAATGCACTGGGGTCTGCTGAGGACTTTGGTGTTCGGACTCAGAGGCAGCCAGGGGTGCCCCACATTCCCAGGAGGGTGGGGTGGGGGTGGAGCGTGATCAGCATGGGTTTCCAGTGGGGCCCTCTTGCCCTGGCCCAAGCCGGAGGGCTGCGCAGTTTGAGCCGCTGGGCCTATCCCCGGGGACTGCTGTGGCAGCTGATCTATGTAAACCGATTACCCACAGCTCTGCTTACTCAGAGAGAAACCGCTTCAGCCACGCACCCTCAGGCCCAGCAGAACCTGCCTGAGAGGGACTTGGAGGTGGGGGACGGTGCTGGCACTGGCCTCAGCCACCCACAGCCAGCTAGAGAGGACCAGCTGCCGGAGGAGGAGGCTGGAGTCAGGAGAACCTTTATCTTGGCACCTGGAGCCCTGGAAGGGAGCTGATGTGGACGCCGGGTGTTGAGGGGAGGATCTGGGTTCTGGGGTGCGTGAAGAGATAACGGAGGCTGAGACTAGGGGTTACCATGGTGTGCGGCACTGAGGCTCTCTCCTAGACAAACGCCCTACACCCACCCAGGGAACTTGGCGCTCACCAGCCCTTCGTGGGCAGCAACTTCGTGCCAGCTCCCCCCAGAGCTGCCAGGGCCCCCTTCCTCAACTACTCCCCACCCGCCCTTAGCTAATCACAGGGCTTTCTTCTGGGCAACTGAATCGTCTGGTAATTGCAGTCCCCAGGCTCCCCTCCCTTTCAGCCTCCCGGTGACATTCAGAACAATGACCCAGGAGCTGGCCAGCAGCCTCCCAGCCTCCAGCAGAATCGCAGCCCATTTGTCTCTGTGGGTGGCAGTGGGGACAGGGTGAGGAAGATTGGCTGCTATTAGTTATAAGAGGCAGGCGTCCTGTACTGTGGAGAGAGGGAGGCACTAGGCCTAGGGAGAAAGCACAGCAAGACCCCCAGCCTGAGGAAGAAAGAGGGTGGGGGCTCAGGGCGTGGAGAGCAGAGCTCTCTGGGCTTCGGGAAGACTGACCCGATTCTTCCCCGACTTGATCCTCTTGCCTCATCAACCCCTCGCCCCGGCAAGTGTACCCCAAGATAGAAGAGACACTAACTTCCTGAATGTAATTCTTCCTGAAGGAGCCCTGGTGCCAGAGTAGTTCAGCTTCGGCTGCAACCCACAAGTCCAGCAGTTCAAAACCACCAGCATCTCCGAGGGAAAGGAGATGGGGTTTTCTACTCCCAGAAACAGCTTCAGCAACTCACAGGACAGGTGCCTCTGTGAGGGTTCTCCAGTGGGCACCACCTCGGTTCTTGGCTTCGCATGATGAGAATTCACGCCGAGGCCCATTTTGTAATCCAAGTGGGTTTTTATGACGGACAGGACAAGTTTCAGCTTTTACCGTCTCAATGGGGTTCACAACTGGGCCGGAACAACTACGTGGAAAAGCACACACACTCGTGGGGGGCTGGGATCCCAGGGACAGAGGGGTTGAGGAAGCAAGGGGCCAGAGGGGGCAGATGCCAGAGTGAAGGGACAAGAGAGCGTGGGCCCTGAGCAGGCCCAGAGAGGGCACACGTGGGCCCGGAGTGGGCCCTGAGGGGACATGCCCAGGTATGTGTGTCCCCACGCGCTGACCTACTTCTGACCAGGAGTCGGGTCAAAAGAACAGTCTTCCTACAGCCAGGATATTTCAAACCTCTGCCTGGGGAGGCATGGTTGACGGTATTGGTTGACCCCATTAGCTGAGTTAGGCCCACCTGGGTGAGGTCATGAGCCTGGGCCTAGTTTGGACTGCCCAGGTGTACCTCCCACCTGGCTCAGAGGCTGGAGGATGAGCATGCTCAGGTTGGGGTGTTCATAGGTATCGATGGTTGCCCGATTTCTTCCCAACCTCCTCTCTGGGGGCCTGTGAGTCAGCGGCGGCAGTGAGAGAGAGATGAGTCCCCCTTACGCTCCCTCCCTCGGCCCTGGGAGACAGGTGTTCCCATCCCAGTTTCAGAGCAGGCATCTGGGAGGAGAGAAGGTCAGTATCCCGAGAGAGGGAGGGCTGCCCATGCGTTCTGCAGCTGGAAGGTCAACGCAGCTCGAACTCCCCAACTTAATCTCTTTCCACTGACCTGCTGCTTGGGTTCCGCCCTCCCCTTCCCAAGGGCGCAAGAGAAATCCTTCCGGCTAGTTTATTTGATCTGAAAGAACCTCTATTTTCTCTGATGATACGTTATACTGGCTTGTTATTGCAAATGCGAAAAGAATGGAATTCAAAGAAGAAAATAAAAATTGAATCCAGTCATAGAGAATTCCCAGTCAATATTTCGATATGCAACCCCTCTGGCATTTCCCTGTTTCCTATGCACTAGGTATGCTACATTCTTACCCACACCCCATTGACAAAAAAATGGTGGAGCCTCCACAGACCACTTAATGTACTGCATCCATTCACAGAGGTTGCGGCCCTAATCAGCCCGTCCTGGAACCTCCACAGTCATCCTGCCTCCCTGGTGGCTCACATGTCACGTGTCTCATGCCTCATTTAGTTTCAATCGTCTCCTCCTCACCAGCGCGCAGAGCTGTGGTCTCAGTAGGATGGCTGCTAGCTCTGTTGGAGGCTGCAACCCTTGGTCCCCTGGAGGAAGGGACACCCCTCTAGGAACGTCTGCTGGGGAGATCCCGACGTCGGCATTGCCAGAGCATCCCTCTGCCTCCTCGTCCCACCCTGGCCGGCTGCAATGGGGGCCTTGTGCAGGATCAATGGGCCAGGCAGTGTTTACTCAGCGATTACGGAGCAATTAAATTCTTGATCGATACAGTTTAGTCTTCAAACAGCTGGGCTTGGAAGCTTGGCGTCACATGTCTTCTCCATGAATCAATCCGAGGCCTAGAGGCTGCTGGGAAATGTGCCTTACCCATTGGTGGGAGGGGATGGGCTACGCAGGTCCTGCCAGTGAGGTCACTGCAACCTGTCTTCCCTTACAGACCTGGTGAGGGAGGCCCACCCAGCCCTTTTCTCTTGGGAGCTCTGGGCTGTGGTGAAGCCGAGGGGAAGGTAATTGTCTCTTTCAGAGTTCAGTGTCTCTGGGGGCGGTTAGCAGTTCAAGGCCTAACCCTTGACACCACCTGGACTCTTTCTGAAGGGTCTACGACTGGGAGAGGAAGCTAATAATTGAGTCTGCCAAGGTCAGCCTCTCAGGCCTTCCGAGAGTTTAGGAACATGTGACCTAACCCAGGAGGCCATGAGAACCCCACATGAGACCCTGTTGTGGCTTAGGACATTTGGCCAACAGATAAGGCCCAAGATGTGCAGTCTCTGTCTAGTGTGAGGCAGAAACCTGCCAGAAATGGAGAGCCTGGGGGCAGGAGAGGCTGGTTCTTGTTTGGGGACTTCTGAGGATCTCTGTGTAGCTCAGTTAGGGAGCTAGGTTTATGGACAAGTGGGGTCATCTCGTCTATGCCTGCAAAGGCCCACATAGAGGGGGTGGAAAGAATCAGGTAGCCAGTGGATCCTCAAGGGAAGACCCAAACTGAGCATGCACAGACTGGGACCCCCCCCCCCCTCCGCCGGCCAGCAGTTCTCAACCTGTGGGTCATGACCCCTTTGGAAGGCACCTGATTCATAACAGTAGCAAAATGACAGTGATGAAGTAGCAACGAAAATAATTTTATGATTGGGGTGGGGGGTCACCACCACGTGAGAAACTGTATGAAAGGGTTGGGGCATGAGGAAGATTGAGAATCACTGCCCTAAGCCCAGGTAAAACAGGTGGACCTGAGCTCAGCCAATGGGGTCAATCAATACCTTCAGCCACGCCTCTCCAGCCAGAGGGGTTAAATACCCCAGCTGCAAGAAGGCCAGCTCACTCTCTGTCTTTTGCTCTGATCTTGTGGCAGGTCGGAGAGGGGGTAGCACATATGTGCCACCTGGCGAGGGGCTTCCTCAGGGTCTGCTTCCGGCCTACTTGGGGCCAACATGTGCTTGGGCTCTTAGGGTCTTGCTCACCTGCTCTCTTGGTCTCTTGACCACTTGGTCTTGGGGGACTCCCCAGTTCCACACGTGTGAGTGTTCTTTTCCATGTGGCTTTTCGTGCCCAGCTGTGAGCTCCAGCGTGGCTTCCTCGTGGCTTGGCACGCTTTCCAGAAGTAGCATGTATGCCTTTGAGACTGTAACACCTGAAATGTTTCATTTCCTTCATAAAAACCCACTTGGAGTACAAAACGTGCTTCGGTGTGAATTCTTCCAGCCATGAAGCCAAGGACCAAGGTACAACCCACTCCAGAAACCTAACAGTGACAGCATAATCCAACTTGACCATGTGCCGTCCCTGAGGTTCACGACAATGAGAATGGCAGAAGTTGGTTTCAGTGAGCTGTGCGACCTGTCGTTTACGCTCATTGTGTTTTTTGGCTCCTTTTGTTTCTGCCAGGTCAGAATGTCAGGGGACACACACACACACACACACACTCCATGGCAAAGTATATTGACACCTTTGGGGTGTGGGAATGCGAACTAGTTCGGCGAATATCAGGAGAATCTTGTCCTGGCGTTTGACTTCTTGTTCAGAGGCTTCTCCTCAGGAGGGGAAACTCGTCTTTGCGGTCAAGAATCCATCCCGGCTAAATTCGTTGTGTCCTTTCCCCTTGGAGGCCTTGAGAGAGCTCCTTAAGCCTTCTCAGACTGACCTCTTCATGGGACCTTGGCTGTCACCAAGGGTGCAGAAGACCCTTCCCTGTCCACGGTGCTCCGCTGGGGGTCATGTGTGAAGAGGCGTTCACAGGAGTCACAAGTGAAGGCCAGTTCTTGACAACAACCTGTTTACAGATGGTTGTTGTTAGCTACCATTGAGTCGGCTCCGACCCACACTGACCCTGTGCACGACAGAACCAGCCACCAAACGGTCCCGCGCCATCCTCACCACTGTTCCCAAGCCTGAGCCACTGATGCAGCCACTGTGCCAATGCCTGTCATCGAGGGCCGTCCTCCTGTTCGCTGTGCGTGCACTCTATCAAACCTGACGTCTTCTCCAGAGACGGGCCTCCACTGACAATGTGCCCAAAGTATGTAAGATTCAGTCTTGCCAGCCTTGCCTCTGAGGAGCACTCTGGCCTTAATTCTTCCAAGACAGACGGGTTTGTCCTCTCAGCAGTCCCTGGTGCTCTCAATGCTCTCTCCAGCTCCACAAGCCCAAGGCATCGATTCTTCGTTGGTCCTCCTTATTCAGTCAGCGTGCAATGTTCACGTGTATCGGAGGCGATGGGGAATACCAGGAGTTGGGCCAGCTGTACCTTAGTCCTCACAGTAACACCTTTGGTCTTCCATACCTAAAGAGGTCTTGTGCAGCAGATGCACCTAATGCAACGTGCTTGGATCCTTTGATGGCTGCTTCCATGAGCATTGATTGTGGAGCCAAGCCACATAAAATCTTGATGGAAGATGACTAGAGGAGAATTTCCCATGAGTCTGCTTTCTGCCCCCATCAATTAAAGAGAGAGAAAACACTACGCATCACAGAAGTGGGCTACTTCCAGTTTGCTCCTTCTGCGGGAGCCTGGTGTGTGGTCCGGGGACTCACCAGGAGGCTGTTTGTCGGCCCCAGTGGTGTTAGGTAAGTGTATGACGTCAGTCAAGCTGAAGAGAGAAATGACTCAGGATATTCTTGGGGGCAGAAAAAACCCATGGACTTTATTAGTTATTTCCCAAGTAGCAAAATGAAAGATACTACAAAGAATTTCTAGCTTCTCTGTTCCGTTAGCATTCATTAATGCAGTTTTGACTGGTTTTCTGGGAAACAAGTTCGTGTTTCATTTACTGAAAACTCTTAATTTTAAATCTTTTGGATATTATTTGTTTGCATTCCCAGCAAGAGCTGGGAACCTCTTTTTGCAGCTCGTGAGATTTTCCTAATGACATTATTCCCCCAGCTTTTCTCTGTTTATTCTCTTGCTCTTCTGAGACGTCAGCTTTATCCATCCATTTATCTTCTATCTGATGACACGACCATGCTCACAATTTACAATTTCCATAAGTGTATCTGATGTAGGACAAAGGGGGCCTTAGACCTAGTTCATCCAACCAGAGACAAACAAACAAACAAACAAACAAAAACAACATCTTCAATCTACCCCAAGAGTGATTGAGACCAGGCATTCTTAACTTTACTGCCTTTGAGAGGTCTGGGGAGGGCTACGAAAGGAGGTTTTCAGCGTTCTTTTGTGATGATTAAAAGTAACAAAAAACAGAACAGGAAGCCAACTGTCTGTGATGGGCCGACTGTAGCGAGCTGCTGGCCCCAGCAAGGAGCAGTGGGGTCAGTGACCTGGCAGTCTCGCTTCTAGGGTGCTGCCGATGAGTCCTCTGTGTCTGTACGCAGAGCTGGAGTCGGAGGGGATGTGTTACCTCCCTCTGTGCCTTTCCACCACCCGGGAACACTCAATAAGTTGGCGAGAGGAAGAACAGATATGATTGATGAGCAAAGGCTGGCAGAAGAGCCAGAGAGAGGAGCAGCTGGGAGGGGCCTGCCAGGCCCTCCTCCCGCCCTCCCTTCTCACTGTAGGCTGGGCCTCCTACCTGGACACCAGCAGTTAAGATACCTGGGGGCACGAAGAGTTTAGGTGGCATCACACCGTCACCGAACCGCTGTGCCAGAAAGCACTAGCTTGCTTCTAAGCGTTGGCCCCGTCCTCTTCGGGATGTCTTTTGGGGAAACCAGGCAGAGGTAACATGGAAGACAGCTGGCAGAGCTGGGAGAGCCCGAGGACCCTTCTCTTTATGTCTAAAGACTGTCAGGGAGTCTAAGGTCTCTTCGTACCGTGGGGTAAGTGCGAAGAAAGGTACCCTGAAGGTTAAAGTAAGGAACAAAGGCATCAATGAGGCAGCATCCATTCATGGAGTCCTTGCCCCATTCATCCAATGAGCATCCTGCACCTGGACGCGGTGCCAGGTGTAGGGGCCACATCCATGGCGGTCCGTATCTGCAAGGTGCTCCGTTTAAGGGACCGGACAGACAGAGCTGTTCCCCCACGGAGGTGCCTCCTGTGGTAGAGAAATGCCTTTGGCATTAGAAGGGCCCAGAGGTGGTACCCAAGCTGGTCCCAGCCAGGCCAGGTTGAGGGCAGGGAGGAGGCCTTCCAAAGGGCATTCCAGGTAGTGGGGACATCCAGGGCCAGGCTCAGGTGAGAAAGCGCATGCTAAAGATGGAGGACCCAGAAGCTGCTGGCACGCAGGAGGTGGGCCCAGAAAGCACCAGAAGGTCGGGCTTCGATGCTACGTAGCGTGGCTGTCCAGCGGGGAGGCTCTCCCCGGGCAGAGCTGGTTCTGGCAAGATGTGATACAATGGAAGGAAGACCTATCAAAACCTGCATGAATGAAGATTAGCGCCAGGCAGAGCCCTAGGAGGCGGTGGTCAGACGCACATCTACCCTCCAACCTTCCCTGACACCAGCCACCTCTCCGGCGGCACGTCTCCACTTCTCCTTGGGGTCTAGCGACTGTCACAATGGCGCCCGCACTCCCAGACCGTACTCAGCATCACGGGGTTTGCTCAGGATTGGGAGAGCTTCTAGGGAGTACAGCTCTCTCAAATCCTCTTGACCACGGGGCCTCCAGCTCTGCCCTTGCCAGCTCTGCCACTGGGACCCTTTGGGGGCTCTCACTCTCATCAGGGCCCCCCTCCCCACTGGCCTGCATTAGGTCACAGCTGGATTAGGAGGTCTCTTGCCATGTCCCTCTCCTGCCTCTTTAAAACCGGCCTCCGTTGGACTGGCTCCTGGGAGACACGGGCTCCTGGCACTTTCCCCAGGGCCATGAACTGTCCAGTTCCCTCTCAGTGGGTCACAGACACTTCGCTTCCATACTAGGCTTCCACGTGCCTTGTATTCACCGTCTACTGACCAGTTCCTACTAGGTGCGTGCCAATCACAACATTTACTGTCGCCCAGGACCAGACCATCTCTGTTATAGCTTACCTAGGAAATGTCAATCACCTGCGGCAAAAACAGCAAACTTTGGGGTTAAAAAAATAGGGCAAAGGTAACTCAGGGGTGGGGAGAGAAACCACTTAAGCTGTTTTTCCAAAGAATCAAGGCAAAAGGCCACATACAAGAACTCATTTTACCCTAGGTCTGTGATCCTTCTTCCTGCATTCAGCATCGTTGCATGTTCTGCATGAGTCCGAAGAAGAATTTTTAGACTGCTAATGGACATATGGGCTGATATCGGATTTATGGACCTGTCCTGGACTGTGCTGGGATGTTTTCTTAATGTACAATTGCTCTTTGATATAAAGCTCTCTTACGCACATATGAGTGTATGAATTTGTTTCTCTAGTCCCCCCGGACCCACACAGCCAGTGTTGCCCTGCCGCTCAGACGTAGAGAAGGCACTGTCTGCCTCGGTCTCACAGCTGTAGGGCGAGGCAGGTAAGCTGTTGAGCATGGCCATCGAGCCCATGCCGACTCACAGCAGCTCTCCGGGGCAGGGTAGAGCTGCCCCTGTGCGTTTCCAAGGCTGTCATATTATGGGCGTAGAATTTCTCCCTCAGACCAGCTGGTGATTTCAAACTGCCGATCTTATGGTTAGTAGGCCAGCGGGTAACCACTGCGTCACCAGGGCGCCTATGCCTCTTCCAAGGTGATTACATAAGAAAACACTGCATTGGCTGGGGATGAGACACAGGCCAGGAGCACTCGCTAAGTAAAACGAGGGCAAAGGATACGGTCTATCTTATAGTAGACTCTAGAACAGCTGTTCCCAACCTGTGGTCGTGACCCCTTTGAGGACTAAATGACCCTTTTACAGGAGTCGCCTAAGACCATCAGAAAACACATATTTCTGATGGTCTGAGGAACCAAGACACGGCTCCTCTATCCGTCTCCAGGCGGGTCTGCCCACATGCAGATATGCCCACCTACGAGTACCCGGCATGAAGACTGTTACCAATGCTACACCGTGCTTCACGACCAAATTTCATTGATTTGTCATTAAAAATAACTATTTCACAATATATAATCACATTGTTTGTGATTAATCACTATGCTTAATTAGGTTCAATTTGTAACAATGAAAACACATCCTGCACATTAGATATTTACATGACATTTCATAACAGTAGCAAAATCACAGTGATGAAGTAGCAACAAAAATAATGTTATGGTTGGGGGTCACCACGACATGAGGAACCATGAAAGGGTCGTGGCACGAGGAGGGCTGAGAAGCACTGCTCTAGAGCATGTTGTTGTTGTTGTTGTTGTCAGATGCCATGGCGTCAGAAGAACCCACCCTGTGCACAACAGAATGAAGCATCGCCCGGTCCTGTGCCGTCCTCCCCATTGTTCCTGTGCTTATCCCCATCGTGGCAGCCACTCTGTCTGCCCATCTTGTCGGCAGCCTTCCTCTTTCCCTCTGCCCCTTTCCCGGCCCAAACAGGAGGTCCCCCTGCAGGGTCTGGTCAGAGTAAGTCAGACCAAGATCCTCCCGGCCTTGCCTCTAGGGAGCACTCTGCGGTCCCTTTTCCAACGACTGGTTCTTTTAGCCGCCTGTGATGCTCGCCAGGCTCTTCTTCGGCGCCACCCTCCAAAGGCATCGATTCTTCTTAGTCTTCAGAGCACAGACTGGAGTAATTCAGGGCTGAGTTCAAATCTTGGGTTGGCTGCTTGCAAGGTGAGTCATCTTGGCTGAATTGAATTCAGCTCGAGGGACCTACTTACATGGTTGATCCTCAAGCTGGCTCATCTGTGAAATGGGGAGAACAGATGCCCCTGCTATTCCCGATGATTGGGGGTCTTAAGGGAGATGATCAGGGAATGGTGTCTGGCATTAGTCAACGCTCAGAAGATGCCGGTGGTTTTCAAAGCTGGGGTTTTGAGCTCCCTGCTCGTTGCCATCGCGTAGAGAGCTGCCCCGCAGGGTTTCCTGGGTTCACATCATGGAGGCAGACCTCCACGTCTCTCCTGTGGAATGGCTGGTGGCTTCAAACAGCCAACCTTTCATTAGTAGCCAGGGCCGCTCACCACTCACCACTTGGGTTCCTTTTGCAAGAACCACGCCAAGGAAACCGAACGCACTGCCAACTCCAACGTATAGTGACCTTACAAAGCAGAGGGGGCATGAACTCGCCAGAAGCTGACTGCCTCCCCTTTCTCGGGTGGAGTGGCCGATGGATTCCCACTGCCAGCCTTCTGGTTCACCACCCATTGGGTCACTAAAGCAGAGAAAGGAAAATCAGGCAAGACCTGGGAGTCTCAGGAGAAGGGGTACGAATGGGCCTTTCTAGGTACGACTGGGACTCGGATACAGTTAGAAAGGCTGGGGCAGCCACTACAGGGGCTAGTGTCCCAGTGTGGAGTCCCTGGTATGGCAGGCAGAAGGGCACACATGACCTTGTGCGCTGTTCAGGGTCACTGGGCCCTGCTGAGACATGCTCACCCGAGAGGAGGTCTTCCCCTCCTGTGGATGGCAGGCTATGCTCTTGGGGGAGGAGGCGGCGAGTTTCCAGCAGTTTCTGTTTTAGCCCAGTCTGTGGCATATGGAGTGTTGGCTGGAAAGAGCCTGCTATTCAAAAAGGGGGAGAGACTCCGAGAACTAGGGGACCAAGTTGGGGAAGAAGAAGCACAAGGCCGAGAGGAATGCTCATCAAGTATGGCCTGATAGACTGGGAGAAGACATTCTCCAGACACCAGGGCTGGAGAGGGACCGATTGAGGCCTGCACCAGGCTGTCATGGCGAAGGCTGGGACGGGATTAAGAGCAGAGGCATTTTTTTCCTGTTTTTTTTTTTATTATTATGTTTTCATGTCTTTTTAAAAAAAAATTTTTATTAGGGGCTCATACAACTCATCACAATCCATACATATACATACATCAATTGTATAAAGCACATCTGTACATTCTTCACCCTAATCATTTTCTTTTCTTTTTTTACATTTTATTAGGGGTTCATACAAATCTTATCACAATCCACACATATACATACATCAATTGTATAAAGCACATCCGTACATTCTTTGCCCTAATCACTCTCAAAGCATTTGCTCTCCACTTAAGCCCTCTGCATCAGGTCCTCTTTTTTCCCCTCCCTCCCCACTCCCCCCTCCCTCATGAGCCCTTGATAATCCACAGATTGTTATTTTGTCATATCTTGCCCTATCCGGAGTCTCCCTTCCCTCCCTTCTCTGCCGTCCATCTCCCAGGGAGGAGGTCACATGTGGATCCTTGTAATCAGTTCCCCCTTTCCAACCCACTCACCCTCCACTCTCCCAGCATCGCCCCTCACACCCCTGGTACTGAAGGTATCGTCCACCCTGGATTCCCTGTGTCTCCAGCTCCCATGTGCACCAGTGTACAACCTCTGCCCTATCCAGTCCTGCAAGGTAGAATTCGGATCATGGTAGTTGTGGGGAGGAAGCATCCAGGATCTGGGGGAAAGCTGTGTTCTTCATCGGTACTACATTGCACCCTGACTGACCCATCTCCTCTCCTAAACCCCTCTATGAGGGGATCTCCAGTGGTTGACACATGGGCCTCGGGTCTCTACTCTGCACTTCCCCCTTCATTCACTATGGTATATATATATATATATATATATATATATATATATATATATATATATATATATATACACACACACACATATATATACATACACACACATATATACCTATATATTCTTTTTTTTTTTGCATGATGCCTTATACCTGGTCCCTTTGGCACCTTGTGATCGCACCAGCTGGTGTGCTTCTTCCATGTGGGCTTTATTGCTTCTGAGCTAGATGGCTGCTTGTTCACCTTCAAGCCTTTAAGACCCCAGACACTATCTCTTTCGATAGACGGGCACCATCAGCTTTCTTCGCCACATTTGCTTATGCACCTGTTTGTCTTCGGCGATCGTATCATGGAGGTGTGCAGCCAATGATATGATTTTTTTTTCTTTGATGGAGCAAAGGCATTTTACTGGGAAGCTCTTTCAGCCAACAATTTGACTGCTGCTTCTCCTGAGGCGAGGGCACAGGCGTCACCCACTGCCCCTCTACCTGTTGGTGTGTGGGGTGTGCTCATCAAGCTTGGGGTCTCTGAGACTTCTTCCCAAGGCAGGTGTGTCTTGTGGAGGTCAGGCCCACACTAACCTAGGTCTACACAGATGTCGTATTTTCATGGACACAGCAGCACCTGTGATGGTCCCTCCCTCTCCAATGGTTTCAGAGGTGACCTCAGAGGTAGGTGGGAAGTTGCCATTCTGGTACTGTAAGCTTATGATATAAGTGGTGTCTATTGCAGCAAGACAGATTGCAGTTAGATGTTAGAAAGGACTTCCAGTAGGAAAGTCGAAGCTAAGGAAGATTGCTATAGGGAAATAAAATGGAAATCTTGCTTCGTAGTAACTAGTCCAGGCCCAGAATATCATCCTACCTAATTGATATTTTACTGTTTCCACCTCTCAGAAGATAAGACTCCTGTTTTCAATTAGCACATACCTGGCCTCCCTAGGCACCTGTAGGCCACCAGAGACCTCTCCAGGTGGCAAGTGGTGAAATCGAGTCTGTGAGGATCTGGGAGAATGCCAGAATGCCTTCCCTGGAAATGTATCAGGCTCGAAGCACCTCTGAACTGCTGAACTGTGGGTGGAGGTGGAGATGGTGGTGGTGAAGGTGGTGGTAGAGGTGGAGATGGTGGTGGAGGTAGAGATGGAGGTGGTGGTGGTGATGGAGGTGGAGCTGGAGGTGGAGGTGGTGGAGGTGGAGGTGGTGGAGGTGGAGGTGGTGGAGGTGGAGGTGGAGATGTTGGTGGTTAGCGCTGACAGGGATTAGACAGGAGGAGAGTGAATGAAGAGACTTGATAGGCAGGAGAATACAAGTTCCTAGGCTCGGTTCCTGGCCTGCCTGTGAGATGGACTGTGTACTTATTTCATGGCAGGTGCAGGTCACCATCACGGCGGGTCCCTAGAAGGATGAGATAAGGTTTCTGTCTCCAGGGAGCAAGCAGCTCATGAGCCCGGAGCTGGAGGCATGAACGGCACAGTTCCCAGCTTTAAATGGGTGCCGTAAGTTTCATGTTCATCATCAAACCAGGTGATAGGCATTTCCATTTTGCACAGGAGCAAACAAGCTCAGAGAGGCTTAGCAGTCAATAGGAGAATTGAAACCACGGCTGTCCTGGCTGTGCCGCTTTCTGGCCTGTATCCCCTTCTGGTGGGCTCCTTTTGGCATCCGGCTAAGCCAGAACCTCACAGTTGCCCTCACACGGAGAATCCCACCTACATATCCCTTTAAAGAACTCTAGCACAAGGCACCAAGAATATGGAAACACAAAGGTTCAAGTTAAAGGGCTGTTCGTTATTCTGCTATTATATAATAATCATTATTATTTTCACATTGTCTTGCAACATCGCAGAGAGAATGAATGGTGGTTTCACTTATTTGGCAAAATCCCAGAAGACTCAATAAATAAGCAAGGTAGTTCCTAGGGTGTACCGAGCCGTTACATAGATCGTCGTTTTCACCTGTAGCTCAGCCACGCAAAGAAGGAAGGCTCCAGTGCGATTCCATCGCTGGCAGCTGTTCCCAGCGATGGTGGTGGGTTAGTGTGGGGCCCCCCCCCTGTCATTTAAGAGCATGTCTGCCTCCACCCCAGGGAAGAGCCAAAGGTTATGGACTGGAGTCTCCTGAGACCCCAACCTATCCTTTCAAATGTGAGCTCAAGGCTGACAAAGAAGATCACTTGTAATGAGCACCAGCGAACAACGGTCCCCTCTGGGCTGGTGCAAGGGACAAACTGCACACTGTTGGGGCGGAGGCAATGGACTCCACAGGCAGACCGGTTCGAGGAACGCTGTCGCCTTTGGACATGTCTGTGCAGCCAAGGGTGTCCCCCCCATCACCCCCGGGGGGGGGGGGTTGTAGTAATGCTGCTGCTTGTGGTTTTACTGGCTGACGCCGCGAGTGGGCAGCACTGAGTAGCTGTGGGGTCAAAGCATGAAGCGAGGATGTGAAGCCCTTCAGTCGATGGGGAAAGTGACCTGGCCCTGCAGGTGACACGAGGTTCCACAGAGAAAAAGTAAAACTTGATGCTGTCTAAAGTGCTGACAACGACGATTTTGATGATGAAGAATAAAGCTCCCGTAGAGAAACTAAGGAGCGACTGCCGCTGGAAGGACACAAAGCACCGGACCAGAATGGAAAAGATGCGAACCCATCAGCACCAAGAGCCCAATCCTTCAACAGCCAAAGAAGCAGGTAGAAACCCCAGATTCACCCAAAAGACCTGGTTCTGTAGAAGCTGGTAAAGCAAACAGGCAAGCGAATCCGGAAAAGGGTGTTTCTCTCCCCAAAGCGGAAGCCCAATCCATCCCTTACGCGAAGAGCTCCCGCCAGATGACCAGCAGGAAGTCTATTTAGGAAAATGGCTTGAACAATTTGTTCAGATTAGAACGTCTGTCTGATGTCATTTCGGTAACAGTTGGTATCTGGCGGTCCTTCCTATCACAGTTTCCCTGCCATGTCTGATCAACGTTGTCCGGGTCCCTTTGCCAGAACGTGTTGTCCAAATGGCCTGTTTGGTCCTTGAAGATAGAAATCCGCTCCCGGGCTTGGTGCTACGTGGGTATGGGGCTGTCCGATGAGAGGACATTAGTAGAAGGGCAGGGAGATAAGGTAGCAGGTTGGGGGGATGAAAATACACTTGTGGAATCAACTACATTTTCAATAAAGTATACGTCTTTAAAGCACACACACAGTGCACATAGGGGACAGAGGAAACTAATGCACGGTGTGCAGAAGCATAGGATCCATACATCCGGTGTGTGAAAAACAGGCTGACCTCCTTTAGTCTCAGGACCAGTTCCTTTTGAGAGCGGAGAGTGAAGCAGGAGCAAGACCAGTGACCTGCCCCAGACCACACCCAGGGAGTAATTGACAGAGGTGCACCCCTCACCCAGCCGGGCCTGTGGAGTTGTTGGGCACCATGGGGTTGATTGTCAGCTCATAGCACCCTGTGTGACAGAGTAGAAAGGCTCCATAGGGGTTTCTAGGCTGTCACCTTTATGAGAGAAAATCACCAGGTCTCTCCTGACAGAGATACTGGGTGGGTTTGAACCGACAGCCTTCCGGTTCATGCTGACCACGAAAGAAAGTCAAGCCTACTCCCATTGAGTTGGTTCCAACTCATAGAGGCCCTGTGGCACAGAGGGGAACTGCTCCATAGGGCTTCCAAACCTGCCCATCTGTACAGGAGCTGACAGTCTTATCTTTCTCCCAAGGAGTGGCTGGTGGTCTTGGTGAAGCGCTCAATGCATGGTACTATGCCACCAACACTCCTCACGTCTCTAAAGACCAGGCGGCTGGCTGGAGCCTTGTTTGCTTCCTCCGGGAGGGCCCCCAAAGGCGGCTCTCACACTCCGAGCCTGGCTCCCTGCTATTTCCAGAGCGGACTCTCCATTGAGACCACCTTGCCTGGTGTCCTTCCGTGAGCCCTCTGTGAGTCCTCCCGGATCCGCCAGTACCCTCCATGTTGTGCTGGCAGGTCACCATGATTCAAGCGAACATCACTGCACATTTAGGATACCAGGGGTCAGAAGGAGGAGCCCCTTAAGGGACAGCTCCGTCTTCTATCTTTGCTGTGATAACGGGGTCCCAGAACACCCCACTAGGGCTAGGCTCCTGCCTCCTTTCCAATTCAGCCACATAGACATGAGGGGCTTCCCTGCCCCAGCACCTCCCCTACTGGCACGTTCTGCGAGGTTGGTTTTTAGGAGAAGCAGACACCACTGGTTACGTAAAGATGAGGGCAAAATGCATCTGGAAGGGAGAGCAGGGGAGACGAAGCACGAATCCAGGACAAAGAGTCCTCAGAGGCTGGCGGGAGAAAATAATGGGGGTGCTGGAAGTTTCTAATGTGCGATTGCTTAAGCTGAGTGGTGCGAGCCTCATCACAATGTCCCTGTAGCTCCCATTTATGCTAAAGGCATATTTGCACGGATATCAGAGAGTTCATAAGACAGGCCAAGAATTTAATTCAAAGCCAGAGTTCACCAGGCTGTAATGATGAGTTGCTGTCTCTAGCGGCTTTGAGGGGGCTTCAGGGCGTGTGCTCAGCAACCGTGTAAGGGGCCGGCCGGGGCAGTGAGTTTCAATTGAAGGCTGGCTGAGATATAAACACAAAGGGATGGGGCACACTCCCCCAGGGACAGGAACACAAACGACAGAGACCATCAGAGAACCAGCCCAGGCTGTGTCCAGGTGCCCAGAGAGCTGGCTCCTGAGCCCAGAGGGGATGTGCATTTGTAGAATTGGGTGTTGGGGTTGGGGGAGGCCAGGGAGGATGCCCTTAGAACTCCAGCTGGCTACCTGCCAATTTCCGAGGAAATAAGATGTGCAGGAGCATCCGGGTCCCAGGTACAGTAGGATGGCACTGGTCAGCATGGCCCAGCTCAAGAGTCGCGTGGATGCCCTGAAGTGGCCAAGGTGGCCCTCCCAGGTTCTGATGAGCCTGGGTGCTGGCTCTCGGCTCAGATGGGCTGAGCAGGGGAGGCTTCACGTGGAGGGAGGGCTGGGGACGTGCTGAATGAGGCTGTCCCCAGGAGCGGGTGGAGCGACTGCCCTTGAGCGAGTGAATCTGAGTGGGCAAGGCTGACAGCCAGAGCAGGGGCCGCGGTGCCCTAGACAGGGAACCCCTAGAGACAAGTCCCCCCGGACCAGCACTGTGCGGAGCAGCTGTGAGACCAAAACCTAGAGTCCCCAAGGAACCAGTGGCGAGGGACCAGCGTATTCCCTCAGGGCCGTGGGTGGGGAGCAGGGGCCAAGCCCCTGACCTTGGGGGGCATGAGCAGGGGTGGTGACCTGGGCCTGGGGCCATAGGAAGGGCAGAGGGGAGCCTAAGGGTTGCAGGCCTTGTCCTGTCTTTCAAATGCCAAAACATCTTACCCCGACAGTCCCTTTGGTGCCGCGCCAGAAGTCAGGAGCAGAGACGTGAGTTGCCCGAGGTTATCCGGAATGCTGCAGGCAGAGGTGGGATTGGGCCATCACGCCTCACGCCACCTGGGGCGGGTTCTTCTGGTCTGTTCTTTGAACCCGTGCAGAAGGCATTTATGCCTGTGTGTTGCTACCACTGGCCTCCTATTCACCTCAACCCCTCCCCAGGCCCTAGAGGGCCCTGGAAGGACACTCGGCTTCCTTGCTCAGTGCCTTTATTGACTCAGAGAAGGGGGGAAAAGCAAGGTTTTAGTAAAAGCGGAAACATCTTGAGGGGCTGTGAGGCATCTTGCTGGCCTTTGTCTGGGAAATGCTGAGTCTCTTTGTGCCAGAAAAGCTTCCCGAATGGCTGACAGCGTCTGGGAGGATCTAGTTGATCCGTGGAGCCCTTTGGAGGAATCGTCCAACTTCAGAGTCCTTCAGCGTTCAAATGACTAGCAAGGTCTAGGAAGGACTGTGCTAGCCATTGCCCGGATGGAGGGACAGACACCGGTCTCCTCTTCACGCAGGACCCCCTCAGCCACCAACCCCCCAATCTCTCAGGGCTGGGACCTTCATTCCTCCTCATGCTCTCCCCCCACCCTTGTGCCCAGGGCTGCCACCCAGCCAGCCTCCTGCAGTCTTCTTTTCCTTAAGCAGGAGACTTTTAAGAACGGAAACACTGCCTCATCTTTGGGCTCTCGCCCTGCTTGTCCGATGCTGTTGCTGCCCATGCACTGAGGCTTGCCAAGGTCTGTCTGGAAGCCCAAGGATCATGTCCACTGCCCCGTGTCCACCCCCTTCCTGGGGCTGTGTGAGCAAACCTGCCGATGGCGGAAGCCAGGCACCTGCTCTTCTCTCCCAGGTCGGATGCCATGAATGCTAAGGCTGATGGTGACAGTCTCTGGAGCTATGGGCGGTGCTGTGTGAACCGTTTTCATGTGTGGCTGGAGCTCTCAGACGTTGGCACGGTTCTCAGCATGTGGAAGTCACTCCGTAGATGGTGACTGAGCAGAGGGATGGTCATCACTATGAAGTTATGTCCTGGGGCCCATGGAGTGTGGAAGGCCCCTGGCGTAGGTCAAGTGGATTGTGTATGAAATAGCATGCACTTTCTTAGGAAGAGACACCACATGGCTCATTAATGGTGTCTTGAAACCACTGCTCTGGGGACGGGGCAGCCAGGGTCATTTTGGATATCGGGAGAAAGGAAAGAAATGGAAGTTGGCTATCTGTCCCAAGTTGGATTCTTGGGAGTTCGGTGTGCCCAATGAGATCCAAACTTATGGAAAAGTGTTGGGGAAACGGGCAGGGTTCAAGGAGAATTCGGGCTGGAATGGAGGCCCGGCAGCAAGTCCAGCCAACTCTGAAGCTTGGAGCTTCAGAAGGTAGAGCTCTGGAGCGAGAAAGCTCTATCAACCTTGTTGCATGTTAGTCAAATAGGCTGGGCTTTCGCTCCCGCTCAAAGGGACGTTGCCCGTGGGTTGGGCCCGGAAAGGTCGGGCCAGGTGGCTCTTTGGAGCTGAGAGGCCCCCTGATGGGGCTGACAGCAGAAAGCGTTCTCGGAAGAAGGGCAAGAAGTCCTTCCCTGAAGAAGATCTGGGTGACGTGTCCCCAAGGCCACCTCAGTATCTCTGAGCTTGGGAAAGTAGTGGAGATTCAACAGTGCCCACTCACCCATCCACCCACTTCGTGCTGTTGTGCGTCAGGTCACTGTGAGTTGAAAGGGACTCGGGGGCACCTAACAAGCAAACATGTCCCATGTGCCAACCCGCTGATGTAAGTACTTGTCATCAAAGGGGGCACGTGGCAAGAATCTGCTGCAAGACCCAGTCACATCAGCGAACCCTTAGGGCACGAAGTTGCTGACATGGAGGCAGGTGCCAAGAATGATTGGAGGGCACCAGAGAATGGCACTGAGTCTTCCTGGGGCCAGATGAGTGAGTCTCGAACGAGCTGAGAAGGCAGAGAAAGGAGTGGGTGAAGGGCATGGGGAAGGCTTCCAAAAGGGGAAGGCTTCCTCCCAGGTTTGGGAGAGTTTCAGTGTGGACAGAGTAGGTCAGTCACGAGGTGATAGGGAGATGGGGCTAAGATGCTACATGATCTTGAATGTTACGTTGTAGGCTCGGTTCCACCAGCAATGGGGAGTCACTGGTGATTTTTTAAAAAAAAGAAGATTGGAATAAAAACATCTGCATTTTAGGAAGTCGCTTCTGACTTATGAGTGGCAGGATCAGGCATGTTCTGAGGGGCCCTAGCGTCCTGAACCAAAGCTAGCTTCCCCCCATGAGGGGCGCTCCTCTGAGATGACATTCCGTTCTAGTACAGAGGCCATTCTAGTTTGGGTCATGTGAACTTCTCTGAGCAACGGTTTGCTCCCCTAATGTATCAGAACCTTCCACTTCCCATCAAATTCTATATTTCTGTGCATTTCATTGCCACCCTGGATGCCTTAGGTCCCTGCGTATCAGCCTACTGTCTTGGGAGGCCAATCACAATCTTCTAAGGTGCCCCTCCATTTGATGCCAACCTCATTCTCTTTTTCCTGCTCTGACGCAGTGCATCCTACCCTGTGAGCAGCATCTCTGGTCTGCCAGGAGTGACCCTCTGATTCTCCAGTCCAGGAATCTGGAAAACTGGCTATGGGACTCAAGAGAGCCCCAGGTGATCAGGACCGACCTTCAGGAGATCAAAGGAGAGCCTTGCCCACAACTCCCCAGGTCCCACAGTGGATCCCAGCCACATGGTTCTTGTCCAAGTGTCATGGACAAGGCTGCCGGATATATGGCCCCCCTAAGAATAGCAGCCTCATAAAGCGAGGTCTACCAGAACATTCCGGAGCTGAAAGGACAAAGCTTGCGTCCTTGGAGGAGCAAACGTTGGGCTGTCGGTTCCATAAGAGGCTGTGGGTTGAGGTAGAGGACCCTTCAGCCAGGACATATTAGGAGGAGGATTCCAGCCCCTTTCCTTAGAGAAGCGGTCCTCCGCCTTCCTCACGCCGGGTGCAACCCTTTCATACAGTGCCTCATGGGGGGGGGGACCCCAACTGTCAAATTATTTTCATTGCTGCTTCATCACTGTCATTTGGCTACTGTTAGGAATCATCATGTAAATATCTAGTAGGCAGGATGTATTTTCATTGTTACAAATTGAACATCATGAAATCATAGGGATGAATCACAAAACAATATGTCATTCTATATTGTGAAATATTTATTTCTAATGATAAATACATGACATTTTGTCTTGAAGCATGGTGTAGCATGGGTAACAGTCTTCATGCCGGGTACTCGTAGATGGGCGTATCTGCATGTGGGCGACCCGCCTGGAGATGGATAGAGGAGCGGTGTCTCGGTTCCTAAGACCATTGGAAACATGTGTTTTCTGATAGTCTTAGGTGACCCCTGTGAAAGGGTCATTCGACCCCCAAAGGGGTTGCGACCCACAGGGTGAGAACCGCTGCCTTAGACGATCTGTACAGGTGAAGCATCATGACAGAGACAGAAGGTGGGAACATCCCCTTGATACCATCTCCAAACAGAGCACTCCTGCTTCTACTGCTCCCTGGAGAAAGGACCCGAAGCACAGATCCACCCAAGGGGCACTGCATAAATCCCCATGGATGGAATGACCCACATCGGGATAGGGGCAACCAAAGGGCCTTCCTGTAGGTGTTTACGGGCAAAGAATCTTCAGAGGCCACGAGCCCAGGCCTTGGAGAGCAAGGCCCTATCACCTGTGGTTGCTCTAGTGCAGTGTTTTCCAGAGCGGTGATACTGTCCCATGGGGGTACTGGAATGATCCCGGGAGTGGGGGTAGGGCGGAAAAACAGATACTTAATCTGGAATTGTGGGCTATAGTACAAAGGCTTTCCATTGCCAGAGGCTGCTGAGTAGCTAGCTAGGCGTTATGCCAAGTCAGTGTGGGAACCTGTGTTCTAGTGGATGGCAAACAAGGGTGAGCAGAAGGAAGCATCCAAGAAACCAGTTCCTCTTCAGTCCCCTCCTCAGAGATCCTGGGAGTCAACCAGGAGTGCTGGGAAAGGCTGAGAGGTGTAATGAAAACCCAGTTGTTTCCATTCTGTGATGTTGGACAGGAAGGTTAGATATCAATGCGGGAAGGGTCTAGCACGGCGGTTCTCCACCTGTGGGTCGCGACCCCTTTGGGGTCGAATGACCCTTTCACAGGGATTGACTGATTCATAACAGTAGCAAAATGACATTGATGAAGTAGCAACAAAAATAATTTTATGGTTGGGGGTCACCACCACATGAGGAACTGTATGAAAGGGTGGTGGCATTAGGAAGGTTGAGAACCACTGGTCTAGCATAAGATAGCAGAAAATAACCACCACCATCATTTATCAAGAGATGCCATATGCCAGGCACCTGGTACTTTGCATACTTCATTTATTCTTCATAGCAAAGAATAAGTAACCCTGCTGGAAATAACTTCCAAGTAGTTATTAGGATGTCCATACTACACAGGAGAAAATGGAGTCACAAAGAGGTCAGGAGACTTGCCTAAGGCCACATAGTAAGTAGCAGTGCCAGGATTCTAGCCCAGGTCTGCCTGACACCAGAGCCCATGTTGCTTGCCCTTCGGTCTATAACCTTGAACTGTGGGATATTGGTGAGCATAGTCCCGGGGTTCCACAGCCACTTCAGTCTCACCAGTCTGCCAGGGCACCTAGGTAAGAAACACAAGAACATGCCCCTTTTCCCAACCCCTGTTTCTGGTATACCTGGGAAGGCGACGGTCTTTCAAGTCCCTGAGCATGTTGGAGGACAAAGGCAGAGTTCATTTCACCAGCCAGAGAGCCTGGAAGCATGGGGCCCGTGGGCCTTGTTGGGTTGTTGGACTGTTGGAATTCAAGCTCCAAAGGATGTCCAAGCTGGAAGGGGCCTTAGAGATGAACAAGCTCCCATCACGTGACAGGTGAGAACACCAAGGTCCAGGAGGAAGGGCTAAATGTCCCAAAGTCATAGAGCTAGTTAGAAACATTGCTTGCGCATGACTGCGTGTGTGTGTGCGCACACTCGTGGCATTGATGTCACTCCTAATTCTGAGGGCCTATGAATAAGGTTGGAGTCTTTGTCTAGACCCAGAGAGGTAGCCTACAAACCAAGGCCCGCCAACAAAGAAAGGCGTATTTCATTTGGTCTTAATGGGAGTGGTGTTAGTGCTTACACAGTGGGCTGTGATCCGCAAAGGCATCCGTTGAAAACCACCAGCCGTTACGTGGGGGAAAACGGGACTTTCTACTCCATTAAAGAGTTACAGTCTTGGAGACCCACAGGGGCAGTTCTATCCTATGCGATCGGGTCCCTATGAGTCGGCAGCGATGGAATGGCAATGACTTGGGAGTTTATTTGGAGCAAAGTGATCTTGGGGAAAACGCTGTAGGAAGTGGGGAAGTGAGACGAAGAAGAGAAAGAAGTCCATACAGGGCTCATTAATGACCGGGTCGTTGTTTGGGTAGTGCTCGGGAGATGGTGTCATCAGTGCCTCAGAACGGTCTATCTGAGGGACAAGGAAGCTGGGGTACTCACTCGCCAACCCTCATCACCATTGGCTGAGCACCATGGTGGAGGGCCGTCGACTCTTACCAAGTATTGCCCAGCAATTAAAGAAAGCAAAGGCAGCCCTGAGCAACGACTGGGGAGAATCTTTTGGTCTGAAGAGGCCCTGGGCGTCCGTGCCAGAGACATTCTGGAGAAGAGATGGGTGGACTGAAGGCTGCCCTCCAGGCTCTGAGGGCAGACTGTGCGAGCGGCAGGAAAGGGCTATTTCCATGTGCCATGATGACAGAATGCCCATGTATGATAGCAAGAGACATCGAAGTGAAATTTAAGATGAGCTTTCTGGTGGCACTAGTGAGAAAGCACCCCTAAGCTAGCTAGAGCCCCATGCAGCTTGGGTTGGGGGCCCCACAGGAAATGGTGGGGCAGGGAAATACTGAAGTGGTAATGAGGGTTTCCTTAGGGTGCTGGAGGCTCCCTATTATTGGGGCTGGTTAATGGGCTGTCCTATATTTGAGAGAGGGAGCAGGGGGCTACTGAGAAAATGGATTGGAACAGAATAAAGGAGGACCTCTCCCGCCATCTCTGGCCATTCTAGTGCCAGGCATAGGAAGAATGCCCCTCTTCATCCAAAGGCCGGGTGGATGCCACAGGAGGAATTCTTTCCTCTGGCGGGATCCGTGCATCTTCCTTGGAGGATAGTCTTGGAAGAGAAAGGCCCGAAAGCCGCCCTCCCCTCGGGGGTCAATTACCTGGGCCCCATGCTCTTCATCTGTATAAAGGCGAGGCTGGGCGGCTGGACTAGATACACTTAGGGCTCAATTTAGCCCTGACCTCCTGTCATTGCCCACCATGGAGACAGACCCTCATGGTGGCCTGTAAGTTCTGTTTAGCACGTTCCTCGCAGCCTGTGTGTATTGAGCATTCACTGTTTGCCTGACACTGTGTTGGGCGCTCAATGGGGAGAGGAGAGTGAAGCAGAGGGCAGGCTCTGGCCTCTGGGAGGGTAGAAGATGGGAGAAATAAGAGCTATTGCTTATTGAGCTTACTTACTCTGTGCCAGGCACTGTGCTAAACACGGGAAGCATATCGACTGACTCCTTCCCTGCACCAGAACCAGAACCCCATCATACAGATGCAGAAACCAAGGTTCGGAGCAAAGGCAGCTGGATAAAGCCCATGCAGTAGTAGAGCCTGGATTCGAACCCACACTGTTAACCAAGATGCCTCACCCCTATATGAAATAGGCAGGGACTCTCCAAGGACAGGTCTGCGTGGTGTAGGAGAGTGGGCAGTGGAAGCCAGAGTCATCCAGGAAAACTTTGTGGAGGAGACAGCTTGGTACTCATCATTGAGGGAGGGATAGAGCTTGGGGAGCGGTTGGAGAGGGAAGCAGCCAACAAACACCCCTGCGCCCCACCCGGCAGGCTGGAATGTGGGGTTTCCAGGTAGTGCTCTGAGAGCAGGCAGGTGGGCAGCTACATGGGAGGCTAATGAGAGGAAAGGAAGGGCCAGAGAAGAGCAGACTCTTGTCCAGACCCATCCAGGCAACCTCCATACCCCTCTGCAAGCCCAGCCACTGTGGAGCAGCTTGAGTTCCACGCAGGCTGGCAGCCCCCTAAGCTGTCTCAGCATGCGTCAGCTTCCTCCGGCCACTTATCATGACAATCCTCAGTGCAGAGAGAGAGCAGTGAAGTGAGCAGGCACTGCTTTGAGGACTCGAACGTAAGCCTTCCACCTCCTTCGGAGAGAAGGGACCGTTACTAGGCCTGTTCTGCAGCTATGGAAACAGGGGTGTGGTGTCACGAAGCAATATGTTCAGGTCAGAGCCCAGGCTCGGACCCAGAGTCCGTACTTCGAGTCTATACCGCTTCCAAGCCGAGACGCAAGGACCCTGGCCATAGAAGCCCCTCCCTCTGCAAGTTCAGGTTCTCCTCCTTGTCCCAGCCCCCACCCCCCACCCCTGGGCTTCTCTACAAGGATGGCCTCCCTCTGAAGGGCACGGAGGCAGATGCCCACCAGCACCATCCCTAGAAAAGCCCACTGCCCAGCCTCCCCAACCCCTACACCCACATGCACCCCCTCCCCGCTCCCCCAACCGAGCACCGTTGCCTTTTGTTCACAGTGACGGCTCCTGTGCCCAGGCCGGTGGGGGCATGGAGGACTCCGTGGTGGCAGCGGCGGCGGTGGCAGCCGGCAGACCCAGTGCCCATGCCCCGAAGGCTCAAGCCCAGGAGCTGCAGGAGGAGGAGGAGCGGCCTGGGGCAGGGGGTGCCTCCCCTCGGGCTGGCCCCCAGCGCGCGGCCTCCCCCCGCCAGCAGCAGCCTGCCCTGGCGACGGCGCTCTGCTCCCACACCCCTGGCACCTCCGATTACGAACTCTCCCTTGACCTAAAGAATAAACAGGTACCCAGGGCCTCCAGGGGGGGCGGCGAGGGTGGGGAGGGGCTGTCCAGGGTACCAGGGATCTCCCTGTCTGGGCCCACCCTTGCTGTAGGCACCCCTCTTTTGTCTCTAGTGCTCCCCATTTGAATCACTCCCTCTGCCCTCCCCGGGGCCCAGTCCCTGGGGACCCAGCCCAGGCCGCTGCCTGACTCCGTCAGGGCTGTCCATGGCAGGGTCCCGTGAACCTTGCAGTGTCAGGCCCTATACAGCGATCCCAAACTGGCCCACAAACCACTAGCACATGGTCCTTGGTTCTCTGGGAGAGTGCTCACATCCATCCTACTCCAGGCTGAAAGAGAGAACCCAACATATGCCCACCCGAGGGTAAGCCCCATGCCTGGGCACACTCAAACTCAGGTGAAGCACAAGGACAGTGGGTTCCTTTAAGGGGTGGGGGTAGGGGGGAGATTTCTCCAGAGTAGCCCAGATTGGGGTGGGAAGGATGGTCTAGCTCCCATGAGGGGGTCCTAGACTTTCTCCTTCCATTCTGGGAAGCAGGAGGGGAAAGTGGCCAGGCCTAGGGGTCCCCATTAAACCCAGAGAAAAAGGAAGGTCCTGCTAGGATTTGGTGCTCTGTGTTAGGCATTGTGCGACTAACCTGAAGATCAGGGGTTCGAAACCACCAGCTACCGTGCTGGAGAAAGACGGGGCTGTCTGCTCCTATACAGAGGTTCCGTTCTGCAAACCCTAGATAGGACCATTTGAGTCAGGATTGACTTGATGACAGTAGGTTTGTTTCTTTTAAATTTATTCTAGTGTTTTGACTTGGTAGACAATTAGGAAACCCGGAGGAAGGGTGTGTGTGTGTGTGTGTGTGTGTGTGTGTGTGTGTGTGTGTTGCGCACATGCGTGCACAGAGAAAGATGTGCCACTGTGGAGAAAGAACTTTGAACTTGGAGGTATAGACATGGCATCTAATTCTTGCTCTTCCGCTGTGACTTTGGGGATGCCAATTAAACACTCCAGGCGTTGGTTTCCTCCTCGGTGAAATTAGAAATCAGTCCTTGAACCGCCTCCAATATCTCATCTGGCTCTTGAAGGGGTAGACTCTAAAGAAGTATGCTTCAAGCACAGGGCAAGGTGGCTGCTGGGAAGACAAGCTGGTAAAAGTTCAGAGATCACCAAGACTGGGTTAAACCAAAGGAACTTCACATCTTTGGGCACTGATGCCAGCCTATCGGCCTGGGTCAGGGCCGGCTGTGGGCATCTGGCTTCCAGTAGAGCATTTGACAACATCTCCCATGGGCACCGTGTGGGCCCGATGGGCACGTGTGGCTTAGACAGGAGTATAATGGGGTGAGTGGTTCGCCAACAGAGTGATTCCAGGCCGGCTGAGTAGAGCGCTGTCCTTGGTCCTGCCCAGCTTGACCACGCTTGACAAAGCAGTGTTGCCCTTAGCAAACCTTCTGATGACAAAAATACCGTGAGGATAAAATCCTAGTTAAAGGAAGAGAAAGAAAGAAAGAAATTTAGTCAGGACAGAAAGGCGGTTCCAATGAAACGCGTGAAATGGAACAGAGGCATCTGCATTAGTGTTGAAAAGCCCACGGTGCTTGTATGAAATGAGTGGGCTTGGCCCTGGGAGAAAGGTTGTCTTAGCGTTCCACTTAGCTTTAAGCTTAAGATGCGCCACAGCCAGGGATGCGGCTGCCAAAGCAGTGAGTACAGCCTTCTGTGGCCTTCACCGAGGGTGACTGCCGCCCCTCCTCGACCTGTCAATCTGTTGTGGTGCTGTGGTGGCTTATATGTGGCCGCGATGCCGGGAGCTGTTACCTGGCATTTCCAATTCCTGCAAGGTCGCTCCAGGTCGAAAGCCACAGCAGAGCTACCAGACTAAGGCAGAGTAGGAAAAAAGGCCCGAGGATCTACTTGTGAAAAGTATCCGATGACAGTCCTATGGACCGCAGCAGAACATGTTGTCAGGAGAGGTTGATCAGCGCAGGAGGACGTTTTGCTTGGTGACATGGAAGGCGAATGAAGGGGAGGGTGATGGTCGGTCGGTGAGATGGGCAGGTGCAGTAGCCGCAGCAATGGACATGAGCGTGCCATTGGTCTCGAGGGGGGTGCGGGCCTGGGAAATTCAGTACCCTGTTGTGCGTGAGGTTGCCAGTGTGAGTCAGCGCCAGCCGATGGCAGCTGTCTGTCTGTTCTGGTGCCTATGTACCTGAAGCCCCTGGCATAAGGCAGCAGCTCAGGGACAACACTTGGCCGTGGCAGTGAGAGTCCCGAGGAGGGACGTCCTGGTGGGCTGGGGTCATGTGAAGACACTGCAGGCATCAAAGCAAGTTTTAAAATACAGAAGGGCTGGCATGTTAAAAATGAGTTATGCATAGTTTCTACTCTTCCCAGAACAATGAGTGGTGCCAATGTGGGAAAGCGGTCGGAGGGCAAGATTTCAGCCGAGTTGACAAGGAACCGGTACCATAGGGAAATCCTGGATGGCTGGAATACAGCAGTGTTGCGTGGTTGGTGGGCCAGGGGTGAGGCTCCTCCACATGACCCTGCTCCCTGAGGGTGGTGAACATCTCTCCGCCTCCCCCGGCTCCCCACTCCACCAGCATCTAGCTGATGTCATGGCCATGGTGAAAGTTCCCTGCGTGGGTCTGTTCTGAGTAAGCCTGGCTACCAAGAGGTATAAAAACACAGTCCCCCTCTGGCCCCAGAGAGATGGCAGCTCAACAGGAAGAGTATCCCTAGTACCTCAGAAAACCCCACCTACGGCTGGGAGTTAGGAGCAAGCAGGAGAGTTGACTTCACCCTAAGGGGCTGGGTACGTAGGATGTGGGGAAGGGAGAAGGCTTTGGGTCTGTGAATGTTTTTTATAGTGAACATAACCTTACTGGCTGGGGCGGCACAGCATCCCAGTAGCAGTGGGCACAGAAGGTGAGGATTAGCAGAGGGGTAAACCTCAGCCTTCAGCCTGAGTTCAGTTCAGGTCTGCGGAAAAGCTTATTGCCCCTGGCTCATGTATCTCCCCAAGTCAGACATGGGAGCAAGAGAGAAGATGGGGGAGCTGTTATTAAAAGCACAATGCACACTGACAAGAGACTGTGCTCTACTCAGGACAATGAGCTGTGTGACCTTGGGTGAGGGAGTTGCTGGATTTCTGTGGGCCCCCGTGGCCCCCGTGGATCTCTCTGGGCTTTGCACTTGCGGTTCCCTTTACAAGTGTCCGCTCTGCTCATCACTCCTCTACGTGACCTGGTCAGCCCTTCTCTCGCTCTAGGACTTGCCTTAGGCACATCTCCCTCCTCTCTGATAGCTCTCGCTGCCCTCCCAGGCCTGCAGGCAGGCCCTTCTGAGAGGGCCCAGGCATTCCTGCCAGAGCCCTCCAGCTCCGCACCATCAGTTCCTGCTGCACTGACCCCACTCCCCCCACCCTCACCCCACACCTTGAGGGTGGGGCCTGCAGCTTATTCCACATCCTATCTGTGTTAGTCTGGGTATTTTAGAGAAACATATCCACAGGAGCTCATGTATAAGAGAGAGTTTTATATAAAGATTAAGTGCACATCAAGAAAACGTCCCAACCCAGTGCTGCCCAAGCCCACAAGCCCAACATTAACCTTATTTCCGACACCAATCCACAAAGTCCTCCTCCATCTCACAAAACAGACACAATGATGCCGACTGCAGGAGGAAAGCCAAGTCAGTGAGCATGTAAGCATCTCACCGCTGGCAGGGGTCTCCACATGGCTGCTCCAGGACCCAGGGCTGCATCGGGGTAGGTGCATGTGGCCTCTCCTCTGGGATGTCTTGTAGGAAGTGAGCCTTGCCAGCTAAAGCAGGGAACTGGCTAAGGCAGCTGCATCCTGGTCTGACAAACACAAAGCAAAAGACCCAAGAACTATAAAGTCGAGGCTCACCAAGCCATTTATCTCTCTGCCTTCAATTAACCCCACATGTGTTTATCGGCCAGGTTGGCACCATAAGCTACCTACCTCACTATCCTTAGTGCCTATAACGGTGCCTGGTGCATAGAAGGTTCTTCATGGATGAAGAGGGGGCCTCATGACTTGGCAGTCTAAAGCAGGGTAGGAACAGGCATGAAGTGTGAGGCCAGAACCTGGCTGTGCATTTTTGTCTCTACATTTAGATCTCTGCAGAGCTGGGATTTAGGATTGTGTGATCCTGTGATCCCTGCCATTTGCATAGGATCTTATTGACCATGGACTGGGAAATCATTGTCTTCTTAACGCACTAACCTGCCAGTATCTTCAGTCAGCCAGTCCAGAAACCCAAGCCTCTTCCCTCTCACCCACTCCATCCATCGGCAGCTCCCACAGTTCCACCCTCGCCTGCCAGCCCCTGCCCCAGGCCAGGTCACTGCCCCCTTTTTCCTGAACCCCTGCAGAAGCCCGTGGTGCCCTTTCTGGAAAGCGGTACCCTCTCCAACTGATTCCCACACTGCGGTCGAGCTTTCTGGATAAAGTGCACAGCGGGTCAGGAGACTCCCCTGCTCAAAGCCCTCGGTGGCTCCCCACTGTATCCAGGAGGATGGCTTTTCCAGCGCTCCTCACCACCAGCACGCCTGCCCGCTCCTGCCTCAGCCCCATTCTTCTGCCTGGTTTCCTGTTCTCTGAATCTGTGTGCCAGCCTTGGCTCCTGGGTCTTTACTTCCTTTCGTGTCTTTGTTGGGAATACTCAGTCCCACCTCTCCCCCATCCACACTGCACCTGGTGATTTCCGCCCAGACCGTAGGGCTCGGCGCAGGCATCGCCACTGCCTGCCCACTCATTGGGCAAAGCCTGTGTCTTCCCCAAGGCCACCCGGGACCCCTCCAGGAGCCTGCTCACATTATAGTGCATGCGAGGAGCGAGCACAGAGTGGGTCCAGAGTCCTGTACTAGATACTGCCCTGGCCTTGCCCACGGATGTCTTCCCGCCTCCAGCACAGGTGTGGGTGCGTAGCAATACTCAGTGATGAGCGAACACAGCCATGAATGAGCAAGCAAAGGAGTGAGTGACTGCGCCCACCCCTGAGCATCCCTGTTCTCCGGGTGATGCTGGAAGCACAGCCTGGGGACGGGGGAGGGGATGGGCGAGACGGAATAGACCACCTTCTCTCCCTCTCAAGTCTTCTTGAAGGGCCAGCTGAGAAAGGAGGCTGTAGAAAGGATAGGAAGTCCCCAGATGCCAAATTCATTCGGGCTCCCCAGGCACTTTGCACCCTGTGGCTGAGCAGACCCACTGGTGCCCATGTGGCTGCCCCAATACACAGCTCTCGGCACTATCCCAGGAGTCCCTGTGGCCCCGGGCTGCTCCTCGGGAGAAAGCTGAGTCTCAGAAGCCCTCCGGAAGGCTGCTGTGAGTTGCAGTGAACTTGACGTCAGTGGGGTTTTCTGTGTGCTTCCAACCCCCCAGAGGCCATTGGGATGTGGTCCGTAACACCTGACCCTGTTGTCCAGGCCAGAATCCTAGAGGGTAGCTCTGTCTCCCTCTGAGAGCAGCCCCTGCCCCACGGGGCCCCCACCCAGCCTCAGGACCCATGGGCAGCTCTTCAGGGAGAAGTCGCGGCAGTGTTTCCAAGTCACTTTCCCTTTTGGGGTCTGTTTCCTCATTTTCGAAATGAGGTGCTGTCCCACGGCGTCACAAAGACTCCTTCTAATTCTAGCGGTGAGATTTCCGCCAGGGGTGGTGTGGAGGGCGCCGGGGACCCGGTCTACCGAGGATGGTGCTGAAGGCAAGGCACATTGGGAGGCGTCCCTCAGCTCAGCTCCTCACCCCATTCAGTGAAGGTTATTACTCCATTGCCGTTCTGTCCCAGTCCCGGTGGTCCAAACGGCCTGGGCTCTGTCCTCCAGGAGCTCACAGTGTGGACAGTGGACAAGCAACCCACCTGTACTAGCCAGCTCTAAGCCCATGCCAGGCACAGGGCTCGCATTTTCCCACATGAGACCTGATCTCTGCATGCCTGCGGGATAGGCACTATGACTCTCTGCCGCTGGGGAATGAGAAGACCGTGGAGCCCCAGGAACCCCACTAGGAAGGAGTGCGGCGCCCACTTGGACTCCACGGTGCATGACTTTTACCCAGCGCCTTCGTCCGGCTCCTGCCATCCCAGGGCGGGCACAGAGGCATGGAGCTTTGGGGAGGGTTTCCATGCAGGTGTCCTGGAGTGGGGCTGTAGCAGAGACCTAGAAGCTGCTGAGCCACAGAGCGCCTGTCCTGGCTGCAGTCAGGAGCAGTTCCCTCCTGCTAGGCCGACTCCAGGGTTCTGCCTGGGGGAGCACGCAGCACACAGAGAAGACACAAGGCAACCCAAACCGCTCCTGCTGGGCCTCGGAGCCTCTCTAAAGCTCCTCCCCTTCCTTGGACCCCCCTGCTCCCCAGATTAACCTCAGGATGTGCCTTGCCACGTCCCAGAGACCTCTTAATGTGGAGTTGCTTTAATGTCCTTCAGTGCCCTGGATCGAGAAACCTCAGGTCAGAGGAAATCCTTTGCTCACATTTTGGAACACCCCCCCCCCCCCCACACACACACACATACACACCAAGTCTGGCTACCCTAGGTTCCCCAGCGCTCGGCTGGGGTCCCCCTCCGTGCGCTGCTCTTCCTCCCACACTCTGACTTGGCCGCCAGCTCTCATCAGCTCTCATCAGGCTCAGCCTCTGCAGCAACCTGAAAAGAGGGAGCATGTTCTAATTAACACTGAGAGGCTCATTAGAGAGCCCGAGCCCCCAGCCCCCTCCACGGCTGTTCCTGGCAGAAGCTGAAAGATGGCTCTCTTGGGAGGAAGCGAGGCCACAATTACCCATGATTCATGGGGTTTTGAAAGAAGTGAGCTGAGCTGCTCCCTGGGCAGCCAGGCCCAGAGACCGTGCCTCCCCGGAGCCCTCCCTTCCCTCCCACATCCCCTCTCAGCATTCTGGCCTTAGTTGGGAGGGTGGGGAGAGAGGTGGATGGTGGGACTTGGCCAAGGGGGTGGAGCACTGCCAATACCCAAGTCCTAAGAGATTCTAGGGGAAAAGAAGAGATGGGCACTCAGTTCCACACCCAGATCCCGAAGGGAGCCTGGGGTCGTCTCTCCCCTGGGGCACGGAGAGCGTTCGATTTAGTTCAGTGTGACACATATGTATTAAACCCAAGCATGGGCTGAATGGCACAGTGGTAGGCCAACGGCTGCAGAAATAGCTCCTCCTCTCTCGCCTGTGCAGTGCAGGCTGAGTGCTGGATGGCTTCTCATCAGGAGGGTGGCAGTGAGCACAGGGGGTGGGTTGCAGAGCACGGGAAGGAAGTGGTGGGGGTGGGGCCCTGCAGGCTGGGCATGCAGCAGGCAGAGGCTGGGGTGCTGCGAGATGGTGGTGCTGAACTGATTGGAACAAATGGGGATGATGCAAGAATGGAATGCAAATGCCACTCAGCAGTTGTTCCGTGCCAGACACCGCTGGATGCCATACGTGCGTACGTGCGTAAGATGTGTCCGATGTCTCAGAGAGCTTATGCTCTGTTGGAGCCTGGGGGACAGAGGGAGGAGGATGGGCTCGGAAAATATCACAAAGGTCTTGAAGAGAACCAGGGGTCAAAAGAGAAGTGGGAGTTCATATCTGCCATGGGGCCTCAAGACAGGGACACCCCATTGGGTTGGAGAATGGAGAAGGCTTCATCGAGATGGGTCTAGAACCGTGGTTCTCAACCTGTGGGTCAAAGACCCCTTTGGGGGTTGAACGACCCTTTCACAGGGGTCACCCAATTTATAACAGTAGCGAAATGACAGTGATGAAGTAGTAACCAAAATAATGTTATGGTTGGGGTCATCACCACATGAGGAACTGTTTGAAAGGGTCGTGGCGTTGGGAAGGTTGAGAACCACTGGTCTAGAAGGACAGAGAGCTGTGTCCAGGCGAATGGGGAGAACCTTTATCTGGAAGGAAGGGTGACAGGAATGGGAGTGGAGAGGAGCAGGCAATGTGAATAGGCTGAGCACCTGCACAGAGCAGGAGAGCTGTGTGTGTGAGTGTGTGTGTGTGTGAGTGTGTGTGTATGTGTGTGTGAGTGTGTGAGTGTGTGTGAGTGTATGTGTGTGTGTATGTGTGTGTGAGTGTGTGTGAGTGTGTGTGTGAGTGTGTGTCTGTGTGTGTGAGTGTGTGAGTGTGTGTGTGAGTGTGTGAGTGTGTGTGTGAGTGTGTGAGTGTGAGTGTGTGTGTCTGTGTGTGTGTGAGTGTGAGTGTGTGTGTGTGTGTGTGTGTGTGTGTGTGTGTGTGGCAGTCAGGGAAACGGCAGACAGTTGAGCTGATATGTAATGTAGACTTTGGGTAGTAGTAAAGCCTAGGAGGTAGGCTGGGCCACAGTGTTCAGGGTTGGAATGCCAAAAGGAAGTATTTATACTTATTTTGAGCTATGTCCCCGAGAGCTTGAAGCCTGTGTTTACACCTGCACTTTGAGAGCATCGATCAGGGCAGTAGAGGGTGAGGTGGCTGGTGGAAGTGAGAAGGAAACAGAAAGCCAGAGAGGAGGCTCCTGGAGTGACCCAAGTAAGAGAAGATCCAAGTAAAATAAGGGAGAGGACCCCCCCCCCCCCACGGTGACAGTGTGGTGAAAGGGTCAGCGTGACTGCACAAGGCAAGGTCTTGGGGAAGGAGTTTCTGTAGGACTTATGGTAGATAAACACAGCGAACAGGGGCAAAGGGGGGTTGCAAGGACAAACGCAAGGCTCCCTGCCTAGGTGGCAGAAGGAGCAAGGTGCTGATGGGCAGTGCAGAGAGTCACCGAGAGAGCTCGTTTGGGCAAGGTAGACAAAGACAATGGCTTCATCTAGGTGGATCGAAGGGTCCTATTGAAAATTCAGGCCTAGGGATCAAGGTCAGGAATGGAGATTTTGCAGGTTATTCACATCATCATTGTCGTTATCGTCAAAGAGCTACCACCTTTTGAACACCTACGACAGGCCAGGGGCTACAGGCAAGAATTTTAGTCTTCACAGCACCACGGAGGGAGAGGAGATGGGATTAGCCTCATGTAACACACAAGGAAACAGAGGGTCAGAGAGTTAAGAAACCAGGGCCCAAAGACAAGCAGCGAAGAAGCAGCCAGCGTGGAACTCCCAGTGTTCTTTGCAGCTCTGCCCATCAGCCCATTTAAGCAGAGTGACGGCTGCCAGCGGATGCGGTTCTCTGAGAGAACGTGAACAAGAAGCAAGGAGCCATTAACTTGGGGAACATCATGAGGGCCGGACAGCCCAAAAGGTGGTACCTGAGATTAGTCCCCCTTTATGAGTTAACTGTGAGCTGTCGGGGGCTGCTCTGGTGCATTCCAATGACATGGCAGTTGTGGAGAGGGATGTGCAGAAACAAACGGGGAAGGTCATCGGAGATGCAGCTATTGTTCTCGCCTCATCTGGAGCAAAGAAAAAAAAATGCTCATCTCAAGGACACAATTAGTTCAAGGAACTAATAAACCAGGCTAAGGGCAGAAAAACAAGACGGGAGCCTGGCCACTACTACCAACCTCTCTGATCAGGAGCCCAATAGAAAGTCCTGGACCGAGCAGGAGGATAATCTCAAACATCGTTCAAAATAACCCAAAAGACCCTACTTCCTGGTCTGACGGGGACTGTGGCCCTGAGACAGCATCTTTCAACCCTGTTCTGAACCTCCCTCCAGGGGCCACCTTTCAATCAAACAACAGACTGGCCTGTAAGGTGAACAGCACACCCACTCCTCAGAGAGATCAGCATATGAGACCCACGGGTCTAGAGGCAAAACCAAGTTCTGTCCCCAAAACAAAGTTCCGAAGGAGGAAAGGAAGGATGGACATAGGAACCCAGTGAGGAAGTGTGTGTGTGTGTGCGTGTGGGGGGGCACTATTTGATCAAAGAGATTGCCTGAAAGACAGTGCGTTAAAAATTGTCGAATGGAAAACCCAACTCTGCAAGCTTTCACTCAAACCATAATAAACCATTCAAATAAATAGTGAGGAATTTTAAAAGGGCACAAGGAAAATGTAAATGTGCAAGGTGGAAAATGAAAGGTGGAATCTACCAAACTTGTCACTAGCCCACTTCGGTAGTTTGTGGCCAGAATACAGGACGAAAGACCCAAAGGGGCGCTATCGGTTAAGGAGATGTACGGGAACCCTACCTGGGATGGGCCATGAGAGTCACGGAGAGGGTCAAGACAGCAAGAATGTCCAGAGCGACAGACAGGAGAGAGGAGGAAGGTTGAGGACGGAGCCCTGGGATGCAGGGATTAGAAGATGGCCGGCCACTTTCCTGAGAGCCATTTTGAAAGACCGGTGAGAGCCGAAGCCAGGAGTCTGGGCCTACGGGGTTGGATCCAGCATCCATTCATGGAATGAGACAGAGGGCATTGGGTACTCCTCTAAGGTGTTGTCTGGGAAAGAGAAAGAGATTGGGCCAGTGAGTCCAGTAGAACCTGGGGAGATCTGGGAGGGCCTGCAGGGGGTGAAGAGGGCCCAAGAGAAAGGTGGAGGTGGGAAATGCAAACAGGAGGGAATGAGAGGATGGAGTGAGCTCACTGAGGAGGCAGCAGGGAGATCCAGAAAGCTGCGGGCCAGATAAGGGAGGGGGGAGAGTCACAGAGACGAATTTGGAATGAATGCTTTCATTGATTTAATACGTAGTCATTGAAGGTCTACCATGTGCCGGGCCCTACCCAAGCATGGAAGATAAAGCAGTGAGTCAATGGGGTTATGGTCTGGGGGAGGGCTTGATTAGGCAGCTTTAAGAATTCAAAATCCAGTTTTTCCCTCTGCTTGCCTGAAGCATGGATATTGGCCAGCAGAAGGAACCTTCTGGAGTGATATCAACGAGCCTCTAGTCCCTATTCAAGAAGGAGACATGCCAGGGGGATGGATCCCATTACCATCCTCAGACGACAGGCTCATACACCTTCTTTCTGTTGCCAATTGCATCTCGGAACCTGAAAAAAGATGACCGTTGGGCCTGGAGTTTCTCCAGAGGTCTGAAGAGGCCAGGTGATGAGAAGTCCATGTGCGCTTAGGGAGGGATAAAAAGGTTATAGACAATAAGAGGAACGGGGTGGGGCAGTTAAGTAATCAGTACCACCTCCTCTATACTCCCCCCTTGAGACGCTTTTCTTCAGAACCAAGGCCAAAGGCCCATTTGCAGCCTCAGGGAACCTGCATGGAGACCAAGCGGAGTCACAGTGTTCTCTCCCTTCCAGAGTGATTTTGCAAAAATAGGAACAGAATATCTTTGCAGCGGACAACTGGGCCTCTCCGAATCTCCTGGGCGCCTGAAGCCACTGGCAGATCAGGGTACATGAGATAAAGTCCACCGTATCCACCTGGTAAAAGATCCCTCGTGAGGCAGTGCTTCAGCTCTCAGCTGGGAACGGAAAGGTTGAGGGTTCAAGCCTACCCGTTGCTCTGTGGGAGAATGATCTGGCTTCCATGAAGGTGCACAGCCTTGGAAATTCCATAGGGGCCATTGTCCCTCTGTCCTATAAGGTTTCAGTGAAGTTTATTCACCTGGGGTGTGGGCAGAATTTTGAGACGGTGTCGAGGTTTCTGCTCCCCTCACCCTCTGGTGTACGTACACATCCTGCATAATGCTCTCCTCGAGTGTGCGCAGGACTAGCGAATAGGGCGGACTTCATTCAGCCCTATGATTGCGCAACCAATTAGTTGACTTTGAGTTGATACAAAGGGAAATTGTCCTGGGAGACCTGGCCTAATCAGGCCAGCCCTTGAAAAGAAGCCGAGGTCCTCTCCATCAGAGAGAGCCTCTCCAAGTGGACACAAGGGAGAACCTCCCGTGGTGCGGTCAGGTGGCAGGGAACAGCAGGCAGACTCTGGGAACGGAGTCTCAGCCCTACAACTGCTCACAAAGGAGTTCTTCCACGTGGCCTGGCCTTGAAGAATGCCTAAAGGCCTCTACAATCAGAGGATTGTGACGCCACCAGGAGAGCTTGCTGCCTCCTGCTGAAGGGTTCACAGAAAGGGGGGAGAACCTCAGTGAGATCAGTTGACACCGTGGTTGCAACAATGGGCTCAAACAATAGCTATTGTGAAGCCACCACCACCACCTCCCCCACCAAAACCACCACCACCACCTCCACCACCAAAACCACCACCTCCACCTCTACCTCAACCTCCACCACCACCACCTCCACCACCAAAACCACCACCACCACCTCCCCCACCAAAACTACCACCACCACCTCCACCTCCACCACCAAAACCACCACCACCACCTCCCCCACCAAAACCACCACCACCACCTCCCCCACCAAAACTACCACCACCACCTCCACCTCCACCACCACCTCCACCACCTCCACCTCCACCACCTCCACCACCACCACCACCACCTCCACCTCCACCTCCACCACCTCCACCTCCACCACCACCACCACCACCTCCACCTCCACCACCACCACCACCTCCCCCACCAAAACCACCACCACCACCTCCACCTCCACCACCACCACCACCTTCCCCACCAAAACCACCACCACCTCCCCCACCTCCACCACCACCTCCACCACCTCCACCTCCACCACCTCCACCACCACCACCACCTCCCCCACCAAAACCACCACCACCACCTCTACCTCAACCTCCACCACCACCACCTCCACCACCAAAACCACCACCACCACCTCCACCACCACCACTACCACCACCTCCTCCACCTCCACCTCCACCACTACCACCTCCACCACCAAAACCACCACCACCACCTCCACCACCACCACCACCACCACCACCACCTCCACCACCACCTCCACCACCAAAACCACCACCACCACCTCCACCACCACTACCACCACCACCTCCTCCACCTCCACCTCCACCACTACCACCTCCACCACCTCCACCACCAAAACCACCACCACCACCTCCATCACCTCCACTGCCACCTCCACCACCTCCACCACCATCACCACCACCTCCACCAAAACCACCACCACCTCCACCACCTCCACTGCTACCTCCACCACCACCTCCACCACCAAAACCACCACCACCACCTCCACCACCTCCACTACCACCTCCACTACCACCTCCACCTCCACCTCCTCCACCTCCACCTCCACCTCCACCACTACCACCTCCACTACCACCTCCACCTCCTCCACCTCCACCTCCACCACTACCACCTCCACCACCTCCACCGCCCCTCCACTGCCACCTCCACCACCTCCACCAAAACCACCACCACCTCCACCACCTCCACCACCTCCACCTCCACCTCCACCACCACCACCTCCACCACCAAAACCACCACCACCACCACCACCTCCACCTCCACCTCCACCACCACCACCTCCACCACCAAAACCACCACCTCCACCTCCACCTCCACCACCACCACCTCCACCACCACCACCACCTCCATCACCACCTCCACCACCTCCACCTCCTCCACCTCCACCACCACCAGCACCTCCACCATCTCCACCACCACCTCCACCACCAAAACCACCACCACCACCTCCATCTCCACCCCTACCACCACCACCAAAACCACCACCACCTCCACCACCACCTCCACCTCAACCTCCACCACCACCTCCACCACCACCTCCTCCACCACCTCCATCACCTCCACCACCACCAACACCTCCTCCATCTCCACCACCTCCACCTCCACCACCACCACCACCACCTCCACCACCACCTCGACCACCTCCATCACCTCCACCACCACCACCAACACCTCCACCATCTCCACCACCTCCACCACCACCTCCTCCACCTCCACCACCTCCACTACCACCACCACCTCCACCACCACCACCTCCTCCACCTCCACCACCTCCACTACCACCACCACCTCCACCACCACCACCTCCTCCACCTCCACCACCACCTCCACCACCTCCACCACCACCTCCTCCACCTCCACCACCTCCACTACCACCACCACCACCACCACAACCAACTCCACCACCTCCACCACCTCCACCACCTCCTCCACCTTCACCACCTCCACCACCTTGTGAAATGCAGATACTTTGGGGGCGAGGGGGGGTGGATCATATAGGGAGCCATGTTGACCATTTCAACATTCAAGTGAATACATATTTTGTCTCCAAAGAGTAGGGTTGGATATAGAGGGAGAAGTTAATTATGTCACTAGATTTGGAGATGGGCCCTCAGGGGCAAGGCTGGAAGAGCTGAAAGGAAGGCTGCAGAGGCCCCATTTTCCCTGAGGCTATAGCAATGAGGTCTCCTGGGCCAGCTGTGGGGCATCATCCGTTTGTACCTAGGGCCTGTGAGAGGCGATCATTCTAGGAGAGGGGAGAAGGAAATGGATTGAAGTATTGGGTTGAGGGATGAAATCTGGTCTTTTTATCTACACCCCTCTGTACCCACAGTCTCTGGGGACATGGGCGTGAAGGTGTGATTCTTGTCTGGAGTTGTTACACCGACTCCTTCCATCCTAGTTCTCAGTTAAGGAATGACATTATATCTAAGTGTACTGGATGGCTTGTATAGGACATAACTTCATGGCACAGGGATATCTATTCCCAGTTCCCAAATTTCTCTAAAAACTAATCAGAACCCACAACATCACCACTAAGTACACTTCCTTAAGATAGCCCATGTCAAAAACAAGTAATCAGATTGATGTGAAGGAGTGTAGACAAAGTAGAGACCCAAAACTCACCTGTAAGATAATTGGACAGTCCCTCACAGAAGGGATGATACATCAGGGTGCAGTATAGCACTGATGAAACACATAAATATCCTCTAGTTCTTTAATATTCCTCCCCTTACAATTAAGGTCTTAGTTCCACCTCATGAATCTTGGGAGACCTGTGTGTGTTCATTTATATAATTAAGGTAGTTCGATGCATGAAATCCAAGACAGATAAACCCTTCAGAAATAGTATGGGAGTAACAATTCCCTGAGGGTACAGGAAGAGGTTGGGGAGGGGAATCGATAGCAATGATGACTGTATAACCCCGCTCTAGAAGAACAAATAACAGAATTGTAGGTGAATAGATAAACTGGATGGTGTAAGGTATGGGGGAACTAATATAATAGGGTTCCTGGGGGAGAGAGGGGATAAAGGGGAGCTGATATCAAGGAGTTCAAGAAGAAAGAAAATATTTTGAAAATGATGGTGGCAGCAATTTACAATTATGCTGGAGTTAATTGAATGATGGATTGTGAGAACATCTTCAAGACATAAAGTTATTCATATCTCCCAATAAAATTTTATATTTTTTAAAAAGCTAGCCCTTGTCCCTTCTCTACATGCAGAAGGCGTAAGTTAGCGAGGGGGCACAGTTACAGGCCATGGACTACTCACGCCCAGGGTGCTTTGCTGAGCGGTTCTGGTACGGACACAATAGTGAGTGTGTGGCCACTAAAATGGGCGGGAAGCGCAGACAGGGAGCAGGGCGGAGCGGACATGGAGTCGGGTCTGCCGAGGTGAATGCTACTCCCCACCAACCAAGCCCTGCCCTAATTGGATGGCAAAAGGGGGTCTTGAATTCTAGACCACTGCTCCTGTGGCCTAGAGAGAAGCCCACTCCCCCCTCTCCCCTCCCCAAAGCAAATATCTATCATATACTGGTTCTGTAATGGCTCGTGAACGGTTCAGTCTAGGAAATGTCAAGGCCACCGCCACGTGAGACAGCTGCGAGCTCTGTAAAGCAGGAGAGTGCATTTCCGTCATCAGTGCTGTTTCCCAGAAGCTGGCGTCCTTAGAGGCAGTGCTCGGTTGACATTGGCTGAACTTGATTGATTGAATAGGAAAAACAAATCCGATGAAAATAAACATGAAATCGCTCTTCCTCTCCCTTCCTCACCTGCTCAGTTTTGTTTTCTTTTTCAAGAATTTTTATTGTGAAGTGGGTGAAGGAGGACAGAGCAGGGCGTCCGTTTAAAGGCAACAGTTCACACAGTTTCATCTCCCTCACTGCACTCTCCTCCATGTAAGCTCGCCTGTGGCCCCTCCTCCCCATGTTTCCTGTCTCCAACCCTCCTCCTTTCCTGATCCTTCTGAACCGGGCCCCGTGAGTAAATGTCGCCCCGTCGATCCCCAGTGGTCCAGTACTCTGGAAGGTGTGCAGACCTCAGTCGTGTTATTGTTCCCCTTTAGACCTGCCTGTTGTTTGGCTGAAAATGGAGGCCCGGGGGCGAGCTTGGTTTCAGACTCAAAGGGTGACCAAGGGCCAGCATCCTGAAGGTCCCCCAGTTCTTCTTACCTATCCAGCAAGCTCGGTATTGTTCATGATCTTGACTTTCTCGTCCACTCTCTTCAGGACCTTCTAATTCAAGCCCTTTGGTCTCCAGTTGGGTGTGGTGGCTGGGCACCATCTCGTTGTTCTGTTCTGGGGGTCGAGACCACTAGACTGATGTTCATGTGGCCCATTGGTCCGTTGGATTGATTGGAGAAACCCACTCTGGAGACAGTCATTCACCTATAGTCCACGTATCTCCTCATTCTGTTCACACTTATTGCCCACGTACCGGGTCCTAGTCCTGGCTAGGCACAAGGCACAGAGAGATGATCAACTCTTGTCATGTTTCCAAGGACAGGATCTGTCCTAACGCCAGGCCATGAGTTCTGGCAGGGAGCGCAGATGAGCGACAGGGGCAGCAAGTTTTCATTTCTTCCTCTTCCTTGGCATTTCTTTTTAATTGTCAAAAATTACTTTCAAAGATACACAACAATGGAATGATGTCATGAGTTCCCTGATGCCTAACCCCTGACTCCCGGCGCCAACTCTCTCATGAGCATTCTTATTCATCTGAATAATCTGTGTCTGTCATCTGCTGCGGCCCCAACTTTTTGGATGAAACCGTTTTGAATGCAAGTGGATGGTGCCGTGAATCTCCCCCATCAGTTCTTCAGGGTGCATCTCTGAGAGGAGCATCGGGTAACAACCAGCGCAGCAGCAGTGTCTGATCCCCGCGGCAGTAGCTGCTGTCTTGGGGACCTCACCAATCACCTATCGACCATTAGATTCGCCAAAGGTGGAGCACCTCTCTCGAACTTGATTTTCTTACATGCTAGGAGTTTATAGACCTGAGCACCCCCCCCCCCCCCCCGATCCTTCCAGCTGTGTATTCTGGGCCAGATCATAGTCCGTCCAGGCGATCCACCCCGCCCCCCCACTGATGGATGTCCATGACTCCTTACCCACCGGAGCTCCTTTTCTCGCCCCACCCCCGCCCTGTCTTGTTGCAGATTGAAATGCTAGAACACAAGTACGGGGGCCACCTGGTGTCCCGGCGCGCCGCCTGCACCATCCAAACCGCCTTCCGCCAGTATCAGCTCAGCAAGAACTTCGAGAAGATCCGCAACTCGCTCCTGGAGAGCCGCCTGCCTCGGCGGATCTCCCTGCGCAAGGTGCGGGCGCCCACCGCCGCGGAGAGCCTGGCTGCGGAGAAGGCGCTCATGGAGGGCTACGGCCTCATGGGGCTGCCGCTGGTGCGCTCGCCCTCCCTGCCGCCCACCTTCGCGGGCACGCTCACCGAGCTGGAGGACTCCTTCACGGAGCAGGTGCAGTCCCTGGCCAAGTCCATCGATGACGCGCTCAGCACCTGGAGCCTCAAGACCATGTGCTCCCTGCAGGAGAGTGGCGCCTACCAGCTCCACCAGGCGCTGCACGCGGGCGCGGGGCCGCCGGGCCTGGAGGCCGAGCTCCGGGAGGCCGAGGGCGCCGGCCCGGGGCTGGCAGAGGAGGCCGCCGAGGCCGCCGGCCTGCCCCCGGGCCACAGCGGGACGCTCATGATGGCTTTCCGGGACGTCACGGTGCAGTTCGCCAACCAGAACATCTCCGTCTCTTCCTCCACGGCTCTGTCTGTGGCCAACTGCCTGGGTGCGCAGACCACGCCGGCCGCCAGTTCGGAGCCCGCTGCCGGCAGTGCCGAGCCGGGCGAGGCCACGGAGCAGGTGGCCTCTGCGGTCCCCGCCGCGGGTGGTGGCGACTCGCCCGCAGAACACCCGTGCGCAGAGGCAGAGGCAGAGGCAGAGGCGGGGGCCGGCGGGGGCCTGCACGCTGCGGACCACTTGGAGCCAACCGAGGCCCAGCCGGAGGAGGCAGAGGAGGAGGCAGAGGAGGGCGAAGTGGGGAAAGGGACAGAGGTCGAGGCCGAGGTTGGCGACAACTCTGAGCAGCTAAGCAGCAGCAGCACGTCCACCAAGTCGGCCAAGTCCGGCTCAGAGGTGTCGGCCGCGGCCTCCAAGGAGGCCCTGCAGGCCATGATCCTGAGCTTGCCGCGCTACCACTGCGAGAACCCGGCCAGCTGCCAGTCGCCCACGCTCTCCACCGACACCCTGCGCAAGCGGCTCTACCGCATCGGCCTCAACCTCTTCAACATGTAAGTGTGTGTGAGGGGGGTGGGGTGAGGGAGGGACCTCTTTTTACCAACCAACCAGATGCCCCCAGAATTCAGCGTAGAACTGGGCGTTCCCTGGCTGTGACCTTTTGGAAGGGGAGCAGCAGTCCTTCCTTCGGTGGTACTTGTGGGTGGATTCAAACCACCAAACTTTTAGGAACATACTCCTCACCAGGCCGGGTTCCAGGTCAAGGGGAGCATCACTCCAGTACCCTGGCTGGTGGCATTTGTGCTACACCCGGTCCCTGAGAGAGTGTTTAGGAAGCACACGTTTTGAAATGTTTATTGAAATAATAATGTTTTCGGTGAAGAATTCCACAGCTGCTTAGGTTCCCACCTGCCAACTAGAGACGAGAGTGTACACAGGTGGTGCCAAGCAGAGGCAGGGCTCAGACCCTCATCCCATTGACACATAAAGTACACATAAAGCACTCATCTTCACACACACACACACACACACACACACACACACACACACACACACACTGCCCTTAGAACTCTGAGACAGGAAGTACTGTAGCTCTCCTGTCCACAGCTGTGCTCATGGATTCATTCAACTGAAAGTTCCTGAATGCCCACAAAGATGAGTGAGACAGATCCGGTGGTTTCCAGAAGCTTCCATTCCAGGGGGAATAGCTCCCATATATAGCGTAGTCCTCTGCAATCTTTTCAGCAATATCCAGCGATGCTGTTGGCTGCGTTGAATTGACTCCAACTCATTGTGACCCCGTGTGACAGGGCAGAGCTGTACCATCGGGTTTTCCTTGCCGTGGCCTTTATGGAAGCGGATCACCTTGTCTTTCTCCTGAGGGGTGGATGGCTGGGTTCGAGCCACCGACTTTTCAGTTAGCAGCTGAGTGCTTGGCTGCTGTGCCACCAGGGCACCTTACCCAGGACTAAAAGAACAAACTCACTGCCCCCGAGTCCATTCAGACTCGCAGTGAGCCTATTGGTCAGTGTCGACCTGCCCCTGTGGGTGTCTGTGGCTGTGAACCTTGAGGCCGGCAGAGAGCCTCATCTTTCTCCCAGCGAGGGACAGGTGGGTTTGAACTGCCCATCTTCCTGTTAGTAGCCCAACTTGTAACCCACTCTACCACCAGGGTGCCTCTCTAGACGTTACTGAGCTATTTTTCAGAAAAGGAGGCGGGGTTCACTCAAATAAGGAGACTTTCCCATGATGAAACAGCGAGTAAGTGTCAGGGTTCTGGGAAGCCACGGCCACTGTTTGCCCCGGTATGCACAGTCCCCCAACCCCTCTCCAATCCACAGCAGCCCCACTGTGTGCCCACAAATGCTCACACAGAAACACGAATCCCCCAAGACAGCTATGCTCAGACGGTCCGGAGTGAAAGACCAGTTTGTTTTCCCCCAACAGGTTTCAGGCTGGCACTTTTGGAAAATTCAGGGGGGGGAAAATGAAATACTAGAAAAACAATCACATGCTTGGCTGTCCCCAAAATGTCAAGTGCTATAAAAGGTTCTAGACGCTTACCCTCAATTTCTGTACTTTCCTCCTTCATACCAGCAAGAGCCGCTCAGGGAGCAGCGTGGAGGTGGTGAAACAGCCTGGGCTCACGCTACACTTTCCTTCTCCCCCCCTGCCCCGCACCCCTAGAAACCCGGACAAGGGCATCCAGTTCCTGATCTCGCGCGGCTTCATCCCGGACACCCCGATCGGGGTGGCCCACTTCCTTCTCCAGCGGAAGGGCCTCAGCCGGCAGATGATCGGAGAGTTTCTGGGCAACAGCAAGAAGCAGTTCAACCGCGACGTGCTGGAGTGAGTGGCCTGCGTCGCTCCTCTGGCCTCCAGAGGCGGCTCCCCTCAACCATGCCCGTCCCTCCCTTGGCCCAGGGAGTTGGGGGGGGCGGGGTCCTCTGCCAGGGAAGAAGGAATCAAAAGAAATGAGCCCAGGACCAGGGAAGTTTGGCCGATCTCCCAGAATTCTTGGCGGTAGTGCCAGCAACTTCCTGATTGGCCAGGGATGACAGACTGACTATCCGATGGCTCGATGAGCCTTGGTTTCCCTCATGAGCCAAGAGGTAGAAAGCGAAAATGTAAAACCACTGTCATCGAGCCCCTTCTGGCGCATAGTGATTTTTTTAGGACAGGGTAGACCTACCTCTTTATGGGAAGAGAAAACCTCAGCTTTCCACCCCAGAGTTGTTGGTGGTTTCGAACTGCTGACCTTGTGGTTAGCAGCCCAATGTGTAGCCTATCAGGACAACCAAGACATAAAGAAATGGTCAGAGAGAACAAAAATTTGATCCTCCTTGTCAACCCACGGTGCAAGAGGAAAAGCTGGGGTGGAAAAGGGTTGTCCCCTCAGTCCACCCTCTCCCGGCCACCCACATGTCCCCAGATCCCTGAAGATGCTGCACACTTCCCATGTAAAAATTGTTTCCATTAAGGCCATGGACAACTTAAGACACAAGAAAAGAGAGTCGGAAGGAGACGTATTAGAACATGAAAATACTGTAACTTTATGAATCCACAACGATAAAATGACTGGCCAAAATCACAGCAAAAAAAGCAGGAGTGACTCAGCCCCCGGTGGGTCTGTCTCGCTCACTGCCTGTCATGGATGCTCCCCTGCTGTCCTCAGCCCCGAGAACGCATGGCTCCCTCTATCCCAGCTCACCAGGCCGAGCATGTGACCTGGAGACTCAGGCCAGGGCCACAGCCTGTGCTGGGGACAGTGCTGGACTGAGGTCAGGGCTAGCAGCTGAAGTAGCAGCTGAAGTAGAAGTCCCCAGCCAGCCCAGGGGTGATGAGGTTGGATTCCCAGCCCGAGGAGGCAGGAGGAAATGTTGGTGCTGAGTGAGGGGACCCAGAGGCTCCACCTGTGTGTGGCCGCTCGTTCCTTGTTTGTTGCTCTGGGAAAACCCTCTCTTTTTTAAAAATCATTTTCTTGGGGGCTGGTACAGCTCTGATCACAATCCAAACATCCATCCATCATGTCAAGCACACCTGTACATATGTTGCCATCATCATTTTCAAAACATTTTCTTTCTACTTGAGTCCTTGGTACCAGTTCCTCATTTTTCCCTCCCTCCTTCCCTCCCTCCTTCATAAACCTTTGATAATTTATAAATTTTTTTTTCATGTCTTACACTGGCCGCTGTCTTCCTTCACCCACTTTTCTGTTGTCTATCCCCCTGAGAGGGGGTTATCGATAGATCATTGTGATTGGCTCCCCCTTTTTCCCCCCACCTTCCCCTTCCCCTCCTGGTATGGATACTCTCAGTACTCCAATGCCTGGAGGGGTTTATCTGTCCTGGATTCCCTGTGTTTCCAGCTCTTATCTGTACCAGTGTACATGCTCTGGTCTAGCCGCATTTGTAAGGTGGAACTGGGGTCATGATAGTGGGGGAGGAAGCATTCAAGAACCCGAGTGGAGTTGTATGTTTCATTGGTGCTATGCTGCACCCTGGCGGTGGAAAGCGCTTTCTGTAAGGCCGTGGTTTGCTCATCTGCAGAGTGAGCAGTTTGGGTTGTATGATCTCAGCGGCCCCTCGGGGCCCTGGACCTGTGGCCTTTCCTGTTCCTCAGGGCACTGCTGCCCACTGGCACCAGGTAGAGTCACCCAACCCCAGGCCCGGGGCTTGGCTTTCTCACCCTGCCATCCTTAGCCTCCAGGACCTCTCTGGAAGTCATGCAAGAGCCAGGTGGTGATTGCCTAATCCGCAAGGTAAGCACGGATTTACATACGCTTGCCTACAAGTCTGTAGTGAACAACTTCAGATGGCTTTGCACAGCTTCCTGTGCTTGCCTTGCTCTCTGGGCACTCCGCCCCTGTCCGAGATGGTCCATTTGAAAAGGGCCATTGATTCTGCAGGAAGGTGCTAAGGGCTTGGGAGAGAGACAGATGACAGCCATCCTGAGAAGCCGGGTCTCGATGTGGTGGAGGAAAAAAAGGTGAAATTGTTCACTGTAGATTCATCAGTAAGCACAAGTAAGCCCACGCTTTCCTTGCTTATTAGGTAGCCCAGCACTACCATTCATCATTCATTCAAGAAACACTGAATGCTCACCGTGTGTTGGAGTGGGCTGGGCTGGCATCCATGCAGGGGGTTGCGCTTTTGCTCATGGCTCCAGGGAGCTTATGGACCCAGGCCTCCATGGTAAGAGATGGTGAGGAGCAGGTTGGGAAGAGAGTCCCTCCAGATGTACGCTGGGTTTGGGGAGGTTCATGTGCACAGTGGAGTCCTGGCTCTGCCCTGGGGAATGTATCAGTCCCTCCTGCTTTGCTCTGCAGTCACCAAGGCCCCTGGGTCCTGAGGCCTTGGCTCAGGCCGCCAACCTACACACTGACTCAGCTCCACAGAGAGGTGCCCCCCCTCCCCACCCCCTACCTGATACCCTGACACACTGTCTGCCTCCTGCAAAATGCCAGGGGGAGGCGGAGAAGCCGAGTCCAGCAGGGGAGCCAGGACAGCAGGTTTCTCAGCGTTTCCTTGCCATCCCAGCCAGGAGCCTCCTGGGATCCACTGCCCCTTCCCGACTCCCACAGGAGAAAGCCACAGAGCCACAGAGGCGCTCCTTGTCATCCTGCCCAGGCCTGGAAGGCTTCATTGGGATTCTGCACAGCTCCCCTGCCCCCACCCGGTGACATTCAGCAAGTCGCCTCCGTTCAGTACAAAGCTGTTTGCCGAATAAAAGGACATAAATCACCCATTCCCTTGGAGACTGAGACAGCCCAAACCTCAGCACGCTGCTTCAAGAAGCAGTCAGACTCGGGAGGGTGGAGGAGGGACAACTCCATGGAGGGAAGGCGCATGACCCCCTCCACTCTTGGGCCTCAGCGGGGAAGGCAGGAGGAAGGAGGAGGGCACAGAGCAGAATGGGCTTCTCCCCGTGTCTGAGCATCCTGGCACCCGTGCAGGCTGACATCTCCATCCCTCTGCGCCCTGTGTGCACAAGAGACACACGGTCCAAGAGGGAGTGCTTTCAGCTGAGCTTCAGAACATCATGATGAAAGGCATTCTGGACTTGGAGGGCCGTTCACACCCCAGTGTTAATGTGAGAGGGTTGCTTCTCATGGTGGGGGTTTGCCGAGAAACTAGCCTCTGGGCTCTCATTTTGAAGGTGGTGAGAATATCATTTAGAAAATTACCCACAGGGTGCTTCACTCAGTGCCTGGCTCTTGTCAACAGAAAGCACACCAGCAACAAGGAAAGAATCGCAGTGCTTCTGGCTCGTGGTGGCCTCAGCTTGCAGAGTAGGACTGCTCTCCCTCCGTGGCCTTCCCCAGGCCTGACCTATCAGAAGCAGATGGCCAGGCCTTTCTCCCCAGGGGCCTCCGGTGGGTTTGAACTGCCAATCTTCCCATGAGTAGGGAAACAGTCTTTTGTGTCACTCGGGAATTGTATGTACATGGTTTTAGAAATGTTCACTACTCTGTAATAATCTTGTCCACTTGAAAACCCAAGGCCCCCCCATCCCCCAGTGCTCACACAGACTCACCTTAAAGGTCTTGGTCTGGTTTGGGGTCGGCTCTGGCAGCAGACAAGGACTGGACGGGAAAGAGGGGCTAGCTCTTCCTGGGGCCATCCTCTTACCAGGGAGAGCAGGGCAGAGGGAGCGGCCAGCAGCCAAGGCCCCAGCCCTTAGGGGCAGGAAACAGCTCCCTCTTGGTTTCACGTGGCTGGGACGTTTGGTTCTGCTCTACTTCCCTCCCGAAACGTCCGCTTCAGCAGGCTGGAAGGTCAGCGGTAGGGCCGGGTTCTATGCTCACTGCGGGCACACTCTTTTCTGGCCCCAAATGACTTTTCCCGATGTGAATCACACACACATACTGTGCCATCGGCGTCTGCCACTTCCCTGGGGACGCACGGAGGGTGCCTGTGGGCTGAGCTGCCTGGACAAGTGTCCCAGGTGTTTCTCTCCCTCCCATGGTGTCGTGCGGTCCTCTTGACATCCTGGGGCCTGTGAGAGTGTGATGTCTCCGGCAGAGTACGTCACTGCATTCCCATGGAGATGTGTTGGTCAGAGGGTAACAGACTTGTTCTTCTTTGGGGACATTCAGACTCAATGGGCTGGCCTTTCATCATGGGGAGGAAGGTACATGAGAATGTCCTGCTCATTGTGCCAGCCCGATCTCGGAACGGCACCCTCATGCCCGAGGGATTCCCACGGGGGAGGGCAGGGCAGGCTCGGGGTCCACATGGACCCCCCTCCAGGTCAGGAGCATGGCAGAAAGAGGCCCAGCGCCAAACATGGACAGAAAATTGGGGGGCAATTCCCATTGTGGCGAAGGCATGTGAGACACATGGCCTTGACCTTCTACCTCTCTTGCCCCTTTCCCCCAACCCCCCCACCCCGCTGAGAGTCTCCTCATCAGCAAACGGTCTCCTCTGTGGAGAGCTTGGCACCCCAAGTGTGAGGTGGGCACATCCAGGGCTGAAATTTCCTTCAACTTGGTCCATGTTGCATAGGAATCGGGCCTGAACCCCCAGGACGAGCGTGCCTGCCCCTTCCCCAGTTCCTTTCCCCGGGCCCCAGCCCTGGGGCATCTCTCTGGGTGAGGATGCTCACACTGATCACATGGCATCAACTGTGTGCCAGGCGGCACCATTCCAGATGAGGCTTCCTGGTCCCATTAAGATGTGTAGTCTCAGAAACCCACAGGGGCTGGTTTACTCTGTCCTATTGGCTCAGCATGAGTTCGACTCCTGGTGACGCAGAGGTGAAAGCATCTATTAGATTCACGGTCAAACACACCAGATCAGGCAGTCTGCTTCTGTAAAGGTTTACAGTCTTAGAGACCTTAGGAGGCAGTTCTGCTCGGTCCTACAGGGATTCTAAGAACTGGAATCCGCTCATCAACAATGGGCTTTTGGTTGGGCAAGGGCAAGAGAACCCCAACGCCTGCTCCGTGGTTCCAAAGCGGCACTCGAGCGCGGCAGAGGGAGACCATTTTCATGAAGCGTTTCTGGTGAGGAGGTGCTCACGCCTTTCGAAACGAAGGCATGTCTACATCACGTGAGGGGCAAGCCCAACATGGGTCACCCGGGACTTACTGTATGGATGGCCGTGAACCACCGCCCGGAGATTGTGATGCTGCTCGTGTGGGCGAACCACCGCGAAAGAGGATGCTACTGAGTCCAGGGACACAAAGGCCACCTCCAGTGGCCTCCTGGGTTCTCACAGGCTTGGACATTGAAACCCAGGCTCCTAAGGCCCTCCCCTCTGAGGCCCCTGTGGACCAAGATGTCTTTGTCCCTGTGTCACTGGAGGCCCTGCGGCATCAGCGGGAACATCGACTTAGCTGTTATTTGTTATTATATTGTTATTATTTTAGCTACGTTGCACTTTTCCAAAAAGCCTTGACCTTTGTGAAGCACGCTATGAGTGCCGACTAACGAAAATAACTGCCTTGGCCGCTGGGGATGTTTTTAATTGAATTGTATGAGCCGAGATTTGCAGACATGAAACCAGAGTTCCTGCATCCTGAGGCTGTGGGAGGATTAGCTTTCGCCTAATCCTGAACTGGGGCCCAGTCTCCCACCTGGAGGCCCAGCCCCACCCCTCTTCCCAGGCCTCAGCGTGGGCCTCACCTTCTAGCTCTTCGCTCGCTCTTCGCTCGCTCTTCCGGCCAATTAAAAATCCCTGCTGCCACCGTTACCTATTTTCAGCTCTCAACCAGTTCCTTTGTCGGCCAGACACTCTTGTTTTTTTAAAAAAATGTCTAGATGACGAAATTCATTTTGATCACAGTCGTGTATGACGCCCCATTTACCTGCAACACACACCGCAGCCACGCAGAGATCAATGTTAACAAGCAATTGTATGCAAGGGTGTGCCGGTTTGTACAGCTGCAGGAGCAGCTGTGTGTCTCTTTCCCAGTGCTTCTGGGGTGCTTGCCACAGCTCCTGCAGAGACAGACCCACGGGGACAAGCAAGACCGGGCCCAGCCTGCTCATCTCACAGTCACTGGACAATCAGAGGCCCCTCCGAGACAGGCCTCGACATGCCCTGTTGGCAGCCGTCTCATAGGTGCCAGTTGTCACCCGCCCCGCCCACCCTCTCCTGCATATGCAGCTGGAGGAGTAGGGAAAAACCCACACTGCCCACTGCCTCTCCTGGGCAGCTCTGTCCAGGGACTGGGGTTAGCACCAGGCGATGTCAGCCGAGCAGGTGGGGCGATCCTGGACCACTACGCAGAATGCCCCAGAGTGCAGCCTGACTCTGGCTTCTTCCCTGACTGACCGCCACCATGCTTCAGGCCCTATCCGGTCACACAGTTGGTCTCTCCAGTGCCCAGTCATCTTCGAACAGTCGTTGAGCCCGAGTATGCACCAGGGCTGCAGAGATGAAAATACTTGCCCCTTCCCGGAAGGACTGAGGACACAGGACAGGACATCAAACCCCAAATCAAACTCACCGCCATCAAGTTGCTGTCAACTCCTCGAGGCCCGATAGGACAGGGTGGAACTGCCCCCTGTGAGACTGTAATTCTACGTGTGGAAAGCCCCGTCTTTCCCCCACAGGATGGCAAGTGGCTTTGAACACCGACCTTGCAGTTAGCAACGCCATGCGTAATGGCTATGCCACCAGGCCTCCTTGTTAGCACAGGGTGATAACATGGAGTGTTAGACAGGATGCTGACCAGGGCGCAGTGGAGGTTGAGGAGGACACCTAGAGGGCCCATTGCTGGACAGAGACCTGCACAGTCGGGCCGGAGCTAGGGATCAGGAAGTGAGGAGAGCTTTGTGCAATGCATGGTGGTGTGGGTGAGGAGGCTCTGCAGAGCTAGAACCCAGGTGAGGGAGGGGGGCTAGAGACCTGGGGATGCTCAAGGAGCCCTACTATGGCTTTCATACTAGGGATGCTGGGGAGCCTTAGAAGGGCTGTGAGCAGAGGAGTGAGTGTCAAGGCCCTGGAAGGATGGTGCTGGAGGAGGTGGACAAGGCTGGTTAGGGGTGGTTGCAGTGGCAGCCCTGATGAGAAACCGCAGGGGCCTCGGGGCAGCGGTGAGTCCATAGAGCCTCAGGCCACAGAGAGGCAGCAGGGCCCGGTGATCTTGGGAGGGGAGCAGAGATGGCCAGCTCCCAGTAAACAGCAGAATGCTCAGTCTCTGTGCGTGAATGTGTTTGTCCTTCAGGTCCAGCCAGGGCACACGATGTAACATGAATGCTCACGTATTTTTAATTTGGGGTGTGAGGGAGCTGCCAGGCTTGGGGACATTTCATCTGAAGAATCTGTCTGGCTGGACACTGTCAGACATGCACCGAGAATGAGTTCATCTGTGAGAGATCAGGGCAGCCGCAAAACAGACACCACCAGACTTCCTCCAAGTCAAGGCACCACAACCTCCATCCTGTGCGTCTTCCCTGGCATCTTCCGGTGTCGGGTTTCTAACCAATGGGTGGAGCCGGGAGCTTTCATGAGCTGTCCACACTCAGCCGTCTCATGGTTACTGGGTCTTTCAGACCCGGCACAGACCAGTGTCAAAGAAAATGGGCTCACCTGTGACTGGTAATATCGTAAGGGCAGTCCCCCTGCCACCGAGTCAATGCCAACTCACAGAGCTGCCTCCTGTGAGTTTCTGAGACTGTAACTCTTCATAGGAGTAGAAAGCCTCGTCTTTCTTCCTCAGAGAAGTTGGTGGTTTCGAACTGCTGACCTTGAGCCATTGCAGCCCGGTGCATCACCTCTGCCACAGGGCTCCTTCTGGGTGAGCCTGTGGCAAGAGATAAGTGCTGAAGAGGTGTCATTTAGAGTCCCTGGGGTGGGGGAGGCCTCCTGGAGAGAGATTGGTAAGAGAAGGGGGCCTCATGCCCAGCCCTGAGTTAGAGGCCATGTGGAGGGGTGGGGGTTGCCTCCAGAGGGAAAGTGTCTGCCACAGGGAAGGGGCTGTGATGGAAACCACCAGTGGGGGTTCAAGAAAGGCGTGACTAGCCGTGTGGGTGTTTCCCAGAGGCTGGAGGGGTCAGGACAGAAGCGAGGCGGTTGGGTCTAGCAGCACAGGGGCACTGGGACCCACCAAGAGTTCTCAAGGGGGGAGTGGAGGGGGTTGTAACCGATTGGTTGACAAGTGGGTGGAAGTAAGGAAGGACAGACAGCCTGGGCTAGGAGATCTCTAGAAGCTTGGCTGTGATGATGATGATGATACTGAGGAGGAGGGAGAGGAGGAGGAGGAGTGGCTAGAGGGCAACAAAAGGTCAAGGTGCAATTTTAATGTATGAAGGGCAATGAAAAACGATAATAATTTGAGGGCAAATAAGAATGATTTGGAAGCAAGAAAGTAATATTTGTAAGAGTAGCCCAAAATCAATGTGTCTAACACTGAAGCCTGGAGTCCTCCCCCAGAGGTGCGTCTACCCATCAGGGTCGCTCCCCAAGAGGTGCGTCCACCCATCAGGCTCCCATGTTAACAAGAAGTACCAAAGTACCGCCCGTCCCCAGCTGCTCAAGCCCGCGATCTGGCCTCAGCGGTAACTCCTGCTTGTCATCAGCAGGCCCCTTCAGGTCCTCCTCAAATATGTATCTCCAATTTTGTTTTGATTCTGCATGAAATGTCTTGTCTCTCTCAACAGGACAGAGATTATGTGGGTATTGTTGGCCCCTTATACCAAGTCCCTAGCACAGTCAAGGCCTTGAGTACCTGTTTATTGAAAGAAAGTCAGACACTACCAGGGGACTGCAGGAGCACAAGAAAGGGAAGGTGGGAGGCCAGGGACACGTGGCCTCCACTGTGCCCCAGGTCAGCTCTGAATGTGTGGGGAGCCAGACCACCACCTCCGCACTGAATGCAGCCAGCCAGTGGCTACACACACACACACACACACACACACACACACCACCACCACCACCACCACCACCACCACCACCATCACCACCAACCTCCACCACCATACCACACCACACCCCGGATTGTTGTGCCTGACTGTGCCTCAGCCCCTCACAGCCCCCCAACAGGCATCTGGGCAAAGAGCAGCTCCCAGTTGCTGCAGCCCCGAAGCAGCAGCCCCGAAGCAGCAGCAGCAGCGCATGTGGGCGGGCGTGCCTGGCTCAGCCAGCAAGAAATGCCCTGTGTGCAGCCGTCCTGCGGGGCCCTGGCTCCTGAGCTTCCAGTCCCTCGATGTAACAGATATTCTGTGGCAATTGCCGATATCAAGCAGATTTGAGAAGATTCAGTCACTGCACACTTAGCGAAACACTAAGAGTAGAAGTCAGCAATACGGGAGCCACCAGGGTGTGCCGTACCCCTCACACACAGCTGAGTGGGGAGGGCTGGTTCCCCAGAGGACTCAGCTGGGGCATGAGACCCCACAAGACCTGGACGCGTGCTCTTTCTGCCTGTGGGAGCATGAGACAAGCCTCTTTGGCCTCAATTTTGCTGGCTGTAAAGTGAGGAGGGTATACACCAGAAAAAAAGAAAAATAAACCCTACCGGGAAATATATGATGTGTTCCGCCTTAAAGATGGTCATAAGAGGAGAGATGCCCGTCAGGGATGCCAGATATACCCAGGCAGATGACTGCTGGCTGTTAAGGGTTGGGGTAGCAGATGGGAACCTGCCAGCACCTGCTTCCATAGAGATTCTTTGGTCAGGCAGCGGGAGGTGGGTCCCAGAGCCAGGCCAACGTGCTGTGTCCCCTGCCCTCTGGGAGCAGCTGCCCTTCCCTCAGCTGGTGGAGTGTGGCCCTCGGCAGGGATGTCCCAGCCAGCGAGTCCTTTAGGCCACCTGGGCCTGTCTCCCATCTCTAGTAGTGCTATTGGACTCTACCAGGCTTCTCTCCTCGCTCCTGGGGGATTGCCGCAGGGAGGTGGTAAGAACTCCTCACCCCAGGATCTGGAGAACCCAGCCCATCACCTCGCTGTGCTCTCTGGTGGCAACTGCAGAGAGGAAAGTCAGAAATGTGTGTGTGTACCTTCATCCTTCCCTCCCTCCCCCCACCAGCCCCTGATACTGGGGTGGGACACATGCGTCCCCATGGGCCCTTGACTGGTAACCTTTGAGTTTCTGGAGTCATGTTTTCAACATCTCTGTTTAGGCTAACACACCTCTCAAACGCTTGCATTCAAATCAGCCACTGGCTTTCCAATGGCAGGAATCAGGTATGCTGATTCCCAGGCCCCACCTCCAGCGAGTCTGCTCTGAGGGATCTGGGGTGAGGTCCAGGGATGTGCCAAAGCTCCTATTGTGAAGCGAATGTGTTGGATGTTGAGACTCCTCCAGCTCCTCTGCTGGCCCGGAGTGCTCCCCTCCCATCTGTGAGCCCCCTCCTATCCTCAGTGCTTCTGTTCCATGGACTGCGGCCGGGGGCGGGGGTTCCTCCTGGCTGCGTCTCCCGGCCGGGCCCTGGCTCTCGGGCTCCAGGCTCGTGACTGGAGCTCTTCACGGAGCAGGGGCTGCGTGTCACCTGAGTGGTGAGCAGGAAACTAGGCCACCGTGCTTGGCTGAGCAGGCCCTCCAGCAGCTCCTCTCCCCGCCCTTCCCTACGTGCCCCGGGCCCCTACATTGTGGGCGAAGCCTGCCCCGGAGCACTGGGCAGGGGTGCTGAGAGATGCCCTGAGAGGGAAGCAGGGTGCCAGGACCTCAGGCGTCCCTGGGGGTGCACAACCTGGGGAGTCCCACTGCCCAGGTCCCCAGCTAAGTCAAGGTTCTTGGGGCTGGAGGGAGCAATGTGGGGCTGCTCCAGCCCAGGCCCCCAGTCCCACCTAGCCAAGCACTTGGGGGGTTCTCACCCCCTCTCTCTGCCCGACAGTGTCTGCCTCTGATTTGTTCCCATCTTGTCCGTTTCTCCCCCTCCTGCCAGCTCTGCCTTTCCCTAGTTCTCCTTTGCTATCTGTTCCCTGTCCCTCTCCCTCTTTTTTTGCTGGTGTCCCGCCTCTCTCTCTCTCTCTCTCTCTCCTTCATTTCCCTCCCCAACCCTCTTTCTCATCCTCTCACCCCTTGTTCTCACTGCCCCACTCGTTGGCCTCTCTGTCATTCTCTGTTCTCTTTCACTCCGCTCTCTGCCTCCAGCTCTTGCTGGTTCACCTCCTCCAGGTGACCCTCCTGTCCCCACTGGTCACGGCCTCCTCCTGTCCCGTTCCCACAGGGCATAGCCCTCTTGGTCACCAGCCCCGTGGCAGTAGCCCTGTGTGGCTCAGACATCCTTGAATCTCACCGTCTGCTGAGCTGACTGTGGGGGTACACAGAGGAAGGCCCCCTGATGCCCACCTGGAAGCTTACTTTCCAGGTGGGGGTGGTACAGGCTGGTGGGGACAAGGACAGCCAAGATCCAGAGGGAGAAGCTGGAGCAGCCGGCCTCTCTGCTGGACCTGGAGCGTTGACTCCGCCACGTATCTCAGGTGCCCAGACATTGCCCGCACCAGTTCTTGTGCTTGGGCACGTTCCCTGCCTGTGGCCACCACCCAGCCCCACTTTCCCATCTGCTAAGGAAGGACGGGGGCCTCCGGGATCAGGTCAGGCCGAGGAATAGCCATCTGATTGGGGTGACTTGGCTACCTGTCCCCTGCCACCCCTGCTCCCTGCCCTCGGGAGCTGGAGGTGGTGTCTCAGGTGGGAGGACCCAGGGAAGCCCGTACTCTTGTAGGCTTCTCCTAGGACTCAGCCTGCAAGCCAAGGTCAGAGAGAGTAGTCAGGCCAGGACTCGACTCTGGGGCTCTCAGTTCTCAGCCCCCACCCCACCCCCCACATGGAAATACCCCCGACACTCCCCGTGTCATCTCCCCTCCAGAGGCCTGCATCTTCCTCCAGCCTTCCCGGTACAGAGGGAGGCTGCTGGGTGGATGGAGGTCTTAAGAGGGTCCTAGATCCTTTATCCTTTTTGCCTAACGGGAATGGGGGCAGAGGGAGGGCCACATGCAGGCAGAGGTGGCACCTAGAAACCAGAATAGGAAATGGAGAGTTTTAAATGAGGGAGAAATCCAGCTCTTTGAGAGAACAGAAGAGTAAACTGTACTTACTCCAGAAAGGAACATTTGTGGGACCCGGGGCTCCCCTGCGGGTGAGAGGAAAGGTCTGAGGATTTGGGTGAGAAGCTCAGCTCTCGCTTTGCAGCCTCGGGCAGTCGGCTCAGCTCTCTCTCTGCGCCTCTGGTTTTAAGCTGTGAAAGGGAGATTGTCTGAGGTGAGAGAAGACCAGAGAAAGCTCTCTCTGAGGTGCCTGAAGGGAGATCCCTGTGGGAGGGAGGCAGCCCAGGAAGTGTGGGCACCTTGAGGTGGTGGGACGCTTCTCACAGTGCCCTCTGCCTGCCTCAGCTGCGTGGTGGACGAGATGGACTTCTCCAACATGGAGCTGGACGAGGCCCTGCGGAAGTTCCAGGCTCACATCCGAGTGCAGGGCGAGGCCCAGAAGGTGGAGCGGCTCATTGAGGCCTTCAGGTAGGACGCCCCACTCACAGACCCAACACGGGCCTGCGGCACAGCGCTGGTGTGAACCTGGGGTCTGCCGGCGGGGTGGGGTGGGGGTGGGGGTTTGGAGGTGTAGGCAGCAGGGGTGGGCTCCAGAAAAAGAAGAGAAAGCAAACGAACAGCCCCCCTGAGCGCTCTGCCTGCAGGCCACCCCAGATGAGGCCCCCAGGCTGGCCTGCAGGTCACCCGTCTGTAACCCAGGTTATTTTACTTAATGTAGTTAGCAAAAGCCCCCTTACAAGATGCACGTAGCCCAAGGCAGCCTTTCCTCAATGCAGCCTCTTTCCTAACTTGCTACGTTGCTCAAAAGCAGACGGGCTGGGTGTTGCAGAAGAGGCTGAGTGTCTTAGTTGCCTGATTGTTGGTGATTAAAAGACAGCCCTGCCATCCAGTTACTCACCAGACCGTCCCGAGACTGACCTAAGACTGAACGAGTCTTTGCCTTCCTGTTTGCCTGCTCCTGATCCACAACTGTTGCTTGTTCTTCCTCCTCCTCCTCTTCATCTCCTTTATTAAAAGAGCATTTCACTGGGGGCTCTTACAACTCTTATAACACTCCATATATCAATTGCATCGAGCATATTTATACATATGTTGCCATCATCTGTTTCTAGACCTTTACTTTCTATCAAGGCCTTGTCTCAGCTCCGCCATTTGCCCTCGCAGCTGTTTCGTATGGGTTCCCTGAAAGCTGAGTTAAGGGAAAGAATTCCTATGTGTCTCCTGCAAAGTGTGAATTCCAAAGCAAGAGGTATATATTCTCGGTGTGTTCTGCTTTCAAACAGGACACCATGAAAACACTCTGTTTCCCACTGCTGTGGTCTCCTCCCTGGGATAGCTTCTCAATCAGACTCCTCTCGCTTCTGACCGGGGTGGGTCAATTGGCTGCCCTGCTTTAGGGTAAAATACCTGCAATTTCAGAGAACGTGTTCTCGCCCACCTGTAGCTCCAACTGAGCACCTTCTCAGTGCAGGTGCTCTGCTCTCCCTGGGGCGTGTTGGGAGGGCGGGGGTGTGAAACCAGTCTTGCCCCCGCTATGGAGAAGAGGACCAGGGCCAGGGCACAATGAACAGACTGGAATGAGAAGCCTTCCTGGGACAGCCCCTCCACCCCCCATCCCTTCCCCAGTGCTGGGAGGGGTCTCAGCGCCATGTGCTTTTCTCTCCACCACAGCCAGCGCTACTGCATGTGCAACCCTGAGGTGGTGCAGCAGTTCCACAACCCGGACACCATCTTCATCCTTGCCTTTGCCATCATCCTCCTCAACACCGACATGTACAGCCCCAACATTAAGCCTGACCGGAAGATGATGCTGGAGGACTTTATCCGAAACCTGCGCGGTAAGGAGGTGGGGGTGGGGGAGGAAGGGAGAGGCCATTGCTCAGGCCACAGTCTGCTAGTGAGCCGAGACTGTGAGCCTAGACCCTGATTGTTGCCTGAGTGACCGAGGGCACATGGCATGCTCCTCTCTGGCCCTTGGAAAGCCACTTGGTGCTACGTCTCTGGAAGCTTTTCCAGGAGCCACTGTCACTGCCCTGCCCAAAGCAGCAAGAGCCCTTGGGCAATGTCTCCTTGCCTTCCCTGGACCATTGACCTCCAGGCCTTGGCACTCCTGTTGGTGCCTGTGTGGTACCAGCCCTTCCCACTCCATGACCAACGAGGGGAGAGCCAGGATAGGACTTTCAGGTCCTGGGTCTATAAGTCACCCTGGTAGATAACGTTATGGCATCCATCATCCTAGTGTTTTGGTTTGGTTTTTCTGAACAGTATAGCTCACTGAAGGCATGGCACATTGGTTAAACATTCGATTACTAAATGAAAGGTCCGGGGTTCAAACCCACCCCCCACTCAAAGATGATAGATAGCCTTGAAAATCCCATGGAACAGTTCTGTTCCGCCCAGCAGCATTGGGTTGGGTTTGGTATAGTGCACCACCTAACCGGAAGCAAAGCTGTATCACCAAGACTACATAAACCCAATATGGGCTCTATAAGTATGTAATGATTATCACTTCCTCTTCTCTTTGCTCATGTCTCTATGATCCTGTCGGAACCTTTCCCCAACTCCACACCTGTGTGTCCTTCTCAGTACATTTCAATCCAAGAGGCACCCTGGGCTTCTTTGAGCTGTCTCTCCTGAAGCCTCTAGCTCTGCTCCCTACCTGATCATGTTGCTAGGCCAGCAGCACTGCTGTTTCCTCTTGGGCTCTCTCCCCACCATCATCCTGGAGTCTCCTTCACCTTCCTCCTGTGTTGAATTCCTGTGTCCTGGGTGGCAGAGCTTCCTCATTCTTAGTTTACTTCTAGGGAAATTTACATTGCAAACTTTTTTTGTAAGAACTCGAATGTCTGAATATTTTTTTCAGCCTTCACCCTCGTTTGGGAGTTGGTTGGGAATAGAATTTCAGATTGGAGATATTTTCACTCAGAGTTTTGAAGCTATTCCTCTATAATCTTCCAGCTGACAATTCTGCTCCACCATTCCAGTTCCCGACCTTTTGCACATTATAGTTGGTTTCTTTTGCTTTGGAAACTTTTTGGTTCTTCTGGTTGTTTTTTGTGCCCTGAAGTTTAATGACGATGTGCCTGCGGTAGGTCTATTTTAATCCATTGTACTTGGTGTTGAGTGCTGCTGTGTTCGTCCTTTCAGTGTAGAACCATGTGCTCTTCCGGAGGGGTGTCTTCTTAACTATTGGATCTGGTTGTTTTTAACCCTCCATTTTCTCTATACTCTCTGAACTTCCTATCATTCAGATGTTGGATCTCTTCGTTTGATCCTCTACTTTTCATAGGTTTCTATATGCCATCTTTGTCTTCTCTACTTTTCTGGAAATATCCTTCAGCTTTATTTTTTAAGACCTCCTTCTCAGTTTTTAATTTCTACTACCATATGCTGCTTTTCAAGAGTTCTTTTTTGTTCCCTGATGTTTCTCTTCTATAACATTTGTTTAGTTTCATCGATGCAATGCCTTTTCATACCTCTCTGAAGATATGAAGGATGTTTTTATTTGTGTGTTTGGCTTTCTTCTTCCTACGTGTCTCCATTTCTCTCGAGTTCTTTTTTCTGTTTTCCTGAGTATTTCTTTTTCTTCCATGTCATGGACTTCTTATATACAGTTGGTGAAGCGCAATTGATCGTTCATATTTAGGGCAAGCCACTCATCTAAAATGCTGTGTGTATGGAATGGGGGTTGCTGATTGGTGGGCTTTCTGGCAGAATGGTTTGTTTTACCCTTTTCTGGGAGGAGGGGTAGCCTACTACTACAATGGCTTTAAATGTTTTTTTCTTGTGCGTCTTGATTCCTCCCAAAAAGAAATGTTCAATCTTACCCAAGTGCTACCAGTCTGGCTGCCAATGCTCTGAGGTCTTGGTGGGAAATAGGACTGAGGATCCTTTCAATATTTAGATGTCAGTTTTATCTCCTACGAATGCCTGCCGTTGGCTTTGCTTGGAGTCTCCCAGCCCAGAATTTCTGGCTGACCCCTCCCAGAGGATTATCCTCTAGTCTTCTATAGGATCCCTGGTGGTTTAGTGGTTAAGAATTGAGCTGTGATCCTCATGGTCAGCAGTTAGAAACCAGCAGTAGCTCTGCAGGAGAAAGACAGGGCTGTCTACTCCTGTAAACAGTTATCATCTCGGAATCCCACAGGACGGCTCTATGAGTCAGCTTTAACTCGATGGTAGTGAGTTTATTCCACAGGAGGGGAGGAGATGGGGAAGTCTACATGCTTTTAAATTTACTTGCAACCTACTTTCCTGTCTATAGCCCACCTTCACCTCAACTTTCTGGGATTGCAACTGCCACCAATTCCAAAGTCCTTTGGTGATTGATTCTGTGGTGTGTTGGGGTTTCAGCTTTCTCAGGCTTCCTAATCCAACCACTCTTCCATCGACTTTCTAGGTCTCGTGGTGGCTTTGCCTCTTCCCCTGCTCTCTTTGTCTTTGTGGACTTATGCTCTAGGGAAAAAATAATTCCTTGTTACTGGAGTATTCAGTGGGAGCCAGGGTATTCCAACGACCTTCTTTAATTGAATGTCTGTGTGTTGTCTTTATCCATGTTCTTTCTTGCCCTCAGCCAGATTTCTTGCAGGCCCCCAAAGGTACTGCATGGCTCATGTGTCCAAGTTTTAAAAACAAGATCAGATGAGGAAGGACCAGGGACTAGACAGGGAGTTGCTGTTAGAAGACATGATATCCTCGCCGTAGTTGGGAAACTCCTTTGAGAACACTTATCACCATTGTTTTATTAAAAAAAAAAGTTTCACTCTTGTAACAGAAACACAGACTTATTGAAAAAAATAATTGGAAAGGTAAGATAATATTTTATAATTGCCTCTCTCCACTTCCGAAAGAAATTATTCTCATGTTGGTGTATTTTCTGTTAGTATTGTTGCTACTAGAGTTTGGGCATGAGTTGGAAGTAGGAGTTGGAGTAGAGACCCTCATTGCCTGTGTTACCCGCCCCCCACCTTAATGTCTCACTTCCCATTCACAGCCAGGGGAGAACCTTGTCACTCACACAGCAGCTACTCACTGAGGTGGGCTGAGGGCCTGGGAGGGGAAGATCTGAAAGGAGAAACATCCAATCTAACCTCTGCCTTCACTGTGGTTTGCAAAAATTAGCCCAGAAGGCCTTTCCGGGAGACAGAGCTGCAGAAGCAAAGACACTGAACAGGGACATGGAGGCTGGAAATAACCAAGAAAGTGTCCTGAAAAGTGAGCGAGAGGGTTCCTTCTGTGTGGAAGAGCAGACGAGGCTGGAGGTGTGCGTTGGGATCCTATTGCACGGTCTTGCAGCTGAGCAAAGGAATTTGTTCTTAGTTTAGTGGGCATGGGCCGCAGCCATTGAACGCTTTGGGACCAGGATGTGGCAAAGCCAAGGTCACCCGTTAGAAGTCTACGACTGGTATGGAGATTCCTCTCTCTGGTTTCCATCTACCCAAACTCCTCCTCCCCCCCCACGTTGCTAGGTGTGGATGATGGCGTTGACATCCCCAGGGAGCTGGTGGTGGGCATCTATGAAAGGATCCAACAGAAGGAGCTCAAGTCCAATGAGGACCACGTCACGTATGTCACCAAGGTGGAGAAGTCCATCGTGGGCATGAAGACAGTAAGTTGTCCCTCCACAACAGCACTCACCACCCGGGAGGTCAGCCGCCTCTCCCATGGCTGCCAAGCCACCTACACTCCCTTTTGTTTCTTTCTCCCTGGAAACTCCTCCCCTTCTCCCCCTTCCCTTTTGAAAAACCCCTTCTTTTAATTCACCCCCTTGAAAAAGCTACTGAGCATTTACAGGCACCCCTTGTTTCACTGCACAGTGTCGACACTTAAGTGTTTTACACATCGAAGGTCTGTAGCCGCCCTGCATTGAGCACCATTTTTGCCAACCACGTGTGTTCATTTCGTGTCTCTGTGTTGCATCTTGGTAATTCCCCAAATATTTCAAACGTTTTGAACATGCTATTATGCCCTGGATAGCCACTGTATAGTGTACATCTTTTATAGGCACTGGGAAACAGACAAGCAATCCCCGTGGCTCATTGGCTTTATGGTGGTGGTCTGGAGCCGATCCAGGGCATGCCTGGACTGCGTCCTTTCTTCTCTTGTCAGATTCCCTCACTGCCTCTTGCTAGCAGACACAGAAGCAGGAGAGACTAGGGTGAGAGGTCAAGAAAGACTTCCCAGTGGTTGGATGACCCTGTGATACCAACGCCTTCCCACAGTGGGATGGCTGCTAGTGAGATAAAGGCAGAGAGGGGGCTGTCTTAGAGGCTCCAGGCAGTGGAGTCTCAGCCCACCAGGGGCCCAAGGAGGCATGACCGAGGCCTCAAGCAGTCTGTACAGGAGAGAAAGAGGCTAGGGTGGGGAGGGGGGTGCCGTACTTGCAGGTGTTAGAGGGGAAAGGCTTGATCATGTGCCTGGGTTTGCACAACCTGGAAACTCTTGTCAGTTTCCTTCCCCAACTCATCTCTCCTCTCATTTGTCCCAGTGAGATGAACCCCTGCTCCCCAAGAAGTGTGATGATGGGGACAGAGGCCGGATGAGGAGGGCGGAGGGTTGGGATCACACTCAGGCCCTCTGAGCCCCCGTTCTGTCTCCTCTTCTGGAAGTGGGTGCTGTGGGGCGGGGAGAGCCGGGGCCTCTGGGGCCCGCTGGCTGAGTGGCGTGTATGGGGCTTCCAGGTGCTGTCGGTGCCCCACCGCCGCCTGGTCTGCTGCAGCCGGCTCTTTGAGGTGACCGACGTGAACAAGCTGCAGAAGCAGGCTGCGCACCAGAGGGAGGTGTTCCTCTTCAACGACTTGCTGGTGGTGAGCAGCGGGGGGTGGAGGGGGGGACCTCTGTGTGTGAGTGTGCCTGCATGCTCACCGAGGCCCTGCCTGGCCGCCCTCGGTGCCCCTGGCGCCACCACCACAGCCGCTGCCCGGTTAGGTGAATGCTGCCACCTTCTCTTGCCCAGATTCTCAAACTCTGTCCGAAGAAGAAGAGCGCTTCCACCTATACCTTCTGCAAGTCAGTCGGCCTGTTGGGCATGCAGTTCCACCTCTTTGAGAATGAATGTAAGTGAACCAAGGGGGCGGGGGGAGGGGTGCAGAGGAGGGGTGCCCCCCTCAGCCCCTGCAGCTCACAGCCCCGCGGTGCCGGGGGGGTCCCGTTTCCAGATTACTCTCACGGCATCACGCTGGTGACCCCGTTCTCGGGCTCAGAGAAGAAGCAGGTCCTGCACTTCTGTGCCCTGGGCTCAGATGAGATGCAGAAGTTTGTGGAGGACCTGAAGGAGTCCATCGCCGAGGTGACGGAGCTGGAGCAGATCCGGATAGAGTGTAAGCATCTCAGGTGGCGGCGGCGCTGGGGTGTAGGTGTCCCCCTCCGCCCCCATCAGCTGGGAGCCCCACACAGCCCTGCTTCTGCGCTTGCCCCCTCTGGAGGGAGGCAGAGCCCTCCTTCCACAGCGGCTCCTCTGCCCTGTCCAGGGGGTGATGGGGCCTGCTGCAGGTGTGCCCACCCAGTCAGACACGTGGGTTGTGCCCAGGCCCCTCGTGTCCCAGGGAGCTGATCTGGGCTGGGAAGTTGAAATGAAACCCCTGGGTGAGATCAATGAGCCAAAGCAGAGAATCCCTGGAGCCCAGGGTCCTTCCTCCCCACCAACATGGCGTTCTGAGCTTCCCCACCGCAGTCCTCCCAGCTCATTGATCTCACCCGGTGGTTTCATTTCAATAATCTTCACACACACACACACACACACACACACACACACACACACACACACACTCACTTTACTTTCTATGACATTGTCTTTTTTGAAGCAGCCAGGCTGGTTTTTCTTCGGACTTCTCCATTTTTATCTGTGTGTTTATCCCTCTAATTCTGGCATTTTTCTTTCTTTCAAAACCCCGTGGGTCCCTGGAGTCCCTGGGTGGCACAAATGGTCCGTGGGCTCAGCTGCCAACCCCAAGGTTGGAGGTTCGAGGCCAACCAGAGAGGCCTCGGGAGCAAGCCCTGGTGATCTGCTTCCACACGTGCACCCTGTGAGCACCATCCTGCTCCGACACACAGGGTTGCCGTCGACTGGAGCAGTGACGGTGTCTTCAAGTTCTCCGTGGTTTAAGGAAAACATAACCCTCTCCAGCCACCTGGGCAGCGTCGTCCTTTCCCATTGCAGGGGGCTTCAGATAGCCTTTAGGGAAAAGTCAAATAAGAGCAGATTTAGCAGCCAGAATAGAAAATCCATATAAACTTCAAGTCTGCCTTATGCAGCCATAGGGTTGATAAGCATCTCTAAATTAATATCAATCCCCTAGACCCCAGGACGGCAAACTGCAGCTCTTTTGGTACATACATGTGGTTCTGAAGTAAAACTGAAAATGAAAATAAAGCTCCCATAATTTCATTTATAAAATTTCCAAGGATATTATTCAGATGCTAATGGTTTCACCTGTTTGTAAAAGAAATATATTTATGGCTCTTGAATAATTTTGAAATCATTCCAAGGGACAGGATTGACTTGTTTGTCTCAAAAGTGCCGACCCCCACACTAGGCAGTAAGAAAGGTCGGGGCAGTTTTTGAGCGGGGGCTCAATAGGATAGGGCAGTGCTTTTGGATCACCACCTATTAAGCACCTACTGTGTGCAGTGTGCTGTGTGCCCACACCAGCCTATGGGACAGAGTAGAAGTGTTTGCTGGGAGTCCTAGGTGCAAACGTCATAGGAAGGTATTGACAGCACTTTTCTTCTGGGGAGTCACTGGTGGGCTTGAACCACTGACCTTTTGGTCCGCAGCTAAGCAAGTAACCATTGCGCCACCAAGGAGAGCTTTCTTGTGAAGCGTTATTGTTGGCTCTGACTCAGTGACTATATGTACGACCCAGTGAAGCACTGCCCGTTCGTGCACCCCTCACAATTGTTCTTAGGCTCGAGGCCCTTGATGCATCCACTGTGTCTGACCATCTCACCTCGGGCCCTCCTCTTCTTTGCTGCCCCTCCACTTTTGCAAGCATGATGTCCTTCTCCAGAGACTGGTCGCCCTGATAACATGTCTAAAGTACTTGAGACAAAGTCTTGCCATCCTTGCTTCTAAGGAGCATTCTGGCTGTACTTCTTCCAAGACAGATCTGTTCATGGTCCGTTCAATGTTCTTCACCAACACCATAGTTCAAATGCATCGAATTTTCTTCTTTATTCAACGTCCAAATTCCATGTGCATCAGAGGCCATTGAAAAGACTCTGGTGCGTATTTTCACCCTACTTGAAGGCTGTAGTCCTTGATCTCCATCAGCAAGTGCTTCAAATTCTCCTTGCTTTCAGCCAACAAGGTTGCGTCATCTGCATATTGCAGACTGTTACTAAGCCTCCCTCGGATCCTGCTTCTTCTTCATATAATGCAGCTTCTCTGATGATTTACTCAGCATAGAGATTGAGGAAGCATGGTGAAGAGGATACAGCCTTGTCACACACCCTTTGTGATCCGAGACTATGCACGATTTCCTTGTTCTATTCGAACAGCTACCTCATGATCCATGTCCAGGTTCCGCATGGGTCCAGTGAAGTCTTCTGGAACCCCCATCCTGCTCAGGGCTGTCCAGAGTGTGTCCCGATCCACACAATTAAATGCCTTGGCGTTGTTAGAAAAACACAAGTAAAATCTTTCTGGTATTTTCTGCTTTCAGTCAGGATCCATCTGATGTCAGCAAGGATATCCCTTGTTTTACATCCTCTTCTGAACCAGCCTGAACCTCTGGCAGCTCCCTGTCAATGTACTACTTACAATCATTGTTGAGGATCTGAGGCAAAATGCCCTTGCATGCTGTAGCAGTTGTATTGCACCACAATTTACACATTCTGTCGGGTTGCCTTTCTCTGGAATAGGTGCAGACATGGATCTCTTGCAGTCAGTTGGCCAAGGAGCTGTCTGCCAAATTTCTTGGCATAGATGAGTGAGCGCTTCCAGTGCTTCATCAGTTTGTTGAAACATTTCAATCGGTGTTCCATAAGTTCCCGGAGCCTTGTTTTGGTCTAATACTTTCAGTGCAGCTTGGACTCTTCCTTCAGTACCATTCATTCTTGCTCGTATGCTACCTCCTGACATGGTGGAATGTCCACTGGTTCCAACTTTGTTTATTCAACTTGAGGCTTGAATTTCCCTCCCCCTTGAGATCTTTCTGTTTCAGATATGCTGCGCATGTTCTTCCCTTTTGGTTTTCTAACTCTTAAGTCTTTGCACGTTTCATTATAAGACTTGACTTTGTCTTCGGGAGCTGCCCTGGGAAATGTTCTGTTCAGCCCTTTGACTTCACCTTTCTTCCATTTGCCTTATAGCTACTCTGTGATGAAGAGCACATTTCAGAGTCTCTTTGGACGTTCGCTTTGATCTTTTCTTTTTCCCTGTCTTTTTCATGACCTTTGCTTTCTTCGTGAATGATGGTCTTGACCAGCCCACCCATTCTCCTGTCATTAGTGTTCAATGCATCAAGTCTGTTCCTGAGATGTTTCTCAAAACGGAGTGGGGTAGACTCAAGGTCGTATTCTGTGCAGGCTCATTCATTTCTCTTCTGTTAATCCTCACAGTGAGCTCTCTAGGTGGCTCAAGCCACTTAACACTTGACTAGTAGCTGAAAGGTTGGTGGTTCGAATCCACGCAGAGGCTTGGTGATCTATTTTCAAGAGGTCACAGCCTTGAAAACCCTATGGAGCAGCTGCACCCTGCATATGTCGGGTTGCCACCAGCCAGAACTGACCTGATGGTAACTAACAGCAACCACCCTCACAGTGACCCTCTGAGGTGGCCCGCCCCCATGTGATTACAGGTGAGGCTTTGAGCAGTTAACGGCGTGCCCAGGACCTCCTCACTAGAAGGGGACAATCTGGCAATCACATTTCAGCCTGACAACAAGGCACTTGTGCTGTGTCCTCAGAGCGTGAGAGAAGAGGGAGGCTCTGAGTATAATTTCCCAAGAAAATAACCCTTCTTATAATCAGCCAGACAAGATATCACTCAGGTACCCCTTGGTAGAGGACATGCAAATTTCCTTTCCCTGAGCTGTTGGCATACTTGAATTCAGCCATGTAGCAAACAGACTCTTGGCAAGGGCTTGTCTGGATGCCCAGAGAGGCCACTCCAGCTGTTGTTCTAAAACCTTTTCAAGGACACACCCTGAAATGACTTCCTTTGTTCTCAATCTGCCACCGGTGGCTGGCTCCCACACAGCCCTGGAGAGTCGTAGGCACCCTGGAGCACCAGCACAGCTGGAAGAGCCCATGCCACAACCCTCCAAGGACAAAGGAGTAGACAACAGTCAGAATGCGAGGCCCGCTCCCGCTGTTTGGAGGGCAAGGGGACACTGAGAGGGGCTGCCCTTCAGCTGCCCTTGTGTGGCTGACGAAAGATGAGGGGCTGCTCAGGGGCTCAGAAAGCAAGGAAATGAAAAGCCCCATGCTCCGAAGCCCTGATGACATGTCAGGTCCCGCCGGGCTGGCATGTCTATTGCATGTTTACAAGTTGGGCTGCTAATTGCCAGATCACCAGTTGGAAACCACCAGCCGCTCAGTGGGAGAAAGATGAGGCTTTCAAGTCCTGTAAAGAGCTCCCTTCTCAAAAACCCACAGGGGCAGTTCTACCCTGTCCTCTTGGGTCCATAGAGTCACAATTGACTTGAGGACAATGAGTTGGCTTTTATTTCAGCCAGGAACCCTGAAGGCACAATAGTTAACCCCTCAGCCTCCAAACTGAAAGGTCAGTGGTGAGAGAGAGCCCGCCAGTGGGGGGAAGATGTGGCAGTCGGCATCTGTAAGGACTACAGCCTAGGAAACCCAGTGGGGAGGTATACTCAGGGCTTGGTACCACTTCATTCCAGTTCAACAGCCTGCTGAGAATATGTGTTTCTGCCCAGATGTACTGAGTGAGTCCTTGTTAGTCCGGGTTGACTAGAGAAACAAATCCAGAGGCACTCAAATATGTCTAAGAAAGAACTTTATATCAAGTAGTAATTGCATATTAAGAAAACATCTAAGTCCAGTCCAGATCAAGTCCATAAGTCCAATATTAGCTCCTATGTCCGATACCAGTCTATAAATTCTTCTTCAGACTTGTGTGTCAAATGCAGGAAGATCACAGGCCAGTGGGTGGAAAGTCTTGTGGATCCAGTGGTGGTGGAAGCATCTCTGGTTGGCTTGGGTCTCCACGTGGCTCCTTCAGCTCCAGGGTCCTGGCTGCCACCAGCATAGCTCCATGTGGCTTGTCAACAGGAATGTCTCGCAGGGAGAGAGTGTATGTCCCACCTCCAGAAAGCTATTTGTCTGAGGTCATCAAGCTGCAACCTGATTGACAGGATAAACTCTACCCCTTCACTTTTAATAGTCTTAAATTGACAACTGATTATGTAATTACCACAATTATCATACCTATATTTTAAATAAGGTGATTCTGTTTTCTTAACAATTTTATTGGGGGCTTGTACAACTCTTATCACAATCCATACATCCATCCATTGTGTCAAGCACATTTGTACATTTGTTGCCATCCTCATTCTCAAAACACGTGCTTTCTACTTGAGCCCTTGGTATCAGCTCTTCATTTTTCCCCCTCCCTCTCATTCCTACCTCCCTCACGAACCCTTGAAAATGCATAAATTATTATTACTTTGTCATGTCTAACACTGTCCGATATCTCCCTTCACCCACTTTTCTGTTGTCTGTCCCCCAGGGAGGGGGTTATATGTAGATCATTGTGATCGGTTCCCCCTTCCTCCCCCACCTTCCCCTTCCCCTCCTGGCATTGCTACTCTCAATATTGGTCCTGAGGGGTTTATCTGTCCTGAATTCCCTGTGTTTAGAGTTCTTATCTGTACCAGTGTACATCCTCTGGTCTAGCTGGATTTATAAGGTAGAATTGGGATCATGATAATGGGAGGGGGGAGGGGAGGCATTAAAGAACTAGAGGAAAGTTGTATGTTTCATTGGTACTATGCTGCACCCTGACTGGCTCATCTCCTCTCCACAAACCTTCTGTAAGGGGATGTCCAGTTGCCTACAGATGGGCTTTGGGTCTCCACTCTGCACTCCCCCTCATTCACAATGATATGAGTTTTTGTTCTTTGATCCCATTGACACCTTGTGGTCCCATTGACACCTCGTGGTCACACAGGCTGGTGTGCTTTTTCCATGTGGGCTTTGTTGCTTCTCAGCTAGATGGCTGCTTGTTTGCCTTCAAGTCTTTAAGACCCTAGATGTTATGTCTTATGATAGCCAGGCTCCATCAGCTTTCTTCACATTTGCTTATGCACCCGCTTTGTCTTCAGCGATTGTGTCGGGAAGGCGAGCATAATGGAATGCTAGTTTAATAGAACAAAGTGTTCTTGCATTGAGGGAGTACTTGAGTGGAGCCCCAATGTCCATCTGCTGCTAATAAGGTGATTCTTACAGTTTCTGAACAGGAACACTGTTGGCGTAGTCGGTTACACATTGGACTGTTAATTGCAGTGTTGGCAGTTTGAACCCACCCCTGGTCCAAGGGAGAAAGACCAGGCTTTCTACTCCTCTAAAGATTTGCAATCTCCGAACCCCACGAGGGCAGTTCTATGTTGTCCTACTGGGTGGCTATGAGTCAGAATGGGCTCCGTGCTCCAATGCCGGTTCTGATTCAGTGTGTGTGGGGTGAGGGAGTGTGCAGCAGGGAACAACATGAAAGTGGTTGAAGCCCTGGTTCGAACCACTGACCTTTTCATTTAGCAACAGTGTGCTCAAACCACTGCACCACCAGGGATTCTCTGTAGAATATTATCCTCACTTTGCAGATGAGGAAACTGAGGCTCAGGGCCTGAGAGAGGCCCGGGTTTTCACAGTGATCGGACAACAGCTACACCCAGGTTCTTGGAATTACTGTGTTAGTTTCTCTCTAAAGCCAAGCAAGGCAGCCCCTGGGAGGAAGGTGGGGAGGGGGCTAGAGATCAACCCTCAGTTGAGCGAAAATATTTACTATTGATGGATGATGCGATTCCGGCGATCTGCACAGATGGTTCTGGTCTGCGGGTTTGCAGTTCAGTATTCCTGGATTAGAGACGACCAGCGAGACAGAGAATGGGACCCAGGAGAGTCGCTTTAATAAAAGGAACTTGAGTTATGTCTCCTGGAAAAGAGTAGCCGGGAGGAGTGTTTAATAATGACTGTCAACCCTCCCAGGACGGCAGCGGCAAATCCCACGCGCCGCAGAGCGGGAGGGAAGAACAAGAAGGAACAGGCTTTCGGTCCACGGAGAGGCATTAAGGAAGATCATCGGGACAAATGTCTGGCCATGCCAGCGTGCACGGTGCCCTCCTTGGGAAGGCTTAGGAAGCCTCTGGTGCCCACCCAGAAAGAAAGTGGGCGTGGCCGAGCCATCCCTAACCCCCATTCCTCAGATCGGCCATCTGCCAAGTGCTTCTGACTCATTGCAGTAAAAGCCAGAGTCTGGTCTAAGAGGTTTCAATGCAGTTTCTCATATGGTCCTCTTGATGCCACTTTGAAGTGGGCCCTGCTGTCCATCAAGTGAGGCACTGAGAGGGTCAGTAACTTGCCTAATGCCACACAGCCAGGAAGCGTCAGGAGCAGGATTCCAACCCAGACCGTCTGCATCCAAACCTCCCTCTTCACCTCTTCTACTGCCTCTCTAGTGTGACGTCCAAGTGGATGTTTCCATCCCTGTGTACAGAGGAGGAAACTGAGCTTCTGAGAGGTTAGTTACGTGATAGGGCCAGGCTTCAAAACTCACTTGACCAGACTCTCAAGTCCATGTGTTGGTAGCAAGGAGGGGCTCGGGGAGCCCCTCTTCCTCTTCTGGCTCCCGTCATCTCTCCTCTCAGCTCTGCGTGGCTCAAGGTGGGGCTTTCCCTCTGTTCACGGGCCTCTCCGTCCCACAGGGGAGCTGGAGAAACAGCAAGGAGCGAAGACCCTTTCCTTCAAGTCCGGTGGAGCCCAGGTAGACCCACAGTCCAAGCAAGGCTCGCCCACAGGTAAGTTGCCACTCTGCTCTGGGGATAGCCGGGCCCCTCGGCCCATAAGGTCTCACACAGCCCCGGCGCTTGGCTTCAGGGGCAATTTGGTGGTCTAGGAGGCACCAGACCTGCTCTTCTGTGCTTGTTGGGGCCGCAGCAGTGGGTGTCAGGAGTGAGGTGAAAATGAGCCATGCCCCTGGCCCAGGTGGCCCTAGAAGTCCAGCATCCAGAGCCTCGGAGAAGCAGAGCAGGCAGTGTGGTGGCCAGAACAGTCCAGAGCTCTTGCTCTTTCCCTGTAAGCTCTTTTCAGCCCCGAACACATCCTTCTCCCAGGCCCACCTTCAAATCAAGAAAGCCCTCAGCCCCACAGATTTCTCAGCCGCTCCCTTCCAATGGGACGATTCACCCCACACAAGGGGTGGTGGCGGCGGCAGCTGCAGACTGCTTCCCATTTGCCCACAAGCCTGCATCCTGTCTCTTGCTGACCTGCTCCTGCCTACCCGGTACCCCGCCACCGCCCCCCACCAGGCCTGAAATGGAGGAGCAGTAGAAAGAGACGGGCATCAGAATTCCCTCCCATGCCAGCAGAAGCCCCACCAGCCTCCCTGAACCGTTGACTTAGTTTAGTCAGTCATTTGTCATTACAGCCAACAGACATTTGCTGAGTCTCCACCTGCCGGCTATGTGTGCCGCTGACCACCAGGGTCATAGCAAGGCCCCAGTTTCAGAAGAGAACCAGTAACCGCCAGAGGTTGGCATCCACCTCTAACACCTCCCTCGGCAGCAGGCCAAGCCCACCAGGCTTCAGACAGGTCACACCAGCTAGGAGAGGGGGTGGGCTTTCCCAGCCCTGCGGACAATCTGCCCTCTTCTCTGGAAGGGTTCAGGCTGTGATCATCGTTCTGCTTTCTGGTGGCCCTCTCGTGTCCACAGGGCCAGAGTCTATAAGGACACTGCATGTTTCATGGCTGTTCCCACCCAGAGCCAGCTAGCTCCAGCTGCGATCCTTTCCCTGAACCCCCAGGCTCCCCTCCAACCTGCCTCTATCATATGTGCAAACCCCTCAGGTACAGAGGCAGCCCCAGCCACCTGGGACTTTTCCCAGGAGAACCTCCCCAGTGGGCTGTTCCCATTTCACTGGCCCTTGTGCCATAGGAAGCAGAGGAATGGACTGGTGGGGGGGGGGGGAGCTGGCCTCCTTGGGGGTATCTAAGCAACCAGGCCTTCCCCCTGCCCCGCCCCCCTGATAAAGTGCTCTGAGATGCCCTCTGGGATTGGATGTGGGAGCAGGGATTGACTGAGCTAGAAAGGGTATCAGCTGACGCTGGGGTCCGTGCCCACGCAAACCCCCAGGACCATCTAGGCACGGCAAGCCGTATCAGGCTCTCACTGTGCCCAGGCAGCAGCTCCTTCCTTTAGTACTCTCTGCATCGCTAGGTGGAGTCCTTGGGGGAGGGGGGCATTTAAGACACTGTGTTGGTAACAGGAGCTTGCCAGCCCCAGCTCCCTGAAGCTACCTCGGAGGAAAGGCCTGGTAGTCCACTGCTGGAAAACGAGCCACACAACCTTCTGTGGAGCAGTCCTCCTCTGAGACACAGGCATTGGCCACTGCCAAGGGCGACTGACTGAGCCAGGGGTCAGGGAGGAGCACAGTCCCTGCCCTTAAAGAGTCTGTGGTGGAAGGAGACAGGCGCGGTAGCACGCACCTACCTCCACCCCCCCCAAACACACACACACACACACACACACACACACACACACACACACAGCCCCGTGCTTCTGAGTGCAGAGACCCAGCACCGCCTCTGAAGCCCATGTTCAAAGCTGTCCTTGGCCAGCTTGGACTGGGTGAGCTCCACTCAGCCATGCCTAGTCAGAAAGAACTTCCACCACCTTGTCTGGCCCATGGTCACATCGAGGGGCTGGGCACAGGACTGTAAGACGGCTGGGACGCTGGATGCACCGAGGTGGGGAGTGGCATGGCCCACGGGGTCTGAGGTGGGGAGTGGCATGGCCCACGGGGTCTGTGTTGAGGCCGACTGAGAGCTTGAGCTGTGCTCTTTGCCTTGGCAGCCAAGAGGGATGCTGCGGTGGCAGGGACAGCAGTGGCCGCGGCGGTGCTGGGGGAGAAGCCTGCGGAGAGCACGGTGGAGGTAAGTGGAGGCCTGGCTGCCGAGGTGAGTGACTCCGTGCCCCCATTTGGTCCTTCTTCTCACCGTCTCTGTTGTTTCTCTTCTCAGGTATTAATCAATGCCTCCCCAGCCCGACTCACCATTTTACCAATTTCAAGAGATACAATTAAAAGTTACTGCTAGCATGGGTAATGCCACTGTTCCCACGCCTAATTAAGCTGCCAGCACTATCTACCCCCGCCCCCTCCCTGGCCTGCCCCAGCCAGTTGCCCTCCAAGGTCACCCTCCCAGACTAAGGCCCAGGACACTGGCCCAGGCTCCCCTAAGGCCGCCTTCCCCAGCAAACTGCTTGTTCCCCATGATTCCCTACCCACCACCCACTCCAACACTCATTATTATTGGAGAGTCTCGGAGGCTTCTCTGGATCCCCCGAAGGAGGGGCCTGGGATCCTTCTAGAGAATCCCTCAGTCAGGTAGCTCCTGGGGGAACTGGGGAGTTGAGACTAGGGCAGCTGGGAGGGTGGGCCTTCTCCCGGGAGCAGCTGTTCTCCCTGGGGAACAGATGGGTCTGGGGGAAATGAGGCTGAGCAGGGCCAGTGGGTTGAGGTTTCTCCTAGAGGTTTTCCCTGAGAGGAGCCCCTAAGTAGTGTCAACAGCTAAATGCACAGCTACTGACCCAGAGGTTGGCAGTTCAAGTCCAGCCTCAGGGCTCCTCGGAGGATGGCCTGGTGGTCTGGAGTCAGACAGATCGCAGCCATTGAAAACCCTGTGTAACAAATTGACTCTGAGAGTCAGTGGCAGCAGCTTTCGGCTGTGGGGTCCTGGGAGCAGAGCCAGTGAACCTCTGGCCAGTCCGTCCCCAGCCGCAGCTCCCTTGGCTGTGCTGTCGCCCAAGATGGAGAGTGGGCAGAGAGCAGGGATGGAGCAACAGCAGTTGGCCTCCGCAAATCCCTTGAGAGTCCCCTGGGGGAGTGGGGAGCAGGAGGTCATGAAGTTGCTCCTTTAAGACTGAAGACTGGCTGAACCCACTCCCACTCTCTGGCCCCTAGCACCTTAGAAAACCTCTCCCTCCCTCTCCTCCCCTGCCAGGCCTTCAAGGGCCATTGGCTGTACACACACACACACACACACAAACACACACATACACACACTCCTTCTCCACCCTCACTCCAAGCTGGTGGGTCTCCCCACTCTGATACTCCTAGGGAGCCTGCACTTAGATGTCTGAGGGAGGAGCCAGCCCCCCAGGCTGACTAAACCCTGGGGATCCTCAGGGCGCCCCAGGGGAGCTCAGTTTCTTCCCTCCACCCCCTCTGGCCCCCGTCCCCCACACACCTGTGTCTGGAAGAGGCACCTTACACGGAGGAGCTTCCTGCCCCAGCAGCTGACCAGCTCCCCTGGGTGGGTATTCCATCCTCTGCCCCCTACCCCCACCCCACCCCATCTTCCCGCAGCTGCCCGCCCACCCGTCTCTAGCCTTGCAGATAAGCTCACCGAGCTCACCAGCCTTAGCCTGACCTGCCCAGTGAGGACAAGCACTCCCCAGGCCCACGCGTCCCTCCTGCCCTGCCCCAAAGGGCACGTGGCTATCTGCAAGGCTGCCACCCCCTTGGCTAGCTCCAGGGCCCTGCCGGCCTCTGCTCTGTGCCCAGAGGGCAGCCTCACCACCCGTGGCCTCTCAGCTGGATGGACCCCAGCTCTCCCCCCTGTCCCCTCTCATTGCCCACTGGCAGGTGCTTCTCCATCCTCTCTGAGCTGCTGTGACATGCTGCTCATGTTCCGCCTGACTGCCTCTCTGTCTTCCCTCCGTCCCCCCTGCTTTCCTTCCTTCCTTCCTTCTTTCTTCTCCCTCCCACCCTCTCTTTTTTCTCCATCAGCAGGGAGCTGCGAAGGGTGTCATGAGAGGGGGGGTTGCTGGCCTTTTGTGCTTTTCGCGTATGAGCCAGTCCAGTAATGGAGTCAGGCTGGATGTGGGAGTGGGGTGGGGGAGGAGAACGGGGTGCAGACACTGGAGCTGGGGTCAGAGAGCAGGTGGTGGGAAAGAGGTGCAGGGGGAGGCTGAGAGGCCTGGGGGAGGCCTGGGGAAGTTGGGGAGAGGGAGCAGGAAGGCGTGGCTTGCCTGCCTAGCTCAAGCCACTCCTCTCGCTGGAGCTGGGGCCAGATTCAGAACCCAGGCAGGTGGGGAAGGAGCCTGTCCCCTCCCGTTGCCATGGCGACAAAGGCCTTCTGTGTGAACTAGGACCACCTAGAACTCCCAAGGAGAAGGTGGGCTTAGCAGGGCAGCGTGGCGTTCCGGGAGGAGGGGGTAGGGCTCCCTCGTTTGTGGGGTCCTCAGGCCTAGACAGTGGAGAATAATGATTGAAGGCTGAAAAGGTGCTGAGATGATGGTGGGGGGCTTGTGAATAGTGAGGGTCAGGAAAGAGGTCCCTGAAACCACACCTTGGCCCAGGAGCAGGATTCGGATCTGCAGCGTAGAGGGCTCCAAGATAGCTTTGGACTGGGCTACCCTGGTCTGGGCTCAGGGATAAAGTCCCTCCCCTGCAGCCTCCATTTCCAGTCTGTGTGCTGAGCAGATGGCCCTGGAGGCAGATGGACGCCCCATAGCCAGCCGCCTCAGAGAGGAGGTCTCAGGCAGCCCCCTGAAGGGGTGTGGACTAGGGGGCTTGGGGACTAGAACAGGGTAAGGAATGAAATTCCTCTTCTTCCAGAAGCCTCTAGCCTCCCTTCTGCACCCCCTTCCCCTCTAGCGGAAGGGAGCTGGCTCGTGCCCTACCCAGGGCTTTGGAGCACAACCCTTTCTGGGTAGCTCTGCCCCACAACAGGACAGATTTGACTAGGACACAGGTGGGGCCCCATAGGTAGCCAGGGACCTGTAAGTCTGCCCTCAGCTGTCCGGGCCACTCTGCCTGCTACCCACGGACCTCAGTGGGCAGGCGAGATCCAGATATTCCGGACCCCTTCGTGATGTTAGAGTGAAGCTGATACTTTCACTGTAATAAAGCTGGAGGGAAGTGAGGTTGGGAAGGCCCTCCTGTGTCTAGTCCTCTGGGCTCCTCACACCTCTGAGGGGCGGTGGTCTCTGCCCTGCAGGTTCTAGGCTCAGTGGGCAGGGAGGCAGGGGACGGTTAGCCCTGGCCCAAAGCCACCAGCCCAGCAGGCCCATGTAATTTGGTCACTGAGCTCTGCAGAGCCCCGGAGTCCATCTCATGGATGGACACACTGAGACCCAGCGAGGTGAGGTTGGCAGAACGCATAAGGCCCTCGATTCCAGGGTCAGCCCTTGTGCTTGGCAGCTGGTGGAGGCCAGGGGGGTGGTCGCAGAGAGTGCATGTGGTGGGCTGCCAGAGCTGGGGAAGCGGGAGGTGGGGGAATTGGTGGGATGGGGCTCAGGGTGGGCAGTCCCAGCAGCTGGGAATTAGTCTTGTAACATTTCATGCTTCTCTGGCTGTTTCTAAACTAGGTGTCAATTCACAACAGGCTTCAAACGTCCCAGCACAACTCCGGGCTGGGAGCCGAGAGGGGATCTCCATCGCCGCCAGCACCAGACCTGCAGCCTAGCCCCCCGAGAAGGCAGCCCCCGCTGCTGCCACTGCAGCCACCACCACCCACACCCCCGGGGACCCTGGTGCAGTGCCAGCAAATTGTCAAGGTCATTGTCCTGGACAAGCCCTGCTTGGCCCGCATGGAGCCCCTGCTGAGCCAGGCGCTCTCCTGCTATGCCTCTTCCTCTTCTGACTCCTGTGGGTCCACACCCCTGGGCGGCCCAGGCTCCCCAGGCAAGACCATCCACCAGCCCCCGCTGCCCCCACCCCCACCTCCCTACAACCACCCACACCAGTACTGCCCTCCGGGCTCCCTGCTGCACCAGCGCCGCTACTCCAGCGGCTCCCGGAGCCTGGTATAGACTGCACCCGACCCTCGAACGACTGGGGGACCAAGCTGCCCCTCCAGGCTCCCCATGCCTGTCACCCACTGCGAGTCCTGGTCACTGACCACCGCCACTTAGGAACCATACTCCCTCCCAGTCCTTGGAACCTGGCTTGTCTTTCCCAGCTGTGTGTCCCTTACTGGATGGATCAGGCACCCCCAAATCTGGAGACCTTGCCCCTCTCTCTCCCCCGGACCCCTGGTTGCCCCTCCCTTGTCATCATGCTCCCCACTGGACCATGGATTGAAGATGACAGGAGCAGAGGGCCTCCTCCATCCGGACCCTGAAGTTAGCTAGGGCCCCTCAGGATAGGGTGTATCTGAGGCTGGGCTGTAGGGAGCTGGGTTTGCACTCATTTCCTGAGATCAGGTGGGCGGAAAGTGTGAGGACCCAGCCCCTGACCCCCAGCCCCCAGCCCCAGGGGCATGGCTTCTCCTCCAGCTTCCTTGGGCTGGGACTCTGCCTGCCCAGGCTGCCCAGACTCAAGGGGGAAGCATGCTCGGTTCTCTAGTGGCCAACTCAGTGGGCCAGGGAATTGGCAGGACATGCAATTGCCAACTAACCTTGTTCAGAGTTTCTTAGTTCCCTAGCCCTAAATGCTCAGGTATCCTGCAGTGGGTGCCCAGCTCTACGGTGGGAGCAGACACAGGGAGGGGCAGCGATCTTTGGGGCCAGTGCAGCCAGCAGACGGAGTGAGTCCAGACTCCCTCTTGCTTGACTTCTGTAGCCTCCGGGAGGGACTGGGGGACAGAAGAGTGCAGGGACAGGGGCTGCACAGTACCCATCCCAGACTGGCCTTTAAATCCCCCCTCCTGGGAGGCATCAGGCCTGCCTCAAAAAAGTATATCTCAGAGAGCCCCTGAACCTACGAAAGTGCAATAGAGCCAGCCAGTGGACCCCGGATTCTCACCAATCCCTCCAGTTCCCAGCAGGGTTGAGAGGTGACCTTTAGACAGATCTACCAGGCCCATGTCTCAGGAAGGGCCCTGTCTGCCCAGGAGAGTCTGGCCCTGCCTCAGAGACCATGGGGCAGCGCCAGGACCTGCTTCCAAGGCTGCCCTTGAAGGCAGTGTGTGCCCCAGCCCGCCTGAGCGTACCTCCAGTCCTGTGCCATGGCATTTAGGTCCCGTGTTAGAATCCCCCTTCTGCTGGGAACCTATTGTGACCACGGCCTGTGACGTTCATGTGGACATCAGCCAAGGCTCCCATGCATTGGCCTCACCCTTCCCAAGCCCCAGCCTGCAGGAGCCTGGTCCTGCTGGGAGAGAGTTTCGTCCTCCATGGATGGAAAGTCCTGGTGGTGCCACCCTGAGTTTCTCTCCAGCCCTGCCTCTGTCAGCTCTGCCTCCATACTTTGTGCTGTGTCCCCTACCCCCCACCCCTGTTGGGTGGGGGAGCTCGTTCCATGGGCTCACACCTGTCCTCATTGCCCCAGTCTGTATGTCAACGGGGACACTTCCAATCATCACCTTCCAGAATGGGGCAGCTGCAGGTCAGCAGCCCCTGAAGCCCTGGGCCCAGACAGGGCTGGCCTATGAAAAGGGGTGTCCGGGTAGCAGTGCCCAGGACTGGGGCACTGAGGGCACAGGGGCAGATGGGTGGAAGGAGGGTTTGCATGGAGTGAGTGAGCAGGGAGGGGGAGCTGTGCAGAAATGTCTGAGCGTGTGTGTGCATGGGGTGGGGGCCCACGAGTACCAGGGGCTTCTGAGGAAGGGGGACAGGCCTGGCAGCCAGCCAGCCTGCTGAGCCCTGCTGACCATTGGACTTTTGTCCCTGGTCACACTGTGCCCCACAAAGTGCCCTCCCTCCCCGGTGACGGGCATGGCTGCTTCTCCCCTGTAGAGGAGCGGCAGGCAGGGTCCCTCCACTGAGGGTCTGACCTCAGGCAGCTCTGAGCCGCTGCCCCAGGATCAAAGACTCCCCAGCTGTCCCCGTTGCAGGGAACAGGGGCTGTGGTAACTATCTTGGCCCATTAGGAGCATGGAGAGGCCCACCCTTGAAAGCAAAGCTCCCCAGAGGTCGCCAGAGCTGAACTTGATCTCTGAGGGCCTGGAGTCCGGACCTCATTTAACTCTGGAGCTTAGCACAGCTGCCAGAGGCACTAAGCTTTCCTTCTGTCACCTCCGTCCCCAGCCAGCCAAAAGTTTGGAGCTGGACCCCAAGCTCTGGGCACCTCTCCTGCAGCCCAGTCTCTGAGCCCTGGCAGCAGCCAGGCAGGGCCCTGGGCCCCCCCAGAGGGCCCAGCTGCAGCTACCCCTGGGTCCCTGCTCCCTAGGCTGAGCCACAATGGGGTGTGACTGAGCCCCCGCCCCCACCCTCACTTCTGTGCCCACTCACCCCACCATGGTCCCATTCCATCAACTCTCTAAGCCTTACTTGGGGGGCGGGACCTGGGCCCCTGTACTGGGTTTTATCCATTTGGCCCCAATTCCAGAATCAGGAGTGGGATCTGAGACAAGCTTTCCCCCACACACTTGAGCAAGTCCCACCTGCAGACCTGAACGAAGCTCCTGCCATGCTAGCCTGTCCTAGAAGTCAGTCTGTCTGTTGACTCCAGAAGCTCCCCCCACCACGTCGTCCTGATCCCTTGACCCTCCCCCAACACGTCTCCCCACAACCTACCAGAATGTCTCTTCCTCCCCACAGGCTGCCCCACAGCAGTGCCGGGTTACCCAGTAAGCAAGGCGAACATGGGCTTACTTGTGGTTACTTACTAATCTGTAGTGAACAAGTTCACATTTTTTCCCACCACATCAAAGATTCCGCTTTTTAGTATGGCTGGCATTGGTCTCTCCCAATCCCACAGCACCTGCCTACACAAGCAAAGCCTCTTTTCCAATTTACTAACCCTGACAGGGCCTGAGTGCCCCATGAACGAGGTAAGCACAGGCAGACTTGCGCTTACTTATTAATCTGTAGAGAACAGTTTCATCGTTGATGTGGTGAAAACCATGTGAGACTATTCACTGAAGATGCATAAGGAAGCACAAATAAGCCTGTACTGACCTTGCTTATTGGGCAAGCTGCCCCTGCTGCCAACTGGCCATCTGTCTGTCTCAGTGCCCTGCTGTACATCACTGCAGCCCCTCACACACACACACACACACACACACACACACACACACACACCCCTCCACCCCAATGGAGAGAAGGCTCTCTGGGGAAGTGGGGGCTGCACCCTGCGACTAATCCAAAAGGCAATTATTTTGTAACAAAATAGCCCAGAGGTATTTTATCTGTTCAATTCATAGAGTTTTAGAGATTATATTGAAATATGTCACTTGAGCAAACTGTGTCGGTTCTGTTTCTTTGGTTCTCCATGAGGAAAAGCCCATCTTAAGTCAGAGCGTCCAGTAGACACGGATGGGATGTCCCTGGAGAGGACACACGGCTGCCCTCGGCCCTGAGGCTTTGGGGCAGGGCAGAGCCCGGCCGGCTGGCACGGAGACAGGCTCTTCTCCAACCTCTGGGAAGCTCTGACTTTAGTTAAGAAGGCACGGCCCACCATCTGGTGGTGGGCACTGAGGCAGAACTGCCATGCGGGTGCCGGGGGAGAAGTTGACCAAGTGTGCTGGCCTCCCTGCCCCTACCAGTCTGTGTGTGCACCCCCCTGCCCCCCCCCACGCACACACACAGAGCTTGTGAGCACTTGAGAGTAGGTTACAGTGCAGGCCGAGGCAGGAGTGAGGAGGCAGTGCCCCCTCTGCCCTGCTCCACTCTCTGCAGTGGAAAGCTGACTTAGGAGAGGCAGGGGGTCCACACTAGCTGATCAGTCTCAGGAAAGCCAAGCTTTCTAGTGCCTTGATCTGGCTCGGCAAGCCCCACCTCCTGAATGGAGGGAAGCCCCCAACAAGCCAGCACTCTCCCACCCCCACTGGGAATCAGCACGGTGCCATGGGGATTCTGCAATAGCTGTAACGAGAGGGGGCAGATGGGGTCAAGTGAGGGCCCACAGCCTCCGTGAGGGGGGCTTCAAGATGAGGTGAGAGCCTTCTAACAACTAGTTGGTCAGGGCATGTGGTCCCGGGGTGCCAACATGGGCCAGACTCAAACTGTCCTGATACCAGACTGCTCCATCGCCCTCCTGCAAAGACTCAACCTCTCCCCAGGAAATGGGAAATTCAGGGAGAAGCTGGGGGCCAACTAGGTCCTGTCCATCCTGGGAATTCTCTGACCCAGGAAGCTGAGGACAGGTCCCTTGAGAGCACCCCTGAGGAGACTCAACCCTGCACAGGCCTGGGAGAGGTCCTAGGGTCAAGAGGGCCCCTGCTGTGTTCCGGGAAATGCCAGTCATCCTCCATGTGGTCCCTGCAGTCATCTAGGGGGAGCTCTGTCCCTGCAGGCAGAGAGGAGACCATCCTGTGTTGAGTTCCTCTGGTGTGGCATGCCCGACGGGTCACCCACCATAGGGAGGGAGAGCCATGGTGGGCCGAGTCTCCCTTTGCCGTGACCCTCATTCGCCCTTGACTTAGGTTTCCAGTAAGGGGTCCTTGAATTTGCTGGTTTCTGGCTGGGAACCATGGGCCCAAATGAGGTACCTGTGCCAGAAATCTGGGTGGATTCAGCACCACATTTGGGAGTCTACCAGGCACTGCTCCGGGTGCTACGGCAGACCAAGGTCCTAGCCTGGAGGAGCCCCCAATGGTAGGGTGGGGAAGAGCAAATGCACAGACCAATGGTTGACGATTTTCATGTGGCAGATGGTGGTGCAATGGAGCTGTGCGTGTGTGTCGGGGAGGGGGATAGGCCCCTCCAGGGACCCCCCTCTAGTCAGGTCTGAGGCAGGTGAACAGTCCAGAGACCACCTCCACGAGGTGTTGGGAGAAGTGACCACCTTTTGGGGAAGGGAGACTACCCAGAAGAGTTTCCCAAAGGACACCGCCACGCTACATGGGCATATTTACATGAAGAGTCTCACGGCGGTGTTAAAGTCCCTGCTAAAACACCTTTCTGGGAGAAATCATAAAATTGGGCTTCTCGTAAAAAATATATATATATCCACCACAGGTGGTGCCTGCAGCCACAGATGAGGAAAAGTAGGTTGAAAAGTTGACAGCCTAAGGACCCCAGGAAGCCCCATCAACCCCCCACATGCAGGGTAGGCGGGGCCAGTCTTGTGGAGCAGGAGCGCCAGGCCACTGGTGGAGACCTGGAGAAGACACGGCAGCCACCCTGGGGCAGAGACATCTGACATGGAGGCAGCGCTGTCCGAGCGAGGTGCTTCTGGTTCTCAGTAGAGGAGCAACTCCCTCCCAGCAATCTCCTCCTGGCACCAAAAGCCAGGGACTCACATCTTCCACGTTTAAATAATCATGGGGTGGCCCCTTGCCTTAGCAGTTGGCCCTGGGGTGGCCAACCTTTCACGAGAGCCACATAAATTCGACAGCAAGATGGATTTCTCCTACGGTAGAGCTGGCAAAACCGCTGTCTCAGGCCTTGACAGCCGTGACAGACATGACTAATTGATGGTTGCTTTCCAAGGATCACCATCTATCGATGCCAATTGATACCCTCAAGCCGGGCCGGCCCCTCTGCTTCCACAGCATCACTGTGGAGCCACACTAAAGGGTGAGACTTGGGGTGGGAGGACATTTGGGGACAGCAGGTAGCTCAAGTTGTAGCCTCTTTGAAGCATGGGAGGTGGGACACAGGGTGGGGGGAGAGTGACACGGGGAGAGGACCCAGGGAGGAAGGCCCCGCAAGGCAGGGACTGTTTGTTCTCAGTTCTTAGATTCCTCATATGGAACATAACTCCCACGTGGGACACCGCCCCCCCCCCCCCCTGCTTTCTGTCCGCCCCTCAGGTGCTTCAGGATTCCACACTGCTCTGGGACTTTGGCAACACCCCTGTCCCTTGTGTCACCCCACCTACTCCATCCACCTCTACCACCCCAGAGGGGAAGGGGGCACTAAGATTGGGGCACAGATCAGGAGTGCCTGGAGAGCCACAGCCAGGCGCTGCTGACCAGGAGCAAAGCCGGCTCTGCCTTCACTGCAGGAAGACCCTTGGGAGGACACAGGGAGTGACCCTCCAGGAGCAGAGGTGGCCTGGTAGAGCCAGTGGTGTTGAGTCACAGGCTGGCTCCTGATGGCTTCCTGCTCCAGGGACAGCCCAGCTCAGGGACAGGCCCAGCCTATGCCCCAGCCCCAGCCCCAGCTTGGAGTCAGGGAGATTAACTGAGAGACAGGCAGCCAGGGGATGAAGAAGGACAGGTCCAAGACTGGTCCCACTGGGAAAATTCCATTCTAGATGAGACGGGAGTGAGGGAAGCAGACCTCTGGAGACAGGGTGGGAGAATAGGAACCCATCTTTCACCCCTTCCCTCCCTCTCACTGCTGCTGGAGGTCTGGGCCACTTCTTTCCCCAGGGAACCAGGCGACCTAGCTCCACTAGCCCAACCAGAATATCCCAGAATTCCCCTCTCCCATGACCCTAAGGACCCCGAGAACAGCCTCAAGCCTGGCTCTGGGAGAACTCTGGGCAGCAACCTCAGGGCAGGCAGGATGCCTCCCAGGAGACCTGGCTCTTGTGCTCCTGGACCTGCCTTACTCTTTGCTTCCTTGTCCTCCAAGAGCCCCACAATGCCCTGTCCTCCCCAGGCTTTCAGTGAGCAGCCATTGTTTCTCCCTAACCCCTCAGGGGACCAGAAAGCAGAGGCCAAGCGAGCCTTGTCCACCTTCCCAGGGAGCCACCAAAGCCACTGTCAGGACTGGAGCAGCCTCAGTGGTCAGAGCAACTGCCTCCTGTACAGAGGACCACTCAAAAGCCCAACCCCTGCCACCGAGCTGGTTCCTACTCACAGTGGCCCTATCGGGCAGGGTAGAACTGCCCTGTGGGTTTCAGAGCCGGCTCATCTGTCTCCCTGGGAGCAACTGGTGATTTCAAACAGCCAACCTTTTGGTTAGCAACCCAACTTGTAACCTCTATACCCCACCAGGGCTCCTTCCCTGTACAGAGCAGGGGACTGGTCAGCTTAAGGAGCTAGCAAAAGAACAAGGCTAACTCCCCAGTAAATAACTCAAGCTCGAAGCCACCACCATCAAACCAGTTCTGATCACAGTGACCCGGCACAGGGTTACTGAGACTGTAACTCTTTATAGGAGCTGACAGTCTCTTTCCTGGAACAGCTGGTGGCTCGAACTGCTGACCCTGTGGTTAGCAGCCTAATGCTTAACCCACAGTGCCACCAGGGCTCCTTAGTGCTAAGTCAATAGAAAGATGGAGATAATAGACACAAACAGGATGAGCAAATAAGCACAGAACAGAGTGAAATAACAGTTAAGAGTACATTCTATAAGAGCTGGAAACACAGGGAATCCAGAACTGATACTGAGAGACACGATACCAGGAGAGTAAAGGTAAGGTAGAGGGAGAAACAGGGAACTGATCACAATGATCTACTTATAACCCCCCTCCCTGGGGGACAGACAACAGAAAAGTGGGTGAAGGGAGATTTCAGACAGTGTTAGACATGACAAAGTAATAACAATTTATGCATTATCAAGGGCTCATGAGGGAGGGAGGGAGGGAGGGAGGGAGGGATGGTGGGGGAAAAATGAGGAGCTGATACCAAGGGCTCAAGTATAAAAAAAATGTTTTGAAAATGACGACAACATGTACAAATGTTCTTGACACAAAGGATGTATGTATGGATTGTGATAAGAGCTGTACGAACCCCCAATGCAATGATTAAAAATAATAAAAGTTCATCCTAAGGAGTGACAAACCTCAGATGACAAGACATTGTCGTGAAAGAGGAAGCCAGCACCAAGATCCCGGGGGCTAGGAAAAGGGACCGTGACTGCCACCATGCAGAATTCCTTTTTGAAAAGGAAGAACATGCTAGGAATAAACCTCCTGGCAGCAATTTAAACTGGATGGTACTAAGAGTGAAAGTCTACACAAAATGACCACTACCCGAGGGAGAGAGAAACAAAATAAAACAGAATCATACCAAAACAGGCTCACGGAGAAATAGAACATGTGAGATATGCAACCACTAAGGAAACTTAAAATGTGTGGTCTAAAAACTCTTTCCTCTCTGCACCCTCACCCCCCAAATATCTCTAACACCGGGCCAGGTGATTGTACAGAACTCTATTATATGTTCAGGAAACAGAGAGAAGAGAAAAAACAGCCCCCAGCCCCTGTTAAAAGTCTAGTGCAGCCTGAACAACGAAAGCAGAGGAGGACGGAGCCAGCTGAGAGGAAAGCCCTCGGCCAACCTGACTTAGGAGCCTCAGCGCAAAGGATTCATAAACCAAACATTCGCCCACTAAAAGCTGGCAGCTCTTGCCAAGAAATACGACACCAAGAACAAGCCAGGCCTGCTCCCGGAATGAAAAGATGGTCACATGATGCTAAACTCTGCTCCTGTAATTCACCACAGCTACTAATTCCAGATGAGCAAAGCCCTGGGGTCACTCCACCAGATGCAGAAGCATTTGATAAAATTCTACCCTTGTTCTTGATCAAAAACAACACCAGAAAGCAACAGCATACCTGGAGCTGAAGCAAACAATAACTTAGCAAGTAAACCACGCTTATCCACCTCCCCAAGGGGGAGTCCCTGGGTGGTTCAAATGGTGAAGGCAACTTGGCTGCTAATGAAAAGGTTAGAGGTTCAGGGCGACCCAGAAAAGCCTGTTGGTCTCCTGGCATGGCAGCCACTGGGAGCTCTGTGCCAAACAGCACTACTCTGATCCCTGCAGCATCTCCATGCCAACTGGGGAGACAGCAAGGCAAACAAGCAAGCATACCAAGACATCAATGCTCCTCCTTAGCAGGAACACTCAGCATGCCTTTATGGAGGCCAGGAGCCCGTGACCTGTCACTTCCAGTTCCCAGGTGGAGGAGGGGCAGAAAAAAATTAAAATTTTAAAAATAAAAGGAATTCAAGAACAAAAACTGTTGCCATTATTTCCGGGCAGCGGACTTGTCTATTTCCAAAACCTAAAGAATCAAGAGGGGGACCAGAGAGAGAGAAAGAGAGATGGAGAGAGAGAGAGAGAGAGAGAGAGAGAGAGAGAGAGAGAGAGAGAGAGAGAGAGAGAGAGAGAGAGAGAGAGAGCTGTGGCCAGAGGGCATGGGGCTGGCCCTAAGCCCTGAGTAGTAGCCGGGTGGCATTGAGGCCGTTTCCTGGCTACAAGCTGCCTTTGCTGCGTCCCCTGGCTTGCTCTGGCAGCTCTGTAGTCCCATCTCTACTCTCCTCCCGTCTTGGACCCTGCTCTCAACAACAGGTCCAAAATCCAGCTGGCTTGCTGAGACCAGACTTTGCCTCGAGATGGTACAACCGACTTCCTGGACTCCTCCTGTTTGGAGATGAGAGACTTCCTGGGTGGAGGTTGTCCACAGCTAATGATGCTACTAGGTGCCTGGCTGCTCAGCTGGTTTGCTCTCACCGGGCCAGCAGTTCAAACCCACCCGCTGCTCCTTGGGAGTAACTGTTCCCAGAAGGCTTTACGGTCTCAGAAGCCACATGAAAAGCCACTGTGCGTTGGAATAAGAATTGATGGGGTGGCCGTGGGTGGGCCAACCTAAAGCACAGAGGGAGAAAGGCCTGGTGACCTACTTCTGTGAAGATACAGCCTAAAGAGCACTCTAGAACAGCGGTTCTCAACATGTGTGTGGGGGGAGGGGGTCGAACGACCCTTTCACAAGGGTCACCCGATTCATAACAGTAGTAAAGTGACAGTGATGAAGTAGCAACGAAATCATGGTATGGTTGGGGAGGTCATCACCACATGAGGAAGTGTCTGAAAGGGCCGCTGCATGAGGAAGCTGGAGAGCCGCTGCTCTGGAGCGTACTGCTTGGTGTGATACGGGGAATACTCTGTGTCGGTCAACTTCACAGCACCGTGGGAGGGACGGGCTGCCGCTGCTCCTCTGAGACCAGATGAGGCTGGAGGATCAGTTGCAGCTGCTTTTAGGTGTGGAGAAGATGGACTTGGGCAGAGAAAGCTTTGGAATGATTGCGTCTGTGGTGCCGTGGAGGGGCTGGGCACAGAGAGAGTCAGGTCCTAGACTCGGGTCAGCATCGGCATTGGCAGAGAGCAAGCCTCCCCCCTTTGTCCCTGCCCATCTTGTTCTTGCCTCACCCACCCCCCACGTGCCAGACGGCTCCTCAGACCGGCCATCAGGCATCTGGACAGAGGCCTTTGGCCGCCTCAGTCCCCTGTGACCCTTCATGCTGGCTCTCCATCCCCCCACCCTACTCCGCCGCTCGTGGGAACTCAGATGGCCTCTCTTTTTCGATGGGTGGTTAACAAGCTTTTCAACCCTGTCAGATCCAATCAGCCCCTTTATTTCACTGAGCAAGGGACCCAGCGAGGGGAAGTCATGTGGATGCAGTCAACAGGGAGCCAGGCGTGTGAGGACAGAACTTGGCAGGCAAAGAGGCGGGCGGGCGGGCGGGCGGGCGCCAGGCATAGAGGACAAGCAAGACCCAAGGCTAGGAGGGCCCGGGAGGGGTCAGGAGTGGTGAAGATGTGGGAGAGGGCAAAGCGTGCAGACAGGAGGCATGCCAGAGAGCCCTCACCAACGACCCCGCCGATCGGGCCTCCAAAGGGAAATTTTGTTAGTTATCCCCTGCCCCTGGAGAAATTACTCCCACCACAGGGACTTAACGCAGAATGCAAATCGTGTTCTCTCCCCACCCCTGCTTCTATGGGTCAGGAACTCGCAGCTCGCCTAACCAAGCTTTTCAGGCTCAGCATCTCAGTCCCACTGGGCAGCGGTCATCGGAACGCTCGGCTGGGGTTAGGGTCCATTTCTGAGGCGGTCTGCACACCTGACACTTTCATGCCCCCATTCCTTCCACATGGGGGTCTGAGCCCCGGTAGGCATTCAGGTCCTCCACAGCAAGTTCGGCTCTTGAGCTGATGGCCAAATGGATCACACATCTGCCAGGTTCGGTCTCTGGTCGCCAGCTGTGGTGTGAAACGCATCCGGCTGAGATGAGATGCAGACACCAGATCAAAGCCGCCACCCCAGCTTTCCAGGTATATACCGGCATACATGTGTACACACACACACACACACACACACACACACACACACACACCTCTGCATGAGTGCTCTGGGCACATTAAAAAGTAAAATGGTTGCTCCTTGCACATGGCCCAAATGCCAGTGGGCTCCCCTGAGCTGTGAAGCAGGCCGTAAGCACATTTCCCTCACACCCTGCTCCCTCCAGCCCCAGTCCCCTAAGACATACTGGCCCCAGAGGCTGCATGCTGCATCCCAGGGGAGTGTAGACTCGGTGGAAAAGTGAGGCTCCCTTGAACAGACCCCTCTGTCAGGCTATGGCTGTAAAGCCAAGGCATCCGGGGCAGCTCAGAGGATACGGCAGTGGTGCGGGGAGAGGGGCCGGGGCCATGGGTGGCTGAGAAGTTGGCAGAGACTGTGTGGCATAGGCCCCCAAGAACAGCAGTGAGCTGGTCCCACCCTTGGCAGAACTGCCCACCTTGCTGCATCCCAGGCTGCAAGGCTTAGAGAGCATGGCACCCTCTGGGGAAGTGGAAGAATGGCCGGAAAGCCACAGTGGCCTCGGCTGCCCCAGGACAAGCAGACTTCCCCCAGAAGTCCCCACACCTCCACCCACCCACACAGGTGTGGGGAGAAGGATGTGGGAAGGTTGACTGGCAATGGGAAAGAGCTCACACAGGAGAGAAGTGAGCTCACGCCCTCCTCCTCCAGTCTGTCCATCCAAATGGCAGGGGCTCTGGGGCTCTGCCCCTAAAGGGTGCTCTGGGGCCTGGCACTGTTCTCACCTGACATCAGGTGGCAGCAGAGAGCATTCTGCCCACTCCCCCAGCCCCCTCCTCTTCCTTTGCTTTCTGACCCAGAGTCTCCTAAATGAGAACAGTGCGGCTAAAGCAGTTTCTCAAAAACCCCTCCTTCCTCAGGGCTCTTTTTTTACCCACGAACTCCCACGAGAAGGGCGAGCATGGGTGCAGAGGGCATCCAGAGGGCGGCAGAGAGACCTGTTAGAACTCTGTAAGGCATCTGGCTGCTGCCGGCCCACGTGCCAAGATCCTTCTCACATGCACGCTGTGAAGACCCCGAGCACGATGGCGGTGGGTGGGCTGAGGATGGCCGGGGGCTGTCGGCCATGGGGCTCCCCCTGGCCAGGCTGTGGACGTTTACTTCAGCCACTGGGCAATGGCTCAGGGTGATGCTCTAGCACCATTCCCTCCAGACAGTTGCCCTTCCTCCAGCACCCAGGGACTGCCCCGAGAAACTTCTGAAGTGAAGAACACACATGTGGGGGGCTGCTACCTTGCTCCCATCCCCTCTCCTCCCTTCCCTTTGGAACACAGGATGCCTGGACTTAGGCAAGTCCTGCCTTCCTCCTCTGGGAAGCATTTCCCCAACCAGGGAAAGGGCTGGTATGATTGGGGTATAGGGGGGTGGGGGGCGGGTGGTACATAGTGTGGGGAAGAGGAACAGGAATGGCCAAGGTAAGTGCACCCTGTGTATGTGTCCACTCCTCCTACCCCCACCCCCACTGAGGGTGACCGGGCTCTCACCCGATCCTCAAGCCTGCTGGTGGGGAAAGAAGGTGGCAAGAACAAACACAGCCACCTGGGGAGAGGGGTAGGAGGCGTAAGGAAACCACAGCAGGCTAGCAGCCGCTCTCTGGAGAGCTACTTCCCCCATCCCACTGAGAGGACCTCTCTCCCCGCAGCTCCAGCAAACGTCAGGTCAAGTAAAGCAGCCCACATTGCCGGAGACCCAACACGCTTGTTAATAACTGAAGTTAGGGGCGGGGCTGCTGTTATGGACAGAATTGTGAGCACAGAACAAGGAGACCAGCCTATAAAATTGAATGCCCTTGACAAAAGTTTCCTCGGTCCTCAGTTTCTTTCACCTGTGAAAAGGAGGGTTTGGGGTTAGCATCAGGAATGAACAGTGAGTAAAACTGTCTGGAGCACTGTGTTTAGGATGGCAAGGTGGGAAAGGATCGGTGATCCATCAGCAATGTCTGCCTCGACACAGGATTAGAGTAGAGCTGCACGGGCTGTGTATGTCTAAGGTCTGGGGTCCATTGCCTAGTCTTCTCCACTCCAGTGCTCCATGCGTTGGGGGCCACACGACAAGAAGCAGTGTTTGAGACTCGTACTGGAGCTGGGGATGGCTTGAGACTGACATCAAGAAAGCCCCGGCCGATCATGACATGTGAAGGTCTGCCTCCGGGTATTTCTCGAGTTTCTTCCCCCAGGGAGCCTTCATCATGTTAAGCTCCCTGAAGGGTTTCCATCAGCAGAGCTGGTCTCCTGTAAAGGAACTTCGGTGTCCAATGGCTTGAGTTGTCACTTCCAGTATGGTGTGTTCCACTGGGGGTCTCCAGGTCAGTCGCGGGGTACATTCCAATGCACAAATATAGTAAGTGCTTCCTGGGAAACATTTCTACAATGGGGATCCCCTCACAGTGTACTGTGCTATCATCAAATGGTGGTCTCCAAAAAGACCACCACCCTTTATAAATAAGATGGTGTGTTCTAATGGAGAACATGCATGTTCACAGCATGGCGTATTCCAATGGTAGTGTCTTTGGACCACCCAGAAGCTGCTCCCGTTGAGGAGAGAAGTCCACCTAGGAGCATCCCAGAGGTTCTCAGCAGGGCTTGGGTAAGGGACAAAGACAGCGGCTGTCCACTGAGCGTGGGGTGGACCTAGGTTCTTGGCTCAGTAGCCCCCCAGTCTCTGGCCACATCCTACAGGTAGGTCTCCTTCTGCCCGGCTAGTAGATCCTCCTTGGTTGAGTTGGGCCTACAGTCCTGGCCCACAGCCCCATCCAGATACAGATGCTGCTTGGGCTGCGGCAGGCTAGGATCAGGGGCGATGAGTTGTCGCAGGCGCTGTAGGGGAAAAGAGACAGTGAGGGGGGTGCTGTGGGCAAGAGAGGCCAAGCTATCTCTTCCTATCGGTAGCGTCAGAGCCCAGCAGGAGACAGCTCCATCCAACATGAACGGATGGATACAATTTTAAGGCTGAGGCAGCCACGTAGTCATTAAGAGGGTTCCAGTCCTAGCTCTACTCCCAACACCTGTGTGATCCTAGGCCACTCATTTCACACCTGAGTTCTCTCACCTGCAAGACCAGGATAAGACCACCCACTCTCAAAGAGTTGTTCCATCCCGTTAGTTACGCTGAGAACAGTGCCTGCATGGGACAGTGAGTACTCAGTCACCGTGTCCGTCTTTTGTTACTGCTCTTACTTTGATTGCCATTAGTATCTATTCAGTAATGACCAGTCTGCTTCCTTTTTCTTAGCAGTGCTACAATGTTGCCATTGTTCAGGTGAGTCCGGAGTAGACGCAGCCGGCGAGTCCTTTCAACATTCACTCTCAACTCCCTCCTCCCACACGACCAGCGGTCACCACAGAGGCGGAGAAGACTACATTTTTGTCAGTGTGACAGAAGCAGAATTCTGCCAGGGGCTCTTGAGCAAGCTTTCAGGACAATGGGTCAATAAGGCTTCCCTCTGTCCAACACCTCTCAGTAAAGACCCTCTCCCTAGCCACCTACCTTCTTAAAAGAGCCCTGGGTCTTCAGGACGGTGACGATGACGAAGAGCGGGACACAGACCATGGATGAGAGAGCCAAGAACCAACCGATGGAGTATCCCCAGAGAGGGTACACGTAGATGTTGTTGTATTTCAGAGGCGTGTACTTGCTCAGGGAGAATAGGAAGGTGGCCTGGAGCGAGGAAGATGCAGAGGTGGGTGAGAGCAAGATCCACAACTCCTTCTCCTCAGCTACTGGCATGGTCAGTGGCAGAGACAAGCACTTCCATAAGGTGGAATGACAAAAGCTATTGAAAATCAGGGGTGAACACATCCTCACTTTGAGGGCTGGGACAGGAGGAAGCCAGGGGAGTGGGCAGACAGGAAGGATGGAAGAATTATGCAGAAGGGATCAGGTGCTGGGAGAAAAGAAGCAGGCAGAACTAGGTTAGATGGTCATGGCAGGCAGGCAGGCAGGCAGATGGGTGTGATGGCCCCAGAGGGCCAGGGCAGGAGGAGAAACCCAAAGAGGGAATGGGCCAGCTCCTAAAAGTTAGAGCCCCAGGAGGCAGCCTTCCTTTCCCAGCCTCCCGGTGGGCACCTACCAGGCAAAGCCCGGGAGTCAGGAAGAGCCAGGAGATCTTCACCAGGGGCCATGGCCGGTAGCCAATCATGTCCTCAATGTTGTCATAGAAACGGTCTGCGCCTGAGGAGGCATGGGAGTGGGGAGGCGTGTGGAAGCAGGAGGGTGAGGGAACTTCCTGGGTCTGGGGAAAGACTCAAGGGGCTCTGGATTCTTCCTCAATACCCTTACTTCAAAACTAGGACAGAGAAATGGGTCCTGGGTCTCCCGCCTCAGGGAAGGGAGTGGGTGGGAGAGGGGCCACGTGTCCCTCCAGGTGCATCCTCCTGTCTCCCTAAGGATAGGACATCCCAACTACAGAGATGATTGAAATAAAAAAATGGGGGTCCAGAACCACATAACTGCTCGCCTGTCTGCACGGCAGAGGTGGGTTCCATCTCTGATCAAGACCCAGAAGCAGCGGGCTCCCACGGCTCCCGCATGCCACACTGACCTCACACGGGGCTAGAAACAGGGACGGGGACAAAGATCCAGACTTTGCCAGAACCACCTCTGAGTTTCCATTAACATGTGGTGAAAAGATGGTGTGGTTTGTGCTCGTGAAAAGCATTGGCCAGTTTTCCCCCCTAACCCCCTACCATCATATCGTGACCCCAGTTCTACCTTACAAATCCAGCTAGACCAGAGCATATATATTGGTACAAATAAGAGCCCTTGGCATGAGGGGAAGGGGGAAGGTGGGGGGAGAAGGGGTCGAAAGGGATCGCAATGATTGATGTATAACCCCCACCCCCACCCTGAGGGAGACAAACAACAGAAACATGGGTGAAGAAAAAGACAGTGGACGGTGTAAGACATGAAAATAATAATATACCAGGAGGGTGGAGGGAAGGTGAGGAAGAAAGGGGGAGCTGATTACAAGAATCTACATCTACTCTTCTCCCTGGGGGATGGACAACAGAAAAGTGGGTGAAGTGAGACCTCAGACAGTGCAAGGCATGACAAAATAATATTAATTTGTAAATTCTCAAGGGTTTGTGAGGGAGGGGTGGGGAGGGAGGGGAAAAATGAGGAGCTGATACCAAGGGCTCAAGTAGAACGAAAATGTTTTGAGAATGATGATGGCAACCTATGTACAAATGTGCTGGACACAATGGATGTATGTGTGGATTGTGATAAGAGTTGCATGAGCCCCTAATAAAATGATTTTTTAAAAATAAAATAAAGCATAGTGATTAATCACAAAAAGAGAAAGAATATCATAATAATAATTATAATTTATAAAGGCGTCACAAGGAGGGGAGAGTGGAGGAGGGAGGGGAAAAAGAGGAGCTGATACCAAGGGCTCAAGTAGAAAGAAAATGTTTAGAAACTGATGATGGCAACATGTACAAATGAGCTTGATACAATTGATGTCTGGACTATGATAAGAGATGTAAGAGGCCCTGATATAATGATTTATACAAAAAGAAAGAAAGAAAACATTGGCTGGACTGGCTGTTTAATGTCCTTAGGCCACCAGGTGCTCTGGTTTCAAGCAGAGCCAGCCTTCTCAAAGGGAAGACCCACTGATTGGTCGCAGCACTGGAAGACCACTCGCAACCCCATCAAACACCTCCCCACGTCACACTGGTGCAGGAGATCCCAACACTAGAGACTCAACTCCTTTCTTCTCAATTCAACCTCAGTTAAAGTCTAGGGATTGCTGGATGGGTACGCCATCCTCTGGCTGAGCGGACACGGCCTCGTGAATGAGCTAAGACGCCCTGGGGTGCAGCGGGTGTCAAGCTGGGCTGTGACCTGATAGGTCAGCAGCTTAAAACCACTGGCCACTCGGAAGGAGAAGGATGAGGCTTTCCACTCCCATAAAGAGTTAACAGTCTCAGAAGCCCCCAGAGGCAGTTGTACCCCTTCCTGCAGGGTTGCTGTGAGCCAGGATCGCCTCTGACTCCGGAGCAGGTCCTCTCAGAACAGCTTTGGAAAGTCTCGGGATAGCAGAGAAGGCCTGAGGCGTGAAGGACGGAGTCCTCCCCAAGACAGGGAAAGGGTGGAGCCCTCCCCAAGGCAGGGACAGGGTGGAGCCCTCCCCAAGCAGAAGACTGGAGTAGCAAAAAATATCACCCTTCCTGCTCACTGCTTCCCCTGAGCCCGGAGATGTGGCTGATCCAGTCACAGGTACTGATCCGGTCACAGGTATGATGGCAGTATCAGCAGTGATCAGTCGTTCAGCACTGAAAGGGCTTCCCCACTGGCTATTGATCTGACGCTGGTGGAAGTGTTGATTTGCTCTCTCTGAGAAAGGGGTGCCTGGCATCCATGGAATGGACAAGTACCTCAAAATTGCAGGCATGAGCTTCCTGTCTATGGAGGTATTCAAGCAAAGTCTGAGTGATGACCTCATCTTTGGAAAGAGAATGTGCAGAGGATCACACTCAGAGGCCCCAAAGTTCCCTTCTGACTAAACGTTGTCCCACCAGGGAAGGGCCTCTTGCCTCTTATCACTGTGTCACGCAAGGAAATCAGGCTCGATTCCGGCTCACAGGAACCCATGAGGACAGAGTGGAACTGCCTCTGTGGGGTCCGAGACTATAACTCTGTATGGGAGTAAAAAGCCTCATCTTTCTCTTGTGGAGCAGCTGGTGGTTTTGAACTGCTGACCTTGAGGTTAGCAGTCCAACACAGACTCTGCTAAGCCACAAGGGCTCTTGCCCTCTGCCTGCTACGGAATGAGGAATGCCAGGATTCCCAAAACAGATAAAATTCCCGGTGACAAAAAAAACCCACAAACAAAACACCAATACAATGCCAGAGGGCCTGTGCTGGGCTCTGAGGAGGTTCCGCTGCCCCTCCCCCCACATCCTCTTCCTCCAACTCACCATACACCCAGCTGATGCAGATAACTTCAAACACAGACAGGAAGAGCAGGCAGATGCCGCTGCAAGCGTAATGATCAAACAGCTGGAAGATGTACATCCCGCCCTGTGGACACAGGAGGGTAGCTGAGGCCTTGGCCCATGGGGGACAGAGGGCACACGCTCCCAGCACTCCCAGCGGGGCGCTGTCCTGCCCAGTCATGGGTGAGTGAGAGAGTGTTGACGTCGGTCGACAGTCACTTTTAAACATGGAAGCCCGCAAGAGCTGCATCTCGACGGGGCCTCCTTGTCCTCCTGCGTCTCTCCAGGTTTCCACCTTCGACCGTGCACCACCTTACCACTTCTCCAAGGCTTATTTCAGTTTTATTTTCCTTCTCTGGCAGGTTTCTGCCTTACACAGGTGCTACTTTGATACAGGTATATATGGAGTTGCCAATGCCCTGCCTGCCCCCACCCTCAGATCCCTCCAACACCTGGGGGTGGAGGTGGGCACAGATTCTCCCCTCTACCAGCAGGCCCCTCCCTCTAAGCATGCTCCTTTGAGGTTGGGTGTCCCTGCCCTGGCTTGCAGCTTGTGTTCTCCAGAAAAGGCTCTCTCTTTCCTGTGGGCTTGGGGAGATTGGAGGCAGACACGATGTAATGTCAGCAGAAGGAAAGCCTGCCCGTGAACAAAGTTCCCGGAGGGAAGGGCATTCCTGACAACGCCGGGGCAACGGGCTCCAGTCCTGCCTAAAACCAGGATGTCTGTCGGCTTCCTGTCAGTTACCTGGCCCCCTACATTGCCCAACTGCCCTGTTTACTATGGCTGATGCTTTTCGAAGTAGATCCCGTCGGCTTGCACTGGGTTCCTGTCTCTTTCAGTCCAGAGACCTAAGGAACGCAGGTGTATTCACTGGGCGCTCCCTGCGGCCTTGCTGTCGAAGCAGCAGGCAGGTGTCAATGTTCCCACTGCACAGCTGAGTGAACTGTGGCTCTGAGAGGGTCAGGGTGGGGTCCCCCATGACTCCCCCGCCCTGGAGGCCGCCCAGCAGCTCACCTCGGTGACCAGGAGGAGCCCCACCAGGTAGCACACTGCAGCGATGGCGAGGAGGAGCAGTTCGCGCCGCCCACTCTTGCGGAGCTGCCTGGGGAACATGTCCGTGAGGGCTGTCACCAGGCACTCCACGCAGACGAACTGTGGGTGGGAAGGCCGTGGGGCCGTGGCGAGGGAGGTCAGACCCTCATCCTTGGCTGGGCCTTCCACCTCCCCCGCTGCCCCCCCCCTGCACCGGCTGAACCTCAGGAATGTGGGGAGAGGAGCAGAGAGCAGAGACCCCCAAGCTGGGAGGGGGAGAGGGCCGCTCACATTTGGCTGTACAGAGAGGGCAGAAGAGACCCTGGTCTGTCACCCCAATGGCACAGTGGCGCTGGAGCCGAGCAGCAGGAGGTGTGGAAGGAGGTTTGGGGTCGCCTTTAGGAGGTTGTGGGGTGGGGGCCCAGAGCAAAAGTTGCAGGAGCAAATTGGGTGGCTCCCTCGCAGAAGAATCCCAAGGCGTAGGCTCACCCAACCAGCCCCAGGGAACACCCTGGACATTGGTGGAAAGGGCCTTGGCATTGACCAGCCGAGGAAGGGTAACTGAAGAGGAGGTGTGGCAGGAAAGGCAGACGCTGGCAAACAGGTTACCAGACAAGGGCAGGTGGGGCAGAGGGACGTACCTGGCTGTCCAGCCCCAAGAATATGAGCATGATGAAGAAAAGACAGGACCAGAGCTGGGACAAGGGCATCATGGTCACAGCTTTGGGGAATGCGATGAAGGCCAGGCCAGGACCTGCCGGGCACACAACACAATCAGGTGCGTTCAGGGCACACCTGTCCTCAGGTAAGAAAGAGCCTGTTCCTCAAGCACCAAGTCAGCTGGTGAGTGAGAGCGAGACAGAGAGTGACTATGTGAGAGTCAGTGTGCATGAGAGAGTGCGTGAATGAGGGAGTGAGACCATCAGAGAGTGTATGAGAGAGAGAGAGAGAGAGAGCAGGTGTAAGAGGTTGCAATGATTTCACCCACTATCCTGCTCTTCCAGGCTCTAGGAAACACACCAATAGTTCATCTCTCCACTTCCCACCCCGCCCCCGACTCTGCTCTCCCTCCTTCTCACTCCCTCCCAAGTCCATGGAGCCCCTGCTAGAAGATCCCATCACCCAGTGGCTGGGATGCTGGCCTTTCTAGAGGGAAGGCTCTCTGGTCGCCCAGGTCTCCGGCACCTACCTGACTCGGCCACCTCTGAAATGGGCACCCCCTGTTCCTGCGACATGAAGCCCAGGATGGAGAAGACGGCAAACCCGGCCACGAAGCTGGTGGCACTGTTAAGGAAGCAGAGGGCGATGCAGTCCCTGGGGGGCGGGAACAGAGGGGGTACAAGCAGACAAATGGAGAGACAGCAAAGAAGAGAGAAATCAATCGTGGGGGTGGGTGAAGAGAGGCAAGAGAAGATGAAGGGTCAAAGGATATGGACAGACATGAACAGAGCGGGGAGGGATGGGAAGACAACGATGAGACAGGGTCCAGAATCAAGAGTGAAGGGAGTAGAGTGGGGAGAAAAGGAGGGAGAAGAACCCAGATGTCAGTTTGTCACAACTCGTGACCCCTCGTCATAAGAAACATCACCTGGGCCTAGGGACTGGGTGTTAGTTCCTTGTGGGGTACCCATCCCCTTAAAACATAGCATGGCCAGGATCCCCCCACCCCACCCCGCCATGCCAACCACCCGATTCTTACCTGTAGCAGTTGTTGTGGTACTTGTTGTAGCTGCCCAGGGCTGTCAGGCACCCCTGGCTGATGGCGAAGGAGAAGAAGATCTGAGTGCCAGCGTCCATCCACACCTGTGAGACACCCCGCCCCCCGAGAATGGTCAAGGGCAGGTAGGAGAGTGCCCAGTGGGGCCTGGTACCTCCCGGCCAGCTCCACCTTGACTCGCCCTCCTCTGGCTAGGTCATTCTCCTCACGGCCGCATGGATGTCTGCTCCTGTAGACAGTTCACTAGTCACCATGAGTTGAATGGGGTGGATGCCGGCTCACGGCGGCCCCACGTGTGCCCGAGTGGAGCTGCCCTCCACAGTGTTTACTATGGCTGATGCTTTTTGAAGTAGGTTCCCGAGCTTTCTTAAACAGAGCACTTCAGGGTGGACTCAAACCTTAACTTTTCCATTAGCAGTCAAGTGCTTTGACCACTGGGACCATCCAAGAGGCCTGGTAGACACGTTGTTGCTGCGTGTGAGTAAGTCATTAGAACTTGTAGCAACCCCATAGGATGAGAGTCCATCTGCCCCAGAGGGTTTCCCATGCTACACCCTCGACAGGAGTAGATGCTCAGGGCTTCCACACACACATGGCCCCTGGTGAGTGCAAACAACCAACCCTTTGGTTAGTACCTGAGCATTTAACCAGGACTTCTTATAAGCACCACCACTTGTCGGCGAGTTTGTCGTGCTGAGGTGCTGTCACGGTGCCTTGGGTGTTGCTGTGGTGCTAGAAGCTAGGTCACTAGCTAGGACCCTGCCAGCAGGGTCGCCCAAAGTAAACAGGTTTTAGCAGCGCTTACCAAGAAGGAACAGACTGTCCACTTTGGGATTAATTAGCCACTGAAAACCTTCTGGGCAGCATCAAATCATTGTTAGACATTGAAAACCTGGAAGCAGAATGTTGTCAGAGACAGCGCCAACAGATGAGCCCCTTTGGGTTGGAAGACGCTCAAAATCTGACTCAAGAGCTGCCTTCTTAAAGACGTGTTGATCATAATGGAGCAATGGAGTAAAACCTGTGGGGATAAAGTCTTCGAGGCCTTCACATGCTGATGGGGCATGACTCATAATGAGAAGAAGCAGCTGTAACTGTATTAATAAGCAGAACTTGGAATGTACAAACACAACTGTAAATATCTGCTCATAACTAGAATTTGGAATTTGCTGTGTCTGGAGTGACAGATGCAACAGGAATGACATTGCATTCATCCAAAATGACATGTCAAGGTCTACTCTGAAGTCCAGTGTTGTCTGTGATATAACATCTATCCACCCACAACAGCTGTTCTCAACTACTAGGTCGAAACCCCTTTGAGGGGGGGGTGTCCAAGAACCCTTTTAATGGGGGTCGGCCGATTCATAACAGTAGCAAGATTACAGTGATGAAGTAGCAACAAAAACAATTTTATGGCTGGGGGGGTCACCACAACATGAGGAACTGTATTAAAGGGTTGCGGCATGAGGAAAGTTGAGAACCACTGCCCTACAAGGAAATCCAGTCAATAAAACTAGTATTCAAATATGTACCAATCACCAAAGCTTGCGATGAAGAAATAAAGGCGATCTACCAACCACTTCAGTCCAATTCATCAAACCTGCAATCAGGATGCATTGATCATTATTGGAGATTAGAATGCAAATGTAGGAAACAAAGAGGAAGCATCAGTAGTTGGAAAAAGATGGTCTTGGTTATATAAGTGAAGATGGAGATCTCATGATAGAATTTTGCAAGACCAATGGCTTCTTCATAGCAAATACCCTTTCCAACAACGCATGGACTTCTACAGATGGAATACACAGAAATCAATTAGACTACATCTATGGGAAGAGACAATGGAGAAGCTCAATATCAGCAGCTAAAACCAGGCCAGGGGCTGACTGTGGACCAGACCATCAATTGCCCGTAAGTATAAGTTCAGGGGAAGCTGAAGAAAATTAGAACAAGTTCACAAGAATCAAAATACAACCTTGAATCTATCCTACCTGAGTTTTGAGACCATCTCAAGAGCAGATTGGCTGCATTGAACCCTACTGACAGAAGACTGAGACACTGTAGGATGACATCAAGAACATCATGCATGAAAAAAAGCAAAAGGTCACTGAAAAGACAAGAAGGAGAAGGTCAAAGGGATTATCAGAAGAGACTCTGAAACTGGATCTTAATTTTAGAGGAGCTAAAGCCAACGGAAGAAAGGATGAAGTCAAATAGCTGGAGCGGAATTTCATATGGACAGCTCGAGAAGAGAGAAGACCAAGTCCAGAATTGCTATGAAAATGGGCAAGGACCTAGAGGTCGAAAACCAGTTCGGAAGACCAGGCTCACCCTATCTGTGTGGTTTTATTCCACCACTCTGGGTTCTAATATCCATTTCAGTGGCTGCACAGAACTCTGACAAAATTCATGATTAAAGGGTTTATTCAAGAAGTTAACAGATTATAAAGTCAGTGAAAATGCTCAGGGTAGAGTTGTTTATCAGGACATGTTACACAGTTCTTTCAGGTCTGCTAATAAATGCACAAGGAGCATACACATCCTGCTGTAAGCCTCAACGCAAAGGCATTCAGCAGAAGCTCTGGGGGTCAGCAAACCCCCGAGTTAAGTAAGCCAGTCTCCTGCACAAAAACTCTTGGCTTTACTTGCTCCATGGTTTGGGCTCTCCAGCTCCTGGTTCTGTTGCTGCTCCTTTCATCCTATAGCTGGCTTCTGGATCCAGAAGGTTCACTGCACAGGGACCTTGGGTCTAGAGGACTTGCTCCCCTCCTGGCTCTTACTGGTAATGAGGTTCCTCCTCTTGCTCTGAGAGAACTCATTGTATCCACAGCAGAATGACATCCCAGGGAAGCCTGTTCACAAGTACTCGCAGGTGAAGCCTACCAGCATCTTCCTGCACCTTCTTACCGGACCCATGCAAGAAAAGGTCACTTGGGAGTTAGAGGTTTTGACTAGAAGAGCCCCATTAAATAATTCACTACGCTTGCACTATCTTAAACGGAAAGAACTCAAGAAAAAAATCAAGCCTTGGTTTTGAATATTGAAATAATCTGTGGGCAAACATTAAACAGTGCAGGGACCATCCAAAGAAGACTGAAGGAATGCACAGTCACTGTCCCCAAAAGGAGTGGTCGATGTCAACCATCAGGAGGAGCATGTGATCGAGAAGGAATGGCGCTGAAGGAAGAAATCCAAGCGGAACTGAAAGCATTAGCCAAAAGCAAGGCTTCAGGAACTGACAGAATACCAACTGAAATGTTTCTGCAAGCTGGTGAAGCACTGGAAGCCCTCACTCGTCTATGCCATGGATTTTGGAAGACAGCTCCTGTGCCAACTGACTGGAAGAGATCCACATTTGTACCGATTCCAGAGAAAGGTGACCCAAGAGAATGCGCAAACTAACAACAATGTCATTGATATCACATACAAGTAACATTTTGCTTGAGTATCACCCAACCACAGGTGCGTCAGTACATTGCCAGGGAGGGAGCTGCCTGAGACTCAGGCTGGATTCAGAAGAGGATGTGGAACCAGGGATACCATGGTAGATGTCAGCTGGATCTTGGCTGAAAGCAGAGAATACCAGAGAGATATTTACTGGAGATTTATTAACTATGCAAAGGCATTCGACTCTGTGGATCATAGCAAATTATGAATCGTCTTGAGAAGAATGGGAAATGCAGAACACTTCATTGTGGCCCTGTGCAACCTGTACACAGACAAAGGAGTACTGCGTGGTTTAAGATCAGAAAGGTAAAGCGCATCAGAGTCGCATCCTCTCGTCATACTTAACCAATCTGTAGGCTCAGCAATCATCAGAGAAGCTGGATTAGATGATGAATGTGGTATCAGGTTTGGAGGAAGGTTCATTAACAACCTTCGATATGCAGATGACCCCACCTTGCTTGCTGAAAATAACGAAGACTTGAAGCACTTAACCGATGAAGATCAAGAATGGTAGCCTTCAATATAGATTACAACTCAATGTGAGAAAGACCAAAATCCTCACAACTGGACCTTAGGTAACATGATAAACAGAGAAAAGATTGAAGTTGTCAAGGATTTGGTCTTGCTTAGATCCATCATCGGTGCTCATGGAAGCAGCAGTCAAGAGAGCAAAGGATACATTGTATTGGGTAAATCTGGTGCCCAAGGTCACTTTAAAGAGTTGAAAAGCAAGGATGTTACGTCAAGGACTAAGGAATGCCTGACCCAAGCCATGGGATCGTCAATTGCCTCATGCACATATGAAAGTTGGACACTGAAGAAGGAGGACCAAAGACTTGATGTATTTCGATGCTGGTGCTGGTAAAGAACATTGAACGTACCATGGACCACCAAGAAACAAACAAACAAGCAAACCAATCTGTCTTGGAAGAAGTATAGCCAGAATACGCCTTAGAGGCAAGGAGGTGACGCTTAGCCTCACATACTTTGGACATGTTATCAAGAGACACAGTCCCTGCAGAACAGTGGTTCTCAACCTTCCTAATGCTGCGCCCCCAACAGTTCCTCATGTTGTGGTGACCCCCCCAACCATAAAATTATTTTTGTTGCCACTTCATCACTGTAATTTTGCTACTGTTATGAATCGGACGACCCCTGTGAAAGGGTTGTTTGACCCCCTAAAGGGGTCTCGACCCACAGGTTGAGAACCGCTGCTGCAGAAGGACATCGTGCTGGATAAAGTGGAGGGGCAGTGAAAAGAAGAAGGCCCTGGACAAGGTGGATGGACACAGTGGCTGCAACAATGGACTCAAGTTTAAGAACAATTGTGAGGCTGGCCCAGGCCTGGGCAGCGTTTCCTTCTGTTGTCTGTCAGAACTGACTCGACCGACTCTATCAATAACAACAGCCTCCCGAGCACCCAGGGATGTCTGAAACCTGCCTGCAGGGCAAGCCAAGGCAGTCACCATTTATTGGATTAGCACAGTGTAGTTTAGGCAGCTAATACTGGGACCAAGAGGCAGCTTCATTAAAATAGAGGGGAAAAGCACTTTATACTTTATAAAAATATAAGAAAAAAAGAAGCATGTGATCATCCACATCCTACAAAGGGAATACAGTCAGTCAAAAATGTATGGGGAAATTCCAATCTCTAGGATTCAAATCCTTAAAATTAAAAATATTATTTTGGGCTACCAAACTATCAGAGATGGAAAGAAATATAGTTGAGCCTAGCAATGACCTTGTGGAAGGAAACTCGTCCTCAATCATCAATGACGAAAGCCTACATTTCTCCAAAGTCAGTACATAGCAAGAATTGGAAATTGTAGGCTCTTTGACTCGTTCATTCCAATTCTAACTCCCACCAGGAAATCATCGGAGGTGTGGTCAAAAGACTGACACACAAAGTGCTCATTGCAGCTATATTTACAATTGTGGATAGACACACATTACTTAAATGTCTAAGAACAAGGGCAAGTTCAATGGTGGCACGTCTGCTAAGGCGTGGGTGCTCAGAGGGCAGGGCCTGGGGTATGTTTTGTTCACTGCCCTATAAATGGCCCTAGGATGGTAGCAGGTTCCCAGCTGCTGATGGGTCAAGTCCAACTCAGGGTGCCCCAGGTGTGTCAGAGGGGACCTGTGACTCAGATTTTGTCCATGGCTGCCTTGCTGGAAGTCGACAACTTGGACCTTCTTCCAAGGCACCTCTGGGTGGACTTAACTCACCAACTTCTCGGTTAACAGTCAAGCAGCTCACACCATTCAATGACTCCCAGAACAGTAGCTAGCACCTAATGGGTCCTCAGTCCATTTTTGTGGAAGAATGAATCAATGAATGATAATGCATAAAACAAATATTATTTAAGTATAAAAAGAATTTAACATAGAAAATACTGAGGGTAATATTTAATATTTTCTTAATTTAAATGTCAAGAAAAACGATCAGACTCTGTCTCATTATATGTAATCATCTCAGCAATGTTAAAATATGCATACATTTTTTAAAAGTTGAAAGATAAAGACTTGTTAACAGATTATATGTGTATGGTGAGATTTTTTTGGTCCCTTTAGGAATTTTTCTTCTGTGCTATCTAATTTTTCTACAGTAGGCATCCATTACTTTTAAACCCAAAGAGAAGCAATAAGGGTCTTGCAAAAGGCCAGGTCTGATTTGAGGGGGGAAACAGCCCCCAGCGTAGAACTGACCTGGGGGTCCTTGAGGCGAAACAAATCAGGCTTCAGGTAATAGATGATGCCTTCATAGGCTCCTGGGAGGGTGATGCCCCGGATTAGCAGGATAATCAGCATCAGGTAGGGAAACGTGGCTGTGAAATAAACCACCTGGAAAGGAAGCTGGTCAAGGTCACTCCTGGGGGGAAGGGGGTGGGGTGGGGCACAGGGGTCCACCCGTCACCCTCCCCAGGCAGCACGAGTCATAGCCAGTGCACAACAGTGCAGAGACTCTGAGGGGGTGAGCGTGTGAACCTTTCCACACCTTCTTTTACAATACATTCCAGTGGGTCCCATACTCCCCAAGTGTGAGATAGGAATCAGAAGGGGAGGGGGGAGGAGGAAGGAGGATGAATTTCCAGTCCATAACATTTCAAAGACTATTTTTAAATCCAGAGGCTGATCTCCCTTAATCCTGGCTGGTTTCCCCACACCCACAGTGAGGGTGGGACTCCACCCCCTAGGGTTGACCAGATCTGTACAGTGATCTGGGGGAGGGGTGGTGGTAGTGGAATTTAGAGTGTACTTTTCCAGGCTTAAGCATGGGGCAGCATCAGGGGCCTGGACTCTGGCAAACGCGGGTGTCTTGGCATCCCGAACACTCACAGAGGGTGACCCATTGGGCCCTGATCAAGCTCAGCTCCGTGATTACTATTTTTATTCTAACTACAGGTTTGACCCAGGAGCCCGGGCAGTGTTGTCGTCAAGTAAGCGTTGGACTGCTAGCCACAAGGTTGATGGTTCAGGGTCCCCGGCCACTCTGTGCAGGACAGAGCTGCAGCTATCTGCTTCCACAAAGATTCACAGCCTCCACAACCTATGAGTGAGTCAGGAGCAAACTCAGTGGAAGGGGATCTGAGGGAATTTAACAAGATCCCCAAGGATTCTGGTGAATGTATGTAAGCATCGAAGAATCTGGGGATCTATAAAAACCCACCCGAGGATCTTGTTCAGATGTAGAGTCTGGAGTACAATGGTGAATTCGCAGCAGGGAGGTGGAACCAGAATGACCCAGTTTGAAGCTCTGGCATTGCCATTGTTAGCAATCCACAGACGGGGAAGATGGCTGCAGGAACTGCCTAGGTGCATGACTACTCAGAGAAGCCAGCACCCTACCCCTTTCCGGCTTTCAGAAGCGTAAAGCTATCTGGCTCAGCTTATCTGGGTTGGAAGCAATGCTCAAGTCTGAATTTCCTCTCCACAACAAGCTCCCTGTTGTCCGACCTTGGCCGTGGCAAGAATCCCTTCAATGACAGAGAACTCACCACCTCATTTGGCAAGTCATTTGGTAATTCTCACTAAAAACGGTCTTGATGATGGCTAAATACCAAAAAAATAAGTCTGTTATGAGTGCACAATGCTAGTTGCAGACAATATGCCCGTGATGTACATAGAGCCAGATAGAGAAACACACACAGCAGAGAAGGCAACGCAGCAGAGGTAACAGAAGAGCAGATTTGCTCTGCTACCAGGAAGGCTTGTACAGCAGTCATCTGAGAACTGAGCATGTGCGTGTCTTCTAGCTTCATCATTTGCTCTGTGTATCACTTGTATACGCAGCCAATTAAAACCCACGCCTCCTGCCATCGAGTTGATTCTGACTCCGAGCAGAACCCTAGGTTTCTAAAAGTCAGATAGAAAAGAAAGCACGTCCTTGTATTGAGCTCAACATCGCTCTACTCGCTGTTCTTGTTCCCTTGACTACACCCTCTTTCTGTTCTCCAGCAAGTGTCCCCACGGTCTCTGGGGACCACTGAGAGCTTATGAGGAGCTGGGACACCTCACCTTGCCTGTAGTCTTGACCCCCTTCCAGATACAGAAGTAGCAGATGATCCAGGCGAGCAGGAGACACAGGGCCAGCTCCCAGCGCAGGGCCCCCAGGTCGTGGATGCCCGAGGAGATGCCCAGGACTCGTCTCCTGAGGGGTGGTAAAATTGAATAACCAGTAAGAGGTGAAAGGGGACAACGTGCCTCTGTCGCCAAGGCTTCTGACTCTCATATCTCATACTCCAGGGCTTCCCCCACCCCCCTCCCTACCTCCCAAGAGCCTTAGTGGTGTAATGGATTACGTTAGGTCTGTAGTTCAAATCCACCAGCTGCTTCATGGGAGAAAGATGAGGCTTTCAGCTCCCCAAAAAGATTTACAGCCTTGGAAACCTACCGGGACAGTTCTACCTCGTCCTATAGGATCACTTGAGTCAGAATCCACTCGATGGCAGTGAGTTTTGAGAACTCCGTACCTCCCTGGCTGTGCCATGTTCCACCTATATTTGCCTGCCCCTGGTTGTTAGAAGAGCACCCTGTGGTAATCCACCAGTATTTTTGTCTTTCTAACACATTCAGATTTCAGTGGGCACCATGACGAAGAGACTGTGAAAGTGACTCTCTAAGTGTACATGGCCATTGCCATCCAGTGAACTCCAACTCACATAGATCCTACAGGAGTGGATCCTACAGAGTGGATCACGGCCCCTTAGTGTTTATTGCAAACCTGTGTGGGAATAGGCAGCCTTGTCTTCTCCCGCCAACAGCTGGTGTGTTTGAACTGCAGACCTTGCAGCTACGTAGTTCACCATGCAACCCACTGGGCCCCCAGACATCTCCAGTGAATGCCGAGAGTGTGGGGGTACATGTGGCAAATTGATGCGTAAATAAATGGGCATGAGGTGGAGAGGCTGAGGGTGTTCGTATCTACAGGTATATATGGGTGATGGAAATGTGTGTGTGTGAAGACTGAATGGAGATACGTGTGGGGTGAGGATTCCTGGAAGGGTGTGTACATGTGCGCATGTAAGAGGATGTATGGGAGTGGGTGGGTGGGGGTGGCTATGAGGGTATAGTTGCCTGGGCAATGGGTTCTAGTCAAGTGTAAGGGTCTAGGTAGACTTATATGAGAATACAGGTGAACTTGTGTAGCACAGGTGTGAATATGAAGGTGTAGTTGTGTGGAGGAAGAGAAAGGATAATGTTTGCCCATTTCTGTGGTGTAAATGCTCCCGCCTTGGCTGATTGCAAGCTACCAACCTGATATCACGGAGCAGAGTTGGGAAGAGATGTACACAATCAGCTCTCTTGAGTTGATACCAGCTGTTTCCAGCACAACACCGGGCCTTGGTAGGCAGAAACAGTGGGTGTGGGTGGACGAGTGTGTGTGGGTGGGGGAGATGTAAGGGAAAGAGAAAACATGAAAGAATAAACATAAGTGGATGTGGATGGAGAGACATGTGCGTCTGGGTGGACATGTGTGCATTTGGGGTACGTGTGCAGGTACAGGAAGTAATAGCGAGTATGCCAGCATTCACCCATCCCTCCATGATGTGTGGGGTGGGGGGTAGGGTGTGAGTGGTAGGCAAATGCAGAAAAGTATGCACAAAGAGTCTTCAACTTGCACCCTAACTCCGAGGGCTCAGAAATTCAGACTCCCTCTGCTTGGGGTACCAGGCCCACCACCTACTCCCAGAATTCCATGACAGGCGACGTGAAGTTCTCAGAAGGCGCAGTTCGGGCTCCTGAGTGGTTCAGGAAATTCATGCAGTGTTCTGTGGGAGATAAGGGGAAGCAAGATGTGCATCCACTAGGAACAAGCTCAGCTTACTGCTCCTCAGATCTGGCCTTGCAGTCTGGTGATTTCCACATCCCCTATACCCACATGACTACTTGCACCTTCATATCTCCCTCCCCCTCACCTGCCCACGCCCACCTCTAGCCTCACACTTACCCCCAGGAGCTTCTTTGGGGTCTCTACTTCCCAGAGTCCCCGGACTTGACTGCTAGAGTCGTCCATGAGGCCAGCCTCCCCTGCGGCTTGCACTGCTGTGGGTCACCCTGAATCCAACTGCTCTTCCGACCACCCCTCTACCCTCTGACACAACTCAGTCCTCAGAGGCAATCTGCCCCTAGGCCGCTAGGCCAATGGTCACACATTTGCCTAATTGACAGCTCACGTGGTTGAGGCTTTGTGTCTGCTCCTCCCCCTGCCTGAAATGCTGTTCACCAAGGGAGCGAGCGCCTTCTTTTCCTTCGGCCCCATAGCGCCCCGTCTCTGAGCAGTCCTCTCATTGCTTATCTCCGTCATGTCTCCCACCAACTGTTTTATGAAGGTTACTGCACTCTGGATTTATTTGACCTGTCCCAATGGGTGCCTGTTCTGTCTATTTCTACTATTAGATGATGAGACCAAGGGGTGCAGGGTCCATGTTGCTCTTGCTCGCCCTTGAGTCTTCCACGCCATGATTGGCCAAAGGAGGTGCTCAGTAAACATCTGCCGAATGAGTGAGTGAGTGAGTGAGTGAGTGAGTGAGTGAGTGATGACAATGCCTTGACAATGTGTATCACATCTATAGTCACACTGGGTTTACAACCACCTCCTAGTGGCTGGTCTAAGGCCCCACAGAAGGGTCAGCTAGCAGAGCTGGCCCCAGAGCCTGCACACCTTGTTCTGTGGCAAGTTCTGCCATGGTCAGCTTCTGTACTCTGCTGTTTAGTCATCAACAGCCAGCCCCAACCCCAAGGGGCTGAAAGGATGTGCACAGGCATACTTGGGAGCTATTACAGCTTTGGTTCCAGACCATGAAGCTTTGGGTCTCCCAGGGCATATATAAGTTGTGGCTATACTTATACTATATATAACTTGTAGTCTATTCATTGTGTGGCAGCCTGATGAAATAGTGTGAACTCTGAGAATTACCAATGTGGGACAGAGACACAAATGATCTCATGCGGTTGAAAAATGAAGCTGATAGATTTCCTCAAACCTACTTACAAAAACATGTGTTACCTATACAGAGCTATAAAGTGAGGTATTGTACCTGTATTCCAGGGATTGGTGCAGGTTGTCCAGGGCAGCTCCGAGGTGAAGGAGCTGAACAGGTAGAAAAGAGCCCAGGCAAGGATAATGATGTAGTAGACATTCAAATAGGATTCAATGACCACAGATGCCAGGCCAATGCCTTTGGGGGACAGGGAGGAAGACAAAAAAATCCAGGAGACCAATATGAGCGACTACAACAACAAAAGTCACACAGAAGCTGCCTAGGGGTGCTACCCAAAAAGACCACCAGCGTGGAAGCCATTCACAGCCTTTAATAAGTGAAGCAAAAAAAAAAAATAAGTGAAGCAAGTTATAGACCACTGTTCCATTTACTGTCCCATTGTTGTAATATACACTTGAAAATATAGCTGTGGTTGTTGTTTTTTATTATGATTTTATTGGGGACTTGTAAAACTCTTATCACAATCCATACATCCATCCATTGAGTCAAGCACATTTGTACATTTGTTGCCATCATAATTTTCAAAACATTTTCTTTCTACGTGAGCCCTTGGTATCAGCTTCTCATTTTTCCCCACCCTCCCTCTCTCATGAACCCTTGATAACGTATAAATTATTGATTTTTTCATGTCTTACACTGACCGATGTCTCCCTTCACCCACTTTTCTGTTGTTGTTGTTTTTAATGAGGAAAAACTCTGGAAGGATATATCTTGTATTCACCAGAGAGTTCACAGTGGTTGGAGAAAAAAATGGCACGGAGGTAGCAAAAGGGATAGAAAACCCAATTCCGTATTAGCATCACCCAAGGCAACTTGCTGTGAAACTGAGATCAGCCATCCCTCCCACAGCACTCTACTTTTCAGTCAGGTAAGATAATTCAGTGGAATGACCACATAGAACTTACAGACAACACTCACGCTTATGGGGTTTCTTAAGGATGTTACCAGGTTACAAATGATCAGAAAGCACGGCCTCTTCTTGTCCAGACCTACAGGCAGGCTGCTCTCTTATCTTTAGTCTCTCAGTCACAAAGTGCATTGGCCTCTGCCTGCTCATGCAATGTTACAAAGTTGTTTTAGGGTTGCCAATAAATGCCAGAAAGGCATGCCACTCCACTATTGGCCTCAGCTTGAAGATATTCAGCTCTGGGCATATAGTAGATGCTCAGTAAGCATTTGTAGAATGAATGAGTGAGTGATGGCAACTCCTTGAGGTTGTGTATCACACCCACAGCTCTCTAGTTCCATGGGTCAGCAAACCTAGCTCCCCTGATTACGTGCCTGGAGGTACCCCATTGCACAAGTCATCATCCTACCAAAAGCTTTAACTTGTTCCATGGGCTGGGAAGTCCACCATTAGGTCTCACGCTCTGGCTCTTGGTCCTGCTGCGGCTGTTCTTCTGCTGCCCCTGTGGTGTTCTAGCTGTCTCCACCATCAAGAAGTTTCCGTGTGCAGGTACCTCAGGGTACAAAGTTTATGCTCCACTCCTGGTTCTTCCCTCTTGCTTGTAGTGAGATTCCCACCCCCTGTCCTGCTTCTGAGATGGGTCATGCTATACCCAGCAGGATGGAAATCACAACGCACCTCGTCAATGATGACTAATAACTGAACCCTATCAGTATCTTCTCCCACCTTCTTTTCCCAGACCAATCTGGAAAAGGTTGCTGGGCAAAAGTAACAAAGGCTATCACTAGAAGAGTCGTAGTAAGCAATTCACTGCCCTGCAGGCCACCTTTGGCTCTTCTAACCATTACCTTTCCATATCTGAAGGCTTCGCTACCCCCTTTGACTGTGACCACACCTGTAAATCCTTATTAGTCAGCCACTTCACGCCTTCATCTATGCCAATTTTAGATGTCCAACTTTCAACTTGCCCATCCCGATCAACCCAGTACCCTTAGCAGATAATCATGTTCCAACCAGAACAGAAGACCCTTCAGCCCAAAGAACTTTGAGTATCTGCATCCGTAAGCAAGGTCTAGTTCAGAGCAAGACATCAAAATACAACCATTTATACCTGTACACATGTCAAACATCTTTCTCTCTTTGTTTTGCCAGGTTCCAGTCATCTCAGACCCAGTCATCTAAGCTAGGTCAAATGGATACCAGCTGCAAGCTTGGGGTCCACATGTACCTCCCTGTACTTCAGACCAGCTGGCTTCTTTTCTCTCTGCCCTAGCCCTACTAGACTAGGACAGTGCCCACAGCTCCAGAGTTCACACAACTTTAGACTAGCCAGCTCTCCCGCTCCCTCTCCTCTCTGAACTCCAGCATGTGTGGACATCAGCAGGGGACAATGGACTATGACCAAGCCCAGCCCATGTCTTCATTTCTGCCTCTCCCCTACTTCCACTCAACAAGTATGTTCTACAACAAGAACACCAAGCTTTCTGCTCACTAGCTCCCTTCAACTTTCAGGCCTAAAATGGACTTATCCCCCCCCCCCCTCCCGAATGGGCATAGACTTTTCCTGCATTGACGCATGCAATCGCAAGCACAACTGTCTTGGCTGAAGCTTCTGGGTGCAGTTCAGATTTTCTAGCTCAGGTCCCAACTCTGAACTCAACTGCTGGCTTATCATAAAGCCATTTTATTCAGAGTAAATTCTGACTCCTCTTATTAGCATATTCAGTAAGTATAGGCTGAGGTAGGCTTAAAAGCTCTCTAGAATCACGATGACCACGTTGTTTTCCATCACACCTGTAGACCTTATTTTAAAATACCAGGTAGAAGAAACATTCTATATCAGTTATACAGCCAGATAAACACGGCTCTTAACCGTTTGAAAAATACATTTAATCTCTTCTCCACCCTTGAGCGATCTCTCCATTCAGACGCAAATGGATCTGGGTCTCTGGCAGAGTGAACACAGTAGGCCCTGCCCCCGATCAATCATCCATTGCTTTGCCCGCCTGGCTTTTGCCGGGAGTTCCATAAGTAGCTTTTCCCACTGCAACTGCAGCAGGTCTTTTCTTACACGCCTTTCAGCCATCTCAGGTAACAATCACCAAAGCAACCATCTAAGCCAGTGGGCCACAACCTGTGGGTCGCAACCCCTTTTGGGGTCGAACGATCCTTTCACAGAGGTCGCCCGATTCATAACAGGAGAAAAATGACAGTGATGAAGTAGCAACAAAATAATGTTATGGTTGGAGGGTCACTACAGCATGAGGAGGTGTATGAAAGGGTTGAGGCATTAGGATGGTTGAGAACCGCTGATTCAAGATCTTAGAGTTTTTACTTCCCACATCCCTTTATTCTTCCTCTTTCAAAGTCCAGTGCTTCCAATTAGTCTGATTCTATTGCTGCTACCCCCGCTCCTCTGGTGACAAGCTGTCTCCTGAATCAAGGAGATCCAATGAGCAGGGATCTCAGAATCCAAAGGGCTCGCTCCACTCCTGGCTCGTCCCTCTTGCTCCTGGCTCTACCCTCTTACTGCTAGTGAGCTACTGAATTGCTGCTTGAGATGGCTCATCTTATACCCCAGCCGTATGGCAGTCACAATTAACCGTGATCAAAGGTCACTCACAACTGAAACTTATCGGTGTCTTCCCCCACCTTCTCTTATTCAGACCAATCATGAAAAGATTCTCTAAATGATGGGATTTTCATTTATTTAAAATTTATCAATATATAATGATAGGGATATAGGTCTAGGCACATATATTTATATGCTAAGTATCAAGGTAACCTACGGACATGGGCCTCTACTCAAGCTTTCCCTCAGTGCAAGAACTCTTTGTTCTAAAACCTGGCAATGCTCACCTTCCTGACACAATCGCCGAAAACAAAACGGGTGCATAAGCAAAAGTGATAAAGAAAGCTGATGGTACACAGCTATTAGATGATAGCATCTGGGGTCTTAAAAGCTTGAAGGTAAACAAGCGGCCATCTAGTAGGGAAGCAACAAAGCCCACATGGAAGAAGCACACTAGCCTGTGTGATCACAGGTGTGGACAGGATCAGATATCAGGCATTAGAAGACCCAAAACAAACAACCATTTCAATGCAAACGAGGGGGGTCAGAATGGAGACCCAAAGTCCATCTGTAGACAGTTGGACATCCCTCACAGAAGGGTAACAAGGAAGGGATGAACCAGCCAGGGTGCAGTATAGCACTGAAGAAACACACAGCATTCCTCCAGTTTTTTCATGCCTCCTCCTCCCACTATCATGACCCAGTTCTACCTTACAGATCAGGCTAGACCAAAGCATGCACACTGGTACAGTTAAGAGTCCTTGACGCATGGAATCCAGGACAGATAAACCCCTCAGGAAAACAGTAATGGAATCGTGATACCAGGAGGGTAGGGGGTAGGTAGAGGAAGAAGGTGGGGCAGAGAAACTGACAGCAATGATCAACATATGACTCCCCCCAGCCCCCAACCTCAGGGGGAAAAACAATGGAAACGTGAGTGAAGGGAGACAGCGGATGATGTGGGATATGAAAATAATAATAATTTACAATTTATCAAGGGATCTTGAGGGTGGAAGGGTGCGAGAGGGAGGGGGAAAAGAGGAGCTGATACCAAGGGTTCAAGTAGAAAGAAAATGCTTTGAAAATGACAATGACAACATATGCCCAAATGTGATTGATACAATTGATGTGTGGATTGTTAGAAGAAATGTAAGCGCCCCCAAAGGAATCATAATCATTTAAAAAAGAAGTTCTTGGACTTCTTTTTGCCTGCCTATATTTCTTAGCTTTTCTGGGTTTTTTTCCCCCCTGTTACTAGCATGGATTATTTGTATCATGAAAAGGGGGAGAAAAAAATAAAAGAGTAAGAAGGGATAAATTGGTAGAAATCACTAGCACAACAGCCAAGGAGAAGCCGAGGAGACATGTGCCAACTGATTCAGCATCAAATGCCCTCTCGCTGGCACAAGGAGCAAGAGCGCCCTCCAAGGTGCAAATACACACTTCTATTTTAACTCTTATCACCAAGTCTCGTGGTGAGCCGTGTGCAGGAGTGTAAGGCTCAATCCACCCCACCCCTGGCCCCGCCCCCAGTGTTCCACCAAAGTGGAATCTTCCCGCAGTTACTTTAACAGTGGCCTGGAGCCAGGCGGGTGGTTAGTTAGCCCTGTGGTGTGAAAGGCAGGCGGGCAAGGAGTTGGGGGACACGCTGCCCTTTCCTCTCCCTGTCCTGTTTATTCTCAGTCCCCAGCTCCAGGGAGGGGTGAGAGGTGGGGAGCAGAGTGATTTTCCCTCTCTGTGTCTGATGAAGTCGATACTCAATAACTATTTAACAGGACTGTTGGAAAACAACCCATCTGTCTGAGGCCTTGTCGGAAAATCAATGCTGACTGTAAACGGAACCACCCATTCGCGGGCCAGCCGCCCTCATTGCCTTTCCCGGGAGACTGGCAAAACCACCCTCCTCGCTGGGGGAAAGGCAGGGCTTGCCCTGGGTTTGCACTAGGGCGGGCGCGCTGCGGGGCAGCTCCGGCTGGGGTCTCTGGACCCCAGGGGAGGTGGGTGGGGCTGAATGTGAGATGGGTCTCCTGGGAGTTGGAACTGGTGGAGGGGCAGGATATTTCAAGCCTGCTCACAGACACACACAAACAAGTGCCCACTGTGCCCGCCCGGAATGCGGAATGCGCTGTGCTCACCAAAAAGGGGCGAGGTGGGAGGCCAGGAGCCTGGCAGGAGGGGTGAGAGGTGGGGACAGGGTGTCATCCCTGTAGAGACAGGGATCAGGGAAGAGGGGCAAGCATTTTCAGGGAATATGGCTGGGGAAAGTGGCCTGAAACCCACTTTCACCACCACCACTACCACCCCAGCCCCCTTGCTCATTCAGGTGAGGAGCAGGAAGCCTGTGACTCTGGGGAAGTCTGGGGAAGGAAGCTGTGTGTGCTCCCTGCGATGTGTTTTTCATGTGTGTGGGCTCGCTGGGGGGGGGGGGTCGAAGTGGGATGGGACCTTAGACAAGTGGAGAGCAGGCGGGGAGCAGTGACGGCCGGCCCACCAATGTGGGTGCACACACACTGAGATCTCCAGCTTTGGGGGGTGTTGCAACTTGGGAAGGCAGCATCCCTATTCCAATCTCCCACCCTCTCCCAAACCAGACTGAGTGGGTTCCTTCTATAGGGCTTTTGAGACTGTAAACCTTTACCGGTGCAAACAGCTTCATCTTCTGCCCAAGGAGTAGCTGGTGTGCTTGAATCACCAACCTGCTGGTGGGCAGTCCAGCGCTACTGGGCAGTGTCACCAGGGCTTCTTGCCCAGGGCCCCCAGGGCCCTATCCAACGCCCATTTGCTCATCAGGTCATGCAGCCCCACCAGATCACGCCTATAACCCAGAGACTATAATGCCTGCCCCCAGCAGGGGAGTTGGGCCCTGCTGGGTTCCCCTGCTGGGTGGGTGGTTACGAGTTTGGCTGGAATTCTCAGCAGTTCAAAACCACCACCTGCTCCAAAAGCAAAAGACAGAGCTTTCTACTCCTGTAAATAATTAGTCTTGGAAACTCACAGGAGCAGTCTACCCTGTCCTATAGGGTCACTATGAGGCGGCATCAACTGGCTGCCAGTGAACTTGATTTGGGTTTGAGTGGGACGTTACGCTGCTGCTGGAGTCCAAACAGCAGCAGGGACAGCATATAGTCCAACAGAAGCTTTGTGCTTCTAAGGCACCCAGAACTCTGAGAAGAAACACAAGCTTCACCACACCCAGTCCTTCACTGATGCCCTTACAGAGATCCCATGAGCCAAGAGGTCAGCAGAACCCTACGACTCCAGGCATCAGTAGCAGTCTAGCCTTGCCCTGTTCTTGCCTGCTGGGGAGTAAGCCAGCAGTGCCCCCACCATGCCCACCTCTGTCCAGCAGTTTGACCTCATGTCTGGGGGTACCGCAGAGGGCGTAGTCTCTGGGGCTTCCCAGGGACTGGCATGAGGAGGTGGCCCTCTCTTGACTTCAAGTCTGCAAGGAACCTCTCAGACTAAGGAGACCCCAGGGGTTTCCCACTGGCCCCCAGAAAACTGGCACGACCAGCCACAGGGGTATGTGGGGCAACAAGATTCTCACTGGTGACGGCTGATCGGTAAAGAGAAGCAGGCTCTGCCCCTCATATAGTCAGAGGTGAGCACAGGGACTCTCTGGCTCAGGCAGATCTGGGTTCAGGCCTCATTTTCCTCATCAGTGAAATGATGTTAATCAGATTCTTGGATGATTCTATTGCAGGGGCGGGTACCCAATAAGCACGGCAGGCACAAGCTTATTGGAGTCTGCTGACCAATCTGCAGGCCCTGGTGGCATAGTGGGTTACGCACTGGGCTTCTAGCCTCGAGCTCAGCAGTTTGAAACCACCAGCCAGCCTATGGGAGAAAGGTTGAGGTATGGGACTCTCAAAAAGATTTACAGTCTTAGAAACATGCAGGGACCATTCTACTCAGTTCTGCAGGGTCACTGAGAGTCAGAATCGACTCAGTGGTAATGGCGTTTGGCTGTTGTGTGGGGGTGGTAGTGAAAAAGCTTCATGTGACAGTGTATTGGGGAATCTGCCCTGCCTAGATGAGGACACACATGTAAAAGGCGTAGCGTAAGATGCAGCAGCAGAGTGGGGCTCCCTGGATGTCAATCAGCAGCAGCAGCAGTCGCACTGCAATTAGATTATGGGCTCAGAGGCGCCTCTGAGACCAACCAGCGACTCAAAGCTCAGCGGCAGGGCCCCTCACTTGCAGGACTAATTTGGTGTTTGTCAAAGTGTATTGTTTTTCTTAAGGAATGACCTCCTCTCTGAGATTTATAAACCTGGATCTGATCTGATGATAAGAGTTGATCACCCCGGCGCATGCACACATGTGCACGCCCACGGATGGATGGATGGATGGATGGATGGATGGATGGATGGATGGACGGATGGACGGGTGGATGGATGGGTGGATGGATGGACAGACGGACGGACAGACGGGTGGATGGGTGGATGGATGGATGGATGGATGGATGGGTGGATGGATGATGGATGGATGGATGGATGGATGGATGGATGGACGGATGGACGGACGGACGGGTGGATGGATGGATGGATGGATGGATGGATGGATGGGTGGATGGATGGATGGATGATGGATGGATGGATGGATGGATGGATGGATGTGGCGTGGCTGCAGCGGGAGAGTGAGAGGCAGTGAAAAGGTACAGATAAGGCGACTGCCTCCTGGAGGAGGGGGCAGGGGTGGGGAAGAAGGGGTAGGAGAATGCTCACCTTGGAAGAGGGGACAGATCTTCTGCCAGGCTGTGACGCTCCCCTGGCTGGTGTACTGGCCGAGCGCCACCTCCAAGAAGAATACTGGGATGCCGCAGGAGAAGAAGAAGATGAAGTAGGGAATGAAGAAGGCTCCTGTGGAAGAGGAGAGAGGCAGGGTGAGCTGTGTCCCCACTCTTCCTCAGCCTCTTTCCCTTTCCGCCCTGGGCCACTCTCCCAGAGACCTTTGCTCCAGCGCCCTCATCTGTAACCTCCTTCCTCACACCTCCCAAGGACCTGAGCCAACTTCCTTCCTATCTGTCAGTCAGGGGAGTCCATTTCCGGCACTGAACCCTACGGAGGCTGGGAAGGACCTTTGAAGGCAACTGAATGAAGACTTAGGTGCACATCTTCAGAGATGCCCTGTTCATTTTCTGAGTGTGCTTTACAAAATTATTTTGGGAACCAAAACATGTGTTGTGTATAACGTGATGCATTCATTAAATGCTGTTTGGTACATTTAGAGAGAGAAAAAATCACCTTAGAAAATCATTTTTCCCTCTCATAATTTTTCAGAGGGAGCCCCTGGGAGACTCCAACAGCTCAGCTGCTGACAGAAAAATTGGAGGTTCCAACCTTCCCAGAGGCACCTAGGAAGAAAGTGGGGGCCAGCCACTGAGAGCCCCATGAGCACAGTTCTCCTCTGAGGTAAAACTGACTCAGTGGCAACTGGATTGCCTGGTCCCACATGTCAGGGGTCTCCCCTCCTCTACCAGGCTCTGTTCAGAAGAGGGTCACCAGCAGAGAGGGGTAGTCCCTCTGAAGGGTCTCAGCAACTGGGGTTCTAGATGGCCATGCGATTCAGCAACCACAGACCACGCTCAACAGACATCCAGCAGACTATACACATGGCATTCGAAGACGCCCCTCGGCCTGAGCGCCCATGTCAGTAGGTGACCCTCCAACACGTGCCTTCTCTCAGAAGTTCCCCTGTGGAGCAAATGAATGGTGCTTGTCTATTACACCGTCAAAAGCATTCCCGCGTATCCGGCGTCTCCTGGGCACCAGGCGCTCCCCCAAATGCTTTCTGATGCCAGCAGCACTGGTGGGTGCTATTCTTCTCCCCATTTTACAGAAGAGAAAACTGAGGGCCAACGTACAGATATGAAAAGTGAGAGGCAGATCTGGAAAGTGAGGCACAAACCCAACACTCTGAGCCCAAGTTCGGTGCTCATGAGCACCGCGTTACAATATCCTTCAAGGAACCCACATTTTTAAAAAAAGGAACCCACATTTTTGTAAAAAAGGAATTCACATTATTTTGTAGAGAAAATAGGAGGCTCAAAGAAAAGGAAAGGAGGACATTGGCCTTCCAGGTTTGCTAGACGCACAAATCTATTTTTCTTTATTTTTTTAACTAAACAGAGAGCCTCCTATTATTTTAAAACAACCTTTATGTGTCAGTCTGTCACAGAACTCCTCGTAGCAATAAGTGTATACCTATGTATTTCCATGCTGCCTCGTGCTCCACTGTCTGTGTCTCTCCTCATTCATTTAATTGGTGCCTTATCATTGGCTTCTTGGTGATTTCATTTAAAACGTTGTCACAATGAATCTTGTGGTCTGCATCCTTGTGCATGTGTCTAATTTGGTTCTTAGTATAAATTTCCAGGAGAGACCTGTCTCCCCCAGGACTCTATATATTTTAGGTCTTGGACAGGCATTTCTACACAGCCCTCCCCAATGCTTGTGCCACTTTGCACTCCCCAAAGCAGTGTGAGTAAAAGAAATTTGTGTCTCGGGGGCTCAGCAAGCCAATAACTCACCACCACGTCCCTGAAGTCCTCTTAAACTCCACTTTGTGTCTACAGGCTGGGTCATACCGGAACGCCAGTACGCACAGCCTGAGGAGCCCCACGAACTGGGGTCTGTTTGGGTGACTTGACTGAGGGGTGCATGCAGGAAAAGGAGAGGTGGCGAGGCTCCCCTAGTGGACACTTTGCAGGAAGTCAATGGGGCCCCCTGGCCCCCAGCAGGGATGGGGGACCGTTTTTTCTGCCCAGGACCATTTAACTATAACATCGCTCACAGTTCATATCAGTCAGACATTTACCTAATTCACCCCTAATGTGACGGCTGCGACGGCTTCTCTTGGGTGAGGCATGTGATGTTTGCTGGTATCGAGGATTCTGTGGACCTACTCTAGCCCTCCGCTAGAAGTCCTTCCCACCATCTGGGTGGAGGCCCTTCTCTCTAATGAAGGATGTGCCTTCGGTTCTGTCCTTGCATTGTGGACAGAATATAGGGTGCCTTCAGGAGGCTGGTGGCTGGGCCTGAACAGGCGGGTACCCCCCGAAAGGGCAGTGACACAGCTCTGGCCGAGTTTAGGAGCATCCTCTGTCTAGTCTAGCGCCATCTGCCTGGTTTCTTAATGCAACAATGTCACAAATGTCCCCTGCTCAAAGCGACATATCAGAACCCTGGCTTGGGAGCTACTCTGTCCCACAATTCTTTTTGTGTCTGCCCAGGCTGTGGGTACAGGCAGCCTGGTGATCTCCCACAGAGAGCCTCAAAGAGAGGGTGACTTGGAGACTGTGGTTAGTAGGGGGTCTCCCTCCCTAGGCTATATGTTATTCCTTAATCCCTCTGCCAAGTATATTCCTAAAACCTCAGCTAATCCCGACAAGCAGTGTTGCTCCCGGTTTTATAGCTGCTCTTTGGGGATGCATCATTTCTTAAGGATGATCTAATTTAGTGGTTCTCTTTTTCACAACCAAGACCATGGTTTGGTTTTGTTGATTTTGCCTTTTTTGAAAGATATTTTCTTGTGTCTACAGAGCTGTGTTGAATGACTAGTAAATCCATTGATTTCAATGCATTTGCTAGGGGGAAACATGTTAAAGTGCCAATCGGCGTTGGTATGAGTTGGTATAATTCCATCTTAAGGTAAAACTAACATTTGCTTGGCCGGTAAAACCCAAGTGCCTTGTCATTTTATTATGAGGGTGTTTGAAATCATGAAACTGATGCCTGCACCTCCATATGACTCTCCTAGACACCAGCCACCCCCCACCCCAGAGAGGAACCTTGGGCTGTTAACCGCGAGGTAAGCAGTTCAAGACCACCATCTACTCCGCAGGAGAAAGATGAGGCTTTCTACTTCTGTAAAGAGTTGCAGTCCTGGAAACCCACAGGGGCAGTTCTACCTGCCCTATAGGGTTGCTATGAGTTGTAATTGACTCGATGACAGTGAATGAGAAATCCTTCGAGACCAGCTACCCGATTGGGATGCCCGGCCTGGTTTAGCCCACTCCTTCAATGCTTGTGTTAAAGATGAAGAAGCGAAGTCATTGAGTTGGGGCAGAATGAAGGCCAGGGCATGGAGACAGAGGCAGGTACAGACCCTATACCATCGGTGTGACATTGCCCGGGCTTCCACGGCCACTTCTCAGATGTCCAGGTCCAGCCTGGTGCTCCTCCCACTCTGTCACAGGGTGCTGTCTCCTCTCAGTAGAGACGGCACAGCCATCACCCAAACCATTGGGTAGCACAGATCCTCAGTACTCAGGCCCCTTTCCGGGTGGGACATGGAGAAGGCAGTTTCTGAGGAGCTCTGTGATCCCGGGAAGTCACCGACTCATTTGAGCCTCTGTGTCCTCCTCTGTGGAAGGATAGGTTGGACAAGCTCACCTGTAGCTTGAGCGCTAACAGTCTGCCCATCATGAAATTGTGAACCTGGCACAAGAGCCTTTCTAGTCTGTGCCTCTTCTTCCTGCACCACCCGCCCCAACTGCTGAGCCCACAGCATTGTGTCAGTCCCCCACTCCCAGTCTCCGCCCTACAGCCCTCCCTGCCCTGCCCCAGAAACTCTCCAGGGTCGTCAGGTCCAGCCATTTGAAATAAGAAGTGAGCTTCAGAGCCCATAGCACGATACACAGTAGGTGCTCAGGAAAGCTTGTCAGATGCGATCTAAAGAGAGCCTAGCAGGCTTTTCCTAGACAACAGTTCTCTCTAGACAGGAGCGCCTCTCCTTTGTCTTCTCCCTTTTCTAATGTTGGCAGTACAAATATATAATTGCCACAAGAGTAAAGATACTTTCAGAAGGCAAACACGGCCCTGGCCAGACAAAGGACCGCATACTGTCTGGTTCCAATGTTTTATGAGCTTTGTCATCGGAGGCAAAGCTACCGAGGTAGAAGGTAGCTCGTGGTTGCCAGGAGCTAAAGGAGTGAGTGGAATGGGGACAGGGATGGCTGGGGGGCAGGAAAATGTCCTCAAACAGGTGGTGGGGAAGGTTGTGCAACCCCGAGTGTATACAAAAGAAAACGGAAAATCCTCTTTAAAGCTGCGCCGGGCCCTCCCCGCCATGACCCTGCCAATGTTCACTATGGGTGCCTATAATAAAAGCAGGCCTCTTCAAATGAACTCCTGTGTAGACATGGTCAGCTCGTGGTAGCTAGCACCTCGTCTGGAGCAAAGGCCCAGAAAGCTCTGGCCCCAAGGCCTCTTAGATCTCACCCCCTCGGCCCTCCCTCTCCTGGCACACCCGCCTCCCCCTGCTGCTCAAACATGCCTTTTGCTCCTTCACCCCCCAGTCTTCACCTTGGCCTGTGCTCTTCTCGGCTGGAACACTGGTCTCCCTAAGTAGCCACTCACAAGACTTCCTTGTCCTCACTTCCCGCAGGTCTGTGCGCAGACCGGGCCTTCTTGGTGAGAGCTTTCCAAGCCCCCTGACCCTCAGCTCCGCTCCTTCCCAGCTTTACTTCCAAGCAGCTGTACTCTCCCCACACTGGATGCAAACACACAGACTAGGTGCTGTTTGGGACCCAAGACAGTTCTTGGCACCTAACAAGCCTGCAATGATATCAGTTGGGTGTAAGAAATGATTCTATCCACCACTGACATGGGTGTGGAGCGGTGGTTCTCAACCTATGGGTTGCAACCCCTTTGGGGGTCAAAGGATCCTTTCATAGGGGTCACCTAATACGTCCTGCATATCAGATGTTTACATTATGACTCATAACAGTAGCAAAATGACAGTGATGAAGTAGCAATGAAAATAATTTTCTGGTTGGGGGTCACCACAACATGAGGAACTGTATTAAAGGGCATTAGGAAGGTTGAGAACCACTGGTCTAGAGCAAAAACAATAACAAAAAAACCCCAAAAGCTCACTGCCATCCAGTTGATGCCGACTCATAGCAACCCTATACGACAGGGGGAATGCCCCCCACCCTGGGGAGTTTCTAAGGCTATCACCCTTGATGGGAGTGGAAAGCATGTAGGTGGTTTCGAACTGCTGACCTTGCAATTAGCAGCCCCATGCTAACTGGGCTTCTAGAGCAACAACGGCCCTTATTAAAAATGCAGGCTCCGGGGTTCTGCCCATGAGCTTGTTCGATCCTCAACCTAGCTGGGGGAGACCTCGCCGCCTGACAGAGAGGGGGAGACTGAGGCCGGGGTGGCGCTGGAATGCAAGCTCCACTTGATGCCATTTTGCTGCCCCGTGCAGGCCGGAGGGCCCGGGCACGGCTGTTTCCCCCACCACGCCTACCTCAAAGTGAACTCACCACCTCCGTTTTTGTAGCAGAGATAGGGGAACCTCCAGACATTGCCCAGCCCAATGATCTCCCCGGCCACTGAGAGCACAAACTCCATCTTGTTGGTCCATTGGCCCCGATCCTTCACCTGGTCCTCGCCTTCCCGGTCCAACTTCTCTCCCTCTTCGGGGACCCAGGAGACCACCGGAGGCCCATCCTCGCGGGTTGCCACTTCTCCGTCCATAGCCTTGTAGCGAGGCTGCGGAGCTGCGGGCGGGGCGGGATGGCGAGGGAGGCAAAATCTGGCGGAAGAAGACGAAGCTGTGAAGCTGAGACTTGGGCTCCAGCATCCCTGCTGGCTTCCTACCAATGGGAAGAAGTGCGCTCTCAAAATCGCTTGCATCTGCCGTTAACCTTTGGCCTCGTAGCCCCGGGAGCCAAACCTCCTGAGCAAACCTTAGTCTCCCACGCTGCACATGGGCCGTGGAGTGAGTGACTTACCCAAGGCCATTCAGGAGAGAAGGGGGATTTTAAACCCAGGCTGGGGGCCTTGTAGTTCAAGTCCTGTATTGTCTTTCAACCATTGGCCACTACCCCCACCATCAGCCCAGCTCCTCTGTGCCCTGGCCAGCGGCAACACCCCAGCTTCGGGCCTCTGGCTCAGAAGAGATCAAAGGCTTCTAAGGGTGACCTGGAGTCAAAGGGCAGGTGTGACTGAGGTGACTGCTCCGTTGTCCCCTGCATGGCCAGTGCCAGGGGCATTGATCTCTGGGGTAAACATGGAAGTCAGCTAGCCCTGGGCATCTGATTGGGAGGGAAAGAAGGGGGGCCTCTGAGCAGGGCCAGGTGAGGACTAGGCCTGGTGCCAGGCCAAGCATGGGCCTTGGAGGAAGGCTGGGTTCTCTGCCTCTGCCCTGAGCACAGGTGGCGTCACCAGATGGAGTCTCATCGGGGTGGCAGTCACCTCCCGATCAGAGGGAGGCCTGCCTCACAGGTCACTGCCCTCCCCAAGTCTCAGGCCTCCTAAAGAGGCCCAAACTCCCAGACTGCCAGAGAAAAAATGACATGGGCCAATTTCACTTTTACTCTCTGTCCCTCTCAAAAGCAGAGCCTCATTGTCTGTTTGTTGGTGGCCAAGGGATAAATTCCGGGCCCTGCCCATGTTTGCCTTCCCTCCCCTTGCACACAAACAACACACCCGGAGGCCACCTCTGCCTTTACGTCCAGTGAGCTGGCAGGAGGAGGGGCCCCAGCTGTCCGTAGAAGCCCCTCACCTCCTGGGCACTGTGGGTGCCAGAGTCTACCAAGGACTCCCTGCGCCTCCTCTGAGGTGCTAGAGAAACACAAGGGATTCCTTTTATTAGGGAAGAGTCGGTGTTTGTTTGTTGGGCCTTTTACCCCAGGCAACAGCCCAAGTCCAAGTCAGTTAGAAAAGCTGTGGGCAGGCGTCCTCTGAGGTTATGGAAAATTTTGAAGGTGACTTAGAGGGTACAGGTTATCCCAGGAGTGGCGAAGCTGTGTCCGGGTGAAATTCTAGTCTTGGGATCTGCTCACAGGCTCCTGTGTGAGCTCAGCCCAGAAGGAAGGTGGGGAGGCGGGCTCCCAGTGGGGAGCTAGACCTTGTGCCTCCGAGACAGAAGGACGGGGAAGGAGTGGGCAGGAAGAGAGGGCCAGGCTGGGAGGAAGCAACCATGTCGTATGGGGCTTGAAGACCCAGCGCCGAAGGCTGAAAGAACAGGGGAGCAGGGACTCGGTAGAAAAATGGTGATACCTGAACCCCAAAAGTTGTTGCTGCCATGGAATTGGGGCCAGGGCACCCTGAAAGAATGCCCCCCTCCCCGATCATCATCAAGTAAATAAATGAAGGAAAAAACATAGATGAAAAAACACCAGACAGGAGACCCAAGTTCTAGTACAGACCTAGTCAATAGTCATAAGAAAATTAAGAGTCATATGTGTTTAAAAGACCATACAGGTCTTTACATATATTAATAAATAGCATCCTTTTCTGCCCCGTGTGATAAAAATGAGGAAACGAAGCTCAGAGAGATTAGGGGTCAGCGGTAGTTGGCAGGAGCTCAGGCAAACCAGTTTTGAGTGGTTTGAATCCACTTACCAAGTCAGTGAGCAGTAGAGCGGGGGTCTCTATTGCTGGGTGACCTTAGGCAGAGCACACTTCCTCTCTGGGCTTGAAGTCTTCCTGGAAGAGACAATGACCGCGGCTCAACGCGGGCCTTGGTCATTGTGTGATGCTAAGTCGATGCCCACTCATAGTAACACCCTGTAGGACAGAGCAGAATACCCCGTAAGGTTCCTAAGGCAGTTCCTTATAGGAACACACGACCTGGCTCTCAACCTTCCCGGAGCCACCAACCTTTAACCACGGCACCACCAGGGCTCCTTGACAAGGCATGGGGGGTGAAGGGGTGATTAAAGTGGGGTTTGTGACATGAAAGACAGTTGATTGCCAGGCAGAGGGCAGCTCAGCTCAGGCCAAGCCCCAAACCCAAGGGTCCCCTGGAGAGTGGTTGGTACACTAGACCCTGTCCCCAGCCAAGGCAGCTAATTCAGGGCTAAGGCGTTCTCAGCAGGGGGAGGAGAAGAGAGTCTGTGGGGAAGTGGAGGCAGTGAAGGAGAGAGAGAGGGGGGCTGAGGGAGGGGAGTGGCGGCCCAGGGAAGTCCGTTGCCCCATTCAGAGCCAGGACTGAGGTGGCAGGGGGCTAAGGGAGCAGCGGGGGGGGAGCACAGGGGCTGATGGACTGCCGTAGAGGTGGTCTGTTGCAGAGGGGAAGAAATCTGGCAGGCAAGAGCATGAGTTCTCGGCAAGAGTGAAACACCAGAATGGCAGAATGACCGCCAAGAGCAAGCGCAAGGAGAAAGCTGGTCTGGAGCCATGGCAAGCCAAGGGGAACCAGCCTAGGTTGTAGCGAGAGAAATTAAAGCTAGACTTCAGGAAGAAATGTCCTGGAGGACATTAGACATAAAAGCAAACTGTGTGGAACTCTCCTTTTGAGGTTCTTGAAAAATTGAAACCACTGCCCCCCACCCTCCTAGTACACCCATTCTCCCCCCGTGCAGAGCCCCATGCCCCTAACCCACTTACTAGAAATGGGTGAATAAGTCTTGTCCACAGTCAAGAGATAGCCACTTCTGGAGATCTCTTCCTGCCCATGGGCCTTCTCTGCTCTGACACCTGTTGTGCTAGGCTGGAGCAGGGCCTTGGGGACACAGGGTGACCCTCCAGCACCCACACTGGGCTCTGTGCTGCCCACTGAGGGAACCCCCAGGTGACCAGCAGGTTCCGTTAACTGTTTGGCAGGGGCTGGCCAGGGTTAGCAGGGGAGCAGAAAAACAATTTTTTAAAAATGCTGTTCCTGCCACAGCTGGGGGGTTCTCCCTAGGTCCCCTTTAGCTGCTTAGTCCAGCACAGCCCGGGCCCAGCCCCTGAACCCAGCAGGGACAGGGCACCCAGGCCCCGCTCAGCCCACGCCTACATACCGATTCCCATTCCCGCACACGCGCCCTGGCCGATCCCAGTCACGTCCCCCTGCACACACATACCTGTGTGCACGGCTGCAAAACCGGACGCCAGCCCCAGTCCTTCACATCCCTTGGCTCGCCGGTGACTGCCTGGGCCTCCCTGCAGCTCTGGGCTCAACCCCTGGCAGGAGCTTGTCCAGGCCTCCCTGCCACCTCTAGCAGGACAGTCACCTCCCTCTGTAAGATGCTGCGCTCGGCCCCCTGCATGCACATGCCTGGCTGGGGTTGCGGGAGCCCCTCACCTGGGATCCCACAGGGCAAACTCAGGACCCTCAGGAATGCTCCGAGATTTCTCCTGCCCACTCCCCTCCCCACCCCCTACATCACTGGGCACTGGGTGCTTCCTCCTTCCTCTCAGCCCCTCTCTTACCCATTCCCTGTGGCCAACTCCCCCTCTAGGACTTTTCTGCCACCCAGACTTATCCTGGAGCAACTCCAAGGCTGTGGACGCTGTAGCTGGAGCTGGCCTGACACCCTGCTCCTCACAGTCCAGAATGTTCCTCTGGCCACAGTGCCTCTAGCTCTGCTTCCCACCGCAGCCAGCCACACACGTTTCAACCAAGTCTTTCCTCCTGGATGACAGCCTTCCAGCCTCCCCCTCTGGCTCACCACAGACCCCCACTCTGCTCCCAAGGTCGGCTCAGCTCCATGCATCAGGTCCCAGGAGAGCTCCCGGGGAAGCTGCTTGAAGAATGCCAAGAAGACACTGCCCTTCACCTTCACGTGCTGCCCAACTCCCAGACACAGCACAGCAGTGGTCCTGGGATGGCCAGAGGGAGCCTGGGACTTGTGTGTGCGTGCGTGCGTGCGTGTGTGCCCACGTCAGTCTGTTGGGAAGTGAGAGGGTAGAGAAATGCCACAAGCAACAGGAGGGACCAAAGCCAAAAGTTTGTGGACCAGGATTACAACATCCAACGCAGGAAGTCAAGTCCTCAGTCCCCAGTTGCCCCCACCCCCACCCCGCTCCTACTGTGGCCCCCACCTCCCTCCAGACCAGGGTTCCCCTTCAGTAGGGGTTGAGCTGCTCCCTAGGCAGGGGAGGGGGCTCACAGACTCACATGGCAACCTCTGTCCCCCTCTCCCTTACTCCTGTTTTTCCCCCCTCTCCCATCCTCAGCCTGCCTCCCTCCCAGGACCTTCTCCTTCCGAAACAAGCACAGACGGGGTGTACAAGACACACTACAGCCCCCTTAGCTCTTACCGGGGCAGCAGGAAGGGGCCACCAACTCCCAGGCTGGAATCTGAGGTCCTCAGGGAGGGGTTGCTGGCCTCCCTCCCTAGAGAAGGACGGGAGGAGGGTGAATCATCCTGGAGTTTTCCACCAAGTACCTGCCCTCTGTGGCTTCCAGGCAAGACTGTAAGCCTTCTCCATGGGATTTTCCTTTGGCGGGCACCCTGAACCTGTCTCAGGAGGTGCCATCTAGGAAGGGCACGTGGGTTGCAGTCAGACAGACTCATGTTTGAATTCCTCTTCTGTCGTTGATATGGTGAGATAAGGTAGGCAGGGGTGTTAGCTAAGGGTGCCTACTTGGCAGGGTTGCTGTGAGGGGAAAGACCATGTGGTGACTTGCTGGGGACAGTGCAGGGACAAAAGGAGGAGGGAGGTGAAGGGTTTGCGGTGGGTCCTTGGGGAGCAGGGATTGGGGGGGAGGCTCTGATCACCTCTCAGCAGTACAAAGGCACATGGCTCCTTACACATAGCTCACTGGGGCAGATGGAGGCGAAGGGATTTGTCTCAAGTTCGTCTAGCTAGTAAGTGATGGGGCTGGCATATGAACTTGGGCCTTCTGGCCCCACATTTCTCAGGAGACTGTTTCCCAGCTCTCCAATGCCCAGGGGGTAGGGGGGAGATCTCAGGTGCCCAGGGGGCAGGGGGAAGATCTCAGGCATTTCGTTTCCAGTGGTGAGCTGGTGGTAAGTAAGTGGATGTGCCCTGTGCGAGAAAGAATCTCCACAACAGGGCCCCTCACTCCCCTGGGCTTGCCCCACGGTGTCAGGCGCAGGCTCGTCCTCCGGCCAGTCCCGAAGACCATGAAGAGATGAAGATGCCTCTTCTGGTGGTGCGGAAGAAGGGAATGTGGCAAGAGGAAAGGAAAATTCCCCTTTACATGTGTTTCCCCTTTGGGGTTTCAGACTTCCCCTGCAGGGCTGGGGTGTGGAGTGACTCCCAGTCTGTAGTTTTCCACCTAGCAGCCCCACTCCACACATCTAGGGTCCCTCTCAGCATCTCCTGGGAGGTCCCCAGCAAGAGAAATCCAGAACGAGGCTCTCTGAACCTTTGTCTCTGCGACCCCCCTCCCAAGGCTGTCAGAGTAGGATATGGCCCTGGCCAGGATTCGCAGCTGCTACCCTGCCCTGTCTTTGCATGTGGGGTCCACCAGGTATAGACCCCAGAGGGGATGTCCAAGCCCAAACACCTGAGCTGTAGCTATTCCAGGACAACAGGCAGCCTCTCCAGGAAGGAGAGCCAAAAGCAAGGACCAGGAAGGCATTCTGAAGGCATTTACATAGTGCTGACAAAGTGTCTGGCTCAGTGCTAGGACCTAGGGGTGCAGCGGTGACCACCACGCAGGCCCCACCCTCAGGGCCAGCAGGAACTGTCTCCTCGGCTTCACTTTGTAGGAGAGTTCCAGTGGCCATTGAGTCTGTGGTAGTTACATCATCTGATGTCAACTTGAGACTATGAAGAGTGTGTTAGTCTGGGTACCTTAGAGAAACAAATCCACAGAAACTAAGATGTATAAGAGAATTTTATATAAAGGGTAAGCGTACCTTTATATAAAGGGTAAGAAAACATCCCAACCCAGCGCTGCCCAAGCCCACAAGTCCAACATTAACCTAAATGTTCGACACCAATCCACAAAGTCCTCTTCCATCTTACAAAACACACACAGTGATACCGACTGCAGGAGGAAAGCTGAGTCATTGAACATGTAAGCATCTCAGCGCTGACAGGGGTTTCCACATGGCTGCTCCAGCACCCAGGGCTGCATCGGGGTAGGTCCATGCGCGTCTCCTCAGAGATATCTTGCAGGAAGTGAGCCTTGCCAGCTGAAGCAGGGAACTGGCGAAGGCAGCTGCATTCTGGTCCGACCACCAGAAAGCAAGAGACCCGAGAACTTGAAAGGCTAGGCTCCCTGAGCCATGTAGCCCTCCGGCCTTCAATTAACCCCACCTGTGTTTGTGGGCCAGGTTGGCACCATAAACATTAACGATCTCAAAGAGTGAAGGGGTGGAGTCTAGACTGTCAATCAGGCTGCAGCTTGATGACCTCATCTGGAGGCTCTAAGGAGATAAATAGCTTACTGGATGTGAGTCTCTCTCTCTCCCCCTCCCCCTCTCCTCCTCCCCCTCCCCCTCCCCATCCTTCTCCTTCTCCTTCTCCTTCCCCTTCCCCTTCCCCTTCCTGCTGACAAACCACATGGAACTACACTGATGGAGCCCGAGGCCTGCAGCTGCGGGAGCCATGGGGAGACTTATGCTGGTGCTGAGAGGCTTCCACTGCCACTGCATCACGAGACTTTCCACCCACTGGTCTGTGATCTTTCTGCACTCGGCATCATTGCATGTGTTGCGTGAGTCTGAAGAGGAATTTATAGACTGGTATTGGACATATGGGCTGATATCAGACTTATGGACTTGATCTGGACAGGGCTGGGGTGTTTTCTTAATGTACAATTACTCTTTGATATAAAACTCTCTCTTAAACACATATGAGTGTCTCCCTGGATTTGTTTCTCTACTAACACAAGTTGATTCCCACTAACAGCGGTTCCATGCATGTCAGCTTAGACCTGTGCTCCATGGGGTGTCTAGTGGCTTCTTTTCCAGAGCTAGATCTCCAGGCCTTTCTTCGGAGGCACCTCTGAGTGAACTCAATCTCCAACCTTCCAGTTAGCAACCAAGTGCTTCTGGACCACCGTTCGTATCCCCCAGAGGCTCCTTTAGGAGAACAGCTGTCTTGTTTGACCTGGCCCAGGAAGTGACCCAGGTGGGATTGGATTGCCCCCAAAAGAGCTGCCCAAACCCTCCCTGTCCTTATCCAACTGTCTGTGGCCTCAATCTCACCAGAGATCCCTTCTTTACTAAAGCCTGGCGACCAGAGGCACACACCTGCTCCCCATCTTTGTGAGATAGATACATAGATGATAGATAGATAGATAGATAGATAGATAGATAGATAGATAGATAGATAGATAGATAGATAACCAAATAAATAAAGAACCCCTGTATTCTATGGAAAACCTAACTGGAGCTGGGCAGTTTCTGTAGGAACGGTCCAGAATCTGGAGGCCATGTGGCTCAGTGGATCCATTATCTTCTGCACAGGGAATCTCTGAGCCCCTGCCGCTGTTCTCTTTACTGCCCTGTTCCTTGGATCTCACCTATGCTAGAGGACCTGGAACAGAACCTACTTCGTATGCATCTGACTCAGGCAGGGGGCTTTATATCTTGCCTCATTCAGTCCTCACGAGACAACTTGAAACGAAGACATCATTAGCCCCATTCTACAAATGAGATAACTGGAGCAAATAGAAACGAAGTGATTTGTCCCAAGGCCATAAAACCTAAAAGTCCACTGCCATCACGTCAATTCCAATTCATAGAGACTCTATGGGGGACAGTAGAACTGTGCTCCGGAGGGTATTTCTGGCAGTAAATCTCTCACGGAGGCAGATGCTGCCTCATGTTTCTCCTGCAAACCAGCTGGTGCGTTCAAACCACTGACCTTTCGGTTAGCAGCTCAACACATGACCAGCGGCACCACTGGGGTTCTGCCCAAAGCCAAACAGCTAGTAAAAGACGGAGCTGAGATTGGAATCTGGCTCCAAAATTCTCTACTGGCCCCACTGCAGCAGAATGCTTTCCCAGAGCACGCATATCTCACAGGGCAGGGGTCACATCCCATAATTCTCTTTTTCTGTCTCTAGCATTTCATACAGTGCTGGCTCAGAGCAGGATCATGTTTGTTGGATGGATGGATGGACAGACAGGCAGATTAAGAGATAGTTGAATGAAACGACATGGGGAGAGCTCAGTCTTCCCCTTCATGGAAGAGCATTGAGACCCAGGAGGGCTTGGGGACATCAGGTCCTGCTGCTCTGGGACAGTATCCTGAGCAGGACTCCCAGGACACAGGACGCAGGATTATTTGGGGATTGCTTCTCACTTGCCTCCTAGGGGGGAAAAATGCTTCACTGGATAAACACACAGCCTCCTTGCTGGAGCCCACTGCAGCCTGACACCTGGGGAATCCAGAGGCTGGGAGGCCAGGGAACAGCAGCGACTATGCAAGCTGCACCAACAGCCCATGGCGGTGAGCCGGGCCTTGGATCCAGAATGGCTTTGCTGGGAGGCCTCCTGGGGCAGCCCTCTTGTGCCCCCTGTTGGACTCCAACAGCACTGCAGTGAGCAGCAGCAGCCCCACATTAAAGAGAACACCAAGGATCAGAGATGCTAATTTTCCCAGGACCCCACTCTGCAAAGGGGTGTGCTTGTCTGGTTTTGGGGTATCTGAGCACAAATGAGGGTTTGCGTGCGAGTGTGTGCACCAATGTGTGTGCACCAATGTGTGTGCACATGTGTGGACGTGCACATGCATCGATCTCAGGCCTGGAGGGGTGTCCATGTGTGCAAGATCTGAGGTCCCAAGGCAGGCTGGAGAGCTCCGTGGCTGCACATGGAAATCGGTGTGTCTGCTCTCTCTCTGTCCCCCCAGCCCTGCAGTCACGCTTCTCCCCAGCACCCTTTCTTCTCCAGCCAGTGTGGCTTCTAGACCAGAGAGGGCACCTCTTCCTTTTGTGTCTGTCCTGGAGAGCAAGAGTCCCTTTCAGGGAGGGAAAGGACATGGGTCAGGGATCCCCTACACCTGCCATACTCCCAACTTCCTTGACTGAAGCCAAGCCTAGCTATCGAAACGCCCTTCCCGGCTCTGACCCAGGCCAGCAGCATTTCTCTCAGGCTGAGTGTCAGCACCCCCACCCCCCCATCACCAACCCCACCAAGTGGCTTAAGGACCTCAGACTATGGCGTTGGAAAGAGCTCTCATACCTGTGACCTCAGTTGAGCCCCACAGCAACTCTGTGTGGCAGGCTGGGTGCGCAGCATCGTCTCCATCTGGAGCGACAAGAAGAACTTGACTCCACCTCCCTTCCATAGGACATGCAGCAATGTAGACATTAGCAGCAGCTCAGGGCGAGGGCCATGCCAGTGGTGGCATTGGATCAAACAAGAAGTAAAGTAAGCAGGGGCTTACTCACGGATCCGTGGTGAACAATTTCTTTTTCCACATCTAAGAGTCTGCTTCTAGACATGACTGGCATCTGTCTCTCTCCCAATGCCCCCAGCCCTCTTCCTACAGGATCAAAGCCTCCTTTCCAATGTGCAATCCCTGACAGGGCCAGAGAACCCAGGGAGCGATGTCACTTGTCCCTGCTTTTGTCTCACAATCTTCCACTGTGAAAGGAGGAATCCAATCTCGCTCTTGAACAGCCTACTTATTTTCCGGGGCTCAGCTGCTGGGTGGCTGTGATCGGAGGGGACGGCCAGAGAGGCAGCCTTTGCATCCTCCGAAAAGCCTCCAGACCATCGGGCCAAACCCATCAGGTTCCTCCTGGACACCTGTTTATTTCTTCTCACCACCCAGGGCCACGTCGTCCGCATCCGGGAAATGCTGGTGACAGTTAGACCTGCAACTGATTGCTCTCTCCTGTGAACGCTCTAGAGCTGGCCACTTGGGGGATGCCCAGTCCAGTCATTGTCCAGGAGGGGGTGGCCACAGTAGGGACGCTGTCATTGATTTTTACCAAGTTCTCAATAACGAAAATACGCCATGCGTAGCTCTTGTCCCCACCCTAAGAATCACAGGACACTCTCTCATCCGGACCAGCCCTGGGAGAACCATGGGAACAAATGCAGACCGAGACCTTAGCTGATGGGTAGCCAGCCATCCTTGAGTCAATTCTGATGCCCACCTGCCCCATGTGCTCCAGATGACTCCCTTCCTTCCTTCCCCCCTTTTTTTTCAAAACAAAACACTGTGCTTTGGGTAAAAGTTTACTGAGCAAATAAGTTTCCCACTCAACAACAGATGCACAACCCCACAGGACTTTCCATGGCTCGTTCTCTTAGAGTCACCAGGCCTTTCTTCCGAGGCACCCCTGGGTAGGCTCCCTCCTCCCTCCTTTTGGTGAACTGCTGAGTGCTTACCTGTTGGTACTACTCAGGCAGGGGACCTGCAGCCTTCCCAACAGCAGCCACAAACACGCAGAGAACTAGACCCACTGCCATCAGGTCAATTTCCACCCATGGTGATGGCCTGAGAGGCCTAGCTAGAATTGCCTCCTGTGGGTTTCTGAGATTGGAACCGTCTACGGGAGGAGACAGCTCCATTTTTCTCCTGCCAAGCAGCTGGTGGTTTCAAACTGCTGGCCCAACGGGGAACCCAGTATACCACGGGCTGAAATCCCTGGCCCTGGCACCCCACCCAGTTCCACTGTAAGGCTGTAGAGGTGTACTGGTGGGCTCCTCTGGGACCAAGGCTGTGCCCGTTGACCCCAAAGAACAGGCTCTACCTTCCACCTAGATGTTCATTCTTGCACTCCTTGCAGGAGCGCACAGTCTCATCTCAGGCCAGGGCAGTGCCACCCCTTTGGGGCCATGTCCAGGAGTGGCAGTGCCCAGCAACTCCTAGCAGGGGGAGAAGGGTCCCTCTGCTGGCCGAGCCTGGGGTAGTGCTTCACTCAGCCAAGGCATCCGAGCCGCTGGGGTACAAGAAAGAGACCTGCAGTCACTGTCGGTTCCTCTCTTGCGCCCCGAGTGTGTGTGTGTGTGGTGGGGGGGGGGGGGCGGGAGTGAGGGGGTGATGGGGACACCCACAGGCACAGTCTTCGCAAGTGGGGACAGGCAGGCAGTGAGACCGCAAGGGAACCCAACAGGAAGAAGTCACATCCAGTGTTTGTTCTACAGGGCTCGGGTCACCTCCTCATGGTCCTTCCGTATTCCACAGAGCAAAACCCCGGGAAAGGGGTCCTGTGTGATGCCTGCAGGGACTTGGGGCAGCCCCTTGGTCCCAGTGTGTGACAGGGGAGGCGCCCTCACCACATAGCCACCCTTTCTGCTACAAGGAGAAGCCTGAAGGGGGAACAGGAGACCCCCTCTGAAGCGGTGGTAGGAGTGGGGCAGGGGCACGAACAAGACAGAGCCCATAGCCAGTCAGTGAGAAGAATATGGATTTAATGGAATGAAGGGTAGACAGTGTTCTCACCCACCCACCAGCCCCCGCCCAGAGCACAAAGACCCATCTCAAAGAGAGGCCTTTTCAGATCTGTTCAAGCCAGCCCTGGAGCCGAGGAGGTGGGTGCGAGACTCCAGCTCAGAAGGCAGGTTGTGAAGTACCCCCTTTGTCTTCTCAGTCTCTCTCAGGTAGGGAGGCAGGGAGGGCAGGAAGCACAGCGGGGCTACTTCTGCCCTGTCCCTTCTTCAGCTGTCCCAGCACCGTGCTCACAGGCCTCGGGTGAGCGTCTGTCCTCCTAGCAGCTGGACTCGAGTTCTGTGAGTCTCAGAAGTGAGGTCCTGGGTGTGGCAGGCGCGCCAGGTCCGGCCTGGTTCTTTTGGGGCAGGTCCTCAGCCGGGCACACGAGTTGGCGCAGCCTCTGGATGGAGAGTGGAGGCAGCTGTTGTGAGGCGGAGCGGGGGCAGGGATGCCAGCCTCCCCCATCACCAACATCTGCCTGCCTCCTCCCCCATCCCTGTAATCGCCCAAACCCAAAGCCTCCTCCATCGCGTCAGTTCAGCTGATGGACAGCTAACCCTAATGGACAGCCACAGCGTAGGCCTGCCCTTCTTTGGGGAAGCAGACTGCCCTGTCTCTCTCTTGGGGCATGGCTGGTGGGTAGGAACAGGGGCCTGCTCTGTTAGCAGGCCGATGCTTCCCCTGAGTTCTTCCCACAATCACACAGCCCTGGAAAATTTCTGGAGCCGCCGGTGCTACAACCACCCAGCACTCAATGATGGCTGTGATTGGCTGTCGACCAGGCCGACGCCAGGCCCAACAGAAGGAAGCACTGCCTGGCCCCACGTCTGCTGTGTAACCAGGGGCTTCGCAGAGTTCATGCAGAAGTGGAATGGAAAGGTAACGAATTCTCCCCCATGGACTTTTGGAAGCCCCTTCCTCGTCTGAGCGCCTTCCAAGCTAAGAGGGGCCCTCTTCCAGTGCTGTACTGAGCAGTGTGCTCTTGGCATCTGGAAGATTTTCACTGGTTAATTTTCAGAAGTAGATTCGGGATCTTTCTTCCGGGTGTAGCTCCGTCTGAAACCTGTCCGGCGTGGGTGGCCCAGTGCGAGAGCTTCTAGCAGCACAACAATGCAGAATCCACTCCAGCAGGGGCGGGAGAGGGGGGCGCTGAGTGCTCCCTCCTCACTAACACCCACACCAGATGCGCTGTTGTCCCCCGCTCTTTGTACCAGCTCCTGCCCTTAGCAGACAGCCCACCTGTCACCCAGGGATCTGACTTTCTGCTAGGGGCTGCTTGCTCCTCGCTAGCTCCGTACCTCTCTGAAGGAGCCCTTGAGCATGCTGAGTTTGTAGACACCCCAGGCGGGGATGCAGACCATGGAGGACAGAGCCAGGAGCCAGCCCAGGGAATCGCCCCACCACGGGTACGTGTACTTCTTGTTGTAGGTCAGCGGCGTGTACTTGACCAGGGAGAAGAGGAAGGTGGCCTGGAGTGAGAGCAGGAGGTGGCGGAGTGACAAGAGGGAAGGGACCCTGTGTCCTCAGTGCCCCTTCGGCCACAGCTTGCCCAGCAGAGCCCACGCTCCTAGGTGAGATTTGTCCCTGAGCTCTTCTGAGCCAACCAGCCTCAAATCTCCAGCCTCTTGTGCTCCGTGGGCATGGCCCCTAGTAGGTGTTTTCAAGGCATATACACCGTCTCTCCTAGCCTTGAGTCCCCAGGCACCCCTCCCATCTTTGGCCCTGCCCCTGAATCCAGGTCTGACAATGGGCCTGATGGAACAGGGGGGCTGTGTCAAACTCAAAACTCAGTGCCATTGAATCAATTCTGACACACGGGGACCCTGCAGGTCAGGGTGCCGCTACTCCTTTAGGTTTCTAAGACAGTAACTCTCCAGAGTAGAAAGCCTCATCTTTCTCCCAAGGAACGGCCGGTGCATCCCCTTATGGAAGGGTCGTGGGGAGGAGACGAGGCAGTCAGGGTGCAGTGTAGCAATGATGAAACATACAACTTTCCTCTAGTTCCTAAATGCTTTCCCCCCACCCCCATAATCATGATCCCAATTCTACCTTACAAATCTGGCTAGACCAGAGATGTACACTGGTACAGATAGGAACTGGAAACACAGGGAGTCCAGGGCAGATGATCCCTTCAGGACCAGTGGTGAGAGTGGTGATACCGGGAGGGTGGAGGGAGGGTGGGTTGGAAAGGGGGAACCGATTACAGGGATCTACATATATCCTCCTCCCTGGAGGACGGACAACAGAAAAGTGGGTGAAAGGAGACGGGGTTCACGAGGGAGGGGGGAGTGGTGAGGGAGGGGAAAAGTGAGGAGCTGATGCCAGGGGCTTAAGTGGAGAGCAAATGTTTGGAGAATGATGAGGGCAAGGAATGTACAAATGTGCTTGACACAATTGATATGTGTATAGATTGTGATAAGAGGTGTATGAGCCCCAAATAATAAAATGATTTTTTAAAAGGGTTGTATGAGTCCCCAATAAAATGATTTAAAACATAAACAAGGAGCGTCCGGTGGTTTCAAACGTGCGGTTAGCAGACCAACGTGTCATCCACCACCCCACTGGGGCTCTTCGGGGGTGGTAGCAGGAGGCGCTTGAGTCTTGTGCGTCTTCTTCTGAGGTGCTGTGAGGGCCTCAAGGGCAGGAGCCCTGCCTCCCCCCCGCCCCGTACCTCATTTATAGCTGGCCACAGTGGGGCTCCGTGGGCTCAGCAGGTGCACACCGAGAAAGCAGCCCCAGTGCAGAGTCAGGAGCCCGAGCTCTCCACCCGCGGCGGCTGGAGTAAGTCACTCAGCCTCTTGGCTTTGGTTTCCCTGTGAAATGCCTATCATGGCAACACCATCTCAGGGAGGATTACATTTCCTTTCCAGGAGGGATTACGTTCGCTAACATGCAGAAAGTCTTTTGTGTCTGACAACACGTGTGCGAGCTCTCTGGAGACGCCACTGGTCCCCATTGGTGCTGTGCATCCTGAGGATTACAATGGGCTGCCTGCGTGCTTCTATTTGAGTCTGGCTGGGACATGAGACTCACGCTGTGGTGCTGGCTCAGACCCTCGGACAGTCCTGGGCCTCAGTTTAGCCTTCTGTGAAATGGACAGGGAGAATCTACCTGTCACTGTCTAAACCCAACAGGAGAATGAATGAAGAGTGAAGATGATTTTGAATCCCCAGGGGGGGAGCCCTTCCACCTCTAAAGGCCTCTCTGCCCTGCACCCACCACGTTCTCTCTCCCCCTCCATCTGGCTCTCCCCCCTTTGAGAATGATCTTACTGTGCACACAGCTGGTGTGAAGAAAATCCAACAATATTTGATAAGAGGCCATGGCCTGTACCCGATCATGTCTTCGATGTTGTCATAGAAGCGCCCAGCTCCTACCAGGGAGAAGAGGGGGGGAAGAGGGAGAAAGGGACATTCTTTAGCATCCAAAGCATCAGGATAAGGACCTTGCAGGCCAGGATGGGTGAGTACCAATCCATCGACCATAGCACGGTCGTCTTTTCAGATCCCTGCTGGAATTGAGGACTCATCCTTTATCAATAGGTATCAACAGCAGCAGGCAGAACTTAGCTTAGGCAAAAGGTCATAACTTCTTCTTGGGGAGCCTGTTAGAGGTTAAAGAAGGACCAGGTGCCGTCAGAACCAGGAGGGTGGTTCTGAACAAAGATCTTAGAGAAGAATCCTGATGAAAAGGGAGAAAAATGAAAACCAGACGAAATGCTCATGGCATCCGGACGTCCTGGATCCAAGGAGGCTGGCTGAGCTCCTGACACCCATTTCCCGAGAGAGCCAGCAACATCCCCAGCACTCATCTTTAGCGGCAAAGAGTGGCTCAGCGTGATGAGCACACAATGTCTGTGTTGAGTGGTGGCCTTTCTAAGATCCGTCTAGATGAGATCCCATGGACAACAGCAGCTTGAAAGATTAATTAGACCGGAACTTTCTGGAGCCGAGTCCATGTGGGTGTGGGAGGGATAACTCAGAACAAGGAGGTGAGGAGAAGGGCTTCCCACCGTGAGGAACATCCGTCATGTCACTTAATTGCGTGCGTGGAAACTGTTGAGTTTCCATATCAACAACAACAATAAAATAAATTTTACAATGGAGACACAGCAGGGAGGTGCTGGAGGAATCTACCACTGGAACAACTTTGGCTCCTCAAGGTTTTTGAGGTTGGGGGGCACGGTCCCCAGGAAACCATCAGTGTGGACAGTGGGTGTTCCCCTTTCGTGAAGAGCCCGGGAGGGCTGGGGGAGGGGCACTCACCGTACACCCAGGCCACGCAGAAGGATTCAAAGATAGCCACGAACAGCAGGCACATGCCACTGGCGGCGTAGTAGTCAAAGAGCTGGAACACGTACATGCCGCCCTGCCAGGAAGAGGCGTGGGAGAGAACATGACCCAGAGGACGCTGCTGGTCCCCGTGCCCTACAGCCTCGGTGAGGATCACCAACCTAGTTGGCAAACCGTGAGCCATTAGACGGGTGTAGGAGGCTTCGCTGTTACTGTTTTGGGGCAGAAGAGAGATGACGGTAAACTCGAACAGCTAATGGCAGCTGATGCCCGAGAAACTCGACGGGTTGGCCTCAGAAACCCAAGGCGCCGTGTGTAATTTCTGGTGAGGGATCGGGATAGGAGCCGTCCTGTCATCCCGTTGACAAGCTACATCTGCAGCCTTCCCCCTGGAGATGTCGCACAGAATGCCACCCATCCCCAGGGGTCCCTTTCTTCCTCACAGTTTGTCTGCGATCGTGTGTGTGCCGTCTGGGAAATGGGGGAGGCTCGGTGGAGAGGCAGTTTTGTCTAACCCAAGACCTCTCTGGCCATCTTTTCTCTGCCTCTTAGTGCAACGTGGGGCTAGCTTACCTTCCGCTCACCCCCAGAAGCAGGGGGCTGGTGCCCAGAGGTCAGGGGAGGGACGTGCCCCCTTGGTGCCTCTCTAGGTGGGAAACAAAGGATGTCCCTGTGCCCTGAACCCATGGCAGCCTGCTCCTCTTCCTCCGGGGTCCCAGCCCCTCACCTCTGTGAGCATGACCAGCCCCACCAGGAAGGAGACGGCGGACACCGCGAGGATGAGGGTCTCCCTCCGGTTCTTCTTGCGGAACACGCGGGGGTACATGTCCACCAGCGCCGTCACCAGGCTCTCTACGCACACAAACTGGGTGAGAGGGCAAAAGAATTGGAGGGAGAGAGAGCTCCCAGAATAAGCTCCACTGGTAAGCGGGCCTCTAGCAGCCCTCCTCGCCCAGCCTTGCAGGCCCACCCAAGAAGAGCACCCACGTGGGATCATCACCCAGTCCCCGGATGCTTCCCAGTGTTTCAGGGCAGGAAGCTCAGCCTCGTGCCCATCACCACCACCCCACCCCCCACCCTGACCCACTCTTCCTGGGCCGTGGGGGAGACATGCTGGTACCTGGCTGTCCAGTCCCAGGAGGACGACCATGAAGAAGAAGCAGCAGGCCCACAGCGGAGAGAAGGGCAGCATCACCACGGCCCGGGGGTAGGCGATGAAAGCCAGGCCCGGCCCTGCAGCAAGACAAAGGGACACAGCACCGTGCTGGGCCGTCCAAGGACGTTCAGAGTGGGGCAATGGGATGGCAGACACTAGAGGAATGCCCAGAAGCTCTGGTGGCACCGTGCTTAAGTGGTCAATCGAAAGGTGGGCAGTTTGAACGCCCCTGCCACTCCGTGGGAGAGAGGGGGCAGTCTGCTTCTGTAAAGACCTACGGCCTTGGCCACCCTGTGAAGTAGTTCTCCTCCGACTCTGACCGCCACAGAATCGGCATCAACTCGACTCAAAAGTAAGGGATCAGAACAAACTTCATCGCACAGTGACCATTGCTACCCCTGCAGACACCTGGGAAAGGCCACCCAAACCTCTGTCTTCTCTCAAACGTCCAAGTCACCACCACTGCATGCCCACCGCAGGACCAGAACCAGAGATCTGGGTGTCAACGGGCTTTGGGAAACAGAAAGGGGTCTTTCTGTCCTCGTTTCTGTACCCCTAAGTCCCCAGGCCTCCTTCTGCCCCACCCCAGAGACTTCAAACTTTTAGAGCCCAGGAGCCAGCCAACTTGAGACTCGCTGCCATCGAGTGGTTATGTCTCGTAGCCATCCGATAGGACAGGGTAGAACTTCCCCCAAGGGTTCCTGAGACATCCGAAGGTTACAGGGCATTTCTCTCTCAAGTACCAGTCCCCTCCCTGGTTGATGGGGGGGACAGGGGTGGGTGGCACCAATACCTGTGTCTCAGGCCTACGTGCTTTATGCAGGCAAGATGGTTGGCACCGTGCTGGGCTCACCCATGTTAGATACTATCATTCCCACTAAGGAACAGCCACTGCCGCCACCAGTTCTTATTATCTCTAGCACCGGGGCCGCTCCTCAGTGCTTTGCATGCAGAGGTGTGCTGGGGGAGGCTGTGATGGAAGCTGTCTTGTCATGCGGCATGAGCAGCGCACACAACAGAAGCTGAGCAAGGGAAACATTTCGTTGTGCCTGGAGATAAGGGGCCGGTCCTTCTGAGACTTTATTTCACAGACAAAGAAAGTAGCCGCGAGTGAAACCACAGCCCGGCGGGGAGAGCGTCGGTCCCTAAGGAGGAAGCGACGCAGGGAGGTGAACTGATCTCTCAAATACACCTCGAACTTCGGCGAAACAAGGTAAGGTTCAGAACCGGGTACAGAGGGTGCTATCATTTGTTAAACGGGGGGCGAGGGGGAGTAGAAAGAGAAACCTTGTACATGGAATGTATCTGAAAACCAGCTGGCCCGGGTCCAGTCTGAGGGTCAGAGGCGCACTGGGAGCCAGAGGGTGTTCAATGGCTGATTCTTCAGAAGCGGATCACCAGGCCTTTCTTGGCGTCGCCCACAGACTCCTCTGTGCATGTATAAGAAGTGCTTGTTTATGTCTGAACCACTGGCTCTCAACCTTCCCAAGGCCGTGACCCTTTAATGCAGTGCCTCACGTTGTGGTGACCCGGTATGCGGGCGTATCTGCATGTGGGCAGACCCGCCTGGAGATGAGAGAGGAGCGGTGTCTCGGTTCCTAAGACCATTGGAAATATGGTCTTAGGCGACCCCTATGAAAGGGTCATTGGATCCCTAGGTTGAGAACCGCTGGTCTAAAGGATTTCTGGAAGGCCAGGCAGGGTACTAACAGCTCGAGGTATCTCGGGGGTAAGGAGCTGGAGGCCTGGGGCGGAAGGAGCCCTTCCCCAACTGGAGTTGAACCCTGTGCTGAGCCGTCCCACACTCTCTATTGAAAGCTAGGCCCAGTGCTCCCTGAAACCACCGCCCTGTAAAACTTCAAACCAAAGTATCCCCTGATGTCATCTGAAAACCAAGCCGTCGTTTCGCTAAACTAGTAAGAAAAATGTTTTTTAATCTGCCTTGAGCATTAATGCACTTTCAAGAACGAAGTTGATACCGACTCAGAGCGACCCAGTAGGACAGGGTATAACTGCCGCTGTGGATTTCTGAGACTGTCGCTCTTCCTGGGAGCAGAGCCCCGTCTTGCCTTCTCAGTGGCTGGTGGTTTCAAACGGCTGACCTTGTGGGTCACAGCTATCATGCCAGACTGTCTCTCTGACCCTTCACGCACTATCTCGGTGGAATCCAAGTGACAACGGCAACTGAAAAGATTCGATGGGAACCTTTGGGGGTGACAGCGAGGGGCGATTCCAAGGAGGAGGGCCAGATGGTAGCCCAACTGGAAGAACGTTGTGAATGTCACTCAACCGTCCGCCCGTGCAGAAACTCTGTGTCTTCTCCAAAACAACAACAAAAGGCAGGCAGCCACAGGGAAAGCCGGCCCACAGCCTAGTTTCTGTGCACACCAGCCAGGCTCACAGCGCTCTGCCCTTGGGCCCTCGCCAGCAGCACCTACCTGACTCGGCCACCTCTGAAATGGGCACCCCCTGTTCCTGCGACATGAAGCCCAGGATGGAGAAGATGGCAAACCCGGCCACGAAGCTGGTGCCGCTGTTGAGGAAGCACAGGGCAATGCAGTCCCTGTGGGGGTGGGGGGGAGGGGTGGAAACCAGAGACGTCAGAATGGGGCTTTCTGTCTGGGAGCCATGGCAGCCTATACAGGGGCTACCTGGAAGAATGGTTACAGCCATTTCCTGGTGCTAGGGCTGGCCCGGCACTAGCCCGGGCTGGGAATAACCCGAGTGAGGCCTTGGGGAAGCCCCACGGTGATCTAAAAGTTACAGACTGCCACCCGGCCTCCCCTCTCTGTTCCACTCCTAGTGCACATCTCTTCTCCGTGTCATTCCATCTGTCATCCGAAGGTGGGGGGATTTGGGCGTGGATAATACTGAACAACAAAGAATCCTGACTCATTCGAATTTGATTTTGAAATGCATGCTGTGATTTGTTGAGGCTACATTTCAGCCAGCACTGCAGCGGCCAGGCCGGCAGGAGGGGTCAGTGGGGAGGACGAGAGAGGCTAGGAGCCAGCTATGCATGGAGGAGGCTTTGTGAAAATTGGAAAAGGATCCAATGTTTGCAGGGGCAGGTTTGCAGAGAGGGCTTGGCTGAGACTCAGCATCATAACTAACATTACTAATTTATTTCTCAGACTGGCTTACCGAGTACCCCAGAGCCAGCTAACCTCTCAATTCACCAGGCTGGCAAGGCCCCTGCTATGGTTTCTCAGCCAACCCCTTGGAAGAGGTCCCTCTGCCCACCCTGCAATTGGCTCCTTTCAGCTTCCAGTGCGCCAGAGGATTGGAGAGTGGCTGAAGGCAGGTGGACAAAGGCCATGAGCCAGGACACTCTCTAGCCCTTGGTGGCTGGGTCATGGGATTGCTGCAGGGGTGGGGGTGGGGGGTGGCTCAGACCCTGGCCCTCAGTCACCTGTAGCAGTTGTTGTGGTACTTGTTGTAGCTGCCCAGGGCTGTCAAGCACCCCAGACAGATGGCGAAGGAGAAGAAGATCTGGGTGCCAGCGTCCATCCACACCTACGGAGGGAAGGGGAGAGACCATTCAGCGCTGGGAAAAGCAAGGCAGCTGAGCCTCCACCGGGGGGAATGCAGGCCTGGGCTGGGCCAGGCACTGGCTGGGGATGGTGAGAAACCTATTCTCGGCCAGTGCCTTCCCCAGGGGGCTCTAGTTCCTGGCCCTGTGGTGCACTACAGTGGGGACAGGCATTGGACATTCCAAAGGAAACAATGAAAGGGCCCACTGGCTCTCTAGAACCATCTGTCTCTGCTTTGTAACCCCAAGGACTTGCATTCCACCCCAAGGCCCTTTCTCCTGCGCTCAGGTGCAATGGCAGCAGGATCAATCAGGACGGAGCTGTGGGAACAGGAGTGCTTCACACCAGCACTGCACCCATGGGCAGCTTTGCCCTCACAGCTGTGCTGTCCCAGGGGCACCGGGAGCGGATTCAACCCTCGCTCACTTGCGCACCCAAATGTCCAGAGGATGAACAGAAGGGCATGTGTGAAGGGCTTGTCCTCCTGGCGGGAGAAAACATCTCTCCATCTGGACCCAGGGTTCCATTGGGATTGGCATTATCCCAGCTGGCTGACCCAGGCGGGGAGGGTTAGGCTTTAGATTTAACAGCTACAATAACATCGCAGTGCGCAAGAACGTCCGAGCAACATTGCAAGCAGGGCTAAGCCATCCTGCAGATCTGAGAGGGCTGGCTCCTGGAGCTCCGGCCACCCCCCTACTCACCCCCACACTTCTGCTTTCACAGAGCGAGCACCCCCAGGGGGCACCCAGCTGTAGAAGCAGACATCACCAAGGCCAGCATCCCTGAACTCTGGTCCCTAATGGAAAGGACACTGAGAGATCCTCGCCTTGGCTCCTGCTTCCCGTAAACCCGCTGGTCTTTCATCCTTTCCAACCACTAGGATGAGGCCTCCCATGCGGTCTGGTTTTCTTCTGACCCTGCCTCATGCTCACCCTCAGCCTCCTCTCATCACACACACCCCAACAAAATGCCCATTCTCCACAGCTCCTGTAGGGGGTCTGGGGGCCCCCGGTAGCAAGCTGACCACCTCGGAATCCTGTTCATTCCTTAGCCCACACCCTGACTTGACACACCAGGAATGTCCATGATTTTCAGAGCTCCCTGGGGGAATCCTAAGGATGTGGATGTCACAGGGAGCCTGAGGAAGTCATGGGCTTGGGAACTGGCATGAGGTTATATGCCCAGGGTGCCCCCTCCTCTTGCCAGAGTTCCTTGATGTGGGAATGAAGACGGGCAGGAAGATACGACAGAGAAAGTGGGAGACGACATGTCTTGACCTCTGTCTCTTCTGCTCTCTGAGAATCCCACCCTCCAGGTATCCCCCAAGGGTGAGCCACTGGGGAAAAGGTCAGAGTCAGGAAGTCCAGAGGGGCATCGGGGAGGGGCCAAGGCAAGCAAGGGTGTCAGGGGGAAGCATTCGAGCATCTGGGAAGAGCCATTAAACTTAGCAATCGGCAGAGGGGGGAAGAAAGGCTGTTTGGGGTTCATTTTGGAAGATGGGAAAGGGACAGGTGGGGATGAGTGGACAGAACCTGAGGACAGGAAGGTGAGCGCATTCAAAACTCCAGGGGCTGCCGCAGAATGGGGGTGGGCCAAATCTCGGGAGACGGGTTGGGAAGTCTGTCTAAATTATTTTTTTCTAAAATGGTCCCATAGATACTGTGGGAATGGTCCGCTCAGGAGAACTGGCCTCCACTGTACAGCCCATTCTCCTGTGTCCTTCCAGGAGGCTGTGCACAGCTTCGAGAGCAGGGCCTGGCAGTGATGAAGCACAGAGCTCAGACAGGACTTTTCTAGGTAAGGGCCAGGGCTTCACTGGTACACCCTGCTGTGAGACTTGGTCCTCCAGGATATGGTCCCAAGGCCTACCCAGTTCTGGTAAATTGCCCTTCATCACGCTGGGAGCCTCACAGTTACCACGGAAACTCCTGAGGGCCCTGAGAAACATTCTGGGCCAAGCAGGCAGGGGGCACAAGTCCAGTGGTGATGCAGTTTTGTAACCTTGGGCATGGGAGGAAATCATGAAAGGAACTATAACTTGGCTGTTCCCCTCGCCCAGGTGGGGACAGACCAAGACTGAGTTGGGAGGAAAGGTTAATGAGAACAGAGACAAATGCAGCAGGGGGGCTGAGAGTTCGGAGTTCCAAGGTCAGATGGGGTGCCTTTGACCAAAGCCCCCTTCCTGTGAGCTTGGCAAGCCCCTGAGCTCGGCACAGCTGCCGCTGTCAAGCCTGCTGGGCTGGGGGACAAAGAACGGGGTCAGGAGGAGGGCTGAAGGAACTGCAGAGCAAGTTGTTCTGTTTCCCCGCCACAGGCGACCTACTCCCTGCCCATTCCCAGAGCCTGCGCTTCTGAAGCAAAGCTCCAAGACCAAGAACCAAGCATCAGAAACACTCAGGGGCTGTTCTAAAGATCTGTCTTGTGCATGAATATTTTCCTTTCTAAACAGCGTTGGAAATTCTGTAAGATCGGCTAAATTACTGATCACTATCAATAGAATTGGGAGTCTGGTGGCGTGGGGGTTATGCTCTGGACTGTGATTCAAGGTTGGCAGTTTAAAACCAGGAGAAAGATGGGCTCTCTACTCCCATTGACAGTCACCACCTTGGAAACTCACAGGGAAAGTTCTACCCTGTCTATAAGGTCGCTGTGAGTCAGCATTGACTCAACGGCGATGATTTGTTCTGTTTTGAGATCGATAGAATTACCATATGCCTCATGGCATGATTTAGAATGCTCCCCAATAAAAGGATAATGAATGATGTCTCTAAAATAGACCAGGGACATATATAAACCATAGGTATATGGATGGATTTTGAGCTCACACTTAATTATAGTCCTAATCTAAGAGCAATTAGTTCTTTTCACATGGCTGTACTTGATACTTGCCCGCGTGAAGAGATCGCTGAAGATATGGATGCTATAGTAAAGTGTGGTGAGGAAATAGGATGGCACCTGGCTATCAGAAAGACTTGCGTCGGGAGTGCTAAAGGCTTGTCTTAAAACAAGCAACCATCTAAGTGAGGCGTCAGTCCACATGGAAGAAGCACGCCAGCCTGTGTGATCCAAGGATTGCAAATAATAAAATCCAAGACTGGGTGAGAGACCGCTATCATAGCTTAAATTCTAAGCACCCAGTTTGCAGAAGGTTGTGAATGAAAGTTACGATGAAAACCTCAAACCCCTTTGCAGGGTGCCCACATAAATGAATCCTCTCTGGCTACTGGCCAGGGATGTGAACAGCCTTATTGTGAGACAGAGTGCCCTGGGAAGTGAACTAACTCAGACATAGTCAGGTTAAAATGTCACACCTTATCGTTGGCTCTCCCTTTTCAGCCTTTTTTTTTTTTCCCTTTTCAGCCATTTAAAGTGAGTTCCCGTTTTTATTATTTTCCACTTTCCTTGCAATTGAGGTTTTCCTCTGTTTGATTTTGGTTATTATTTTGCCTTGGGGTGTGTGTGTGTGTGTGTGTGTGTGTGTGTGTGTGTGTTTAGATGAAATCCAGGATAGGTAAATCTATAGAGACAGTACCTGAGTTAATATTTTCTTAGGGCTATGGGAGGGGAGGTTGGGGGCAAATGGGAAACTAATGAGGACAAGAAAGAAGAAAATGTTCTGAAATTGATTTTACTGATGGTTACACAGTTCTTTTTGAAAAAAATTTAAACTGTCGAATTGTATGATACGTGAATTATGTGTCAGTAAAACTGTTAAAATTAGTTTTTTAAACAGCAGGGGGACAGAGGGAGAAGAGAAATCAAAGTTGTGTGGGGGGGGGGATGGGTAGGGCAAGTTACTGGAGGAGGTAAATAAGTAGCCGAAATTGTAGAGCATGAAATTGATGGCTTGAAACCTGCCCCCCATGCCCCCCGGCTAATTCACAATTTAAAATTAGCTTTCAGGAAAGATAGAGCAGCCTAAGAACTATATATTATTCTAATCTAATAATTTTTAAATATGGAGATGAGACTCTGAACCGCAGTACTGAACAGAGGGGGTAGAGTGGACAAAGGACTCCTGGCACTCAGTTTAAATTTTTTAAACAAAACATGTTGACTAATTTAATATACATTTTCCCCATTATTAAAAAAATACTTGATGGAGTGTGAGTAAAATCACAGGTGTTCTGGAGGAACAGAGAGCCCTGGAGAAGTTGTTTCTGATCTGAGTCCATCCTCTTCCAGAAGGATTAACGGCTCCCAGTTTTAGGAAGGCCATTATGTGGGACGGACAAGCACAAACAGATCTGCGTTCAACTCCTAAAGCTACCACTTACTAGTGGTGTGGTCTCAGGGAGGTCATGTAGTCTCTCTGCACCCCACTTTTCACTGGTTGGAAATGTGTCAACTAGATAGTGTGCACTCACTCCTCACTAGCAGGATGGTTAGCTTCCAAAGACCACATTGGTAGGAGAAAATCCGCCTCTTTTGAAAATGAAGGGGAACCACATCAGGTCACAAAATGACAGATAGCCATCTTATCACATAACTGCCCAACTGCATGGTGACATAACTGCCAAACAGGAATACTCCTGGTCCAGACAAGTTGGTACATCACCTCAACCATCACAGCCAGCGTGCCTCTCACTTACACCTTAACCCTTGTCACTATCAGACATACATTACTGGTGCACGAAAGAATCGATTGCAGCTTTTCTCCTAGGGTCGTTCATGCGAAATGCTGGAGGTTGAGAACAACATCCGCTTCCTAGCCCGCTATCCAGAGCAAACAAAAGCAGACTTGCAAACTCTCAAATCATTCCCGGCCTCTAGAAAAGGCTGTGGCATCGTGATTACGAGAGCAGACTCCAAAAGATTCCTTGGGATGAACCCAAACTCCCCTCCACATATAGCTGTGTGGCTGGGGTCCGATTTTCCTGAGTCCCGGAAGCTTCCCCTCCTTCTTCTGTAGAAGTTGGGTAACACCTTCTTCGGTAGAACTGAACGGGAGGCTAAACAGCGTCAAACACTCAGTTAAGTGGTGAATAAAGAGCAGGTCATAAATGTTAGCTGTTAAAACGGTGTGCTGTCATTATTTGAAAAGGCAACTCCCCTGTCCATAGTAGTGAGGTGACATCGATGACGTCAGGGTACTACCCCGAAATCAAGGAGCCCCGCTGGCTCAGGGGTGAAGCACTGAGCCTCTAACTGAAAGGCTGGCGATAGATCGAAACCCACCGAGCAGAAGCCCGGGGCGGTCTGCTTCTATTAAAATGACAGCCCAGAAGCCCTGTGGGACAACTCAACTCTACCACATTGGATGGCCATAAGTTACAATCAGCTCGAGGACACCTAATGGCGGCAGCAAACACCAACGTGAAAAGACACCTTCTGAGCTTTGGGTCGGAACTTCCTCCCGTAACGAAGCCTTCGCTAGAATGGCTGCATGAGAGATGCCAGTCCTCGTAGACATACCAAGCACAGTCGGCAGAAGGCCACAGCCACTGGGCAAGTGAAAGAAACAAGCAGCTAGATGCAGGCATCCTCAAATTACTGCCCGCGGGCCACATGCGGCCCGCCGAGGACATTTATGCAGCCCGCCGGGTGTTTTTGCCCCGTTTGTTTTTTCACTTCAAATTAAGATATGTGCAGTGTGCCTAGGAATTTGTTTGTGTTTTTTTTTTTTAAACCTAGAGTCCAGCCCTCCAACGGGTCTTGGGGACAGTGAACTGGCCCCCTGGTTAACTAGTTTGAGGAGCCCTGAGTTAGACTATGCATACGGCACACCGATGTGCCCGGGCCCCCAGCACCTAAGACGCGTGTGAACCAATGAATCTTGGGGGATTTCAGGGAAGACAGCCACCTGCCCAACACACAGCTGCCCAGCCAAGAAGGAGGAAAGCCCAGCAAGAGGCAGCCTTGTGTCCTTGGCTCCCAGCTCCCAGCCAGCGTGCTTGGCAGTGTGTTTAGCAGAGCCATGTCTTTGTTGTCCGCTAGCAGGAGTTTTGCACCTTTCTCAAGTGCCAGGCAAATGCCAGTTGGAATTATCACACTTCCCAGGGAGTGCCAAGCAGAATCAATTAGGGCTCTGGCAGGGGCGTCCACCCTGCAGGTGCTGCTCATGACAACAAAGGGCTCACTTCAGCAGGGGACCAGGACCTGGCAGCTAACAAGGCTGCTCCAAAGCTCAGGACCAGGCTCTTGAAGCATGTCCTTCCCTGAGGCCTCAAAGCACTTGGATAGATGCTCCCTGCAAAGCTTACAGCTGGCCAGGGCTCAAAGAATGCTATCCCGGAGCGCAGATAAAAAGAGATGTCTTATCTTGATTCCCTGACTCACATTCGGTAAATATTTGTTAAGTGGTTGGAAAGGACTTGGGCATTCTCCCAACAAGTGCTGGGAGAGAGAATAAGAGTTACAACAGACCCAGAATGATGGGCTTGTCAACTGGTCAAGTGAAAGGAGGCTCTCTGGTCTACCTTCTCCATCTGAAGCGCTCTGCCCCAAGCAGGGCTGGCACACACTGGTGCTCAAGACATTTCTGCGGAATGGCTTCGTGGTGCGTGAAACAAAGGGGAAGCGACCCTGCCTCCAAGAGGCCATCACGAGGCCTCATGGGATTTAACACCATTCAGACCTGGGTTCTGGTTGCAGGTGTGAAGATGGGAAATGCTTACGTTCTCTAAGGCCTTGCTTTTCTAATCTGTCAAATGGGCTCTGCCGTGAGAATGGGCTGACAGCATGCATATCAACCTCGGAACTGTGCCAGGCGTGTGTAAACAATGCTTTTTACCTCTGACGAGCTTATCAAGACAAACAAGGCCTTGATCACAGGTCCCGTCGGGGGATTGTACACCTTTCTCCCTTCTATGGCTTCCAGCTTCCCTGACTGTCTCCCTTTCTGAACTCGTGTCCTCCCTCTCAGCCCTGTCACCAAATAAAGGGGACCTGTCTACACTGGTCACTGTCTATACCTCTGCTGCTCCAGAACCACTGCCTCTCAAACAGGCAGACCCGAGCAATCAGTAAACCCTGGTGCCCAAAGCCTTCTCTCAGCTGGACTGCGCTTGGTCCCAGGCTCACAAAATAAATTTAAAAACAACCACACTTTGTCTGACCCGCCATTGACTTGCTGTGTGGCCTTCGCTCTCTGTTCCCACAATGAGAGGGGGCTGCACTAGGTCAGTGGTTCTCAACCTGTGGGTCTCGACCCCTTTGAGGGTCGAAATGACCCTTTCACAGGGCTCACCTGATTCATTACAGTAAGCAAAATGATAGTGATGAAGTAGCATCGAAAATAACTTTCTAGTTGGGCCTCAGCACCACATGAGGAACTGTGTGAAAGGGCCACAGCATGAGGAAGGTGGAGAACCACTGCTCTAGACCGCTGGTCTCTGAGCTCCTTTCGGTGTCAACAGCTGGGGCTCTACCGTTTGGTTCCAAACCCGACCACAGCCCTGTTGCCCACTTGCAAACGGGTGCAGCAACCACCTGTACCTCCGCACGGTGGAAGAAGTGTGAGGAGAAAGGGGCGATTTCTCTCTCTCCAGAAGAGATTCCCGGGCCGAGGCAACCTGGGAGTGTCTGATTACAGGGAGTTTTCGGACTAGGTCTGCTGTTGGATTCTTCTGGGAAGCACCCGGATGGAAGAAATTAGAACCCCATTGGGGGGGGGGGGGTCAGGAGACTTCAGAATACTTCTGGGTCACTCCAGATCCCACACAGGAGGGAGCCCTGGTCTCCGTGTGAACTGAGTCCCAGGGAACAGAGCGACCGTGTGCCCTTCCCATTTCTCTTGCCCCCGCTCAGTCATTTCCGTGAGTGTGCTGCTACCTCATTATTCCCATGGGTTCTGAAAATCCACCCAAGTGGTGGTCCCCTGGGTGGCGGGAGTCTCCTGCCCTGACATCTTCCCAGCATCCCTTTCATTGGCATCGAGAGCTGCCTCCACCGGCACCCGGCACCCGGCGCTCAGGCCCCCTGGGTGGCACACATTCCCCCCAGGAGGCTGTGCACATTCCCCTCTGTTTCAGGGAGGCAGAGGCTGGGATATAAGTGGGCAACGAAACTATAGGGGCTCTAGGGTGGCGCTGCCTTCTGTGCCAGGCAGCAAGCAGCACCGCCCCTCCCGCCTGGGCTCTGGAGAAAGTTGGCTGCAGCAGAGGGAGGAGTTGGGAAAGAGAAGGGAGCCTCCTGACAACTGACAAAAAAAAATACCAGCCCAGCTGGTGCGTGTGGTGGGGGTGCTGGGGGGCCTGGGGCTAAGGAAAGGGTCACAGGGACAGAGGGACAGAGCAGAGAGAGAGAGGCAAGTTAAGGGCAGCAATGGAGAGTAGGTTCTGCAGGAAGTGAGATGGGAAGGCACAGAGACAGACAGAATGGGTGCTGGTGGGGTTGGGGTGCAGCGGAGGAGTCCCGCTCTCAGTGATGGAGCTGCAGGGCTATTGGAGAAATCGTGCCGGGCCGCAGCCCCTGGGGGTTCCCTGACAGCGGTGAGCCATGGAGAGACGGTCTCAGACACCCCAGAGTAGATCATCCGGGAAGAAAGGTAAGCACGGACTTGCTTGTGCCTGCTTGCTCACATGGAGTGAACCATTTCATGAGATCCACGTCTCTGGCGTGTGAAAAAACACATGACACTATTCACAAAGGATGACTAGACAAGCAGCAGTAAGACAGTGCTTGCCTTGCTCTCTGGCACACCGCCCCTGTCCGAGATGGTCCATTTGAAACGGGGCTTTGATTCTGCAGGAAGGTGCTAAGGGCTTGGGAGAGAGACACATGCCAGCCATCCTGAGAAGCCGGGTCTCAGATGCGGTGAAAAAAAGGTGAAATAGTTCACTGTAGATTCATCGGTAAGCACAAGTAAGCCTGTGCTTGCCTGGCTTATGGGATAACCTGACACGACACACACTTTGTGGGCAGAGCACTTGCTTACAGCTCTCTGGGGAAGGAAGGGTGCCCCGCCCTGTGTATGCCCAGGTATTGGGCCTGAAGGGGGACAGGCCTGCTGGAGCGTCTTACCTGGGGATCCCATAGCCGCGTGAGGTTGGGGTACAGGTAAAATTGAATCCCCTGGGCTGCCCCCGGCAGAGTCACCCCTCGGATTAGCAGCACCACCAGCATGAGGTAAGGGAACGTGGCTGTGAAGTACACCACCTGTGAAGCAAGGGGCCGGTGAGCGAGGAAAGAGGAGGCGGGCAATCTGGGGGAGAGGGAGCATCCAACGAAAAGGACTAAGGGGCTCTTCCTTCCCTCCCCCAGCTGATCTCTGCCATTTCCCCTGTGCCTGGAGCCCCAGCCCACCCTTTCTCTCCTTCCCGCTACCCCTGGCCCAGCTGCAGTAAGTCTGTGTGGAGTGACAGAAGGAGCTTAGGCAATTCTCCCAACAAGTGGACTTGGAGGCATGTCAAGGAATGCCAGGAACGACAAGCTCCTTAACACACGGTCCCTGTACCCACAGAGTTTTTGAGCTTAGCAGCCAGGAGGAAGGAAGCTTTGTTCCAGAGAGAGATCTAAGAGGAATCTGGGCCCTCCAACATTTTTTGCAGGCTGATGTTGGAGAGAGAGCCCTAGGTCACACTTCCGGTCCCTATGTGTGGCTCTGAAAGGCCATGATTCAGATAACGGTGATGTCATTTGCCTGTAAAAATGAATGTCTGGCTCTCGATTAACTTTGTTCAGTGGTTGTGAGGGACAGGATTGGCTCTTCCATCTCAAAAGTCTGCTGATCCCTGCTCTCAAGGAAAGAGCCCTCCAAGACCCTGCTCCCAAGAGCAGACTCGCCAGGAGGAACTATGGAGCCACGGACTCTGTGAATTCCAAAATTAAGTTCCTGTGGAGGAGTCCTTCCGGCCTTTCTCTCTTCCCTCCATTGCAGAGCATGTTGATGGAATCCAGGAAGAGGCACGGAATCAAAGAAGGAAGTCACGTATAATCTCTACTGGGCTATCCATGCCCTGCATCCAGCCCCAGCCATGGGACTAGGCTACCCCCTTAGGGAACTCTGAGGTGACCCGATCCTCAGTGAGGGAAGAAAGCCCTAGGATGGGCAGTGACAAGAACTCTCCCACACAGACCTTGCCTGTGGACTTGACCCCCTTCCAGATGCAGAAGTAGCAGATGACCCAGGCGAGCAGGAGGCACAGGGCCAGCTCCCAGCGCAGGGCCCCCAGGTGCTGGATGCCATCGGAGATCTTCAGGACTCGCCTCCTGGGATGAGAAGACTTGATTGAGTTAGGCTAACTTTTGCCGAGGCCCCAACTTGGCAGGGCTCTTATCTGGCTCAGCCACACCTCCAGCAGAGGAGCTGTGCCCCAGGCTTTGTCCAAATAAAGGACTTCTCAGGTCTTTTCACCCAGATCCATCAGGCTCTCCTTTGCCCAGATATGGGGGCAGATAGAAAGCGCAGCCAACAAAAGCTCTCCCCAGGTGAGTTTGCGCTGAGAGATTGCACACCAATTTAACCTGGGGAAGAAGGTGCACAAACATACATTCTCAGCCCTAGGTGGTGGGTGTGTAAGTAGCCTGCCCTGGGTGGGTGTGACTGTTTGGGAAGGAAGTGGCAGGGTTTATGCAGCTGAAGAGAAGAGTTGGGAGCGTGAGTCCCAACACTTGGAGGGGAAAGCAAAAATCTCAGCACACCACAGACACACCCGTCAGAAAAGAAGCCACGGACATGGCCAAAGAAGGAAATGAAAAATCTTTCCTTGCTGTCCACGGAGAGTGCCCACACCCTCCTCTCAACACAGGGCCCACATTGGGGTCGTAAAAGGACCTCACTTACTCCCAGAACTCGATGACAGGGGAGGTGGCATTCTCAGAGGTCACATTCAGGGAGCCATTGGTCCTCTGGAACTCCACACAGCGTTCTAGCCGCGGGTCCCGGGAAGGAAGGAAGAGAAAGGTCATTAGCCAGCGCTTGGCATGACTAGACTGATTGGGGTGAACCTGTAGGAGACTGAGAAGCAAGATGTCTAGAAGGAACCAACCGGAAGTTGTTTGTACAAAACATCCGCATGTACACAAGATCCCAACAATCTGACTTCATCCTCTCCTACACACATGCATGTACAGGTCTGTAAATGCGTCAGAGTCCCAGTAGCATTCTGGGTAACACATTGGGCTGCTAACCACACGGTCAGCAGTTTGAACCCACCAGCCACTCCACAGGAGAAAGATGAGGCTATCTGCTTCCATCAAGACTTGCGGTCGCAGATGGCCTCTGGGCTCCACTTTATTCTAGCCCCAATCCAAGAACAGTTATGTCTTGGAACACGACCATGCTCCACACTTGACTTCACTGAAGATAAGAGTGCTACTGCAAAGTGTGGTCAAAAAAGCAGATGGTGCCCAGCTATGAATTTGAAGAGTATCAGGGGTTTTAGGTGTATATTCAAAGAAGCAGCCATCTAAGTGAGGTGTCAGCTAAGTCCACACAAAAGAAGCTCATCAGCCTATGTGATCCAAAGATGATGATAACACAATCCAAATATGATCAAGGGAAAAGTATCAACTTAAATTGTGGCCACCCAATTTGTAGAAGGCAATGGACGATGGTGGAAAACCAAAATCTATCTGCAGAGGATCTAGTCAGAGTAAGCCTAGGGCAGGTCCCATCAGCCACAGGTGAGGGACTGTAACAGCTTTCCTATCAGACAGAGATGATTGTAAACTTGACTTAGGTGGCTCCAACCAGGGTTGACTATGATACTTGTTCAGTTGACCTCTCTTGACCCAACCTGAATTTGCTCTAGGCTCAAATATTTCTCGCTTGTTCCAAGACAGAAATTTCTTCTCTGACTTTTTAAATACTGTTGGTGGTCTTTTCTTTCTTACTTTTTATTTTTATGTTAATACTGTTTCTTCTTTCTGCTTCATTTTGTTTTGTTATTGTTTCTGTTAGGTTTTCTACTTTATGAAGCACAAAAGGAGTGGATGCATAGAGACCTAACTGATGCAAGGGTTTATGGTGAAGGGGTCAGTTGGCAGGAGGGGAGTGAATGCAGGAGTGGGGAGGGAGCATTAGAACTGACTGTTATGATGGATATACAACTTTTTTTTTGAAGTAGCAACGAAAATAATTTTATGGTTGGGGGTCAGCTCTTTTTAAAAGTGAGTATTATATCAAGAAAACTACCAATCAAAAGAAAAGAAGTCACACTTAACCTGTGGTGACCGTGAGAGAAGGAGGGAGCGCTGCTGCTCAGGGGCACTGGGTTTGTGTGAACGGTGGTGGAACAATTTGGAGAGGGACATCAACAATGGTTGTACAACACGAAGAGTATAATCAATGGCGCTGAATTATACATGTAGAAGTTGTCAAATTGGAGCATGCTTTGTTGTGTATATTTTTTGCTAAAATTGAAAAAAATTACACAAATAACAATGAGTACAAGGAAAAAAAGGTGCTTTAAAATTCACCTTGATGTGAGTGGATTATTGAATTGAATGATATGTGAATGAAGTGCCAATAAAACTGTTAAAGAAAGAAAAGGTTTGCAGTCTGGGAAACCCAAAGGGGTGGTTCTCCTCTCTCCTACAGGGTCACTGTGAGGCAGCAGCAACTTGGCAGTGGGTTTTGGAGTCCCTGGGCGGGGCTAATGGTTGACATGCTCAGCAGGAAATTGAAGGGATGGAGGTTCACTCAAGTTCACCAAAGGCACCTGAGATGAAAGGCCTAGTGATTTACTTAAAAAAGAAAAAATTGGTTGGTTTTTTTTTTAAATCAGCCATCGAATACCACATGGAACACAGTTCTACTCTATGAAAAGAGGCTCTACTTGTCACCTGCTTCCAACTCTATGGATACTCATATTTCTAGCTAATTAACTGGCCTGAAGGAAGTCACAACTTGTTTCCTGGGGGAGGGGATACAGCACAGGTACAATGGTAGGAGGGATACAGCACAGGTACCATGGTAGGGGGATACAGCACAGGTACAATGGTAGGAGGGGATACAGCACAGGTACCATGGTAGGAGGGATACAGCACAGGTACAATGGTAGGAGGGGATACAGCACAGGTACCATGGTAGGAGGGATACAGCACAGGTACAATGATAGGAGGGATACAGCACAGGTACAATGGTAGGAGGGGATACAGCACATGTACCATGGTAGGAGGGATACAGCACAGGTACAATGATAGGAGGGATACAGCACAGGTACCATGGTAGGAGGGGATATGGCACAGGTACAATGGTAGGAGGGGATACAGCACAGGTACAATGGTAGGAGGGGATACAGCACAGGTACCATGGTAGGAGGGATACAGCACAGGTACAATGGTAGGAGGGGATACAGCACATGTACCATGGTAGGAGGGATACAGCACAGGTACAATGATAGGAGGGATACAGCACAGGTACCATGGTAGGAGGGGATACAGCACAGGTACAATGGTAGGAGGGGATACAGCACATGTACCATGGTAGGAGGGATACAGCACAGGTACAATGATAGGAGGGATACAGCACAGGTACCATGGTAGGAGGGGATATGGCACAGGTACAATGGTAGGAGGGGATACAGCACAGGTACAATGGTAGGAAACGCTGGCTCCAATCCTCACTCTTCAGCTCTTAACTTTGTGGCCTGGCCTAAGTTACAGTCTCAGCTCTTTAAGCTGTACTGTAGATGAGACTACTATCCTTCCTGTAGGATTGTTAGAGAAGCCCTATGGCATAGTGGTTATGCACTGGGCTGTTAACTGCAGGTTCCGCAGTTCTAAACCATGCGCCTCTCTGGGGAGAAAGGCAGGGCTTTCTAGTCCCGTAAAGAGTTGCAGGCTTGGAAACTAGCAGGAAGAGCTCTGCCCTGTCCTGAGTCGGCACGGACTCAATGGCAGTGAGTTTGGTTGTTTGGAAGGATTGTTAGGAGGAGTAAATGGAAAAGTGAATGTAGGAGAGAGATTACAGATAATGTAGGAGATGATTATATAGAAGTGTTTATGGTGATGGTGTAATTTGGGAAAGGATAGTAGTAATAGTTGCACAAAGTGGTGGACATAATTCACCATCGCTGAATTGTACATGTAAAAGCTGTTGAGTTTGCACATGTCATATTTATATGTAGGACACAATAAATAAATAAAGACAACAAGTGTTGGTGAGGTCAAATACAAGGCTTTCCTTATGAGTTAGGAACCTGGAGTTAAAACATGTGAAATAAATGACTGCACAACTCTTTTAAATATGTTTGAACCATTGAATTATATGATATGTAAATTATGGCAATAAAGCTGTTAAAACATTTTTAAGTGTGAAATTGAAAAAAAAACTATCTTCAGATGAACAAAGCAAAACATCAAACTGCTGAATAAGTAGTGACTTATGCCAAATATACTGAAGTATCAGCCAACCTGAGTATCAGCCAAGGCACCTAATTTTACAAAAACTGCATAGAAAACGCGCTGAGAGACTCAGCTTGTACACGAGTATATCCAGTAATTATTTGCATGTCACTTTGAAAGTTCACAGAGTATTCACACTCTTTTTCACATTCCCTTTGTGGAGTTGCTAAGCATCAGATCAGCAGTTTGAAACCACCAGCCACTCTGGGAAAATACCAAAGTTTTCTAAGCCCACGAAGAGTTACAGTCTCGGAAGTCCCCGGGGGCACTTCTGTCCTGTCCTGTAGAGTGGCTACCAGTTGGAATCGACTCGGTAGCAGTGAGGTTGGTTTTTTGGTGTGGGTTTCGTACAAAAGTCCTGGGCAATCTTAAAGCAGAGGGTTTTCCCCACTGTACGCAGGAAGGAACGGAAGCTTTTTGAAAATGGCTGGCTAGAGCCTGTAAATGACAGTGAGGTCTAGAATCCAGATCAGCAAATCGTGTCGACTCTGTCTTCAAAATATCTGAATGGTGCCTTTCTCATGATTCCTCCTCCATCGTGGGGAAAGACCTGTCCAGCTGCCTCCATAAAGATTGCCGCGTAGAACACCCTATGGGGCAGGTCTGCTCCGCCACTAAGTTCTCTGAGTCAGAATTGGCTCCCTGGCGCACACCACCACCACAGAGGACACCATCATCGCAGGCCTCCTCACTAGCCTCCCATTTCTACCCTGGCCTTCCCATGATAAAATGTAAGTTCCTGTAGGCCACACCCAGCTCAAAACTCTCCAGTGGCTTTCCCATCCCACTCAGACAAAGAAAGCCAGAGCCACCGCAGCCGCTTCCAATACTGTACGCAGCCTACATTCCAGCACCTCCGCCTCTCCCCGCACTCACCCAGCTCCACACCTGCCCCCAGTGCGCTTGAGGCACAATTACACCCTGTGGTAGTTGCTTAATCTGTTGTCAAGTTGAGACCTAAGAGTGAAGGGGGCCTGTGTGATCATGAGGTATTGATGGGATCGGGAATCAAGCATTAAAGACCCAAAACAAACAAACCAACAAGCAAAAGGCATATCAATGGGAATGAGGGGGAGGGCAGAGTGGAGACCCAAGGCCCATCAGTAGTCAGTTAGACACCCCCTGTCAGAAGGGCCAAGAGAAGAGCCAGTCAGGGTGCAGTATAGCACCGATGAAACACACAACCTTCCTCTAGCTCTTTAATGCTCCCCCACCCCACCCTACTACCATGACCCCAATTCTATCTTACAAATCTGGCTAGACCAGAACATGTGTACTGGTACAGATAAGAGCTGGCAGTACAGGGAATCTAGAGCAGATAATCCCCTCAGGTTCAATAAGGGAAGCCGCAATACTAGGAGGGTAAGTGGGGCGGGGAGTAAGGAGGAACTGATCCCAATGGTCAGCATGGCCCCCCTCCTAGGGGGACAGACAGCAGAAAAGTGGATAAAATGAGACAGTGGTCGTTGTAAGACATGAAAAAAAAGAATTTATAAATTATCAAGGGGATATGGGGAGGGAGGGGACACAGGGAGGGGGCGGAATGAGGAGCTGATGCTAGGGGATCAAGTAGAAAGAAAATGTTTTGAAGAAATAATGACAACACATGTCAGATGTGTTTGACACAATGGATTGTGACAAGAGCTATAAGAGCTCCCAGGAAATTTTTTTTTAAGTCAAAAAAAGTTTAAAAGAGTGAAGGGGTGGAGGTTAGCCTGTCAGTCTGGTGGCAGGTGGATGACCTCATTTGGAGGCACTAAGGAGACAAACAGCTCGCTGGAGGTGGGGCACAGAAACACTCTCCGTGAGGCATTGCTGGTGCCTAGCTGGACAGCACTGCACTGATGCAGCCAGCGCTCTGGAGCCGGAGGAGCCACATGGAGACCCTGCCAGCGCTGAGATGCTTCCACCGCCACTGGATCCACAAGACTTCCCACCCACTGGCCTGTGATCTTCCTGCATTTGGCGCCATTGCATGTGTTTCGTGAGTCTGAAGAGGACTTTATAGATTGGTATCAGACATGTGGGCTAATACTGGACTTATGGACTTGATGCGGACTGGGCTGTGATGTTTTCTTAATGTACAATAACTCTTTATATAAAGCGCTTTCTTATGCACATGCGTGTCTATGAATTTATTTCTGTAGTCTAACACAAGCTTCTTGAACTACCAGAGAAAAATGTTCTGTTCTCTAAAGGCACTCACTTGTGGTATTTCCGCTATAATAGAAGAGACAGCAAAGGAGAAAATGAATTGCTATTATGAATAATATTGATGACATACAAAGTATCTTAGTTCCTGGTGAAACCCAGATGGATTGTGGTCTTTAAAACCCTAAAATAGTCAGAACACACACACACACACACACACACACACACACACACACACACCCTCATACATATGTATCAAACAAACCAGGTTGCAATGTGAAATAAATTGCTAACTTACATAAAAATCAGTCCATTCTATTGGCATAATACATGAGCTTTCTAAAAAAGACTGGCACCATGCCCGTGACGCCCTTACATTCTGAGCGATGTCCTTGCTGTAAAGAGCCCCCGGGGTACCGGGAAATGCCCCTGGCTCAAGCCTATCAGGCGCGCAGCCGGGAAAGAGGCGGTGGCCGGCTACTGCAACCTTGCAGTTCTTCCTTGTCTTACGGGGTCTCTGTGCGCGGCTCTGCTCGGTCTAAGTCTGCGGACTGACCTGTGTTCCACTCGTGGCGGCAGCTCCCCCAGGGAAGGTCCGTGGTGAAGCTGCTGAAGAGGTAGAAGAGGGCCCAGGCCAGGACAACGATGTAGTAGAAGTTGAGCAGAACCACGATCACCTGGGAGGCGTAGCCGATGCCTGGGGAGAAACCGGTGGAATTGGGCGGATTTCTCACGCGCTGCCCGTCCCTGGTCCCCTGGCAAGGTCCTCAGTCAGGAAGAGTGGGGCCTAGCCTCCCCGTTCTCTCCTCACCACCCACCACCCCCGGGCACCCAGGAGTGGGCTGCTCAAGCCGAGCCGCAGCCACCCTTCCGAGGGAGGTTTTTCCCTCTGTCTTCTGCTGCACATTCATGTTTACTGGTGAGCCCCCTACTGTTGAGAGCAACCCCCGCCCCTACCTGGTGTCCGAGTTAATTTAGAAATGTGAAAGACTAACTCCAAGATCGCACTAATTAATGTGTCCCGAGACTAGTCTGATACACTTCTGGACTATGTGAACACGTGTGAAGCCCAGGAGCAGACAATTTACAAAGAAAATGAAAAAAAATGCAAATCATGAAGAAGCATCCTCAAAAAAGATCGACAGCCCCCTACCCCTATAAACAAGTGGCTTGCAAAAATGAGATGAATCGTGAAACATCATCTGGGCTATAGCCCTACCAAAATTGCTTATAGGTGATGGATAACCCAGTGGTTCTCAAACCTGTCTGCACTTCAAGGAGCCCTGCTGGTGCAGTGGTTATGTGTTGGGCTGCTGTCTGTGTGGTTGGCAGTTCGAAACCACCAGCAGCTCTGAGGGAGAAAGACAGGGCTTTTCTATCCCCATGAAGGGTTGCAGGCTCAGAAACCCACAGGGGGTCACACTGAGTTGCTGGCAGTGAGTTTGGAATTTTAAGTAGTTGTGTTAAAACGGAAGAACAATTAAAGAATTTTTTTTCATTTAAAATTCTCTTTAGAAGTATTTTGCAATTGATTAAGTATGTTCTTAAAATACAAATTCATTGTTCTGAATCCAAAGGGACATCAAACCATTCACGGAAAAGTGAAATAAAAAGATATCGAACTATTTCTACACTTTTCTTGAAGACCCCTAGAATGCAGCTACAATATCTTGGGACAATACTCATTTAACCCGAAGCCTTTGCCGTGTCTCTGCTTCCATCCACCCTCCACCTCCTCATGGACCATTCGTGTGTTGCCTGCAAGAGGAGGACCCATCACAGAGATGGTCTTGTCTCAATCCCAGCACTGTTCCTAACAAACCAGTCATTCCAATAAGCGCCCCAACCTTGGAATCAGGTCCAGCGTTACTCACCCTCAAAGATGGGGCAGATCCTCCTCCAGGCGGTGACCCCTCCCTGGCTCGTGTACTGACCCAGCGCTGTCTCCAACAGGAAGACAGGAATGCCACAGGTAAAGAGGAAGATGAGGTAGGGGATGAAGAAGGCACCTGTGGGTGGGAAACAGGCTATGCGCCACCTGCCCCTTCTCCCATTACCATCCTATGCTGTCAATCAGCATCCCGGAGTGGGGCATCTGTCTGGATGTGGGGAACCCTGGCAAGGGTCAAAAGTTAGCAAGGTACCTGAGATCTGCTGAGCCCTGCTTCTTTCCCCTGTGAATTCCAGTCTGCCCCTACCAAGGTTTGTTTCCCATCAGACATCAGTACTGCCTGCCTTAGTTTCTCGGTGCTGATGAAACAGAGCTACTATAGATGGGCGGCTTGGATGATCATACATTTATTTTCTCACAGTGAAGAAAGACTAGACGTGGAGCCGTTGGAGGGGGAATCCTTGCCTCGGCGTCTCTAGCCCCAGCACTCCCGGTTTCCCAGGAAACCTTCACCGTGGCATCAATCTTTCACCTGTTTGTGCTCCCTTGTCTCCATGGCTACGCTGGTCTTGATTTCACTCAGAAGTAGTTAGGTTTAGGATGCACCCTGGACTGATAATAGCAACATTAACGCAACAAAGAAAAACTGTCCCCCCACAGGATTGCCCCCACAGGGATCAGATTAGGATTTCAACATATAGTTGGAGAGGACACAGTTCCACCCTCAATGCTGCCTCAATAACTCATAACTTGTGTCAATAGCTCAGAGCTCCTTGAATAACGGATGCCAGGAGCATTAAGCCAGCCCATAGGCTGTCGTCCTTTCCAAGGAAGCAATTGCTCACTACGTCATTCCAGCAGGCTGAAATCAAATTTCCCAGAAGAAGTTGTTTCTGCATCGGTTTTCATGATCCCTGGCTAAGATATGTCTACCAAAGCCAGAAGAGTTGGCATTTTCGCCATCTGCTGACTAAGAGCGGTTCTCTAGATAGAGTACCAGAGAGGACAGAACTGCACCAAGAAGAAATCCCTGCTCTGCAGAGGAGCCCCCCTATAACATTCGAGAGTACTAGTCAGTACATACATGAGAACAGGACCCCAAGCAAGGAAAGGAAATAGCCATCCCCAAAGACTAAGAGTCACTGCGACCGGGGCACACACAAGGTTGGGAAAAGTCCCCACTCCTACCAGACAGACTAACATCAAGATTCACAAGGCACTGAGCAGAGTACATCAAAGTGTGATGTCCCAGGAGTGGGAAACAACTAGCTACAGATTTGTTTAACAAATCATAAAAGAGAGACCCAATGAGAGTAAGTAACTCAAAAAGACCAAGCCCCAAAACAAAGGTCAAAATATTTATAGAAATACAAAATAACCCCCCAAAAATAAAAGAAATACAAAATAGCCACCAGCAAGGCAGAATCACAGTGTCTTTCTTCCCATTAAAACTGGAAAGACACATGGACATAATTACTTCGATGGACTAATAGATCATGCAAACATCTTTTTCCACACTCCTGAGCCAGAAGAACTAGGATGGTACCTGGCTATCCCTACCAAATGGTCTCCCAATGGCTCACATTCAAAGGTCCTTCGTCGAGTAGGAGGAAACACAGAGAGAATAATGAGAACTTGAGACCATGACCATGACCCTTACCTTTCAGGTCTGGAACCGAACCCACTTCTACATTAGAATAATCAACTACTTAAGGTCAAAGGGCAGTATTTACTCAAAGACAAACTCCAGAGGGTTAAGGGAGAAGGGGGAACAGAAACAGGAAACGCAGGAAGGAAGGAGAGGAAATGAGGGTACACCGAGGAATGAGTTGAATCAAAATCTGCATACCTCGTTGACTGTGGAATTGTAAGCCATCACTTAATTCACACTAAAAAGTTTAAAGAAAAAGAGGCAAGCAGAGAAGAAGGAAAATATAGCCCACAATGAGTAAATAAACCAATCGAAACTGACACAGGTTTTAGAATCAACATATCTATTGTCATGAGTGGATTCTGATTCATAGTGACCCTGTGTGTTAATTACATAGTAATAAATAAATAGATACTATAACCATATTCTATATTGTCATGGACTGAATTTTTTTCTCCAAAAAAATTATATGTCAACTTGCATAGGCTGTGATTCTCTGGTTTGGCAGTTCCGAAATGATGTAATGTGGTAGTTATGTCATGATCCCCATAAGCCAATCGGTGGTAAGTGATAAAGTGGTAAGATGATTAAGCGTGGGTAGGGTGCAACACCTTTAATCTCATTGCAGCCCTGATCCATAGTGAAAGTTCCTCTGGAGTATGGTCTACAAAACCTTATATCTTACACGGAATAAAAGGAGAGAAGAGCAACCGAGAGCAGGACCTACCACCACCAAGAAAGGAGAGCTAGGCGTGAAGTGACTCCTTTGGATATGGGATTCCTGCACAGAGAAACTCAGAGACCTCAGAGAAGATTGCTACCGAGAGACAGGGAGACACCCCCCCCCAGGGTGCTGGCCCCATGCTGCTCAACTGTGAGCTAACCCAGAGAGAACGTCTCCCTGGAGCTGATTCCCTGAAGGTGGATTTGTAGTCTCTCCAATTGCCAAAGAACAAATTTCTGTTTGTCAAAGCCATCCATTTGTGGTATGTCTGCTATAGCAGGATACCTTACAGATAACTAAGACACATATATTCCGAAAATTCAAAATAGGTATGGAAGATATATTTAAAAGACCCAAAATCAAACTTCCAGAGATAAAGACTACAATGTATGAGATAAAAAATAAACTGAATGGGATTAATCACAGGTGAGACACAGTAGCAACAAAGATGAATGAGGCTGAGGCATCAATGTAGAAACAAAAATAAAACACAGAAAAGATCATTTTGAAAACAAAAGACAGTGTCAGTGAACTGCAGGGCAACTTCCAGCAGCCTAATTAGAAATATAACTGAAATCCCACAAGGAAGGAAAAAAGGTAAAGAGAGGGGTCAGAGCAGAGCATCTTAAGAAAATAATAACTGAAAACGTTCCAAAGTTGATGAAAAATACACACACGCACACACATGCACACACACACACACACTGAAGGCATTAACCAAAACAAGGCTTTAGGAATTGATAGACTAGCGATTGAAATGTTTCAACAAGCTGATGAAGCACTTACTAGAAGATGTAAGTGACTTGGCCAACTGACTGGAAGAGATCCAGGGAGCTGCCAGAGGTTCAGGCCAGATTCAGAAGAGGACATGGAGCAAGGGATATAATTGTAGATGTCAGATGGATCATGGCTCAAAGAAGAGATATCAGAAAGATACTTACTTGTGTTTATTGACAACACCAAGGCATTTGACTGTGGCCATCACACGCTATGGTGACCATGAGAAGAATGGGAATTCAGAACACTTCACTGTGTTCATGCAAACATACGTGGATCAGGAGGCACTTGCTCTAACAGAATAGAGCTGTGTGGCGTAAAATCAGGAAAAATGTGCATCAGGGTTGTATCCTCTCAGCATACTTATTCAATCGGTCTGCTGAGCAAATCATCAAAGAAGCTGGATTCTTATGAAGAAGAAAGTGGCATCAGGATTGGAGGAAGGCTTATCAACAAACTCGGGTATGCAGGTGGCACAAGCTGGCTGAAAGTGAGGAGGACTTGAAGCACTTGGTGATGAAGATCAAGGACTGCAGCCTTCAGTGTGGATTACAAGTCAATGTCAGGAAGACCCCAGTCCTCACCACTGCACCAAAAGGGAACATCACGGTAAGTGGAGAAAAAGTTGAAGCTGTCGAGGATTTTCTCGAGGATCCACAGTCGTACTTATGGCAGCAGCAGGCAAACGATCAAAAGATGGGTTGCATCAGGTCACTCTGCTGCACAGGACGTCTTAAGACTATTGAAAAGCAACAATGGGACCTTAGGACTAAGGTGCAGCGGACCCAAGCCATAGTATTTTCAATTGCCTCCTATGCATGTGAACGTTGGACATTGAATAAGGAAGACCAGAGGAGAATCGGTGCAGTTGAATTGTGGTGCTGGAGGAGAATATTGAAAGTGCCATGGTCTGCTAAAAGGACAAATCTGGTCTTAGAAGCAGTACGACCAGAGTGCCCCTTAGAGGCAAGGATGGTGAGACCCTGTCTTACATATTTTGGACATGTTGTCAGGAGAGACCAGTCCCTGGAGAAGGGCATCATGATGGGCACAGAGGGAGGAAGGCCTCAAGGGGATGGGCTAGCACCATAGCTGCAACAACAAGCTCACACGTGGGAATAAGTGCGAGGACAGCCTGGTGCAGGACCGGGCCGTGATTGGTTCTGTTGCACACAAGGTCGATATGGGTCGGAAGAACAACGTAGACCCAGATAAGAAACAAGCCCCAAGATAAGAAACAAAGAAAACTAAACAAGGTCTATCACCATAGAGTGATTTTGCTGTAATCAATCATTTTAAGTAAAAAATATACAGGAAAACAAAAAGAAGATGAAATAAAATTTCTTACTGGAAACAAAATAAAAGTGAGAAGGTAATGAGAGCGGAGCATATTTGTCAAAATACAGGAAGAAAAGTAACCTGCCAACTTAGAATCCTAAATCTAACATTCTAGAATCCTTATAAAAATACTGTTCAAAGAAAAAAGTAAAATAAATAATAATCCACTACAAAAGATGTTAAAATAATTTTCCCTGGGGGGGGGCATTGTGGAGTGGAGACCCAAAGCCCATCTGTAGACAATTAGACATCCCCTCACAGAGGGTCACAAGGAAGGGACAAGCCAGTCAGAGTGCAGTATAGCACTGATGAAACACACAACTTTCTTCTAGTCCGGTGGGTCTCAACCTTCCTAATGCTGCAACCCTTTAATACAGTTCCTCATGTTGTGGTGTCCCCCAACCATAACATTATTTTCGTTGCTGCTTCATAACTGTAATTTTGTTACTGCTATGACTTGGGTGAAAGAGTCGTTTGACACCTCCCAAAGGGGTCACACCCACAGGTTGAGAACTGCTGTGTCTAGTTCATTAATGCTTCTTCCCCACCACTATCATGACCCCAATTTTACCTTACAAATCCAGCTAGACCAGAGCAAGTACACTGGTACAGATCTCGACACACAGAATCCAGGACAGACAAACCCTTCAGGAGCAATAGTGGAAGTATCGATACCATGAGGGTAGGGGGAAGGTGGGGAAGAAAGGGGAACCAATCACAATGATCAATGCAGAATCACCTCCCCACCCCAAGGGAGATGAACAACAAAAACGTGAGTGAAGGGAGATAATGGTTGGTGCAAGATATCAAATAATAGTAATTTATAAATTATCAAAGGTTCATGAGGAAAGGAGGGTAGGTGAGGGAGGGAGGGGGAAAATGAGCTGATACTAAGGGCTCAAGTAGAAAGAAAATGTTTTGAAAAGGATGATGGTAACATATGTACAAATGTGCTTGACCCAATGAATGTATGGATTGTTATAAGAGCTGTAAAAGCCCCCAATAAAGTAATTAAAAAAATAATAAAAGAAGTTCTTTGAGCAAAGGGAAATGATGCTGCATCAAAATGTACATAAATGAATAAAGAGCACTAGGAATTTTAAGCACATATGTAAATAGGTATTGTTTATTATTATTCAAACTTCTTTAAAAGACAATTTACAGGTTAAACAAAAATAATGTTATAATGTGAGGTTATAACATGAAAAGCAAAATATAAAAAGCAAAAAGGTTAAGAGAAATTTTTTTGTATTTCTTTTTTTTTATTAAATCATTTTATTGGGGGCTCATACAACTCTTATCACAATCCATCCATCCATCGAGTCAAGCACATTTGTACATTTGTTGTCCTCATCATTCTCAAAACATTTGCTTTCTGCTTGAGCCCTTGCTATCAGCTCCTCATTTTCCTCCTCCCTCCCCTCTGACTTCTCCCTCATGAATGCTGGAGAATTTATAAATTATTATTGTTTTATCACAGCTTACACTGTCTGACGTCTCCCTTCACCCACTTTTCTGTTGTCCATCCCCCCCACAGAGAAGGTTATCTGTAGATCCTTGTAATCGGTTCCCCCTTTCTACTCCAAGGAAATAAATTTAACTACTATATTATTTTAAGGCTCTCATAGGAGAAATATTATAATGATATCATTTGAAGATAAACTATAATAAGTTAGAGACATATAATATAAAACTTAAAACAACCATTAAAATAAACACATCAGAGCTGCAATAATAAGCAAAAATCCAATAATGCAACAATTTTATAAATCAAATCTATTCCAAAGAAAATAGAAACAAAAAGAAAGAAAGCAAAAACAAGAAAAGAAGAGTCAAAGAATTGATAGGACGAATAGAAAACAAATAAGAGAAAAGATTTAAACCTAACTGTGTAGAGTCTCTATAAGTGAGAATGAACGCAATGGCAATGGATGTTTTCTCAAGTAACAGGCAGGGATAGTCAGGTTTGCTTAAGGAAAAAAAAAAAAGCAAGATTCAATATATTCTGCCTACAAGAAATGCAGTCCAAATATTAATGCACAAATAGGTTCAAAGAAAAAGATGGAAAAAGACAGGCCATGCGAACACTAACCAAAAGAAAACTGGATTGACTGTTTTAATATCAGACAAGTAGACATCAGGGCAAAGAATATCACCAGAGATAAAGATCATTTCATAATGGTAAGGCGGTAAATTCATGAAGGTGTATTAACAGTCCTAAATGTTTATGAATATAGTAATAGAACTTCCAAACATGAAGCAGAAACTGCTGAATTGCAAAGCAGATAGATAAATTACTAATTAGAGTTAAAAGTATCAATATTTTACTGTCAACTATTGATAAAACAAATTGAAAGAAAAATTAGTATTAGTTCAAGCTTAAAATTTTTGAGGGACCATATCATCTAATTTGACCTGCTGGGCACTTAACCAACCATCTTCACAGCCAGCAAGTCGATGCCAACTCAAAGCCACCCTATAGGACAGGATAGACCTGCTCCTGTGAGTTTCTGAGACCATAACTCTTGCCACGAGTAGAAAGCCCTGTCTTTTTCCTGAGGGGTTTTATACTGCTGACCTTGTGGTTAGCAGTCCCACTCGTAACAATGATGCCACCAGGTCTCCCGTTGACATACTCAATAACAGCAGGAGACAAACTCTTTTCAGGGGCACATGAAATACTTAACATATTCTGAGCCCAAAAGCCATTCTCAATAAGTTCAAAAGAATTCATAAAAACGATGTCCGCTGACAAATGAAGCGATCAATAACAGAAAGATGTTTGGAAGACCTCTACAGATGTGAAAACTGGGTAACATGTTTCTAAATAACTATGGATGAAAGAAATCAAAAGGGAAACTTGAATGAGCAAAAATGAAAACACAACATATCAACATCTGTAGGATACTGTTAAAGCAACACTTTGGGACCCTGGTAGTGCTGTCGTTACACTTGGGGCAGATAACCTCTAGGTCCGCAGTTCAAGACCACCTTCTGCTCCTCAGGAGAAAGACAGGGTTCTCTACTCCTGCAAAGAGTTACAGTGTGGGAGCCCCGCAGGGGCAGTTAGTTCTACCTTGTCCTATAAGATTGCTGTCAGTCAGCACTCGATGGCAGTGGGCGTGGCGTTATGGAGAGTGAGATGTTGGCTCTAATGCTATTATTATATAAAAGAAGAAACGTCTTAACTTCCACCTTCGGGAGTGAGAAAGAGAACAAATGAAACCAACAGCCAGGTCAAAGAAAATAAAGAAGATCAGAAATCAATGGAGGATTAAAAATAAATAACAGAAAAATCAATGAAACCAACAGTCAGGTCAAAGAAAATAAAGAAGATCAGAAATCAATGGAGGATTAAAAATAAATAACAGAAAAATCAATGAAACCAACAGTCAGGTCAAAGAAAATAAAGAAGATCAGAAATCAATGGAGGATTAAAAATAAATAACAGAAAAATCAATGAAACCAACAGTCAGGTCAAAGAAAATAAAGAAGATCAGAAATCAATGGAGGATTAAAAATAAATAACAGAAAAATCAATGAAACCAACAGTCAGGTCAAAGAAAATAAAGAAGATCAGAAATCAATGGAGGATTAAAAATAAATAACAGAAAAATCAATGAAACCAACAGTCAGGTCAAAGAAAATAAAGAAGATCAGAAATCAATGGAGGATTAAAAATAAATAACAGAAAAATCAATGAAACCAACAGTCAGGTCAAAGAAAATAAAGAAGATCAGAAATCAATGGAGGATTAAAAATAAATAACAGAAAAATCAATGAAACCAACAGTCAGGTCAAAGAAAATAAAGAAGATCAGAAATCAATGGAGGATTAAAAATAAATAACAGAAAAATCAATGAAAGCTGGTTCTTTGAGATAATGAATAAAATTGATAAACTCACCAGACTGATGGGGGGGGGGGGGAGCAGATACAAATCATCAACATCACAATGAGAGAGTAATCACTGGTACAGGTTCTACACTTATAATAGGAACACAAGGAAATAATCTGAACAACTTTATGCCAATTTAGATGTAATGGACAAGCACCTGAAACCACACAAACTACTGAAGAAGAAATAAATAGCCTGAGTAGCATCTGATTTTCAAATGATTGGTTTTAGTTAAAATCCTTCCCACAAAGAAAACTTTCATTGCTAATGACTTTGCTGATGAATTCTACTGGACATTTAATGAGGAAGAAATCACAATAATTCTACACAAATTCTTCCAGAAAAGTGAAAATGCATGAATGTTTCTCAACTCAATCTGTGAGGCCAGCATTATCTGGACAACAAGCGTGGACAAATCCATTACAAGAAAAAAAATGCCACAGAGCAGAGCATCTCTAAACTCGATGCCAACATTTTAGCAAATCCAACCTAACAACGTAGGAAAAGGAGAAGAAATCATGCAAATGTGGTGTATCCCAGGTCGGTTTAATGTGCAAAGATCAACACAATTCACTATTTTGAAGAATGTTAAAAGAAAGACAATATGATCATTTCAATAGAAGCAGAAAAAATATTTAATCAAATTCAACAGCCATAAAACTGTCAGTCGATGAGTAAAGGGGAATGTTCTCTACCTGGCAAAGGCCGGCTACAGAAAGCCTACAGCTAGCACCATATTTAATGGCAAAACCCCAGTTTTGTCCCTGATATGAAGAACAAGTAAAAGGATGTCTGTCTTCATCACTTTTATTCAACATTGTACTGCAGAATCTAGTCAGAGAAATAATGTTACAAAAAGAAAGAAATTAAAAGTTGTCCAGAGTGGAAATGAAGAACTAACCTGTGTTAGTCATAGATAACCTGATAGTCTAGGTATAAAATCCTTTGAGATATCAAAAAAACTAGTTGAGAACTGGTGTGATTAGTAAGGCTGCGGGATACAAGATCAAACACAGAAATCAATTGTATTTCTAAATTCTAGCAGCAAACTACAAAGTAAAACCAAGTTCACTGCCATCAACTCAAGTCCGACTTCTAAGTAACCCTGTGAGCCAGCGTAAAACTACTCCTGTGGGTTTCTGACTGTAAATCAGAGGAGCAGAAAGCCTATATTTCTCCTGCAGAGCAGCTCGTGGGTTTAAATCACCAACCATGTGGTTCGCAGCCCAACATCCAGCCCACTACACCACCAGGGCAACAAACAATAGGAAACTGAAAATCCGTATCATTCACAATAATATCAAATACATAAAATATGTATGAATAAATCTGACCGAAAGTGCAAGAGCAATGTACAGTCACAATTGCAGAATATTGCTAAGGGAGATTAACCATAAACCCAAGCCAAATTCATTGCTATGGAGTTGATTCCTCTAGGTCAGAATAGAACTGCCCTTGGGTGTCAGTAACTCCTGACAGAAACAGGATGCCTCACTGTCCTCCTGCGAGCAGGTCAGTGACCTGATGCTTGATGCACTGTGCCATCAGGGCTCCCAAGAGAAATCCAAGATGGCCTAAGTAAATAAGTGGACATGAACATAGTAAAAACTCACTATGAAGGTGTCAGTTCTTCTCAAATTTATCTAAAGGTTCAATGCAACCTAAAAATAATAGTGCTCTAATGGGGAGGGAATCTCAAATTCAAATATATATTTATAGAGACCCCCCTTTATGAAGTCTTACGGCAAAGACAAACCACCCAGATGAGAGAGACCATCAGCATGAGGCCTGAACAATGTCCAAAAGAAACTCATTCCCACATCATGATTGGTGGCCCATTAATCCATCCCAGTCACAGGCACGGCTGGGAATCGGGAAAGGGACCGTGGTTAGGATACATAGACTACAGCAGAAGCTTAACGTTTTCAGGATTGGTTCCTGGGTTTCCACCATCTCGGTCGGCCATGAATCGTGATCAGGCAGCCCTACCCCAGTTTCCATTAGGGACACACCCAGGCAAGTCCCTGAAAGGAAAGCTTACCTCTTCCAGGGATGGTTAGGGGAGTCATGGTAATCCCCTTTAAATACATTCTGCCTGAGGGCAACATTGTACATTGTCCAGTTCATAGTCAGAAAGGTTAATGTGTGTTAAGTCAGTCTGTCAATAGAGGTTAATGTGTGTTAAGACTCAAAATGGACTCCCCTCTACCCTCATAAAATGAAGTGCTTAGAATTTAAGTTCTCATACTATAGGAAAAAACAAATCCAAACTCTGCCATCGAGTCAATGCTGACTCATAGCGACCCCTGGGGGTTTCCAAGACTGTAACTGTTTATTGGAGTAGAAAGTCCAGTCTTTCTCCAGAGGAGCTGCTGATGGTTTCAAACTACCAACCATGGGGATCGCAGCCCAACTGGTAACCACTGCACAACTGCAAATATGCAAAGCAACTTTGAAAAAGAACTAAGTTTGAGGTTAAGCACTAGCTGATTTCAAGACTAGGTGCTCGGTTGCCACAGTGGGTTATGCACCGGGCTGCTAACCACAAAGTCAGTGGTTCAAAACTACCAGCTGCTCCTTGGGGGAAAGATGAAGCTAACCTCAAAGAAGCTTCAACGAAGTTAACTGTAAAGAGTTACAGTCTAGGAAACCCACAAGGGCAGTTCTACTCTGCCTGTAGACTCAATAGAAATCAGAACCAACTCAATAGTCATGAATTTGATTTGCTTTGAGACTTCAAGGTGGAATTAAAGGCTATAGCAATCAAAACAATATGGTACTAATAGGTGTCAAAATACAGAAATACATAGATAGACCAAATAAGAGTCCTGCAATGGGTCCATACATATCTGCACAACTGGATTAAAAAAACTTGTATTATGAATTGGATGAAGGTTTATAGAGAAGATCATCAGTTTCACATTTCACAATTCATACATATTCTGCTTTATCTCATTCATTAACATCTCCTCAAGGCACCATCACCTATCTGGCCACCTACCTATGTTTTCTGTCTCCGTGGGTAGTTTGCCCTTGGGGAAGTGCTGCCCCCTTAATCCCAAGTAGCTGTTTATCCTGAGTGTTGCTCATCTTACTAATAGGACAACTGATTTCTGACACAGGTGTAAAGGCATAGTAGTCTTTTCGACAAATGGTGCTATGATGGGTGGATGTTCACATGCACAAAAAGCAAGAAGAAAAATGTTATACCCTGCACAACGAAGGAGCGCATAATGGATTGTATGCCTAGAGGTAACACCTAACACTACAACGCTTCCCGAAGTGAATGCTGGCGAAAACCTCCGTGTATTAGACGATTCCCTGTATCTGACAACAAGAGCACACTTTCAGAAAGAATAAATTAATCAACTGGACTTCATCAAAGGTTAAAATCCCTGCTCTTCCAGAGACCCTTTTAACTTAATGTACAGTTGATGTGTGGAGTGTTCGGAGAGCTGTAAGGGCCCCAATAAAATGATCTTTTTTAAAAAGACACTGTTAAGACAAGGAAAAGACAAGTGACAGACTGGAGAAAATATCCGTAAAATGTGCATCTGGGAGCCGACAGGGAGCGACCGAGCGGGCCGCCGCCGCCGCCATGAACCCCGAATATGACTACCTGTTTAAGCTGCTTTTGATCGGTGACTCGGGCGTGGGCAAGTCCTGCCTCCTGCTGCGCTTTGCTGATGACACATATACAGAAAGCTACATCAGCACCATCGGCGTGGACTTCAAGATCCGCACTATTGAACTAGACGGCAAGACCATCAAACTGCAGATTTGGGACACAGCTGGCCAGGAACGGTTCCGGACGATCACTTCCAGCTACTACCGGGGAGCCCACGGCATCATCGTGGTATATGACGTCACTGACCAGGAGTCATATGCCAACGTGAAGCAGTGGCTACAGGAAATCGACCGCTATGCCAGCGAGAACGTCAACAAGCTCCTGGTGGGCAACAAGAGTGACCTCACCACCAAGAAGGTGGTGGACAACACCACAGCCAAGGAGTTCTCAGACTCTCTGGGAATCCCCTTCCTGGAGACCAGCGCCAAGAACGCCACCAATGTGGAGCAGGCCTTCATGACCATGGCCGCGGAGATCAAAAAGCGGATGGGGCCTGGGGCTGCCTCGGGGGGTGAGCGGCCCAACCTCAAGATCGACAGCACCCCTGTGAAGCCTGCAGGTGGCGGCTGTTGTTAGGAAGGGCACGTGTGTGTGTGTGTGTGTGTGTGTGGGTGGGTGGGTGGTAGGGGCTCCTGGAGATGATGCCCTAGAGGGAGCAGGACACGCAGTCTCCACCCTCCCTCCCTCTGGGGCATTTGAGTCTGTGTCTTTGGGGTATCCTGAGCTCCTCATTCTCCTCTGGCCTGTCTGCCCACTGCCCTCGTTCTGTCAGGGCCCTCCCTTGCGGCGGGCTGGGGGCTTCTCTGCTGCTGCTGCCTCTTGATCACTTTAAAAGACCCCCCCCCACACCTTTCTTTGGGATGAAGGCTCCTCTCTGCTCCCTGCCCCACCCCTCTCTCTCACCCCCACCTGAGGACCTTCCCTGGCCTCTCCAGCTCCGGCTCCCGTTGGTGCCTGGGTAGGGCCAGGGGACCTGAGATGCACAACCTGGGGCCAGACCTTAGAACAGGCATGAGGCCAAGGGGCCAGCAGCTCACCCTGGCCCCTGCCTCCTCCCCCCACCTCCCCCACTCGCCTCTGCCGTCCAGCTGTGCACATAGCCTGGGCAAGTGGGCGGGCAGCAGCCTGGACCTGTGTCTCGCTCCCTGAGGGAGCCAGCTCAGGCCGCCCCTGCCCTGCCAGAGCCAGGCCCACGTGCTGCCTGCCCACCGTGCCCCTTTGTCCCTGAGGCAGGCGGAGGCAGAGGGCCCAGGAGGCTAGAGGCAGCACACCTGACTTACCCTCTCTCCCTTCCGGCTTCGGCTTCCTTGAGCTGGAGCTGAAAGGACAGGCCACTGCCCTGCCCTCCTCTAGGATGTGTGAGGGCAGAAGGGCCCAAAGGGACCCCTGACCCCTCTGCACCCCGGGTTCTGCCCCCACCCCTGCCCTCTGACTCAGCTGCTTGCTGCAGAAAAACCAACCTTGGTCTGGACCTAAGAAGCCATGTACCTGTGCTGTCTCTTGCCCTGCCACCCAGCTTGTATTTAAGTCCCTTGACTGCCCGTTGGGGGTGGGGCAGTGCTCAGGCAGTTCCCCTCTGGTGACATGCCAGGCATTTTGCAAGGAAAACCCACTTGGGGAACAATGGAACAGGACAAAATAAAATCCATTTCCACCGGCCCTCAGGTGACCGAGGGTTTTTGCAAGGAAAAAAAAAATGTGCATCTGATCAAACATTTATATTCAGAATATAAAAAACCTACTGCCGTGGAGTTAAGTCTGAAGCATCGCAATCCAACGGGACAGAGCAGAATCTATAAAGGGCTCTCAAAACTCCACAGTAAGAAGACAAAAAACCCAAGTTTTGAAAGGGGTAAAATATTTGAACTGACATCCTGCAAAAGAAGATGTACAGATTTCAAGCAAGTGCACGCAAAGTGCTCGACACCACTAGTTACCGGCAGGGTCAAGCTAACGCCACGAGGATACTGCAGACCTATCTGCACATAGAGTGGCCCCCTGGGATTTTTGTTCAATGTCTTTTCTGGTTTTTCTATATCGGAAACCCAGGATTGGTGAACCTATTGCGACAAGTAGAATAAGGGCCCCTGGGGGGAAAGTGGGAGGTGGGCTGAAGGGGGGCTGATATCAAGGAGCTGAAGAAGGAATGCTTTGAACCTGATGGTGGTAGTGATTATGCAATGCCGCTTCAAGGGATTGAACCATGGAATGATATGATATTGGTATTAGCGCCCAATAAAACGGTTTGGAAAAAAAATGGCAAAGACTGACCAAATTTGGCAAAGGTGACAAGGAGCTGAAAATCTCAGAGACTGCTGGCAGGAATGTAACCCGGTACAACTGCTTTGGAAATGTGTTTGGTATCTTCTTAACAACCTAAAACTACACCGGTTGTATAATTCAGTCAGTCTACATCTAGATATCACCCACGGGCAATGAAAGTATAGGTAGATAGACACATTTGTACCAAAATTATTCATAGCGGTTTTAGTTGCAATCGTCAAAATCTCATAACAACTAAAATGCCCATCAATAGATGAAAGGATGAACATACCGTAGTAGAAATAGGACAGGGCTCAGAAACAAAGGGAAATGAACTGGCCTACCCAAACCTGTGGATGAATCTCAAAATAATTCTGCTGAGCGAAAGCACCAGGATTAAAAAAGAGTACACAGAGCATAAACCCGACCTCTTTACACAGGATCCAAAGGAACGCACACTCCCTCCAGTGATCAAGAACAGAACGTGGTTGCCTTGGGATGGGGGTCAGAGGGGCAGGGGCAGGAAGAAGTTTTGGGGGGTGATGGATATGTTCATTATCCTGGCTGTGGCAATGGTTCATGGGGGCATATATTTGTCAAAACTTATCACATTGAACCCTGTAAATATATGGTTGTTTTTTTAAATCATTCTATTGGGGGCTCATACAACTCTTATCACTATCCATCCATCCATCCATTGTGTCAAGGACATTTTTACATTTGTTGCCATCATCATTCTCGAAACATTTGCTTTCTACTTGCCTCCTTGGTATCAGCTCCTCATTTTTATCCCCTCCCTCCCTCCCTCACAAACCCTTGATAATTTATAAGTTATTATTATTTTGGCATGTCTTATACTGTCCGACGTCTCCCTTCACCCACCTTTCTGTTGTCCATCCTCCGGGGAGGAGGTTATATGTAGATCCTTGTAATTGGTTCCCCCTTTCTACTCCACCTTCCCTCCACCCTCCCAGTATTGCCACTCTCTCACCACTGGTCCTGAGGGGTTCATCTGTCCAGGATTCCCTGTTTCCAGTTCCTATCTGTACCAGTGTACATCCTCTGGTCTAGCTGGATTTGTAAAGTAGAATTGGGATCATGATAATGGGGGGAGGAAACATTAAAAAACTAGAGGAAAGTTGTATGTTTCATTGTTGCTACACTGCACACTGACTGGCTTGTCTCCTCCCCATGACCCTTCCATAAGGGGATGTCCAGTTGCCTACAGATGGGCTTTGGGTCCCCACTCTGCACTCCCCCTCATTCACAATGATATGATTTTGTGTTCTTTGATGCCTGATAACTGATCCCTTCGGAACCACATTATCACACAGGCTGGTGTGCTTCTTCCATGTGGGCTTTGTTGCTTCTGAGCTAAATGGCTGCTTGTTTATCTTCAAGCCTTTAACACCTCAGACGCTATCTCTTTTGATAGTCGGGCACCATCAGCTTTCTTCATCACATTTGCGTATGCATCCGCTTTGTCTTCAGCAATTGTGTTGGTCAGGTGAGCATCGTGGAATGCCAGTTTAATAGAACAAAGTGTTCTTGCATTGAGGAAGTACTTGAGTGGAGGTTCAATGTCCATCTGCTACCTTAATACTAAACTTATAAATATATGCAAATAGGTGCTTATTTTAAGTTAAGAAAAAATTGCCTTCCAGTTTACTTGTGGCAATCCCAGGTGTATGTCAGAGTAGAATTAACTCCACCTAGGAATTCCATTTTAAGTTAAGTGTAACCAAATAAGGAGCCCCCTCAGTGGTCTACCCAGTTAACTCTCTCAGCTGCTGACCAGAAGACTGGAAGTTTCAGCTCATCCAGAGTCACCTTGAAATCAAGGCCTACCAACTGACTTCCAAAATATTCAAACAAAAAAACCCAAGCTCACTTGCCATGGAGTTGGTGGTGACTCACAGTGCCCCTCTAGGACAGGGTAGAACGCTCCCTGTGAGCTTCCCAGACTGTAACCCTTGGTGGGAGTGGAACTCCATGTCTTTCTCCCTGGGAGCGCCTCGCTGGGGGGTTGGAACTGCTGACACCGTGGTTCGCAGCCCATTGTGTAATCCACGACGCCACTTGGCCTCCTTTCCAAATACTAGCTGTTAAAAAATCCACTGGAGCCCAGTTCTGCTCTGACACGCCTAGGGTCGCCATATATCAAAGGTCTTACACCTGGATAAAGCTATTACAACTAAAGTTCATGAGGGACAGACTAGAATGTAGTCTCCATTCTTTATCTGCCACATCTCTAGCTTTTAGACTGCAAACCCATAACTCAGGCACGGAGGAGAACCCTGGATTGCCCCAAGGGCAAATCAATAAAGATCATAAGTATTTCTGCTCAAAAAGACATCTATAAAACAACCCATGATTTGGTGGGCAGAAAGAGAAAATTCGGGCAGGGAGAATCCAATAGCTGATGTCAACAGTCCCCAGCATTCCAGAAAGGAGCTCCACCCCATCCTGATGCTGCCGACTCTGTCTCAGGAAACCAAGCCAATGTTTAACTGCGGTGGACCCTGTGCTCCATCCTGCTTCTTTGTGCACCTGGGAAACCGGCCACCGGGGACAAGGTTCACACTGCCCTGTGGAGCTGCTGGCTCAAGAAGTAGGGAGGGGGTGAGGGTGGGGCGGAATGAGAGAGTGACATGGGTGTGGGCCTATGTCACCCAAGCCCCTGTCACCACCATCAAAAGATGTGACTAGTCCTGGGTTTGAAGAATGAGAATTGCACCATCTGGTATCGCCCATGTCCCACCTCCCAATGCTAGTCTCCTTCCCAAGACTATAAAATGGACAAGCATTCTACCCCTTGAGATGAGAGAGACCACCTCTGATCCTAAGAAGGAATCATTCTGCGGGCCTCTCCCAGGGGAGCACACTCAGTAGATCACTTGCAATGGTCTCACTCCTGACGTGGGCACTGATAACCATTCCACAGGCCCAACCTGGGCGAGCCTAGGGCAATCGCCACGTGTCGCGATCACCAGTGCCCGGCCAGGACTAGACAGGAAGGAATTCGCTAGAAGTGCCAATGAATTGTCACGCCCAGGAGGTCACCTGAGTTGAAATTGACTCAGTGGCAACTAGCAACGGCGTGACTACCAATGAAATAGCTATTACTTTTATACAAAGACAAGCGCCTGGCATTTCTCTGCGTTCTTCTGTATCCCCATAAGCCGGGAGGCCATCAGTTGTCCTGAACACCAGCTAACGTGAAATCCTCTTAGCCCTTTATAGTCGAGAGCTCAGATTTACTTTGTAGCTGCTTTTCCTCCACACGCCTTTCTCCTATTTCTTTCTTCTTCTTCTTTTTTAATTTTGTGCTTTCAACTTTTTTAGTTGTGTTTTGAGAATATACCCAGCAAAGTATGTACCATTTCAACTGTACACTTGATTACATTCTTTAAGTTCTGCAACCATTCTTACCCTCCATTTCTGAGCTCTCCGCCCCATTCACATAAATCCACTGGCCCCTGAGGCCCCTATCTAATCTTTGGAGTTGCTATTTTCCCTATCCCTGATAGATGACTCTTTTGTGACCTCTGGGATACATGGTGCCCGCCTACATTTCCCAACTCTGCGTTCCAGTGGGAAGCAGCTATCCCGTTTTTACTGCATGCCGCCATGCGGAGGAGGGTGCTGTACACCTGCGATCTAAAGAAGTGGGACTCCATCTCACCAGCCCCCACACCAGAGGTTCCTTGGGACAAATGGGCCTCACTAATTGTACTGAATCCCTTTTAATTTTTACCTTTCCTTGGAAATGCCTTCCATCACTGAAAGCACATGGTTTCAACAACAACAAAATTCAAATCAGAAGTTAATTCCATCTTGAAAGGGTTAAAAGAGATCATGCAGCTTTTTTTTTTTTATTTTTAAATACTAGTTGAGCTAAAAACTGTAGTTTGGCTTTAAGAAGATCCAGATTCCTGTTTTTCTCTGGCACATCCTGGTGTGGCCTCAGAGAAGAACTTCGCGTGCTGGTAGACAGGGAGCAGGGAGTTGATGAGATCCCAGCTACAGGGCCCAGATTCGTAGTGCTTCAGAATCTGAGTGCTGGGGGACAGAAGAACGGAAGAGAGGAGAGGTGGGGGAGCAGGGAAAGGGACATCTCTGTTCTCACCCGAAGAGCTCCCTACTTGTGTTCTGAGATTAGCAAAAGCTTTTGTCTGGGTGGGCTCGACCTGGTTTTCGGCAATCTGGACTTAGAAATTAAGTATAACATAGTTAAGTATAGTATACTTAAACTAGCTATTTTTTTCTGCTCTGAGACTGGAAGATAAGTTGGTTAGATTCCCTCTTAGCAGGGAATCATATAGAATCATATTTGCAAAGTCCTCTCTTACCATCGTCCCCTAATATCATCCTCGTATGTTATCTGGTATCTCCTAGAGCCAATGACCACAGCTTTATCTGCATAGGTCCTGGAAGAAGATCACATGTGCTTTTTGTCCTTCAGGGGACTTAGTGTGGAGGGCTAGGGATAGCTCCCCTGTGCAGTTTCTTCAGCAACTTCACCGGATCATGAGGCCCCTTCCCAGCGCGGCAGGCCACACAGGGTCTTCTGGACTGCTAATGATGCAGCACTCTCACCACGAACTCCCACCCAGGAGGGAGAAAACACAAAAGAGCAAGCTAACGCACACATTCCTGAGTTTTGCCCATATCATACCATATTTATTATTCCTCAATTCTTCTTCTTCCTCTCCCCATTGCTCCACTCAGTCTATGTCCCCAGAACTCCACTATGCTCCTCCTGCAAAGGTCGCCAGTGACTTCTGTGTTGCTGAATTCAACAACCAGTTCGCGTTCCTAACTCCTCAGAAGCATTTGCCGTCACAAAGTTCTCCCTTTCAGTAGCAAGGTGAGGCATTCTACTCCTGTAAAGGGTTTCGGCCTCGGAAACCCACAGGGCCAGTCCTACTCAGTCCTAGGGGTTGCTATGAGCCAGAACTGACCAATGGCAGTGAGTGAAGTGGTCCCTTCTCCCAGATGCAGTTTCTCTAGTTGGCTCCCGAAGCATCCCATTCTCTTGATTTCTGACCTGCACTACTAGTTTCTTCTTCCTTGTCTTTTTTGCTAGCTCCTTTTCTCCTAGACCCTTCAAAGGCCTTGGTCTATTTTCTTAGACCCAAAATACTAACGCTCCTCGCATTTACATCTCCAGCCCAGAGGTCTCTCACAAACTCCACATTTACATAATCTAAACCTAGTTGATCTCTCCACTTGGATCTCTAATAGAGTTCTCAAACTCGGCGTCCCTAAAACTCAACTCCTGGCCTTCCTCTGCAAGCCCATTCCTCCTGCAGCCTTTCCTCTCTCCGTACACTGCAAGTCCTTCCTTCCAGCTGCTCAGGCGGGCACTCTTGGGGTCATCTGTCTCTCACTTTCTTCCCTCACGACTATTGGCTCTACCTGCAAAGTAAGTGTAGCACCTGACCATTCCTCCACCTCCACTGCTACCATCTTGGTCTAGGCAACCATCATCTCTCAGAGCCTGAATGTCTATGAGTGTTGCAATCCCTAACTGGTGTGCTTCTGCCCAACCTCGCTCATAACCTACTCTCAGCACACTAGCCAGGAGTCTGCCGCTCCTCTGCTCAGTCTTGCCTTGACTGACCCTGTCTCTAGTATAATAAAAGCTCCTACCTGATCAGCTACCTCCAATCCCATTCCCTTCTATGAACTCAGCCAGCTCCGGACTCACGGGCCTTCCTGAAGTTAGGACCATGAACCCATTTCTCTCCTGTGCATGGAATCCTCTTTGCCCCAGTATCCTCAAGGCCAACTCTCACACTCCCATTGAGTTTGGGACAAAACATCCTCAAGGAGGCCCCCCCCCCTAGACCGCTCTTCTAAAACTGCAACCACTCCCCGAACCCAAATTCTGGATCCCCTTTACTCAGCTCCGTTTGTTCTTCTCCTACAGCGCTCATTAACCTCTGCTACACTGTGTCATTGAACCGTGTGCTGGGTTGATGTTGCACTGGCTGCCTCCTCCTCTAGAATGCACACACACCCTGGCCCTGGTATGTCCTGTCTAGAGATGTCTCCTGAGCATCCAGAGCAATGCGTATGGCAGACACTCTGTGAGGATTTGCTGTTGGGGGGCGCCATCAGGGCCAGGGGCAGGGGTGGGGGTGATGGTGCACTCACTGGAACCAACTGAGTGACATGGGAAGCCATTAGGATGAGGCAGGTAGAAGACAGTGGAGGCAGGAGCCCCTCCAAGATCTCTCCCTGAAAAAGCCCACCTGTTGCTCTGACTTTAAAAGAACTTCTTTATTTCATTTCTCTGCTGCTGGAATTCTTAATTACAGTTTCCAACTGTCTACCAGATCTCCTATCATATTGTAGCCTTCCCTTCTCTGAGGCTCGCTTCAAATTGGAGCCACTGACTTGGAAAGCTGGAAGGAACCCACGAAGACATCACTGCATTTTTGCAGTTTGGAACTAAACTTATGCCTTAAGGGGAAAAATTAATAAAAATAAAATTATGCCTTAGGGATTCTGCATCCTTGACTTCACCAATGAACAGCCATAAAGGTCCTAGCGCGTCTCTGCCCTCAGCACAATCGTGGCACCGCATGAAGCTGTAAAGTTTGACCAAGTGCCCAGAAGCAGAGTGACAGCATAGCATCACATCATTTTAGTTCGGTACACCCTGGAGACCCCAGTGACCTTCTCCCAGACTTACTGGGAACATTCCTATCACCCTCTGGGAGCGTAAGCCCCCATGTGAGAACCACACACATCTGGGCTAGGTCAAAAAGCCATCCGTTTCCACTTGAACAAGGAGACAGAGAGGATAAGACGGAGCGAGTGTTAAAGCCATTCTCTGTAAGAGCTTGTTTTGCTTGGAAGGCAAGGTGAGTTAACTGATGCAGCTTACACTTCTGGGGAAAACGAAAAGACAAAAGAACAGGCAGGTTGAGATTGCCCTAAAGACCCTACATATATCCTTGGTCAGTCCATCTGACCTCAGCAAATGTGCCTTCCCATGACCTCATTGGTGGCCTGAGTGACGTGTGCCCTTCAGAGCAAACTGGGGCCCCTCAGAACACAGCCCTCCGCTGCTGTCATCCATCAGGTAACAGAGGGCAGGACACCTAAGGCCTGTGCTTGACCAAGGGAAGAGGCTGTGGAGGGTGGTGTACAGTTAACTAATAATAATAATAAACCGAATCTCACAACTCCTAAACTGAACACAGATCCCGCGGCACAGCCCGGGCAGAACTCTTGCTGGACAAATAAATAATAGAGGATGGAGCCCATGCAGCTGCGTCCCCTTCTCCAGCCCAGTGGTTTCCAGAAGACCCTCTAGTCCTTGAAGACCCTGTCTCCCGCCTCTTCATACCATTCCTGCTCATTCCCAGGCCAAGCTTTACCCAATTCCAGAGAGGCTTGGGGAAAGCGGCTCACCTCCTAATCTTCCGGCCATGTGAGGGGCTAAGCTGGTCAGTACGTTCCACAGACACAGTCCCAATGCCCGGCTTAGTACCCCCATCTCCCCTGCTTGTGCCTGGGCCAGTCCCTTCCCTGCACCCCCTTCTCTGAAAGGAGGGAGCTGAGGCCCCAATTTCTAAACAAGCCTGTGGAGTCTCCAGAGCTCAGCAAGAAGTGGGAAGACCCCCTCCTTCCCTCACAATGCAGACTGAGCAAAGTCCTGTGATTTCGGGCCACTGTCCAGAAATTCCTGTGGCAGAAGGACACACCGGCCCGTTCTACAACTCTGGAAAAATACAAGTGAACTGCCAACCCCAGAGCCAGGCCCCGCAATCTGACAATGAAGATCTATGGCCCCAAAGCCACCCTTACAGTTTCCTCTCAGCCTGTCCACCTCCACTAAGCGTTGCATGCCTCCTCTCTCCGGACCTTCGGCTAAAGGACAGTGAGAGTTGAGGCTAGTGGGTGCTTGCAGCAGGACTGGGGCTGTGTTAAAGCACTCTCCACCCCCCCAGTCCACGACATGACCCTCTTCTCACCATCTTCGCCAGCAGCCTGCCTCTGCAAGCCCTCCCCTGGTGCAGGCTGCATCCTGACAACAAAGCCAGGCCCGGGAGCTCCAACTGCACTACATTTCACCCAGCGACAAGGTCTTCCCACTGCACTAGCTAGCCAGGCCCTTCTCAGGACCCAGAAAGCTCCTCGGGGCTTCCCACCATTCAGGATTCTCTGAAAATGGAGAAATGATAGCAAGATCGTTCTCTCTGAAGCGGGGGGGAGTAGCAGAGTAACTCAAGGGGCTGGAACGGAGGGCATGAGAAGCCAGTAAAGACAGAGTAAAGGAATCCAGGGCATATCAACCCCTAAGGACCAATCATGAGAGTAGCGACACTAGGAGAGTAAAGGAAAGGAGGGGTGGAAAGGGGGAACCAATCACAATGATTGGCATAGAACCCTCTCCCAGGATGATGGACAACAGAAAAGTGGGTGAAGGGAGACATGAAAAAAATAATAATTTGTAAATTATGAAGGGTTCATGAGGGAGGGAGAGTGGGGGAGGGAGGGGAAAAAAGGGAGGAGCTGATACCAAGGGCTCAAGGTGGAAGAACATGTTTTGAGAATGATGATGGCAACAAATGTACACATGTGCTTGACACAGTGGATGCATGGATGGATTGTGATAAGAGCTGTATGAGGCCACAATAAAATGATTTTTTTTAAAAACCAGAGTAAGGAAGTAAAATGAGTGTTCACACACACACACGTACACACTTGCAGAGAGGACTTTTAAAGGGGGAGCCACTCTGTCAAAGGTTCTGACGCTGGTGGGTGGGGAATGGAGCGCTTGGGGGACAGCAGAAGAGCGGGAGGAAGAAGCTACAAGGCCAAGGTTAGCCAGTCTCACGACCACAACCAAGCTCATCATCCACATAGCTGCCATTTTTCCAGCGCTTTGCACACTCTGCTCTTTACAAAAACCTTGTAAAGCAGGCACCACTGTCTCCACTCCCAGGAACAGCAGCTGAGACTCGAACCCAGTGGTTCTCCACCTTCCTGATGCTGCGACCCTTCAATACAGTTCCTCTTGTTGGGGTGACCCCCCCCCCCGAACCATAAAGTTATTTTCGCTCTACTTCATCACTGTCATTTTGCTACTGCTAGGAATCGGGTGACCCCTGTGAAAGGGTCACTCAACCTCCACAGGGGTCTCGACCCACAGGTTGAGAACCGCTGCTCTAAGGGCTGAGGTAACTTGCCCAAATTGGCACAGAGCCTGAAGTTGCAGAGCCTGAATCCAAAGCCAGATTCACCTGGTTCCAAAGGCTAGCCTCCCATTTCTATCATGCTCTGCTGGACTAGAAAGAGCCCAGTACGTCTCTGAATCCCTGGAGGCCTCAGTTCCCTGCAGAGCGTCGCCCTGAATGATGGAAAGGATGGATTTCTTCCCGCTCCAGCATGGTATGCGCCTTGGGTCGCCCCCGCAGGCGCAGGGAAGGCAGAGGTGGAGAGGCAGCGCTCTGTCCTGGGGGGTGGGGGTGGGGAGAGTACAGGAGCACTCACCTCCCCCGTTTTTGTAGCAGAGATAGGGAAACCTCCAGACGTTGCCCAGGCCAACGATCTCCCCGGCCACCGAGAGCACAAACTCCATCTTGTTGTTCCAATGCCCTCGCTCCAGGGTGCCATCATCCTCCGCCTTTTCCATGATTGGGTACACTGGCTTTGTCTCTCCATTATTGGCTGTGCCTGAGACCCTGCTATCCATCCCACCTGGAAAACAAGTGAGACGCTCCGTTACCGTTCGCGGCCCAGGACGGAAAGCCCTCCCACCCTTGGAGTTTTCCAGCAGATTTCCAAGAGCATGCGTGTGTGCCAGAAGAGAGGCGTATAGGTCCGTGGTCTCCATAGCGTCCCTTACCCACCGGGGCTAGCGCAAGAGCCGCAGACAATATGTATCCCTTTCCTGTTTCAAAGGGCAAGCATTGACATTGAAGCACAGCCATTGCTTCAGCTCCACAAAGTCTCTTAGCTTGGCACGTATGACCTTGAAGAATTGATACATCCCTTGGGGTTATCTCTCGCTTCTTTCTGCCCGCAATCCCGTCATCAGCCATGTCTACATTAACACATGGTTTAGTTTCTCTGCTCTGTACACTGAGGAGAGTTGAGAGGATGGAATCTCCACAGATCCTCAACACCTGTCATTTCTCTGGCAGGAATTTACCCTTCAGGAAATAGTTGTGACTCTGGGTAAAGACTTTGCTTTAAGGATGTTCATCCAACACTGGTTATAAGAGCAAATGGTTGGATAGTACAGAGGTGGTAGATCAACTAAGACATTATGGTCTCTTCACAGACTGGATTCATGCACGATCATTGAAGACTGTGCTGCAGAAGAGATTTTCATGAAAAGGCATTCACAACACCTGAAGTGAACACAATTATGAAAACCTTTCATGTAATGTCATCGTGCTTATAAAATATTGTATCAAGTATGTGATCGAAAGGATAGGCTGCCTACGAAGATGTGTCTCTCTCAGTCATCGGGTTATGAGACTGGTTTCCGTCCCCGTCTTTCCTACATGGTCTTCAGCAAACGTGTCTTCTTTTTGTAAGATGACAGCAAACGCTCGTTTGAAAACTGAAGGGGCAAAGTTGAGTGAGAGCATGATCTTTCCAGGCGTTGCCTTCTCTCTGAAATCCGTACGAGAGACGCAACTCTGGACACTTGCTTGGTGGTGACGACTACAGGCATCCATTCCACTACACGAAAATGACATCGAACGACTAGAGAGCCACAGTTCCGAACCTTTGGCTACCAGAAATGCCCTCTTCTGGACTCAAGTGGAGCCCTCGTGTGGTTTACACATTAGGCTGCTATCCCCATGGTCGGCAGTTCAAAACCACCGGCAGCTCCTTGGGAGAAAGACTGGGCTTTCTACTCCCATAAACAGTTGCCATCTTGGAAACTCACAGGGGTCGTTCTGAGTCAGCATGGACTCAGAGGCAGTGAGTGTGGCGTTGGTGAGGGAGACAGCGTGGAGTTGAGAGTAAGACCAGATGAGGCTTCCATTTAGTGAGCAAGTCCTGCATACCAGACACTTACATGCATTGCACAACTTAACCCTCACAAGGCTGAAGGGTAAACAGGATTAGTTCCCCTTTACAAATAGGGAAGCTGCTCCTCCAAGCAGTGGAAGATTGTGACCAGGCCACAGAGCAGGGGCTTGCTGTTTTACTGACATCACTTCAGCTACCTGGGCTGCCTACGTTTACCAGCACACCGGAGAGAGCACCTGCAAACAGCTCTCCTCTGAAGGTCGACGGTGGCCCTTCGCCTGGGGAAGTAGGCAGATGGACTTTTGTCTTTACCTCCGGAAGAGTTCATGCTAGCAGAACTTTTTCAAGGGAGTCTCATCTGGTCACAGAGTCTAGTGTGGCAGAGCTCTCTGGGTCCCAGGTGGACCACCTGAAGGAGTCACAATGTCAGAGAGCCACTCAGGGAATAATCGCCTGATGGATAAATCAGGGAACGGACTCCAAAAATGGTTCGAGGCTAAGGAGACACCCGAGCCCCTCATCCTAAGGGCTTCCTTGGTCCTTTGGAGAAGATTGTCTAAGGTCTTGTGCTGGCTCTGGGGCTCTCTTTACAGTCTGAAGGACGTCATCCAGTGATGGTGACTCGTCCCCCTTCACTTCTTCTTCATCTCAAACCCCAGGAGAAAGAGTTAACCCTTTGCTAGATCCCTTCAGCTCATTCTAGTTGCCTCTCCAACGTAGCATGGCCCAGGTGAAAGGGCAGGACTTGCAGAGTCCAGGAGCCTGGGTCTAAATCTTAGCGTTGACTCATATGACTGCTTGGAAAGTTAATGAATGACTGGAAGCCTTCGTATTCGCATCTGTCAGAGTGATAAGCAAAGATTCAACTCAAAAGGCTTGAATAACTAAAAGCGTTTAGGAGAATTACAGGCACATGCAAACTTTGTTTTCTTTCTGTCTTGTCCAGGGCTGTTGATCTTCTCATTTCACAGAGAAGGAAGCTCTCATTTTCTTGGAATCAAACCCAAATGTCTTTCCTCTCCATCTAGAGTTCCCTTTTTCCAAAGCACATCACCCCATCAATCAACAGTCTCCAAAGGTTCAGAAAGTTCAGGAACACAGAATGTAAGGAAACTGCCTTTTCGTTTGCACATATAATATCAGAAACATATTTCCTACAACCAGATCAAGCAATCCTTAGATGGAAAGACCCATAGACCCACCAACCTGCAGTCTGAGACTAAGAAACACGAGAGAGAGAGAGAGAGAGAGAGAGAGAGAGAGAGAGAGAGAGAGAGAAATTTTACAAACCTTCCTGAAGCTGTTGCCAGATGTCCAGTTAGGGGGAGAAGAATTATCTAGGGGAAAAGGGGAAGGTGCTGGCTATTTACAGCGTAGTTCCAGAAGGCCTCTGCTGCACTTGTAATTCTAAACTTGGCCCAACCCACATTCCGTCCTCCTGCCTCTCTCCTCCTCTGGGCACGAGACAGCCCACATAGGAGTGATTTCACAACCTGGGGAGGGTGTAACACCCTGGCAGGTCCCGCCAGTTGCTTGAGAGCTATCGACAAACGTGCTCCCTCTTCTGAAGGTCTTGTGCTCAGAAACTCCGAGAGGCCTGAGGTCTCTCTAGAGCAGCGGTTCCCAACCTGCCTCAGGTCACGACCCTTTAATGCAGTTCCTCATGTGGTGGTGACCCCCCACCATAAAATTACTTTCATTGCTGCTTCATCACTGTCATTGTGCTACTGTTATGAACCATCATGTAAATATCTGATGTGCAAGACGTATTTTCATTGTTACAAATTGAACATAATTAAATCATAGTGATTCATCACAAAAACAATATGTAATTCTATATTGTGAAATATTTATTTCTAATTATAAATAAATGAAATTTTGTCTTGAAGCACGGTGTAGCATGAGTACTCGTAGGTGGGCGTAACTGCATGTGCGTGCACCTGCCTGGAGACGGATAGAGAAGTGGTGTCTCGGTTCCTAAGACCATTGGGAATATGGTCTTAGGCGACCCCTGTGAAAGGGTCGTTCAACCCCCAAAGGGGTCGCGACCCACAGGTTGAGAACCTCTGCTCTAGAGGCATTCTTCCCCCTTTCCCAATTCAAAGACTCCTATACGTTCATTGAAATGGGGGTTTCTTTGGGCAGGTGCTGCGCACATTCATTTAAAAAGATATTTATCTTCCCCTCTGCATGCCGATGATCTGAAACGGACAACGATTTAGAATAAACATACAAAGATTACAAAACTCTGAGAAGCCAGGAAAAACTTCCTGAACATCCACATGCATATCCTCACGCAGTGAGTCTGGAAATGGTTCGTAATCCTTAACATTGAGAGAGTAGGAGGGGGTGAGCAGATGGCAGCAAAGTGGAAGCTTTACCTTGGCTTTTAAGCTTCAGCGCTGTTTGGCTTTTAAAACAACATCGTAAAATTTCTCTTATGAGCGTTTTTAAAGAGCAAAGCGGAGATCCTATTGGCAACTTTGATTTCAGGCAGGGACAGCAGCCGGGAGAGTGAGCCTCATGGGGCGAGCCAGGAGCCTGGCCGAGCGCATGCACGGGCGGGGCAGTGCAGTGGGGAGAGCTGCTTGTCTGGTGCTAGAGCCAGGGAGCCAGAGAGTCCAGAGTTCCAGGGCTGCTCTCTCTCTCTCTCTCTCTCTCTCTCTCTCTCTCTCTCTCTCTCTCTCTCTCTCTCTCTCTCTCTCTCTCTCTCTCTCTCTCTCTCTCTCTCTCTCTCTCTCTCTCTCTCTCTCTCTCTCTCTCTCTCTCTCTCTCTCTGTCTAGCGTGTCTTCTTCCGCGAGGTCTGCAACCTTGAAAGGCTTTGTTTTCTCAGCTAATCGATGGGGAGGCTATTGCTCACCTTACACAACTGTGGGAGGTTTCAGGAGATAATTAACCTATACAAAGGGCAGACCCCTTCAGCAGCAAACCCTCAAATCGTAGCTAGTCATGTTTCTTAAGGAATTATCCACGATGAGCAGGGAAGTCTTTTTGAGGGGGGACAGGGTTGAGAGTGCCCTGGAAGGCAGGATGGACCGGGGTTGGGCAGGTAACTGAACGAGGCAATGGAAACATGGCTGAAAGGCCCGAGAGAGGATCGACGCCGGGTCTCTGTTTCTGCCACCCCTCCGTGGACTCTAGGGCATGGAAGGGTGGCAAGGCAGGCCATCGAACACCCTGGGAGCCACTTGGGAATCATTCTCCTGTCTCGTCCCACCTTTTCCTCCTCGCTTCTAAATACCCATCTGTCTGATTACTGAACAGTAGACCCAAAGGGTCCTGGGGAAGTGTGGAACTCATGCGAAATAAGACAAAACAAGCCTATCATCTGCAATAACGCTACTGACTTCCTGTTTTACTTCCCATCACCTGGAGCCTACTCGCTGAGCTATTGAGCACTGTGAAGGTCAGTGTTGTCACCTAAAATCATCAGTCACCGGTGTTACCTGAGCACTCCGATTGCATGTTATTCTAAAAGGTTGGACGTCGCACCACCTCGGGCAATGCTGCACAACCCCTCCTGCGACTTCTGCGTGCAAGCTCTTGGAGCGATCCGTTTGCAGAAAAGACACAGTTCCCAGCATGCCGCCAGAAATATGCTCAGTTGGTTTTTGTTGTTTTCTGTTTTTACAGTTCACTGCTTTAAGGCTATGGTTTTCATTCATTCATTCATTCTTTTTTTGAAACTGTGCTAAAAGACATTTAACAAGGCATTAGCCGCTTTGACCTTTTTTTAAAAATCACTTTATTGGGGGCTTGTACAATTCTTATCACAATCCATACATCCATCCTTAGTGTCAAGCACATGTGTACATTTGTTGCCATCATCATTCTCAAAACACTGGCCTTCTACTTGAGCCCTTAATATCGGCTGCTCATTTTCCTCCTCCCTCCCCAATTCCCACCTACCTCATGAATCCTTCATAAGTCATAAATTATTATTATTTTGTCATATGTTACACTGTCCGACGCCTCCTCCAGCCCTCTTCTCTGATGTCCATCCCCCAGGGAGGAGGCTATACGTAGATTCTTGTAATCAGTTCCCCCTTTCTATCCTACATTCTCTCCACCCTCTAGGCATCGCCACTCTCACCACTGGTGCTGGAGGAGTCATCTGTCCTGGATTCTCTGTGTGTCCAGTTGCTATCTGTATCAATGTACATCCTCTGGTCTAGCCAGATTTGTAAGGTAGAATTGGGATCATGATAGTGGGGGTGGGGGGGTAGGGGAGAGGAAGCATTTAAGAACTAGAGGAAAGTTATATGTTTCATCATTGCTACCCCGCACCCTACCTGGCTCATCTCCTCCCCACAACCTTTCAGTAAGGGGGTGTCTGGTTGGCTACCGATGGGTTTTGAGTCTCCACTCTCCACTCACCCACATTTACAATGATATGATTTCTTGTTCTTTGATGCTTGATACCTGATCCCTTCGACAGCTCGTGGCAGACAGGCTGGTGTGCTTTTTCCATGTGGGCTTTGTTGCTTCTGAACTAGATGGCCACTTGTTTACCTTCAAGTCTTTAACACTCCAGACACTATATCTTTTGATAGGTGGGCACCATCAGCTTTCTTCACCACATTTGCTTATGCACACGTTTGTCTTCAACGATTGTATCAGGAAGGTGGGCACTCACTGATATGATTTTTAGTTCTTTGATGTCTGATAACGTTTTGACCGTTTTTACACGTACAATTGAAGACTTTAAATAGATTCGTCAAGTTTTGTCACCACCACCACTATTTATTTCTAAATGTTTCCCTCTCTCATAACAGAAACTCAGTGCCCCTGAAGCAACAACTTCCCCTTCCCTCTCCCATTGGCCCCGAGTGATCACTACTCAACTTTGGTATAAGTGGAATCACACAATTTTTATCCTTTGTGTCTGACTTACTTCACTCGTGTGTTTCCAGGGAGGGCTCATCCATGTCATAGCATGTATCAGAACTTTACATCTCTATGGCTGCATAATCGTCCACTGTATGGCTACACCATATTTTAGACATTTGGGTTGTTTCTAGCCTTTGGCTATAGATAATAATGCTAAAATATGCATTGGGGAACATGTATCTGTTTGAATCCATGCCTTCTTTTCTTGTCTTTCCCTAATTTTTATTGAAGGATAGGTGGAGGCTTACATACTAAACAACCCCTCAAACTAATTTTCCCTGCACCTGCCCCATGACACGTCTTTTCAATCTTGTGGGTTACCATCATGCTTTAACTCAGATTAACACCTATCCACAGTGTAGCCCGTGACTCTCTCCCATCCCTTACCTGCCCCCCACCCCCGCTCTTGGCAGTCTCCAAAGTCTGTTCTCTTGATTTTTCCCCCCTTTACAACAGTAGTCTCCTATAATATTTGTCCTTTTGTGATCGACAAATTTCACTCAGGGTAATTTTCTCCAGGTCCATCCATGTCATGAGGTGTTTCATGGTTTTATCGTTGTTTTTTCAATGATGCATAGTATTCCATTGGGTGTGTGTACCAGGGTTTCTGTTTTATGGGTTTTTTTTAGTGTAATTATTTTATTTAACTGTGGTAAAAATATACACAACAAAAATTCTCCAATTCCACAACTTCTACTTGTATAATCTGGTGCCAAATTATTCTACCACCATTAATATAAACTCATGGCCCCTAAGCAAAAGCTCTTCCTCATTCACCCATGGTAACCATTGGTCAACCTTGGCTTCATTTTTTAGCCATTTTCTTGATCTGAAATGCACATTTCATATACTTCCACAATTAAGTCACTTTCAAAAAGAGTTGTACAGGGTCTCTGAGGAATTCTGAAAATAGACTGGACTGTGTGGGGGGTGAGAAGGGGTCAGGACTTGGCACTACATCAGATCTGATCAGAAAATATTCATAAGGGTCAGCAGACAGACCTGGAACTATTCATAGGCTATTTTGTTCCATGTCTATCTATATAAAGATAAACAATCCCAGGGAGAAAACAACAAGGCCGATGGTTCTGGTGGGGACAGGGGAGAGGAGAAGGTGGGGAAAAAGGAGTGGGAGCCAACAAACCCAGGGACAAGGGAACAACAAGAGATCTATAATCGATGGCAAGGAGGGCATAGAATTCCTAGAGGGGTTCGATCAAGTGCAATGTAGCCAAGAGGAAATACAGAGAGCCCAGTGAAGGTTCAACATGATGGTGGGACAGGAGGAAAGGAAAAGGAAGTAGAGGAAAGAACTAGAAGGCAAAGGACATTTATAGAGGTCTAAACATAGGCAAGTACATATGTAAATATATTAATATATAACGATGGGGATATAGGTCTAGTGTACGTATATTTATAGGTTAAGTATTGTGATAGGTAGGTTTCTTGTGCCAACCTGGCCGATAAACACATGTGGGATTAATTGAAGGGCGGAAAGATAAATGACTCGGCGAGCCTCCCCTTTCTTGTCTCTTGCTCTTTGATGATTGGACCAGTGTGCAGCTGCCTTAGCTTGTTCTCTGCCTCAATTTGCAAGCTGCACTACCTGTGGGACACCTAACCCATGGACTGTGTCGCTGTAGTTTGAGGTTCCCTCAAGACCTGCTTCGCCACGCTACTAGAGTATACATCGCTTGAGCTGGGGACTGTCAAACCCTGTCATCTGGCTGACAGTTGGTGACCTGCCTTGCTGTTTGCTATCTGTGACTGGACTGCCTGAGTTGCTCTACAGAAGACTCAGCTGTTTGCTTCCTTGACTTGCACCCAGTGGCCCTCAAGACTTGAAGGACTACCAGTGTATTCGCTGTCTCACAGAAGTGAGTTGCACTGAGCTATTTGTATTGCTCTGTAGATTAATTAGCTGTTTATTTCTTATGTTATATATACATATACATAAAATCATAAATGTCCTGGTTTTGTTTCTCTAGAGAACCCTGTCTAACATAAGTATTAAAGTAGCCGACGGACATTGGGCCTCTACTCAAGTCCTCCCTCAATGCAAGAACACATTGTTCTAATAACCTGGCACTCTGTGATGCCCTCCTTCCCAACTCAATCGCTGAAGACAAAATAGCAGCATAAGCAAATATGGTTAAGAAAGCTGATGGTGCCTGGCTATTAGAGATGATATAGCATCTGGGGTCTTAAAGACTTAGAGTTAAACAAGTGGCCATCTAGCAGGGCAGCAACAAAGCCCACATGGAAGAAGCACACTGTAGTAGTTACATAATGTTGTCGATTTGAAAGGATTAAGAGAGAAGAGGTGGAATTTAGCCTGTCAATCAAGTGGCAGCTAGTTTACCTCATTTGGAGGTGCTAAGGAGATAAATAGCTTGCTTGAGTTAGGACACACACTCCCTCTCTGTGAGACATTTCTGACGAGAAGCCACATGAAGCTTACTGATGCAGCCAGAGCCCTGGGAGCTGGGGGAGCCATGGAGAGACCCCTGCCAGCGCTGAGATGCTTACAATGCCACTGGATCCACAAGACTTCCCACCCACTGGCCTGTGCTTTTCCTGCATTCGTTGTCACTGCATGTGTTTCATGAGTCTGAAGAGGACTTTATAGATTGGAATCAGACATATGGGCTAATATCTGACTTACGGACTTGACCTTGAGTGGACTGGGATGCTTTCATAATGTACAATTACTCTTTATATAAAGCTCTTTCTTATAAGCATATTGAGTGCCCCTGGATTTGTTTCTTTAATCAACCCAGACTAGCACACACACACCAGTCTGTATGTATAGATTGTTATAAGAGCTGTAAGAGCCCCCAATTAAATGACTTATTTAAAACAAATTTTAAAGAGTTGTATGTGTATTATCACAATCAGTTCTAATGCCCCCACCCACACCCCACATTCATTGTTTGCTCCCCAATTCCCCTTACTCTCCTCCCTGCCATGTCCATGGGTGCTTCACAAACTGGTAAACCTAGCAGAAACAATTAAAAAATAGAAAGAAGAAACAATAGTAATATAAAAATAAAGATTAAGAAAGAAAAGACCACCAACAATGTTTAAAAGGCCAGAAAAGAAATTTCTGTCATGGAACAAGTGAAAAATACTGAAGCCCAGAACAAATTATCATCTGATGCCATGGTTTAATCTCCATACTCAAGCTTACAATAAACTCGGTCTGATAGTAAAGCTGGCCTTGCCTGTGGCCAGAGGGGCTCTGCCAGAGGCTCAATCTGACTCGACACTCTGCAGATAGAGTTGAGGCTCCCACTGTCCACAGCCTTCCACAAATTGGGGGTTCACAATTTAAGCTCTGATAGTTTTCCCCTTGCATATTTGGATTTCATTATAGTCATCTTTGGGTCACACAGGCTGCTGTCCTTCTTCAGTGTGGATTTAGTTGATGCCTCACTTAATGGCTGCTTATTTGATACAAGCCTTTAAGACTTCAAACACTATTCCAATTAATAGCCGGACACCATCTGCTTTCTTCACCAAACTGTATTATAGCCCCGTCATCTTCGGTGATCTCTTCATGAAGTATTGAATGGGGCCATGTTGTAAGAACTGACTCTTCTTGGATTGGGACTAGATAAAGTGGGAGCCCAGACTTGTCCATGTGTTCCATCTGCTTGTCCATGTATTATGAACGACTCTGTACAAGGTTCCTTTATCCATTATTCTAATGATGGGTATTTAGATGGGTTTCTGTCTTATTCGTCTTCTTACTATTGTGAACTGTGCTGCAATGAGCATAGGTCTGTTCCTGTGATGTGAATCCATGCTTTCAAGTCTGTGGGATATATATCTATCTACCTTGTCCTACAGGGTCACTATGAGTTAGTATTGACTAGATGGCATGAGTATGTATGATGGAAATTCTATGTTTAATTGTTTGAGGAACTATAGCGCAGCATTTCACAATACCTCCATCATTTCACATTCCCATCAGCAATGGATGAGGACTCCTATTTTCCACATCTTCACCAACACTGCTAATAGCCATCCCAGTGGAGGGAAAGTGGAATTTCACTGTAGTTTTGATTTGCATTCCCTTAGTAATTAATAACACTTGGCATCTTTTCATGGTTTTATTATCCATTTGAATATCCATTTTGGTGAAATGTCGTTCAGTCTTTTGATGGAACTGATTGTCTTTTTGTGATGGAGTTGGACACGTTCTCTATATACTATGTACATTAAACCCTTATCATAAATATGATTTCCCAACTTTCCTCTAGTTTTTTTGTGCTTCCTTCCCCCCGCTACCCATAATCTCAATTCTACCTTACAAAACAGATTAGACCAGAGCATGCACACTGCTACAGATAAGAGCCCACAACACAAGGAATCCAGGCTAGATCAACTCCTCAAGGCCAACAATGATAGTAGAGACACCAGGAGGATTAGGGAGGATGGGGGGGAGAAAGGGGGAATCAATCACAAGGATCAATCTATAACCCCTGAGATAGTTAAAGTTTATTGTGCCAACCTGACCCATAAACACATGTAGGATTAATTGAAGGGCGGAGAGATAAATGGCTCAGTGGGCCTTGCCTTTCTAGTTCTTGGGTCTCTTGCTTTCTGATGGTCGCACCAGGGTGCAGCTGCCTTAGCCAGTTCCCTCTTTCAGCTTGCAAGGCTCACTCCTTGCAAGACATCCCTGAGGAGAAGCCACATGGACCTACCCCGATAAAGCGCTAGGTGCTGAAGCAGCTGGGTGGAGACCCTGCCAGCACTGAGATGCTTACATGTTCACGGATTCAGCTTTCCTCCTGCAGTCGGCATCATAGTGTGTGTTTTGTGAGATGGAGGAGGACTTTGTGGATTGGTGTTGGACATATGGGTTAATGTTGGGCTTGGGCAGCACTGGGTTAGGATGTTTTCTTGATGTGCACTTACCCCTTATATAAAACTCTCTCTTATACATATGAGTGTCTATGGATTTGTTTCTCTAATGTACCCAGACTAACACAACCCCCTCCCAGGAAGACAAACAACTGAAAAGTGGGTGAGGGGTGACAGAGGGTGATCTAAGATAGGAAAATAATAATCTATAACTTATCCAGGGCTCATGAGTGAGGGGGGAAGGAGAAAGAAATGGGGAGCTCTGATATCAAGGGCTCAAATGGGAAGAGAATGCTTTGAAAATGATGATGGTGGTCTATGTGCCAATGTGCTCGACACAATGGATGAATGTATGGATTGTGATAAGAGATGTAAGAGCCCCCAATAAATGTATTTAATTAAATAAATATATATAAAGATGCTTCCCAAATATTTTCTCCCATTCTTTTTTTTTTTCTCACTCTTTTATTTTTTTTTATTTTTTTTTTTTTAACAATTTATTGGGGCTGATACAATTCTTTTCACAGTTCATACATATAACTTTATTGATAATAGTTTTTTAACTATTATGAAGTTCAATTGATTTATTTTGACTTTTGTTGCTCATGCTTTTAGTGTCCTACCTAAAAAATCCTTGTCGAAAATTAGATTCTGAATCATTACACCCTGTTTTATTCTAAGAGTTCCATGGTTTTATTTCTTACATCCATTTTGAGTAAAAAACAATGTTTTTAATGACACGAAGTAGGGCCCACTTTCATTCTTTTCCATGTGGTGATTGAAAAACAATTCTTCCCTCACTGAATGGGCTTAGTACTCTCGTTGAAAACTGACCATAGAGGTATGGGTTTATTTCTGGACTTAACTCTAATCTGTTGGTCCACTGTCTATCAGAGAGTCTTGGTGTGTGGTGGTTTAGCGCCGAGCTACTAACTGTAAGGTTGGTGAGATTCGAACCCACCAGTGACTCTGCAGGAGAAAGACGAGGCACTCTGTTTCCCTAAAGACTTCCAGCTTTGGACACGTTATGGGGTGGTTCCACTATGTCCTACAGGGTCATTATGAGACCGAACCAACTTGATGTCAATGGACGTCTAACCAGCACCAGATTGGACTGATTATTATAGCTTTTATAGTAACTTTATGGTAAGGCCACCACTTGTCTGTCAGTTTGTCATACTGCGTTGCTGCGATGCTGGAAGCTATGTCTGCGGTATTTCAAATGTCAGCGGAGTCACCCAAAGTGAACTCATCTCAGCGGAGCTTCCAGACTCAGAACAGACAACAAAGAAGGACTCGTCTCCCCACTTCCGAGGAAGAAGTTGCTGAAAAGCTTATGCATCGCTTTGAAGCATTTTCAAATACTGAAAACCTAAACAACGGAAGCAGAACATTGTCAGAGATACTGCTGGCTGGCAGATGGGCCCCTCAGGTCGGAGGGCACTGGAAATGTGACTGAAGAGGAGCAGACTTCTTGCAGGGGAGTAGACCATGGTGACATGAGCCAGGGCAAGCCTGTCAGAGTGCAGCCTTGAAGATCTTCATTTGCTCCCGGGGCACCACTCAAGGTCAAGAGAAACAGCTCCAAAAGTGTTCTAATAATTGGAACTTGGGATGTGTGAAGTATGAATTTAGGAAAATCGGAAGCGGTCAAAAATGAAAGGGAATACACAAACATCAATATTGTAGGCATCAGTGAATCAGAAAAATCACATGATTAATTCTGCGGAGAATAACACAGCCAAGAGGAATGAGGAGGCATTCATTTTCAGAAAGGAGCTTGCTAAATCTATCATGGAGTACAATGCTATCTGTGATCAGAGTATATTTATCTGCTTTAAGGAAACCCAATCAATCCAACTATTATTCATCTTTATGCACCAACCACAAAAGCTCGTGATGAAGCAATTGAAGAATTATACCAACAACTTCATTTGGAAATTGATCAAACATTCACTCAAGATGCATTGAGAGCTATTGGTGATTGGAATGCAAATGTTGGAAACAAAGAGGAAGAAGCAGTTGCTGGAAAATACGGGCTTAGTGATAGAAATTAAGCCGGAGATCGCATGGTTTTTGAAAAACCAACGACTTGTTCATAGTAAATACCTTTCTTTTAACAGCACAAAAGCCTTCCCCACATGGACTTCTCCAGATGGAATACACAAAAATCAAATTGACTACATCTGTGGGAAGACATGATGGAGAAGTTCAATATCAGCAGCTAAAACCAGACCGGGAGCTAACTGAGGAACAGACCATCAATTGCTCACATGTAAGTTCAGGAGGAAGTTGAAGAAAATTAAAACAATCTCACAGGGGCCAAAATATGAACTTGTGTTTAGCTCACCTGAATTTTAGGAGAACATCTCAAGACAGATTTGATGTACTGAACCATAATGACAGAAGACCTGATGCACTGTGGGAGGACAAGACAAAGACCATCATTCAGGAAGAAAGCAAAAGGTCATTAAGAAGACAGGAAAGAAAGAAAAGATCAAAGTGGATGTCAGAAGAGACTCTGAAACATGGCATTAATTGTAGAGTAGCTGAAGAAAATGGAAGAAAGGGTGATGTCAACGTGCTGAATGGAAAATTTCATAGGACAACTCAAGAAGACAAAGCCAAATATCATAACAAAATGTGTAAATACCTAGAATTAGACAACCAAAAAGGGAAGGACATACTCAACATATCTGAAACGGAAAGAACTCAAGAAAAATGTCAAGTCTCACATTGCAATTCTGAAAGATGCTCTGGGGAAAATGTTGAATGATGCAGGAAGCATCAAGAGAAGATGGAAAGAATATACAAAGTCACTGGACCAAAAAGAACTAGTGGACAGTCCACTGTTTCGGGAGGTAGCATTTGAGCAAGAACCAATGGAGCTGAAGGAAGGAGTTCAAACTGTACTGATTGCATTAGCCAAAAACAAGGTTGCAGGAATTGACTGAGTACCCACTGAAATGTTTCAGGAAAATGAAGAAGCACTGGAAGCGCTCACTCCTCTATGCCAGGAAATTTGGAAGAAAGCTACTTGGCCAACTGACTGGCAAAGATCCAGATTTGTGCCCAGGACAAAGAAAGGTGACCCAACAGAATGCTCAAACTATAGAACAATGTGATTGTTATTACATGCAAGTAAAATTTTGCTGAAGATTCTCTAACAGTTGTTGCAGCAGCACATTTACAGGAAACTGTCAGAAATTCAGGCTGGATTCAGAAAAGGATATGCATGGAACAAGGTATATCATTGCTTACGTCAGATGGATCTTGGTTCAAAGCAGAGACTACCAGAAAGATATTTACTTGTGTTTCGTTGACTATGAAATGGCATTTGAATGCATGGACCATAATAAATTGTGGATAATCTTGAGAAGAATGAGAATTCTGGAACAGTTCGTTGTGCTCTTTGAACTTGTACATGGATCAAGAGGCACTTGTGAAAACCAAACAAGAGAATAGTGCATGGTTGAAAATCAGGAAAGGTGTGCATCAGGGTTGTATCCTCTTAGCACACTTGTTCAATCTGTATACTGAGCACATCATCAGAGAAGATGGGTTATATGAAGAAGAGTTCGGTATCAGGATTGGAGGAAGACTTATTAACAGCCTACAGTGTGCAGATGACACGACCTTGCTTGTTGAAATTGAGGAGGCCTTGAAGCACTTTCTGACAAAGATCAAGAATTGTACGCTTCAGTGTGCGTTCCTTACTCGGTGTAAGGAAGACCAAAATCCTCAAAACTGGACCAATAGACGGAGAAAAGGTTGAAGTTGTCAAGGACTTTGTCTTACTTGGATCCATAATCAAGGCTCATGGAAACAGCAGTCAGGAGATCGAAAGTCAAATTGCATTGGGTGAATCTGTTGCACATGACTTCTTTAGAGTATTGAAAAGGAAAGCTGTTACTTTAGGACTCAGGTGCACCTGACCCAGTTTGGAGTGGTTATTTGTCAAGGGTAGGACTCCCCAATTGGGCGTAGAAGACTTGGCACCCAATGCAGGACAACACTGCGCCAGTTCCTCCCCAGTTGTTTCACTCCCCCCGCTTTAGGGAGGACGCTACTTCCTCTTCGCAGCGCACCAAACATAGAGAAGGATTCGAGATAATTGGATGGGGGAGGAAAAGGAAAGGGAAAAAAAGAGGAAGATAACTATTGACTGGGTTAAGTGTACAAATCCAGACCAGATGCATAATTCCCCCGGTAACAAGCAGTTGGTGCCAGAGTAGCTCTAACAAAGGCCCAGCTGATTGGGGCTGAGGGCTGCATCTGATGCAGAAGATCTGTGATACCAAAGCTGGAACTGGACATGGGAACGGGATAGGGGGGTTCTCCTTAGGCACATCAAGGGGTATTAACCTACGAAGTTCCTTGAATGTTCACCCTTCTCTCTCTCTCTCTCTTAAATCACTAGCTGCTTGCTCCATTGGGGGAAGGGGGGGGGATAAGGTTTTTTAATTCTTACAAAGAGATACTGTCTCAAAAAACCACAGGGGCAGTTCTCCCTGTCTTATATGGGCCCTATGAGTCAGAATCAACTCAATGGCAGAGAGTTTTTGCTTGTTTGTTTGTTTGTAAGGCTTTTATCTGTCACTCTCCCAAAAAAAGAGGGAGGCAAAACTTTCTGTGTGCAGGTTTCTAAGTGGTCCGTGGGATTTGCAAGCAACCCAGGGCTGGCGAAGTTTCCGTGGGAAGTTGGTTAGGAAGGGCAGAGGGGCCCAGGCAGGTCTGGGAAAGCGGCCCCTGTTGGGTGAAAGTGTGACTGACAAGGCTACCGAGGGTGGGCTTCTTTTAAGAAAGTAGCCTTCCTATATAGAGGACTGGAAAAAAGAAAAGTTTAAGGTGTTACGTCACCAGGTCTGGGGGCAGGGTAGATTGATAGGTAGAAATGGTGGCCAGAGAATAAGTTGGGTAAAATCTAACATTATTTTATCATCGGATTTGTTTACCATCAAGAGGAATATGCAAGGGGGGAGCACAGAGTGGAGACCCAAAGCCCATTTGTAAGCCACTGGACATCTCCTTACAGAAGGGTCGTGGGGAGGAGATGAGCCAGTCAGGATGTGATATAGCAACAATGAAGCATACAACTTTCCTCTAGTTCCTAAATGCTTTCCCCCTCCCCCCACTATCATGATCCCAATTCTACCTTACAAATCTGGCTAGACCAGAGGATGTACACTGGTACAGATAGGAACTGGAAACACAGGGAATCCAGGGCAGATGATCCCTTCAGGACTAGTGGTGTGAGTGGCGATGCAGGGAGGGTGGAGTAGAGAGGGGGACCTATTACAAGGATCCACATGTGACCTCCTCCCTGGGGGACGGACAACAGAAAAGCGGGTGAAGAGAGACGTCGGACAGGGAAAGATATGACAAAATAATAATTTATAAATTATCAAGGGTTCATGAAGGAGGGAGGATGGGTAAGAGAGGAGAAAAAATGAGAAGCTGATACCAAGGACTTAGGTGGAGAGCAAATGTTTTGAGAATGATGAGGGCAATGAATGTACAAATGTGTTTACACAATTGATGTATGTGTGGATTATGATAAGAGTTGTATGAGCCCCCAATAAAATGATTTTTAAAAAGAGTAATGCACAAAATAAGAAACTGAATGGGGAGTATGCTTTGTGACATTGCAGCTTGATAAAGCAGGGTGTCAGCAAGGCCGTGGAGCCCTCTCTAAGGAGCACTGTAAAAAGGAAGAAGGGGAAATATGAGAATGGGACACGATGGCCCTTCCACAGCCCAGGTGCGGGAATCCCGATGGAGATGCAGGTGTCGCTTCAGATGGAGAGCCTGGGAGAGGCAGGGGCGACAGTTGAGGTGAACATAGCGCCCCTGACAAAATTGGAATCGTGTCTTTCTCCTCGAGGCTATTGCCAGCCACCTTTAAATTATAGTGAATGTAGAAAAGTTACACAAGAGCCAGTGAAGTGCTACATGGACCTTCCTGAAAAGTCTTGTGATATGTGGGTTTATTGCGCCAACCTGGCCATTAGGAGCATGTGGGAATAATAAGGTCACAGTTTGATTGGAGGACAAAGAAATAAATGGCTCGGCAAGGCCTGCCACCCTCTCTCTTGCTCTCTGGTGATCAGACCAGAGTGCAGCTGCTTCAGCAAGTTCTCTGCCTCGACTTGTGAGCTACACTACCTGTGGGTCAGTCAACCTGTGGATCTTGATGACAGAGCTTGAGGCTCCTTTGAGACCTGCTTCACCATGCTGGTTTGTACATCAATTGAGCTTGAGGCTGGTGGATCCTGTTGTCTCAATTGCTTGAGTTTAATATCCCCGCTTTGCTAAGCTCCTGAGCTACTGACTGTTGGTGAGCCACCCTACTGTTTGCTGCCTGTGCATTGCCCAAAGGAGGACTCAGCTGTCTGCTTCCTTGACCTTGAACCCAGCAACCCTTGTGAGTCGAAGGACTTCCAGTATTTAACTGTTTCAAGGAAATGAGTTGAACTGAGCCCTATTTACTGATGTGTAAACTAATTAGCTGTTATATTCCTTCATGCTGTATAAATCTATTCTGTATAACCATAAGTGTCCTGGTTTTGTTTCTCTAGAGAACCCTGCCTAACACAAGTCTATTACAGCCTGTAGGCATAGACAGAAAGACAAGCTACCCTGGACATCAGAAGGAAACTACAGAAGATGACATAAACTTAAACCCTTATAAAATGTACATTAATAGAAGACAAACTAGCAGGAGAAAGAAAGCGAGAGGATGAGGGCCACGCCCTAGTGGGACTGAGGAAAAGGGATGTGTTTTGGAAGTCAGTGGACTAAAATGGGGAAGAGTCTGGCTAAGGGAAATCAAGAACCATGAGGTTCCGGTGCGCACTGCCAACCTCTAGAGAATGGAAGTAAATGTGGACTTTACCAATGCAGGCTGACCTAACTGAGCATGACGGTACCTCTGAGAGAAATAGCGGATGAGCAGGCAGAGCAGCAGCGGCCAACCAACCCAGTTTCAAGAAAGCTCTGTCCCCATGGTCCCCAGACATCGGGAAAGCGCCGGCCCCTCAGCCAAGCTGCCCAAAAGGAAGGTCGGCCCAAGAGGAGATTGGCCAGGTTTTGCAGCAAAACCTGCACCTGCAAAAGTGGAGAGAAAGCCCAAAAAGGCAGCAGGAAAGGATAAATCTTGAGGCCAAAATGTGCAAGCAAAGGGGAAACAGGCTGAATTAGCTGATCAAGAGCCTAGAGAAGTTTGCCTACTGAAAGTGGAGAAACGAGCGAGGAGAGCGCAGCCTTCGTTGAAGCAGGAGACAAAGACATCAAGTCTGATTAATGTTTATTCACCACGTCTGATCAGTGGCCCCTGAGAGCTCTCTTCTTATACAATCCAGAGGAATATTTTCATCAACTACTCAGTAAATGCAAGTTTTTTAGTAGCTCTAGAAACATTTTTTAATGTTTCATAAACTGTTTTAAATCAGCACTATCCATACATCAATTCATTGTGTCCAGCACATTTGTACATATGTTGCCATCATCTTTTTAAAAACATTTTCTGTCTACTTGAGCTCTTGGTATCAGGTCTTCATTTTTCCCCTCCCTCCCTCACCCTCCCTTCCTTATGAACCCTTGATAATTTTTTTTCATGTCTTGCACTAACCGATGTTTCCCTTCACCTACTTTTACGTTGTCCATTCTCCTGGGAGGGGATTATATGTAGATCATTGTGATCAGTCCCACCTTACCCTCCTGGTATGGCTACTCTCATTATTGGTCTTGAGGGTTTATCTGTCCTGGATTCTCTGTGTTTCCAGCTCTTATCTGTACCTGTGTACATGCTCTGGTCTAGCCGGATTTGTAAGGTAGAATTGGGTCATGATAGTTGGCGGGGCGGGGAGGCATTAAAGAACTAGAGGAATGTTGTATGTTTCATTGGTGCTATACTGCACCATGACTGTCTCGTCTTGTGACCCTTCTATAAGGGAATGTCTAATTGTCTACAAATGGGTTTTGGGTCCCCACTCTGCACTCCCCCTCACTCACAATGATATGATTTTGTGTTCTTTGATGCCTGATAACTGATCCCTTTGGCACCTCGTAATCACACAGGCTGGTGTGCTTCTTCCATGTGGGCTTTGTTGCATAAGAGCTAGATGGCCGCTTGTTTATCTTCAAACCTTTAAGACCCCAGATGCTCTATCTATTTTTTGATAGCCGGGCACCATCAGCTTTCTTTACCATATTTGCTTATGCACACGCTTTGTCTTCAGCGATTGTGTCTGGAAGGTGAGCATAATGGAATGCTAGTTTAATAAAACAGTGTTCTTGCATTGAGGGAATACTTGAGTGGAGCCCCAATGTCCATCTGCTACCTTAATACTTAACACAAATATATGTACATAGATCTATTTCCATATCATTATATAAAAATATATTTACATAGTGCATGACTGTATTTAGACCTCTATAAATGCCCTTTGCCTCCTAGTTCTTTCCTCTATTTCCTTTTACTTTCCTCTTGTCCCACTAATATGTTTGGCCTTCATTCGGATTTCAGTAATTCCTCTCAGTTACAATTCCCTTGATCAAGCCCTACCAGGCCTCCTATGCCCTCCTCAGCACTGATTTTAGATAACTCGTTGTTCCCTTGTCCCTGGGTGTGTTAACACTCATTTCCTTTCCCCCCCTCCCCCTCCCCCATGTCTCTCCTGGAACCATAGGTCCCATTGTTTTCTCTTCCAGATTGCTCTAGAAACAGTTTTAAGAAAGAGGGAATCCTCTTCATCCCATTTTTTTAAAAGTGTAAATGCTTTCTTTTTTAAGGCATGAAATTATTTACTGGTTGTTTATTTTTTGGTACAGCCAGAAAGTAGTGGGATGTTGAATCCTGGAAGAGTTGACTGCCTTGGGTGTCAACATCACATTCCATGAGATGGAGGGAAGTTTTTGTATCCCTAATACAAAGCATCCTTAATGGCCATTTGGCGTCACTATCATGCATTTGTGTGACTTGAACAGTTTGAATTTTGTTTCCATGTTGTCTTTTTAATAGTATTGTGTCTGAAAACCATTCTGTCACCAGCACTTTCTTGTCAGAGCTGTGTGCATTTGGTCATGGTAGTCCAGTTTCCTGATAACTTTGTTATGTGCTATGAAGGGCTGAACATTTGAGTGTGTAGTATCTGTTGACATAAAATTGTGAATTACTGGGGCTTAAGATGTACCATCCTATCAACATTTGAAGATAATGGCACTTAATAATTTCTTTTTAAAAATTGCCTCCAAATTTAAAGCTGGAAAGTCACTGGAATTTAGAAAAGAATTGTATCTGAATGCCATTTGAGGATCTTGGTACATGCATTAATAATTGTGTGCAACTGGAGCTACAGCTTGGGGAGAGGGGCATGTCAGATTAGAGCACACAGGAGAAACAAAAAGGGATGGAGAGGGAAGAGTGGACATCCTGACCCACCAAGCCCTGAGGATGATGTTCCTGCTCAGAGCAGACAATGCACAGAGAGCCGGCCCCACCATGGGACACAGCATCCCTCACTGAACAATGGTGCTGTGGGGGACAGCAATGGAGACACAGTACAGGAATAGTGCACAGTCTGGCCCCATCACCCTGGGGTGAGGCACTGAAGACATTGGGCCTTGACTCAAGTACTCCCTTAACATAAGAACACTTTGTTCTAACAATCTGGCATTCTGTGATGCTCATCCTTCCGACATGATCGCTGAAGACAAAATGGGTGTATAAGCAAATGTGGTGAAGAAAGCTGATGGTGTCCGGCTTTCAAAAGATAGAGCATCTAGGGTCTTAAAGGCTTGAAGATAAGCAAGCGGCCATCTAGCTCAGAAGCAACAAAGTCCACATGGAAGAACACGCCAGCCTGTGTGATCATGAGATGTCAATGGATCAGGTATCAGGCATCTAAGAACCAGAACAAAATCATATCCAATGTGAATGGGGGTGGGGAGGGGGGGCATGAAGTGGAGACCCAGTACCCATCTGTAGACAATTGGACATCCCTTCATAGAGGAGTCACAGGGAACAGATGAGCCAGTCAGGGTGCAGTATAGCACTGATGAAACACACAACTTTCCTCTACCTTTTTGGTGCTTCCTTCCCCCCACTAGTATGACCTCAATTCTACCTTACAAATTGGATTAGACCAGAGCATGCACACTGCTACAGATAAGAGCCCGCAATACAAGGAATCCAGGATAGATAAACTCCTCAGGGCCAAGAATGATAGTAGAGATACCAGGAGGATTAGGGAACGGTGGGGGGAGAAAGGGGTATTTGATCACAAGGATCAATCTAGAACCCTCTTCCAGGGGGACAAATAACGGAAAAGTGGGTGAAAAGCAACGAAGGACGATGTAAGATATGGAAATAATAATCTATAATTTATCAAGAGTTCATGAGGGAGAGTGGGCGGGGGAGGGAGGGGGAAATGGGGAGCTGATATTAGGGGCTCAAGTAGGAAGAGAATGCTTTCAAATGATGATGGCGGCATATGTGCAAATGTGCTTGACACACTGGATGAATGTATGGATTGTGATAAGAGATGTAAGAGCCCCCAGTAAAAGTAATTTTTAAAAAAAGAATTGTTTGCAAATTATTCATAATGTCTCTATACTGAGCTCAAAACAACCAATAAAATGCCAGTTACAAAAGGAAAAGGAATAGCTGTTAGAAATCTTAGATTGTAGCACCAAATCTATAAAGTGTTCAGTCTCATTGTTAGAAAAGAACTTTGAGTAAAATATACACTAAAATTCCTCTCCAGATGAATGGCCAGCTGTCATGGCAACGTGGTCTCTGTCCCCCGTGTGTATAGGGAGCAGTGGCTCTGTGGGTGCCAATCAGGAGGCTCCAGTAGAGCTGAGCCCATGGACCTGTTGACTGAGAAAAGATGGGTTCAAGAACTTAGGGCTGTGTATTGAGTGACTGTTCTATAAGCGCAATTCACCTACTGTGGAAAAACCTTCCACCAGGGATAGAGAGGCTGGTAAATGAGGCTGACTAGGGAAATCAACCTGCATTTACACTGGAATGGAGAGAAGGGAAGTAGCATAGCAACTAGCCTGACAGTGTTTTTCAGGACACCGTCACAGTTCAAGTATGTCTGGTGGGGGGACTGGTGGGTAATGCATTGAGCTGTCAACAGAAAGTCAGCAGTTCAAAACCACCAATTGCTCCGCAGGTGAAAGATGGGGCTTTCTACTCCCCTAAAGACTTACAGTCTCAGAACCAAATACCACATGAAGTATTTATTTATTTTAGTAGATGCGGTTTCAGGATGAGTGGCAGCTTGCCCTTGTTGAACCAAAAGTGTAAAGAAAGACACCAGGAAAGTATTTAATTCCCAGATCTAAGCTCCCCCCCGAACATGAAAAAATAATCATGAATCTCACTTTTATCCTCCAGGTCAAGAAGTTTCTTCAACCTCCAAAACAAGGCAGAAGTTGCTTCTTGCAAGTCAAAAGGAATGAGGCTGCGGGGGCAAAAGTAGAGACCAGAGGAAAGAACAGCTCCCTTTTATATTTGAATGCCCTGGGAGCTCAGAGAAGTTCCCATCAGGCCCATTCTCTTAATGAAGCCTTTAAGCGATTTAAAAAAGAACTGGCACTCTCTTGTGGGCTACACCAACTACATTCCCCGACCTCTAGCTACCCAACCTTATCTAGTGGGAACACAAAATCTTAGACTGAGGTTCCGGGAATCTAGGCTGTGGAATGCCTGCTTGGGATAAGACAGCCAGGATCTCTTCAGAATAATAATAAACGGCACTGCCTCTATGTTGAACCAGAGCAAATCTTTCTCTTGGTAAAGACAAGAATCTAATTCTGGTAATGGGAACAAGCCAGAGGACAAGGGACACTGAAGTAAGTTGAGTCAGAATCAACTTGATGGCAGAGAGTTTGTTGTCTGTTGCTGTTGTGTCAAAAGTAAAATTGCCCAAAGTGTTAACATGACAGTCACTAGGACATAATATCCCCGAGGAGGAGTGAACAAAATGAAGAAGACTACTGTGAGTTACTTTACAGAGGGCTATATCATACTCAACTTTCTTCCCTATAATCTAGTATTTATAAATGCTCCTAAAGTGTTATGAAAAAAAAAAAACGTTTCCCCCTAGAGATCATGGCTTATCCCTTCAAGACCAGGGCCAAAATGGGAAGCTGATACCAAGGCCTGAAGTTGAAAAAAAATGTTTTGAAAATGATGATGGTAACAAATGTACAAATGTGCTTGACACAATGGATGAATGGATGGATTGTGATAAGAGCTGTACAAGCCCCCAATAAAATGATTTTTTTTAAAGACCAGGGACCAGGTTCTACGTTGGAATGGAAGGACTCCCCAATGCAGCCCAAAAGGGATCTTCTTTCTTGAATTTATGGGTTGCTTTGGATAGTATTAGCATGTTAATAATATTGTCTTCCAATCTATGAATACTTAATATTTTTCCATTTACCTAGATCTTCCTTGATTTTTTTAGTAATGTTTTATAGTTTTTAGTGTACAACTTTTCACCTCCCTATGTAAATATATCTCTAGGCATTTTGTTCTTTCAAATGCTGTTGTAAATGGAATTGCTTCTTAAACTCCCTTTTCAGACTCCTCGTTGCTGGTATGAAGAAGCCCAGCTGATTTTTTAATTTGTTTATTAGTTTTAGTAGATTTCTTTTTACTTCTTTGGGATTTTCTATACATTTGAGCTGATTTTTCAGAGTTGGCGCTCTTGTACTAATGAATGTTTGATGCTACTTGTTAATCTTTTTTATTTTTCATAACTACTGGAACATTACAATATTGTTTGCTATTTTCTTCCCCTCCAAACATTTTTTTAGTCTTAATTTCTTTTTTTCTCCAAAGGTAGGATTGATATGGTTGGCCTTTTGCCTTACCTAGGTTGACTAAAGTTAAGAAAAACACCGAAAAGTTTGAAGAACAATAGTAGATGAGTATATACTTAAATGCATATCCATGGATTAACATAAATACATATGTAGAGTTAACCCATCAAACCTATATGTGTCTGTGTATATCATCCCATTCTCCTTCCCACACCTTGTTCAGCTTGTGTGTCTATCTTTGTATCCACTCATCAATTATTGTTATTGCACGGTGGTGTGGATATTAGTATGTCCCCATGTGGCTTTAACTTTTACACTCTTCCCAGTGTCTTCTTGTGCCTTCACTGACTTTTCTCTTATTTTATTACTTTTCTCTTCATCAAGTTAGCAAGTGTCTACCCTCTTTTTGGTGAAATGCCCTCTCTTCCCCCTCACCACGAGTAACCATCAAAGAATGTTTTGTGTGGAAACATTTTCTTGCATTCTTATCATAATAGTTGCGTACAATGTTTAACCTTTTGTAATATACTTACTTACTCAGTATAATGTCCTCCAGGTTCGTCCATGGGATGAGGTGCTTTTGAAGATGCATCATCATTCTTTAACATTGAATAGTATTCCATTGTGTGACTGTACTATAGTTGTTTTGTTTTGAATCTGTTCTTCTGTTTCCATCTTCTTTTCTATTGCAAATAGGGCTGCAAGGAACATGTATCGATTTGTGTCATGGCTCTTACTTCTCTAGGGGTTAAATAGTCCACCTAGTAGTGGGATTGCTGAATCATATGATACTTCTATTTTTAACTTTTGAAGAAAACACTATAGTTTTTTCCACACTGCTTGTACCATTTTAGAGTTTCACCAGAAGTCTATGTGGGTTCTAATCTCTCCACACCTTCACCAGCATTTGTTATTTGGGTTTTTGTGGGGGTTTTTTGGTTGTTGTTGCTGCTGTTTTAACTTTGCTATTAATGGGGAAGAGGCCTGGTGGCATAGAAGTTACATGTTGGGCTGCTTACCAAAAGGTCAGCAGTTTGAAACTGCCAGTCACCCCCTAAGAGAAAGACGAGGCTCTTCCATAAAGAGTTACAGTCTCAGGAACCCACAGGGGCAGTTCTACCCTGTTGGAATCCACTAGATGGCAATGAGTTTGAGGTTTTTTTAACTGATGTTGGGATGAGATTTTATTGATTATTATTTTGACTTTCATCTCTGTAATGGCTAATAATCACAAGCATTTCTTCATGTTTGTTGGGCACTCAAATATCTTCTTTAGTAAAAGAAGACATTTCCTCTGTCTATTTTTAATTATATAATTTGTCTTTGGCTGAGGTATTGAAGCTCTCTATAGGTTTCAGAGACTAGTCCTTTGTTTAATATATGGCTGCCAATCCCCCACCCCCACCAGCTGTGCGTTCTCTTTATATACTTTTGGTGAAATCTTTTGAGGAGCACAAATGCCTAATTTTAGGAGGCCCCAGATATCTGGTTTGTCATTAGCTGTTTGCTTTAAATTATGTTTCATTGTGTGTTTATGCCATATATTCATGCCTCTAAATTTTCCCTAATTTTTCATTGATCTTTCTAAGTTTAAGCTTTATCTTTAGGTTCTTGATCTATTATTTTTGTGCAAGGAGGCTTCCTATGGAGAAGTGAGAGTGAAGGAAGGGACAAATGAAGGGGCCATGATAATTGGATCGGGATTAACCAGAACAAGAGCAGGAGGATGTATTAGAACTTAAATTCTGAGCACCAGGTTTGCAGAAGGATACGGAGATCAATGAAAGCTCAAAAATCCCTAAATGATTGGGGCAGGGAATGTATGGATGTGCTTTATACAATTGATGTATGTATATGTATGGATTGTGGTAAGAGTTGTATGAGTCCCTAATAAAATGTAAAAGAGGAAAAAAAAAAAAGAAAAAAAAAAAAAGAAAGCTCAAAAATCCCTTTGAAGAGTCCACACATGAATTAAGGCTTCCTTGAATTCCTTGTGTCCATTAACTAGGACTATTAACACGCCAGTTCTCAGGGAGAGTACATTAGAAAGTGTATTGCCACTATACACTCCTTAACTGCCCACAAGAGGGCAGTCTTCCTTCTAGGCTCGCCTGGTGTGTCTTTAATGGATATTGACATTATAGGGTCACAGTCATGAGTCAGGCTCTGACCACCTTGGTCAGAAGGCCCTGAGCCAATCTGGTAAACTCTGTCAAGCATGATGTGTGTGTCCCAATTATAGCCCCATTCCCACATCTAAAATCCCACCTGCAACTGTGATGTATTGATCTGCCACCAGTGATGCTTCTGTGACCTCCTTTTGTCCTCCCATGTCTTATTTAAGTCTCTGATTCTCTGTAAACCAATGGTCACTATTATGAACTTGCTAATGGTCTGCCTCATCTGGAAAATGTGGCTTTGACTTAATCTTAGTCTTTTCCTGTTTAACACTTAAACAATGTTCTCCTTAAATTATACTTGAAACTTGGGGTATTATTTTTAACCTAAAACAAATGGTGGAGTCAACAGAATTCCAAAACTCATTCCTGGTAGTATCTCTGGGGCTGTTGAGGAAACTAGTGTCAGAGAAAAGGATGTTTAATCTCCTATTTCCATGAACCCTCAGCAAGTCCACAAAGGTAAGCACTTTTGAAATTACAAACCCGTTTCAAGACTTTCAGAAACTTTGTTAAGTCTTGTTAAGTCTTGCTGTGTGCTTTCTCAGTTGTGACTTGTTTAAATTTTGTCTTACTCTGTTTGCCTTTAACTGCTGTACCCTTGACTGCCTTCTAGGCAGTTCATTCCAGGGCTACGGCTTTGTATGCCTGTTTTGTGTGGCTCAGAGTCATCTTCTGAAAATTAGTATTCTGCTTCAGCGTTTAACAGAAGTAATTTCTATTATCAGGGAAAGCTCTGAATTCATGTTTGTCACACATGAATGGGTGTGATGGGGGTGCTATGTATACTATAAATAAATAAGTCATAGTCACCCTATTTTGAAGATCTCTTCTTACCTTAGGTGCCTTGTATGCAGATTTTGTTCCTTTCCCTCCATTAACAAACCTCGTTTGTGATTTCAATTGTTTCAATAGTGAAAGAAATAAAATGATTGATTATGACAGATATAGAATCAAGATCTTTTCAAGTAACTCAAATTAAATATTACAGACTGTATTCTCATTTAAGATTGTTAATAATAAATTTATTTGCTACAGTCAAACATTTTACTAGTCTGACCAAAGTCTACTAGTTTAAGGTTTTTGAGAGAAGAGTTTTAATATTAAATAGCATAGACCAAGAATTGGATTCCTTGTCATTGAAATAACTAACTTTTCAGTGCTTGCTAGTTTAAAGGTTTAGCTTGTTTTCCTAAACTGGCTCCCAGGACAAGGGTGAGGTTAGGCTCAACAAGTCACATGGTCTTGAAAAGTTCCATTGTTACTTAGTGAGTTATAACGTTAATTACTTTAATTCCTAACTTGATGCTTTTAAACCAAGCTGTAAAGGATGTATTGTTGTTTTTAACTTTAATGTCTTTTCAAATTGATATGCCCCCAAGGTATTCTTCTTTGATTTAAAATGTGTATCATACTCAATTACTAAAGTCTAGCATTTTAGGATGGTGACCCTGCATACAATAATAAACGTGTTTTCTAGACTACTGTATGAAGACCACCTGAAGAATTGACTTGAATGTTTCAGTATGCTCTGAAAAGCTAAAAGGATTACAAAATGACTGGTAAATAATTTTGGTATTAAAAAAAAAGAAGGAAAAATGGTTATGTGATAGATGGGTTTAGTGTGCCAACCTGGCCAATAGGAACATGTGGGATTAATAAGGTCACAGTCTGATTGGAGGGCAAAGAGATAAATGGCTCGGCAAGCCCTGCCTCTCTTGCTCTTGCTCACTGGTGATTGGACCAGCGAGTGGCTGCCTCAATTTATGAGCTATACTACCTGTGGGACTGCCAACCCGTGGATCGTGTCACTAGAGGTTGAGTTTCCTTCACGACCTGCTTCACCATGTTGCTGGTGTGTGCATCGCTTGAGATTGGGGCGGTCAGATCATGTCATCTTGCTGACTGTTGGTGACCTGCCCAGCTGTTTGCTGCCTGTGGCCGGACTGCCTGCTTTGGTCTATGGAAGACTCAGCTGTCTGCTTCCTTGACCTTAGACCCAGTGACCCTTGTGAGTTGAAGGACTTCCAATATATTAACTGTTCCATGGAAGTGAGTTGAACTGAGCCCTCTGTACTACTGTGTGGACTAATTAACTGCTATATTCCTTTGTCCTGTATATATCTATCCATACACACACACACACACATATATATATATATATATATATATATATATATATATATATATATATATATATATATATATATATATATATATATATACACACAATCGTAAGTGTCCTGGTTTTGCTTCTCTAGAGAATCCTGTCTAATACAGTATATAAGTAGTTTTCTCATAAATCAGAATGTATTCTTGTACCAAAATATGAAAGCTAGTAAGGCAAAACTTGATGAGTGGTAAGTCATAGGTTTGAGGGGAAATGAACATTATTTGCTTTGATTTAGAAAACAATGAAATGCTTATAACTTTCATGATACTAGATCAATTTCTGTGGGTTTATTCATAAGCTGGAAAAAAGGCTGGTGAATCTTTCACCATAAACTGCTACATGGTGATAATACTTTCTACTAAAATAGCAGTGAAATCACAGTCTTTAAAAGGGTGAAATGAGATAGACCTATGCCATGGAAAGTTTATAAGGATGATCAGGTCCAGTCATTGTGGATTGATTTGTTAAGTATATTTGTCCAAGGGAAATGAAGCTTGCAAATGATTTGTAACTAGGTCACCCAAGTAATTTCTCAACTATACAACGGAGGGAAAGAATGAAAGGGTTCGTAATTTGAAGGTCTGACATTATATCAAACATTTTAAGAATAAGATTAATCCTTGCATTTTAAAATATTTCTGTCTAATGTTCCTTCTGACTTTCAATTAACTTTGTTTGACTTTGCATTGGTTCTGAAATCTCCCAATCAAGTCTTTCATAATATCTATATAGATATCTATATTTATGTGCATGTGTATATATATATACCTGTGCATGTGTGTATATGTATATATACCTACACACATATATACACACACATATATATATTACTATTAATTAACCATAGTCATATCAAGTTTTTTGTTGTTGATCTTCTTATTGGGGGCTCTTACAGATCTTATAACAATCCACAAATCAATTGTATCAAGCACACTTGTACATATGTTGCCATCATCATTTTCAAAACATTTTCTTTCTACTTGAGCCCTTAGTATCAGCTCCTCTTTTTCCCCTCCCACATCCTCCGACCCTCATGAATCCTTTTTCAATTATATATTATTATTATTGTTGTTGATTTCATATCTTATACCATCCACTGTCCCCCTTCACCCACATTTATGTTATTTGTCCCCCTTTCTCCCTGTAACCTCCCCCTACCCCTACTACTCATTGTATCACTACTCCCACTGCTGTTCCTGAGGGGTTTATCTGTCCTAGATGCCATGTTTTAAGAGCTCTTATCTGTACCAATGTGGGTCTCCAGTCTAACAGGATTTGTAAGGCAGAACTGAGGTCACGGTAGTTGGAGTAGGAAATACTCAAGAATTAGAGGAATGTTGTGACTTTTGTCGATGCTATATGGTACCCTGGCTGAATCGTCTCTTCTGTATGACCCTTCTGTGAGTGGATGTCCAATTGTCTACAGATGGGCTTTAGGTCTCCACTCCAACCCCTCTGGTTTGCATCGATATAACTGTTTGTTTGGGATATTTTGATACCTGTGACCTTATACCTTTGACACCTTGTGATCACACAGGCTGATGTGCTTCTTCAATATGGATTTCCCTGTTAGATGGCCACTAGTTTAACTTCAAGCCTTTAAAACCTCAGATGCTATATTGTCTAATAGCCGACACCATCTGCTTTCTTCACCATATTTGCTTATGCACCCATTTTGACTTCAGTGATGGGAAGGTGAGTATCATAGAGTGCCAGGTTATTAAGAACAAAGTCTTCTTGTGTTGAGGGAAGACTTGAGTACAAGCCCAAAGTCTGCCTGCTATCTTAATACTTAACATAAATATATGTTCATAGACCTATATCCCTATCATTATAAATCAATATATTTACACATATACATTCCTATATTTATACCTCTATAAGTAGCTTTTGCCTTCTAGTTCTTTGCTCTATTTCCTTTTACCTTTCTCCTGTCCCACTATCATGTTTGCCCTTCATTCTGCTCTCAGTAATTCCTCTTGAATACATTACACTTGATCAAACCCCACCAGGTGTTCCACACCCTCCTTGCCATCGATTTTAGATCCCTAAGACTGAGTTGTTGGCTCCCCACTACGTTCCCCACCACCCTCCCCAACACCTCCTCTTCTCCCATGACCCTGCCAGAACCATTGGTCAGTTGTTTTCACTTCAGGATTGTTTATACTATCTTATATAGATAGACATTGAGGGGGGGAGGGAGAAAAAGCCTATAAACAGTTCCAGGTCTGTTTGCTGATCTTTATGAATAGTTTCCAATCAGATCTGATGAAGAGCCAAACCCTGGCCCCAAGTCAGAAGCCTATTTTCGGGATTCCTCAGGAACTTTGTTACTTTGTTCCCCTTGCTGCTCTGTTGCATTCCCTTCCTGTTTTGCCCGCTTGGGAGGGAGGGAGGGTCATACCAGGCACACTTTCCGCACTGTCTCCACTGTTGTTCCCTGTAGTGCTGTGGGTCAGTGAGCCGATGTCGTGTCTCATGGTGGGGCTGGCCCTACAGTCCTCTCTGTGCATTGGCTGCTCCGAGAAGGAATGTCGTTCTTGGGATTTGGTGGACCATGTTGAGGTCCTCTCTCTCTCACTCTCTCTCTCACTCTTTCTCTCTCACTCTCTCTCTCTTTCTCTCTCTCTTTCCCTCTTAACTTGCTCCCATGTGGTCTGGACAGATCCACCACTCTCCCAGGGCTCTATCTACAGTGATTTCCTGTGTAGAACATTCTTTTGGGGAGAGGTCAACGTAGCTCAGTTTGGGGCCGGCCCTGCAGTCCTCTCTGATAATTTGTTGCTCCTCGCTAGTGTGTGGCCCACAAGGCTTGGCGACCGGGATGTGGTCTGGTCTCTCTCTCCCTTTCTCATGGAGACATAAACAATACCCTATCCATGGGTGGGTTAGTACTCTGTTCCCCACCACTGTCTTCCCCACCCCCTCCTTTTCAGTTGGATGCCATATGCATCCCTTGGTTGGGTCTGATCCCTGCCAGAGTGCTGGGACCTTGATCTGGGAATTATGCATTAAGTAGCTTATTTTCTATACTCATTGTGATTTTGAGCTTACTTCAATGGACGCATGTTGTACTTGTCCCTTTGTGCTTGGCTAACTTTGCTTAGCATAATTTCCTCCAAATCTTCCCATGAGAAGATGTGCTTCATGTGTTCATCACTGCTTTTTAGGGCTGCATAGTACTCCATTGTGTGTATATACCAGAGGTTTTAATCTATTTATCATTTGATGGAAATTTAGGTTGTTTCCAAATATTTGCGATTGTGAACTGTGCCACGATGAACATTGGAGTGCAGATGTCTTATCTTGGTCTGTTTCTTACTTCTTCTGGGTATATGCCCAGTAGGGGATTACTGGATCATATGGTAGCTGGATTTCCATCTGTTTTCGGTATCACCAGATCAATTTCCATAGTGGTTGCACTTACCTACAGGACCACCAGCAGTGGATTGGTGTTCCCATCTCACCACAGCCCCTCCAGCATATGTTGCTTTCTGATTTTTTGAATTGGACTATCTTTGAGGGTGTTAGGTGGTATCTCATAGTTGTTTTCATTTGCATTTCCCTTATGACTAATAATTGGGAAATTTTCTCATATAATTTTTTTTCCATCATGGAATGCCAGTTTAATAGAACAGTGTTCTTGCATTAAGGAAGTACTTGAGTAGCGGTCCAATGTCCATCTAGTACCTTAGTACTAAACCTATAAATACATGCACATAGATTTGTTTCCTCATCCTGATAAATAAATATATTTACATATGTACATGCCTATATTTAGACCTCTATAACTGCCCTTTATCTCCTAGTTCTTTCCTCTATTTCCTTTTACTTTCCTCTTGTCCCACTATCAGGCTCAACCTTCATGCTCAGCCTTCATTTGGGTGTCAGCATTTCCTCTCGGTTACATTACCCTTGATCAAGCCCTACCAGGTCTCCTACACCCTCCTCGCTGCCGATTTTGGACCACTTGTTACTCCCTTGTCCCTGAGTTTGTTAACACCACTTCCTTCCCCCAACCCAACTCCCCCTCTCCCTTGTCCCCCCAAACAGTCAGCCAGGTTGTTTTCTCCTCCAGGTTATTTATCCCTTCTTGAATGGCTTCATTTGGGGGTGGGGGGGGGCCTCAAACCACGCTGCTTCCCCACCATGTGACCCCAGAAATGTCCTCTGTCGCAGTCTGCTCCAGTAAGGGGACAGCTTGATATGTGCTGTTGTCATTTTCCCAGTCCCCCCTGTGTCCCATTAGCTCCCAGCAGGGACGTCAGTCATCCTCGTCATCCTCTGAGTATCCTGTGCCAGCATGGGGCCCAGTCAACTCTCTTTCTCTTCCTCCCTCCCTGCCTGCCTCCATTCTATTATATTTGTTGGCCATTTGAATTTCTGCTGTTCAGGTCTTTTGCCCACCTCATCAATGGGTATTTGTGGTTTTTTTCTTATTGAAGACTAACAGAGTATTGTAGATTTTAGTAATAAACCCTTTGTCTGATGTGTCATTGCTAAAGATGTTTTCCTAGTCCATGGGCTCTCTACTCTTTTGGTGAAGTCTTTCAATGTACACAGGTGTTTTATTGTCAATATATCCCACTTGTCAATTTGTGCTTTCTCTATGTTTGTGTTTTGTGTCCTCTATTTCCAGTAGCCTGTATATTTCCTGTGCCAAAGTTCTTAGGTTTGTCCCAATTCCCTCACTGATGGCCCTAATAGTTTGGGGGTTTATCTGGAGGTCTGTGGTCCACTTTGACTTTATTTTTGTGCATGGAGTGAGATGAGGGTTTTGCTTCATGTTTTTAGAGGAAGATATCCATTTTTTTCCAGCAACACTTGTCGAAGAAGGCATCCACTTCACATTTGAAATTTTGGGGGCCCTATTAAAGATCGGTTGTCTATATGCTGCTGTTTATATTTCTGGATTTTCTGTTCTTTTCTATTGGTGTGAGTATCTGTCGTTATACCAGTACCATGCTGTTTTCACCACTGTGGCTATATAGTAGGTGTTAAAGTCAGTTCAAGCAAGCCCTCCTATTTTGTCCTTCTTGAGGAGTTCTCTGCTAATTCTGGGCTTTTTCTCTCTCCATATGAAGTTGGTAGTCAGTCTTTCCAATTTCTTGAAGACAGATGTTGATATTTGTATCAGGATAGCATTAAACTTATATAGTGCCTTAGGTAGAATTGATATCTTTACTATATTGAGTCTTCTGATTCACGATCATGGGATAATCCTCCATTTGTGGAGGCCACTTTTGGTTTATTGTAATAGTTTTCAGCAGTTTTCCTCGTACACATCTTTTGGGGTTTTTTTGGTTAGGTATGTCCATAGATATTTCTATTTGTGCTTGGCTATTGTGAAGGGTACTACCTTTTTGATACCCTCTTCCAGGATCTCACCCAATGTATATAGCAACCCGATAGACTTCTGTTTGTTGTTTTTGTATCCTGCCACTCTGCCATATTCCTCCATAACTTCCAGCACTCCTTTTGTGGAGCTTTTGGGGTTTTCAATATATAAAATAATATCATCTGTGAATAGCAATAATTTCACCTCTTCCTTCCCCAGGTGAATACCTTGGATGTCTTTTTCTTTGCCTTATGTTGTTAGCTAGGACCTCCAGTATGGTATTCAGTAAAAGTGGGGACAAGGGGCATACCTGTCTGGTCAGGGAATGTTTTCTCCATTGATTACTATGTTAGCTGTTGGTTTTTCAAATACAGCTTGTATTATATTGAAGAATTTTCCTTCCATTCCTATCTTCATGAGTGTCTTAAACAGGAATGGGTGTTGAATGTTATTGAATGTTTTTTATGCATCTATCAATGTTATCATGTGGTTCTTACCCTTTTTATCAATAGGGTGAATAATGTTGATGTACTTTCAGGTGTCAAACTATCCCTGCATCCCTGGAATGAATCCCACTTAGTCATGGTAATTATTCATTTTACATACTTTTGTGTTCTGTTAGCTAATATTTTGTTAAGGATTTTGCATTGAAGTTCATTAGAGATATCGGTCTGTAATTCTCAATTCTGTGGGATCCTTGCCCACTTTAAGTATCAGTGTTAAGCTAGTTTCATAGAAAGACTTTGAGAGTTTGTCGTCCTTTTCCATGCTCTGGAAGAGTTTGTGTAGGATTGGTGTCACTTCTTCCCTGAATGCTTAGTAGAATTCTCCTGTGAAGCCATCTGGCCAAGAGGATTTTTTTAGTTGGTAGTCCCTTGATAACTTTATCTATTTCCTTGATTGTTATGAGTCTGTTGAGGTTCTTGATGTCCATCTGGGATAATCTAGGGAGGGAGTGTTTTTCAAGTTTTTATCATATCTTCCAAGTTGTTGAGTTCACAGGAGTACAGGCCTTTGTAATACTGTGTAATTAACAGTATTTCATTAGGGTCCATTGTAATTTCCTCTGTTTCATCCCTCATCCTGGCTATTGATATTTTTTCCTTCTTTTCTTTGTTTAGGTTTGTAACAGCCTATCAATTCTGTTAATCCTTTCAAAGAATCAGCTTTTCTTTGCTGCCTTGGTTTTTTTTTTTTTGCATTGTTTTCTTGTTTTCCCACTCATTTATTTCAGACCTGATTTTTATTATATCTTTTCTTTGCTGTTAGTAGGATTATTCTGTTGACTCTGTTCTAATTGCTGGAGGCTTTGTGTGGCAGTTACATAATCTCCTGTCAATTTGAGTGAAGGGATGGAGTCTAGCCTGACAATCAGGTTATAGCCTGCCAATGAAACCTCTGTATGGGCATGGCCTTCTCCTGAGGATTCTGGGAGTTTTCCTCTCTTCTTCCCTGGAGGTAGGACACACACTCTTTCTGCTTCACATTCCTGTTGACAAGACATCTAGAGCTATGTTGGTGTCAGCCAGAGCCATGAGCTTGAGGAGCCACATGGAGACCCACACCAGTGCTGAGATTCTTCCACCACCACTGAATCCACAAGACTTTTCACACGCTGGCCTGTGATCTTCCTGCATTTGGCGTCATTGCATGTGCTGCATGAGTCTGGAGAGGAATTTATAGACTGGTATCAGACATATGGGCTAATATTGGACTTAAACACTTGATCTGGACTGGGCTGGGATGTTTTCTTAATGTACAATTATTCTTTGATATGAAGTTCTCTCTTACAAATGTTCCTTGATTTGCTTCTCTAGGCAACCCAACGAACACACTTTGTGACAGCATGTTAATGATAAGTCTCTCTTCCTGTGCATTTATCGCTGTCAAACTTCCTCTGACAACTGCTTTTGCTGTGTCCCAAAGATTTTGGTATATTGTATTCTCATTCTCAGTGGTTTCTAAAAACTTCCTAATTTCGTCTCTGATCTGGACCAGTACCCACTAATTTTTCAGTAGAGATTTAGCCATCTTCCAATTGTTTCTTAACCATCCTTTTGTTGATTTCCAGCCTTATGGTGTAATAGTCTGCGAATGAGTGATTGCTATGTGCTTGAATTTATTCAGAATCAGCCTGTGTCCCAGCATATGGCCTATCTTCAATTATGTGCTTAAAAAGAATGTGAACTTTTTTGCATCTGGGTGGAGAACTCTAAAAATTCCTATAAGGTCTAGTCGCCTAATCATAGAATTTGGTTCTATAGCCTCCTTGTTAAGCTTCTTTCCTTGTGATCTATCTTTCTTAGAGAGTGGTGTAATAGTCACCTACTGTTATTGTTGAGCCTGTGATTTCCTTTTCATTTTTTGGAGCATTTGATTGACAAATTTCATGGGTCTCTTTTTGGGTGCATATATATTTATTATGCTCACTGGTTCTTGATCTACTTATCCCTTGAGTCTTATATAATGCCCCTCCTTATCTCTTGTTATGACTTTCACCTTGAGATCAATTTTGTCAGAGATTAGGATTGCAACCGCTGCTTTTTTTGAATTGCCATTTGCTTGGTATATTTTCACCAGCCTTTAATTCTCAGCCTATTTTTGTCTGTGAGCTTGAGATGTGTCTCTTATAGACAACAGATCAATGGGTTATGTTTTCTAATTCAGTCTGCTAATCTCTGTCTTTTAATGGGTGAGTTCAAACCACTGACATTCAGAGCTATTACATCTATTTGTGGACTCTGTGATGTCATCTCATACCTTGTGTGCTGGGTGTTTCCTACCTCCCTTCTTGTCTGTGTGTTGTGTGTAAGGGTGGGATGAGGTGTGTGTGTGTGTGTGTGTGTGTGTGTGTGTGTGTGTGTGTGTAATTCTTGCCTTCTTTTCACCAATTAGCTAATGTTACCGTGGGGGACGTTTTCGATGTGTTGACCTCTGGGTGGAATTGTTCTATGTGCCTCCTATTTGTGCTTCTTGAATGTTGTTCTCACCACAATGGGTCAGGTGGGAAATTGTAGAGCTGGGTTTCTTTTAATGTATTCTTTGAGTTTTTCCTTTTCTGAGAAGACTATTACTTCTCAATCTCTCTTGATAGATAGTTTGGTAGGGTAAAGGATTCTTGGGTTGGCTTTGTTCTCTTTCAACTTAAAGAATATATTACTCCACTCTCCTGTTCTTCCTGATAGATTTGAGCATATTCTTATCTAATTGCCTTTATAGGTGACTATCTTTTTATCCGTAGTTGCTCTTATGATTTTCTCCTTTTCCTCAAAATTGAATTGTTTAACTATTATGTGCCTTGGAGAATTCTTCCTGGGATTCAGTCTAGCTCGTGTCCTATCTGCTGCTGAATGGTTGCCTAATTCTCATTCATTCAGCAGGGGAAGTTTTCTTCCCTCAGTATTTTTGCAGTTGACTTCTTTGTTGTGTCTTGTTCTGGTAATCCAGCTATTCAAATGTTGCTCCTCTTCATAGCATCAGACATTGTTCTCGGGTTTTCTTCAGCTATTTTGATTACCTTGTTTGACTGTCTTTCCTGTTTGTTGAAGCCTGCCTGCCTATCCTTGAAGTCACAGGTATGGTTCTCCACTCCTTCTAGTCTGTTATTGTGTTACTTGCTTTTGTTACTTTGTCCCTTAACTCTTGTATTTTCCTTGGGTGTGTGGCCTTTATCATTTCATCCTTTTTCTTAGTGTTGTCCTCATATCCTGTATGACTCCAAGCATTCTTAAGATTTCTTTATGTGATAGATAAACGTCTGCTTCTTTTACACACATCATTGGGTTCAGGACTTCCTCCAACATTACATTTTGTTTCTTCTGTTTCTTCCTTGAGATTGTTGGGGCTAGTTGCTCTCTGTGTGTCATTTTGGAGGAACTCTATGCCGTTTTCTGGAGAGTCAAAGGGCATTGGGCTCTCTCTTTGGGAGGCTCATTTGCTTCTGGGGACTGCCTATTGTCAACTGCGTTGGGGGGTCAGGCTACTGCTATATCCCACTGGGATTTCACTCTCTCTACCCAGCTGGGATTCTGCTATTTGGAGAGCAAGTTGGATGGTCCTCTCAGGGGACACTGGTTGAACATTGCAGGCTGCAAGAGTGACACTGTTCAGGTCAATCAAACAGGAAGCTATGGCGGCATGGCCCATGGCATTGTAGAGCACCTTGGAAAGCAGGGAGGTTGTCCTTGATGGTGAGGAGCACTCCAGGGGATGGGCAGAGGTGCCCGCAGCAGCATGGTGTGCTGTGGTGGGCAGGCAAGTTTTGTCACCAACAGATACGTGTTTGACTTGAAGTCCTGTCAAGACATTTGACAAAAAGAAAAATAATCCAACAAAAAATGGACCATATTGAACTTATTGGGCTTTTCCTGTTTAAACTTAAAGAAGGTTTTCATTTGTACCCTAAAATGAGTATCATCTGTAAATTTAGACTGGCACAGTCACTTTTCTATTGCATCACCATGCTTAACACTGTATCTTGCAGGGAAGCAAAACTAAATTGTCTTTTAGAGATTTCTTGGTGCCAATCAAGAAAAATTTCCAATTCCTTTCCCCAGTTCTAGAACCTTTAAATTCCAATTGGCTGCATGGGAAAAAAAATTTTTTTTCATTTCAAAAGTACTGCATTAAGTCACTGGTTTTCCAGATGCCCTTGTGTCAAATAAAACAAACTACTGATGTTGTAGTATTTTATCATGAGAGTGGGATCATAAAACATCATTGTTTAATGTTTAAACAGCTATCTTAGAAATCCAATGTAATTATGCAGTACCTCATTACCTAGAAAGAGCTTGTTAAGTCAAAGATCCCTTTAAGCTGTCTAGAAAACTTTAGATAAGGCTAGCTCCAGGACACTTCCAAAGCGATTCTCTTCATGTTTTTCCAGATACAGCTGTGACAAGATTCTCTTCCTGAAGTGTATTTCCCTTACACCCTAGCTTGATCACCAAGACAAATCACTCTCTTTTCTAGCAATTAGCAAGGCCAAATGAGAGGAGACTGCAAAAGGTCTGAGCTTATTCTGTTGAATGCAGTTAAGTAATTGTGGAGCCCCCAGACAGACAAGTAAAATGTCTACTTTAATTTCATCAGAACTGAAAATCATTTAATTTTCAGTTCAAAAAGCTTCGTAACTTCTCCTCTACACTATATAGCTCTCATATTGCCTAGTTGGACAAAACAAGAAGAAGACACAGAAGGACTATTTAAACTGTGTTGTGTCGATATCCCTCCCTGACCCATAGCCTTACAGGGGACAACACTAGAGACACAATGTGGGAATTGTGCCCGATCTGACCCCACCACACCAAGGAACAGCAAAGGGAACAGAGCAAGGAAGTCCTGAGGGAGTTCCAAAAGTAGACTTTGGGGCCAGGGCGTGGCACCTCATCAGACTCAATTGGAAAACACTCCTAAAGGTCAGGAAACGGACCCTAAACTATTTACAGGCTTTTCTCTCTTTTTTGTCATTGTTGCTTTGTTTCATTGCTTTGTTTTTGCTCTCTTGGTTTTTTGGTTGTTGTTGTTTTTTGGTTTTTTTTGCATATTATCTCTGTAGGTCTATCTAGATAAGATAGGCTGGATAAACAATTCAGAGGATAAAACAAAGGGACTGACAGTTCCGGGGGTAGGGAAAGGGAGAGGTAGGGGAAAGGAAGTAGTGTTAACAAACCCAGGGACAAGAGAACAAGAGATCCAAAAATCATTGGCAAGGAGGGTTTAAGAGACCTAGCAGGGCTTAATCAAGGGTAATGTAACCAAGAGGAATTACTGAAACCCAAATGAAGGCTGAACATGATAGTGGGACAAAAGGAAAGGAAAAGGAAATAGAGGCAAGAACTAGGAGGCAAAGGGCATTTATAGAAGTCTAAATACAGGTATGTACATATGTAAATATATTTATATATTATGAGGAGGAAATAGATCGATGCACATATATTTATAGGTTTAGTATTAAGGTAGCAGATGCTCATTGGGCCTCCATTCAAGTGCTCCCTGAGTGCAAGAACACTTTGTTATATTAAACTGGCATTCCATGATGCATACCTTCCTGACACAATCGCTGAAGACAAATGTGTGCATAAACAAATGTGGTGAAGAAAGCTGATGGTGCCCGGCTATCAAAAGATATAGTGTCTGGGATCTTAAAGGCTTGAAGGTAAACAAGCAACATCTAGCTCAGAAGCAACAAAGCCCACATGGAGGGAGTACACCAGCCTGTGTGATCTTGAGGTGCCAAAGGGATCAGATATCAGGCATCAATAAAAATAATATAAAATCATTGTGAATGAGGGGGTGTGAAGATTGGGGACCAAAGCCCAACTCTAAGCAACTGGACATCCCCTTACAGAAGGGTTGTGGGGAGGAGATGAGCCAGTCAGAGTGCAGTGTAACAACTATGAAACATATAACTTTCCTCTAGTTCTTAAATGCTTCATCCTCCCCCCACTATCACGATCCCAAGTCTACCTTAAAAATCTGGCTATACCAGAGGATGTACACTGGTACAGATAGGAGCAGGAAACACAGGGAATCCAGGACAGATGTTCCCTTCAGGACCAGTGGTGAGAGTGGCGATACTGGGAGGGTGGAGGGAAAGTGGGGTAGAAAGGGGGGACCGATTACAAGAATCTACATATAACTCCCTCTCGGGGGGTTGGACAACAGAAAAGTGGGTTCATGAGGAAGAGGGGAGCGGGGAGGGAGGGGAAAAATGAAGAGTTGATACCAAGGGCTCATGTAGAAAGAAAATGTTTTGAGAATGATGATGGCAACAGATGTACAAATGTGCTTGACACAATGGATGTATTTATGGATTGTGATAAGAGTTGTATGAGACCAACCCCAATAAAATTATTTTTAAAGTAAATTTTAAAAAATAAACTGTGTTGTGTCAATGCCCTCTGATCAAAGACTACCAGGAACAGTCTGGAGTTAGCCAAGTTGACTTATTGTCGCATTGCAACAAGGGAGAATGCATATCCTGCAGAAATATGGAGTATCTTCGTGAAATGGTGCCATTTTTCAATTGATTGCCATTGAGTTGATTCGGATTTCTGGACGTCCAGATATTTATGGGCACAGGTGATCAGGTCCCTCTCTGATAGAGGTATGTGGTGGGTTTGACCTGCCCACCTTTGGGTTAGCAGCTGTGTGCTTAATAGCGTGTGTTATCACTGCTCCTTTAAAGGGTGTTAGAAAGAATGTATGGTCAGGTAAATGTATGTTCAAGATTTTGTAGTGCATCTTAAAACTCAGAGCTTTAGTGCCAATTGGATGCTGTCAGAAAGTGGTATGATTTTATGACAGGGTGTTTTAATGAACAGAAAACAAGAAGGAGATGTGATTCATAAAGCAGCAGTAATTGTGATTCGTAAGGCAGCAGTAATCACTCGGCATGGTGAGGCTAGGGAGATGTTTTGACATATTTTTTTCTGGTTTTATACATTGTTCATGTTTCTTGTCTCTGTTCAAACAGAATCACAGAGTGGTTTTATTTTTGTCTTGATTCCTCACATCAAAACGTGGTCTTGTGTGAAACTTTTAGGCTTTACCAGAACCCCAAGACCTAACTGTGGGTGCGAGGCCAGCTCAACAATGCCAAGGCCTAATTGGTGGTGTCTTGGACTTTCTAGCTGCCAGGGCCTTCTTTTCTCCCTCTCAACCTCATAGCCACACGCCAAAATGCAGATAATGGAAGGTGACTGTGGGAGGGAGGAAACCTTTACTTATTCTCTGGGCTGCAGGTTGTTTCAAAACCCCTTTACTGCCTTTCAAACTAAACCCAACTTTTCTCACTTTTGTGGTAGCTTACCCTAACTCTCCATTAGTGGACCAAGTGCTTTATTAAGAAGTTTTAAATTATGGCCGACAGTCACATACATGATCCTCTGGCTCCATCTACCCCTTCCAACTTCCATCAAGTGACTTCTGACACATAGCAAGCCCAAGCACATGCAGCGAAATGCTGCCTCGTCCTGCTCCGTTCCATGATTGATTACGAGTCAGATCATTGCAAACCGTAGATTCTCATTGGCCGATTTTAGGAAATAATCCGCCATGCCTTTCTTTCTGTTTTAGTCTGGAAGTTCCGATAAAACCTAAAACCGAATTGGCATCATCATAGCACCCAAGCCTTTAGTCACAGATGGGTGCTGAGTGTGCCTGAGATGCATTGACTGGAAATCAAACCTATGCCTCCCACATGGAAGGTAAGGAATCCAGCCCGAAGCTCCTCAAAAGGTGTCCTATTTTTTCCTGCTTCATCTGGCATGTCTTCCTTCTCTCATTCTACTTCCAAGTCCTACTTACTCTCCAAGACCCAATTTAAATCCATCTTCTTCCATGATGGTACTTTAGTTCTTACTGACTCTCACAACTGAACTTGTGTGGCCATCTGTACCATCTCATTAACTGAAGGTAACAGAACCGGGAAGAGAGTGTATTTGGACAAACTCAACATTCATACGTTAAGGAGTCTGGGAGGCCAGGGCTCCCGTGGAGGGAACCTTCATAATCGTGGGTTGGAGATGCAGCCCACTCACATTCTTCTAAGTCAACGTTATTCCCCATGATGCCCCTACCCCCCCCCCCATGATAATGATAAATCTAAGGTGTTGCTTGCAAACACATGGTCACTGACTACACGCTTGGAGGTCAAGTGCTTAAAGGTTATCTGCCTAAAGGCTATCTGGCATCAAAGGCAGTCAGACCCTACTGTCTGTCCCACCCTAAGTAGGACCCATTCCCTTCTGATAAGGATCACAGAGCTCCCTGGAGGAGAGCTCAAAGGCACCTAAGGTCAAGCCAACTCAGACAACCAAGGTTAGACTTCTATCTTGATTCTAAAGTCTGCCCATCTTGTTATGTATGTGCTTTCCTGTCATATGTGTGCCCCTAGGGCCACCCCTTCTGATTGTGTGCATACCCCTGGCTTGTCCCCCTCCTGTTACATGTATGCCTATTGTACAACCCCTTCCTGTTATGCATGTACTTACTGTGGCCTGCATGTCCCAAATTATATAAACTCATGAGATTATATTACTCTCTCTCTCTGAAAGGACCTGGCTCCTGAAGTCATGACTGAGAGGTGAGCACTTGTATGCTTTATCTTATCTGATGTCTCTTTAATTTACCCTCAATGACGCAACCGCTCCTTGGAACCATGGGGTTGTAGGAGGCTTGTCCCCAACAACTAACACCCTCTTCTGTTGGTTCCAATGTAGGTATTTGTGAATTCCTTAACTTCATGACCAGAGAGGTAGGTATGGCCAGGCTGCATCTGCAATGTTTGCCTCTCTTGTGTCTTGGGATGCCAGCATTCCACTGATAGTTTGTGCTGGTGTTGGCAGGAACGTGCATAACTGTTGATAAACTGGAGAGACATTTGGCAGCGCCAAATCACAGTGTTTAGAGGGTTTTGAACCAGGGTGCAACTCAGTGATGTGAATGTGTGAAAGTTTCATCTTTTTTGGCAACTCGGTGATGTGAATGTGTGAAAGTTTCCTCTCTTTTGGCTTTTGTACAGTGAGATCAGCCCTGTAATTATGTGTAATTCCCTGTGTTGTTTTGAAGTTATGGTTTTGGTGATGTCACCATTTCAAGTGGATAACTCATTATAGGTGCAATACCACATCAGTATGCAAACACATGCACCTTCTAAGTCCCTTTGCCATCTGTCGCCCCTGCTCCTCAAGTGTTTTCTCGCATGCCGTGCTCCTTTTTGTTGACAGCACCAAGTGACAGTGCAAAGAGAGAATGGGGCACATGTGACCAGCTTTGCTTCAGGCTCATTCTCTTTAGGCAACTCACTGTGGACCGGAAATCAAAAGGATAGGAAGACCCTCCTTTCTTATGAAGAACAAGCCAAGGAACACGAGGGGTGCCATCTAACTGGTAGGAAAGCATTTACGGTGGGGAGCCCTAGCAGGGATGCTGAGAACCCAGCAGTAAGCAGGAGACTTGAACTACAATTATGTGCAGTCATTGTGGGGTCTCTTTATATGTGTTACCCCATGTTTCCAGAGGCATCACGCAATAAAATAAAATTGCAAAGAACAAAGCAATTTTCTTATGCTTTCTCCCACCTCCAGCGTCCACAGGAAGATATGCTTCCTACATACTAATTATCAGAATTCATCTAACTTAGCAAGATGTTAACATGACTCAATTATCTAGCACAAATTCAGTTACTGAAAAGCCTTATATCAACCAAATCTAACATACGCTATTTTGGTCAGCAAAGGGTTCAGAAAAAGAAAATTGTTTTCTCTCTTCCTAAGGAATACAATAGGACTGAGCACATAGTAGGTGCTTAGTACATATTTGCTGATTGATCTGTGTCAGGCGTCCACCTCAGGTCAGCATATCAAAGTACAAGGGGCTTCAAAAATTCATGGAAAACTTAAAATATAATGATATTTTCCCATGAGCTCTGGAATATACCATATATACTCGAGTATAAGCCAACCAGACTATCAGCCAAGGCACCTAATGTTACCACAAAAACCGCATTTAAAATGTGTTGGAAAACTCAGCTTATATATGAGTATATATGACATAGATGTATATAGATAAATGTTTGTCCACTTCAATTTTCCTTTATGTATATGTGTGTGTGCATATGTGTGTACTCCCAGGTATATGGCTCATTGTCCTTTATTAGACAAAATTAATGGTGAACAAGGACATTAGAAAGCATATGATCCTTCTCTAGAAAGTGATTCTCAACACTGTGTATCAGAATCATCTATAAAATATTCATAACTGTATAGAAGTCTGAGCTCTGGCTAAGAGATTCTGGTTCATCTATTTGAGGGATGGTCCAGGCATGTGAAACGTTAAAGCTCTAGGTGTGGTTTGGATGAACTGCTTCAGCTGAGAACCACTGTGTCTGAAAAAGACTGCCACATCAATCTTGTCTCCAGAAGAAATTCTATTCCAAGTAACCAAGTCTATCCTAGATGTAAACCACCTTCAAAGTAGGAAGAGATCTCTCACCGTTCTCAATATTGCCACACAATGCTCAGCAATTAAGAAGCATTTGTCTTCGCCCTTAGTCCAGTGGGTCTCAACCTTGGTGGCCCACTGGATTTCGCTGGGAGGCCTAAACAAATATATACTGTTTGTCTCCAATCCATAAAGATGCTTATTTAATTGCTCTGAGGGATGGTTTGGACAGTGAGACTTTTTTTAAACACTCCCAGATGACTGTAATGGACAGCGAATGGACGTCTGTGACCTAATTCCTCTTGCTGTTGCTAGCTATGTCTCCTTCCATCCTCAGGGAAGATGTACTGTGGCTGCTTTTACATTTGAAGCTCTTGTCAGAGTCATCCTCACTCAGCCTTCTCTTCTCCAAGATACATACATAATCACAAATCCTTTTATCATTCCTAAGAGTGCATATTTTCCATCCCACCCGTTGTGTTCATTGCTCTCCTCTGGATACTCTCCAGGTTCTCAACACCACTGCCACTTGGGGTGTCCAAAACGTCCTCATGGGAAGGAAGTACTTCCTTCATCCTGTACTCCTGTTCACTGGTAATGTTCTGTTTGTTTCCACCATTGTCTGCCTTGCTGACTGAATTCTTGATGTCTGTAAGTCAGAAAATTCAGTAATTGCCAACAACAAAAAAAAAAACCCACACAAAAACACCCCCGGATTAAGGAGCAGAAGTCTTAACAAAGAAGTTAAAATAGATTAGAAATTGGAATGAGTAGTGGTCTTCCAGAGACTTCTGCAAGGTGACCAAAGGAAAAAGAAAAAAGAAAAGAGAGAGGTATAAAAAGAGAATGAAGCAAGAGCAAATTTTAGCATGATATAAAAATAGGTAACCAGCGACAAGGAAACAAGTGATCTAACATTGTTGGTTAGGAGGGTGTATGTAGGTGGCCTGACACGGCTTGATCAAAGGCAATGTAATCAAGAGGAATTACAGAAACCCAAATGAAGGCTGAGCATGAGTGGGACAAGAGGGAAGTAAAAGGAAATAGAGGAAAGAACTAGGAGACAAATGGGCATTTATAGATGTCTAACTACAGGCATATACATATGTAAATATATTTACATACATGTTTATGTAAATATACATAAATATAGCATTCCAACACTATTGCTGAAGACAAAGTGGGTGCATAAGCAAATGTGGTGAAGAAAGCTGATGGTGCCCAGCTATCAAAAGATATAGCATCTAGGGTTTTAAAGCTTGACAATAAACAAGCAGCCATTTAGTTCAGATGCAGCAAAGCCCACAGGGAAGAATTACACCAACCTGTGTGATCATGAGGTGTCAATAGTATCAGGTATCAGGCATCAAAGACCCAGAACAAAAAAAATGTATCATTGTAAATGAGGGGGAGTTCAGAGTGGAGACCCAAAGCTCATCTGCAGGCAATTGGACACCCACTTACAGAAGGGTAATGGGGAGGAGACATTCTTAAATGCTTCCACCCCTCCACTATCATGACACCAATTCTACCTCACAAATCTGGCTAGACCAGAGCATAGAGCATGTACATGGGTACAGATAAGAGCTGGAAACACAGGGAATCCAGGACATATAAGCCCCTCAGGATCAATATTGAGAGTAGTGATAGCAGGAGGGGAAGTGGAAGGTGGGGCGAGGAAGGGGGAACTAATCACAATGATCTACATACAATCCCCTTCCCAGGTGGATGAACAACAAAAAGTAGGTGAAAGGAGACATTGGTTAGTGGAAGACATGAAAAAATAATGATAATTTATAAATTATCAAGGGTCCAGGAGGGAGGGAGGGTAGGGAAGAGAGGAGAAAAAATGAGAAGCTGATACCAAGGGCTCAAGTAGAATGAAAATGTTTTGAAAATGATGATGGCAATAAATGCACAAATGTGCTTGACACAATGGATGGATGGATGGAATGTGATAAGCGTTGTCTGAGCCCCTGATAAATTAGTTTTTTCCTTTTTGTGAATTTATTCTGCAATGATCAAATACTATTTGTAATTAGAAAAATATGTAACTCATACAAATGCAATTTAAGATAAAATGAATTCATCTCTTTTTTAAATCACTTTATCGGGGACACATACAACTCTTATCACAATCCATACATATACCAATTGTGTAAAGCACATTTGTACATTCGTTGCCCTCATCATTCTCAAAACATTTGCTCTCCACTTAAGCCCTTGGCATCAGCTCCTCATTTTCCCCCTTCCCTCCCCACTCTCCCCTCCCGATAAAATGATTTTAAAAAGAAAAAAAAAAAGAGGAACCTGAGATGCAGAACTCCAATATCATTGTTGTTGTTGTCAGGCGCCATCAAGTGAGCTCTGACTCATAGTGATCCGATGCACAATAGAACAAACACTGGTCCCAAGCCATCCTCGTGATTGCTGCTGCATTTGAGCCCACTGTTGCAGCCACTGTGTCAATCCACTTCCTCTCTTTTGCTGCCAGGGACTGGTCTCTCCTGACAACACATCCAAAGTACATGAAATGAAGTCATGTCATCCTTGCCTCTAAGAAGTTCTCTGGACATACTTTTTCCAAGACAGATTGGTGGTTGTTGTTTTTTAAAGTTATATATGGTACTTTCAATATTTTTCTCCAACACCACAATTCAAATACATCGATTCTTCTTCAGTCTTCTTTACCCAGTATCCAATTTTCACATGCAGATGAGGCAACTGAAAATACCATGAGTTGGGTTAGGCATCCCTTAGTCCTCAAACTAACATCCTTGCTTTTCAACATAAGGAGATCTTGTGCAGCAGATTTACCCAATTCAAAACCACGGTCCTGGGTATAACCCTACTCACACAAAAGCCATGGGTACTCCATTTCACCTTTCTAGGCTGCAGTGTTTTTTTTGTGTGTGTAAAGTAAGAGGTTAACACTGGGTATCCTCTAAACTTCACTCTAGGTTTGAGTCTCCCACCATTGGTTTCAAGCTCTGACAGAGAAAGGAGACAGTCAATCTGGCCAGTTCCCTTTTTTTTTTTTTTTAACAATTTATTGGGGCTCATACAATTCTTATCACAGTTCATACATATACATACATCAATTGTATAAAGCACATCTGTACAGTCTTTGCCCTAATCATTTTTTTCTCCTCTTTTCTTTTTTTTACATTTTATTAGGGACTCATACAACTCTTATCACCATCCATACATATACATACAACAATTGTATAAAGCACATCCATACATTCCCTGCCCCAATCATTCTCAAGGCATTTGCTCTCCACTTAAGCCCCTTGCATCAGGTCCGCTTTTTTTTCCCTCCCTCCCTTTTCCCCCCTCCCTCATGTGCCCTTGGTAATTTATACATCGTTATTTTGTCATATCTTACCCCATCCGGAGTCTCCCTTCCCCCCTTCTCTGCTGTCCCTCTCCCAGGGAAGAGGTCACATGTGGATTCTTGTAATCAGTTCCCCATTTCCAACCCACTCACCCTCCACTCTCCCAGCATCGTCCCTCACACCCTTGGTTCTGAAGGTATCATCCACCCTGGATTCCCTGAACCTCCAGCTCCCATATGCACCAGTGTACAGCCTCTGTCCTATCCAGCTCTGCAAGGTAGAATTCAGATCATGGTAGTTGGGGGGAGGAAGCATCCAGGATCTGGGGGAAAGCTGTGTTCTTCATCGGTACTACATCACACCCTGACTGACCTGTCTCCTCTCCTAAACCCCTCTAAGAGGGGATCTCCATGGCCAGTTCCCTTTTACTTACTAAGTCCCTAATGAATTCTTCCAACAACGCTGGTCATTCCAAGAGTGTTACTTCCCCGACTCTGATAGTTAATAATGAAAATTCCAGTTCTAGCACCACTTGACTGTAAGCTGCTTAAAGTACAGTGCCATCTTCGGAATATCAAGGTTTCATAGCTTGATATTCATAGCTGAATATCAAGGTTTCCGAATATCAAGGTCTCAGCCCCTCGGTAGGTATTTGCTAATGATTTATTAAAGATATTTCCTCTAAACTACTGTGTAGAAGGAGAACTTTAAACTGTAAAGAAAAGAATAATCGACACTCTCCCTGACCCATACGCACCCAAATGTTTGTTGTTGTTGTTGTTGTTGCTGTCAAGTAGATTCTGTCTCATGACAACTACGTGAGTGACGGTGTAGAATAGCTCCGTGGGATTTTCTTGGTTACACTCTTCACAAAAGCAGATGACCAGAACTCTTTTCTCCAGGGCACTGCTGGGTAAGTTTCAGCTGCCAACCTGAGATTAGCAGTCGGATGTAAACCCTACCCAGGAATCTTACCAAAACTTAGCAGCACAGAAAGTCAGCAATTGAGGTAGTTAGTTGATTGTGCCAACCTGACCAATAAACACATGTGGGGTTAATTGAAAGACATTGGGATACATGGCTCGGTCAGCCTCGCCTTTCGAATTCTCAGGTCTCTTGATTTCTGATGGTCAGACCAGGGTGCAGCTGCCTTAGCCAGTTCCCTGCTTTAGGCTCACTTCCTGCAAGACATCCACAAGGAGAAGCCACATGGACCTACCCCGATGCAGCCCTGGGTGCTGAAGCAGCCAGGTGGAGACCCCTGCCAGCGCTGAAATGCTTACACGTTCACTGACTCGGCTTTCCTCCTGCAGTTTTGTGAGATGGAGGAGGACTTTGTGGATTTGGTGTTGGACATATGGGTTAATGGGTTAATGTTGGACCTGTGGGCTTGGGCAGCACTGGGTTGGGATGTTTTCTTGATGCGCACTTAACCTTTATATAAAACTCTCTCTTATACACGAGTTTCTGTGGATTTTTTTTCTCTAAAGTTCCCAGACTAACACAGGAAGATTCATGGTCATGGCACTGTGCTAGACACTTAGACATATATTCTGTCATTCCGTGCTCATGAGCAATACAGAAAGACTGGCATTGTCCCTGTTTTATAGGTAATACATACTGAGGAGTAGTGAATTGCCCACTATTACAACTACTAAGTAATAGACTTGGGATTTCAATTCAAGTCAGCCAAGATCCTCCTGCTCCACCAAGGATCAATTTACCATGAGGAACATGGATTCCTTCTAATTTCTTGTGTCTGATTTTGAATTCTAAATTTTGTACTATATTTTCATAAAGGGATTCCTGCAATTGCCTAGACTTATATTCCCATAAAACTTGGATTCAAAAGGTGTCAAAGGGATCAGGTATAAGGCATCATCCAAAAAAAAATCTTACCATAGTAAATGAAGGGGGAAGTGCAGAGTCGAGACCCAAAGCCCATTTGTCGGCCACTCGAGATCCCCTCACAGAGGGGTCTAGAGGAGGAAATGAGTCAGTCAGGATGCGATGTAGCACCGGTGAAGATTACAGCTTTCCTCCAGTTCCTAAATGCTTCCCTCCCCCCTCCCAACTACCATGATCCAAATTCTGCCTTGCAAGTCTGGATAGAGCAGAGGGTGTACACTGGTGCATATAGGAGCTGGAGGCACAGGGAATCCAGAGTGGATGATACCTTCAGGACCAGGGGTGTGAGGGGCGATACTGGGAGGGTAGAGGGTGAGTGGGTTGGAAAGGGGAAACCGATTACAAGGATCTACATGTGACCTCCTTCCTGGGGGATGGACAACAGAAAAGGTGGTGAAGGGAGACGCCGGATAGGGCAAGATATGACAAAATAATAATTTATGGATTATCAAGGGTTCATGAGGGAAGGGGGAGCGGGGAGGGAGGGAAAAAAAGAGGACTTGATGCAAAGGGCTTAAGTGGAGAAAAAAATGCTTTGAAAATGAGGGCAAAGAATGTACGGATGTGCTTTATTCAATTGATGGATGTATATGTATGGATTGTGATAAGAGTTGTATGAGCCCCTAATAAAATGTAAATAAAAAAGAAAATGATTAGGGCAAAGAATGTACAGATGTGCTTTATACAACTGATGTATGTGTATGCATGGATTGTGATAAGAGTTGTATGAGTTCCTAATAAAATGTTAATAAATTTTTTTAAAAACTTGGATTCATCCCTGGACTTGGCTTCTGAAATTAACATAAACACGATCTCTTTTAGTAATTTTAGACTAGGGGTAATATTCAAATATGAATTCAAGAGGATTCATTGCTAGATTTCTGCTCTGGAAACCCATACTGGCATTTTATCAATACGTCTTTATAAGTAAATATCTATTTATTATATTGTATATTAAATAGGTATATATTTAAAGACAGTACTTCTGTTCTAACTCCTAGATTTGCTCCATGACGACTGTAGCCTTGAAGCAGGGTTCTGGCAGTAACACCAGGGGAGGCAAAGTCCTTGAAACCACAGCCATTTGAGCTCCAAAGAGCAGACTCTGCAAAGGGACAGCACTCAGAAGGCAGGAAGGGAGAGGAAAGAAGAACAAATTAAAACAGGAAGCACAGGGGGCAGTGGGGTAAATGCTGCTGTATTGTGGGCATTGCAATCCATAGCATAGAAATGTGTACGGGTTACTGAATAGAAACTGATCTTCCCTGTAAACGCTCACCCAGCCCACACAAAAAGGCTTAAAGAACAACCAGCACAACATAACTGTACCAGTTCATTCTAGTCCAGACCCATACTGAGAATTTGCATTTCCACTCCAGATATCCCGAATCAGAATTTACATTTTAACAAGATCCAAGGTGATTCCTACAGATCTTGCAGCTTCGTTTTATAGATGGATACATAAGAATCATCTGGGGTCATATTAAAAGGTAGATTCTACACGAGATCCCGAAGGGATCAGTTATCAGGCATCAAAGAACAAAAAATCATATCATTGGCTGCACACCTCCATGATACGATTGCTTAAGACAAACGGGTGCAGAGCAAATGTGGTGAAGAAAGCTGATGGTGCCCGGCTATCAAAAGAGATAGCGTCTGGGGTCTTAAAGGCTTGAAGGTGAACAAGCGGCCATCTAGCTCAGAAGCAACAAAGCCCACATGGAAGAAGCACACCAGCCTGTGCGATCACAAGGTGCCAAAGGGACCAGGTATAAGGCATCATGCAAATATATATACCATAGTGAATGAAGGGGGAAGTGCAGAGTGGAGACCCAAAGTCCATTTGTTGGCCACTGGAGATCCCCTCACAGAGGGGTCTAGGGGAGGAGATGAGTCAGTCAGGGTGCGATGTAGTACCGATGAAGAACACAGATTTACCCCAGATCCTGGATGCTTCCTCCCCCCAACTACCATGATCCGAATTCTACCTTGCAGGACGGGATAGGGCAGAGGTTGTACACTGGTGCATATGGGGGCTGGAGGCACAGGGAATCCAGGGTGGATGATACCTTCAGGACCAGGGGTATGAGGGGCGATAGTGGGAGAGTAGAAGGTGAGTGGGTTGGAAAGGGGGAACCGATTACAAGGATCCACATGTAACCTCCTCCCTGGGAGACGGACGGCAGAGAAGGAGGGGAAGGGAGACTCTGGATAGGGAAAGATATGACAAAATAACAATCTATAAATTACCAAGGGCTCATAAGGGAGTGGGGAGCGGGAAGGGAGGGAAAAAAATGAGGACCTGATGCAAAGGGCTTAAGTGGAGAGCAAATGCTTTGAAAATGATTAGGGCAAAGAATGTACGGATGTGCTTTATACAATTGATGTATGTATATGTATGGATTGTGATAAGAGTTGCATGAGCCCCTAATAAAATGTTAAAAAAAAAAGAGGTAGATTCTAATTCAGTATATCTGAGACAGAAGTGTAAACTCTCAGCAGAAAGTCAAGCTGTAATCAATCATTTCAAAACCCTGCTTTGGAGCCAGCAATTGGTGCCTTAATTGGTCTCTATTTACCAGAAGCAACAAAGTAAGAGTGAGACTCAAAAATTGGGAGAGGCATCTGAATGCGCACCTGGTACCTCCATGACCAACTGACCCGTTTGCCATGAGAACAGAACTGGAAGGTACACATCTGATACCTTCACTGGACATTTTCATCAGAGAGCCTATGAAAGAATCCTGATAGAAAGGTGACAATGTGAAACATAATTTCATATTCTTTTTTTCTCTATAATTTCAAATTCTTAACAGAAATCAGACTTTCTGGAATCATCGAGACTAGCTGAATCCCTAAATCTCTTGGCCTCAGATAATCTTTCCATTTAAACCTTTAGACTAAAACTATCCCTAGAAATCTTTTTTAAATTGGAAAAAAGCTTATTCTTAGTGACGTGCATCTACTTTGAGCATTGTGCTCTTTTAAAGAATTATCTATGTGACTTCAAACTGGCTACAGTAGCTGGCAACGCTGGATAGGGGCCAGTGAGTTTAAGACAGAGCGAGCGGATAATTTGGAAAAGGAGAGCAAGAATAACAGTGCAACTTGGTGGATGTGATCGATGCTGCTGAATTTTACATGTAGAAACTGCTGCACATTTGTCTGTGTACACTTTCATCAAGTTAATAACAATACTAGAATATTACATCACCCTGAGCCATGTGAACACAGGTCACTCACCATTCATTCTCTTCCCATATTTGCTTTGCCCCATGGCCCTCCTCTCCCGTGTCACGTTGTGGATTCCTCTCTTGCTCATAGCAGATTAGCTACAGTAACATGCCCTTCATTATGGCTTCCAGCGGTGGCTATATCATGCACTTGATCTGTAGCAATTAACCTCTTTCGCTCTGCTGCCTCTTCCTAGTCTCCTGGGGTCAAAGTCTGCAGTGGCTTAAATATTTGGCTCCCCGCTGCTTTTTGGAGCCCAAAAGAAGCAATTCTAGTGATCAATCAAAAAGGTAAAAAAGGAGAGAGCGCAATTCATGCCTCAATTTTCATTACTTACGCTGTACACCAAACAACTGAGCAACACTTGATTCCATCTTCTCTCGGTCCTCGTGTTCACCCACCCAGGTGTTACACTACTTAAACAATCTAGTGCGCCTTCATTTGACCTCAGATGAAGATCCCCGACCATCTTTAGATTTTTTTAAAAATTGTTTTTAAATCAGTCCCTCACCCCGGTTCTTTCCAACTGTGATAGTTAGGTTTTGTGTCAGTCATCTTCATGATGTGATCGAACACAATGTAATCAAATCCATGATGGGATTGAATGTAACATAATCAGGAAGAAAGAAAATGCAGCAGGCTGGTAGAGACCAAGTGAAGTGAATCCAAGGTTAGCAAGCAACATAGGGGGCTGCCAACAAGTCCCAGTGTCAGCAGGCAACATGGCAGGCCACTGGGCAAGGCCCAAGAAGCCAGAAGCAGGAGCTAGGCTGGCAGGAAGAAGGGGAGGGTTCTCCAGAACATCCATTTTTATAAATAATGTAGGCCATACCCACTGACTGCAGCATGAGTGGCTGTGCTACCCAGGGCAGGCTAGAGTTGTTTCTGTTTATATTATGTTAGATCCAAACAATTGAGGATCCTAGTCCAACTAAGTTTACACAAAAACCTAACAATCACAGCAAAGAACTACCCTGGGATCCAGTAATTTCAGGTCAATTCAGCACATCAACTTCTTTCCCCAGGCTGCCCACACATCATCGCTGATACTCTCAGGACCAAATAAAAAAAGGAGAGCAATATTTGCTCCAAAAACGAAAATTTATTGTACAACAATAGCTTAATTGGTCTTTTTCTTTTTTTTACACACCAGGGTGCTTTACTGAGCTTGCTGAGAGAGGGAGATACATGCGCAAACGACTGCAGACAGAAGCAGGGGCAGGCAGGCCAGCGGTCAGGCCATCCAGCAGGGCAGGGCTGGAGGGTTCAGGACACAGCGTGGTGCAGTGACTGGTCTAGTGGCCTTGCTGGCCCATCATCTGTGACAAGGCTTGGAAGCTCATCACTGTGTCTGTGCGAGAAGAATGACGAAAACGAGGATTCCCAGGAGGCCGAGGACCGTAGAGAAGATGTTCAGGTTCCACAGTGTGGCCTGCTAGAAGGGCTCCCCAGGCACTGTCATCCTGGGCCTGCTGGAAGGGCTCCTGGCGGCAAACCTCCCCAGTCTCAATTGGTAATTTTTTAAGGGACATAATTAGGCTAGTTCTATGTAATATTTCCCTGACCCCTTTTTCATTTAGGAAATTTTTAGGAATGACTTAGCTACTGCCCTATTGGTAGCAGAAACAAGAAAAAGTTAACATCCTAGGGTTATATAATCTTGGGTTTATATCATTCTAAGACCTGATTTAGGATAAGTACTAACTCACAGAACCTAGAGCAGTTAGAATATTAAATATTTCCTAGACATGAACTACAAAACAAATACACAAAGCCAAAACAGAACCAAGTCTTTGGTGAGGTGTAAAATGGGTCTGTAGGCATGTGGCTATATAGAGAAATTACCTGTCAGTAACAGAGCTGGAAATTGTGTTACCTAAGAATTGAATTATGGTTTATTAGTTTACACGTGGGAGAAGATACTTTTACACTTTAAACTGTACTTCCAGTTTCTTCCTTGGCCTTCTATCCCTCTTTGCCAAGTCAAAAAACCAATGTACTAGACCCCCAGTGGACCCACCCAGAGAAACAAGCTCAAATTCATCATGATGGATGCATGGGGAAGCATAACTTCATTGACGAGAGGAGCCTCAATTTCTATACTTTGTCATGGAAATTCAGACCAAATGTTTATGCCTGTCACCAAAAACATGAAAATGCCAAAAGAAAAACATAGGTGGAGAGGAAATAAATCTGTGAAAACTCTTAAATTATGAAGAAAAATACAGGACTATCTGATTCCCCATGTAGAATTGTAATGTAAAGATTGAAAGCACATGCTGTGTGGACTTAAACAGAATATAACTAATGAGGCATATGTTCAGACGAGAACAGTAGGTGAGAAACTCAGTCCACATGGAGGGAGGGTGGGGGGAAAGGGGGAACCACCGATTACAAGGATCCACATGTGACCTCTCCCTGGGGGACGGACAACAGAAAAGGGGGTGAAGGGAGTTGTTAGAGAGTGTAAGATATGACAAAATGATAATTTATAAATTATCAAGGGTTCATGAGGGAAGAGGTAGTGGGGAGGGAGGGGAAAATGAGGAGCTGACACCAGGGGCTTACGTGGAGAGCAAATGTTCTGAGAATGATGAGGGGAACGTATGTACACATGTGCTTTGCACGATTGATGTATGTATGGATTGTGATAAAGAATTGTATGAGCTCCTAATAAAATTATTTTTAAGAAAGTAAATACAGCAGGGAGTTTTACTGTAATAGTAGGCTGGAGTAGAGCAGATATTTTCTAAGAATTCTCTCTTGCTAGGCTATTCCTGTCCCGATCCTCTGGCTAGAAAGAACAAACCTGGTTGAAGCGTTGTTTATTTTCCCCTCATCTGTACCCATTCACATTTCCAGGTTTCCACCTTCTACTCTCAGCTTGGAATCTTTCAGGGATGGGAAAAGTCTAAAGAATTCACCACAATGTCATTCCTGACCTTTCAAAGGTCCTAGCTAAGTTTGCCTTCTCCACTCCTTAGAGAACTCTTTACACAGATTGTAAAGAGGGTTCGCTGTACGTAGCAGGATGGTGTAGACCAATGCTCGCAGGATGGTGTAGACCAATGCTCATCTACGGCATCTTCCTAGAAGGCCTTGTACATACATCTTTAAGACTTATTTTGATGTTTATGGGGACCCAAATCCTCTCCACATTAAGATCATGTTGCTGAGGCATTTCTCCTCACTAGCCATTCCCCAGAGGAAACTTGGTGGCATTGTGGGTTAAGCATTAGACTGTTATCTGAAGGATGGACAGTTTGAACCCACCAGCCGCCCCACAAAAGGAAGCTCAAGCGGTCGGCTTCTGCGAAGGTTTACATCCTGAGACACCTTACGGGCGGTTCTGCTCTGTTCTTTTATTACTGTTTGAGACAAACTTGTAGGTCACTACAGAACCCAAGTCCACTTCGGCTTCGCTTTGCCTCCTTACATAGCCGCTCAGACCAAGGCTGAGACTGGAAGGATAAAGAATCTGGAGGGTTTTGAAGGTTGTGATGCTTCACTCCTTTTAAATTTTATTTTAACTTTATTTTTCTTCTTTCCTTCATCCCTCCCTTCCTACATAATATCTGTCTTTCCCTGCCCCCAAGCCACACCCCTGGCGTCCTCTTGGTCTTCAAAGTCTTTCCTTTGGTGTGAAAATCACTTTTATATTTCTTCATTTTCCCTTATAATAATGGTGTCATTAAATTTTTACCTGTATAGGATTGGCTAACTTTGCTAAGCATGAGGTTCTTCAGTTCTGTCCATAGCTTACAATGTTTAACAGAGTCATCGTTTTTTTATTGATGGATAATATTCCATTGCATGAATGCACCATAGCTTGTTTATCCATTCCTATATAATCAGAGATTTTAGTTGTCTCCATCTTCTTACTATTATGGAAACTGCTGCAATAAACATAGATGTGTACAATAAAAATTTTAAAAAGAAACTCAGTAGGCACAAAAATATTTTTCACGAAACCACTGCCATCAACAAGAGGTCTGCAAGCCAGGCTGGCTCTCGAGGTACACTCCCTAGGAGCTCTGGCGCACGTGGCGCTCCCCTGTGTCACCTTCTCCTCTGTCCCACAAGGAAGAGGCAGGCCTACAAGAAAATTGGTTGAATGGGTTTCAACCTGAGAAGAGGAGGACACTGAAGTGTTAGGAAAAAGCTTACCCTCTGATCTGGGAAATAAGATTATTTAATTAATTAAAAATTACCAGAGTGGCTTTTAAGTCTCACTTCATCTGAATGACAGACCAAGCCAACCCTTCTTGAGGTGTAGACAATAGTCACTTGTCCATTTTATCATTAATCAAATAGATGGATGTTGTCTGCAGGTCAACATGGGGATGTGTGTTGGCGATCTCATGTGCATGAGGAGTATTTTCAGTATCTGATAAAATATCTGCCTCTGATGCTGGTCCTGATGGGGTTTCATTAATAAAAATTGGCTCCCAAAGTTACTTTTTTCCACATCAATAGCTGGATTTGTTAATGCTGGTGCAAATAATGTGTATCTTTATCAGAAATGGCGGCCATTGATTCACCACTGGAAGAACTTCCACCACCATCAGCCACCTCCTCAAACATGGACCCAGACCCTCATCCTTTCCATCTGTTGATGAACCTTTAGAAACTTAGACTTTCTTGGTACAAGAGAGCATCCTCTTTCTGGGACCTAATTACTTAGGGTTATTTCTCTTTCTCTCTAAAGAATACATGCAGCCTTTGTGTATTCGAGAGGAGCCACCAGCCTCTCCAGACACCACCTGTGATTCTTCACTGACTTCTTCAAGTTCAAGCTCTAGAACGCAAATGAACTCTTGGGAAAAGTCTCATGTTTCAAAAATCAGTAGTAGACTTAACAAAGCCTTGAAATTTAGTTTTACCACTAAGCAGTCTTTTAAGCCAAATGATTAAAAGCTAAAATTTGACTTACTATGTCTTAAAACCACCATTAAGTTCTAGTCTCTCATTTCCCTCTCTTCAAACCTTTTGTGTGTAGTTAATAGAGCTTGTCTGTCAGTGTGTTGTACTGTAGTGGCTTGTGTGTTGCTGTGATGTTGGAAACTATGGTGTTTCAAATGCCAGGAGGGTCACCCAAGGTAAATAGCTTTCAATGGAACTACAAAGGACTTTAGAGGAAGCAGTCGATGAAAATCTTATGCATAGCTCCGAAATATTGTTGGATACTAAAGGCCTATAAACTTACTGGAGATCTGACCCTTGTGTTGGAAGGCGCTTGAACTAAAGAGGGTGAGGAGGAGCCGCTTTTTCAATGTAGAGTCAACCGTGGAAATGCGAATGGAGTAAAGCCTGCGGGAGCAGACTTTTCAGGATCTTTGTATGCCGATGAAACATGACTCAGGGGAAGAAGAAACAGCACAAACATCTAATAAAAATCAGGACTTAGAATGTATGAAGTATGAAATTGATCAGATATGCCATCAAGATGCACGGATAACGATTGGTGATTGGAGCGCAAAAACTGGAAACAAAAAGAAGCAGTAGCTGGGGCACATGGTCTTGGCAATCGAGATGAAGCTGGAGATCGCATGATAAGATTTTGCAAGACAAATGATTTGTTCATAGAAAAAACCACTTTTCAACAACACAAAAGGACTTCTACAGTTGGCACACACAGAAATCAAATAGACTGCACGTGTGGGGAAGACACTGGGAAAACCCAGTGTCAGCAGCTACAACCAGGCCAGGGGCTGACTGCGGAGCAGACCGCCAATTTCTCATATGTAAGTTCAGGTTAACACTGAACAAAAGTAAAACAAGTCCATGAGAGCCAAAATACAACATTGAGTCTGTCCCTCTGAATTTCGATAACATTTCAAGAGCAGATTTGATGCATTGAACACTAAGGACAGCAGAAGACTTGCTAAGCTGTGGAAGGACATCAATAATATCACTGACGAAGAAGACAGAAGGTCATGAAAAAGGAAAGAAAGAAAAGATAAAAGTGGATGTCAGGAGAGACTCTGAAACTTCCTCTTAAGCATTTACTAAAGGCAAATGGAACTGATGAAGTCAAAAAGCTGAATAGAAAATTTCAAAGGACAGGTCAAGAAGACAGATTAAAATTTCACAATGAAAAGTGAAAAGACCTAGGGTTAAAAAACTAAAGAAGGACCAACACTCAGCATATTATAAACTGAAAGAACTCAGAGATTTCAAGTTTCGAGTTGCAGTCTTAAGATATCTTATGGACAAAATATTGGACGATGCAGAAAGCATCAAGGGAAGATGGAAAGAATACAGTCACTGTACCGAAAAGACCTCATTGACATTCCACCATCTCAGGAGGTAGCATATGAGCAAGAACAAGGATCCAAGAATTGATAGAATGCAAACTGAAATATTTTAACAAGTTGATAAAGCACTCACTCATTTATGCCAGGAAATCTGGAAGACAGCTACTTGGCCAACTTACTGGAAGAGATTTATATTTGTGTCCATTCCAAAGAAAAATGACCCAACAGAATTCTCAAACTATAGAGCCATATCATTGATGTCACCACACGCAAGTAACATCTTGCTGGGGACTATCTAACAGCAGCACATTGACAGGGAGCTGCCAGAGACTCAGGCCAGATTCAGAAGAGGACATGGAACAAGGGACATCATTGCTGATGTCAGGTGTCCCTTAGATCAAAGCAGAGAATCCCAGAAAGATGTCTGTGTTTTATTGACTATACCTAGGCATTCGACTGTGTGGATTCATGGATAATCGTGGAAGAATGGGAATTCCAGGACACTTCATTGTGCTCGTGTGGAACATGGATCAAGAGGCAGTTGTGGGAAGGGACAACGGCATACTGCATGGTTCTAAAACAGAAAAGGGGTTTGTGTTGGGGTTTTGTACTCTCCCTATACTTATTCGACCTTATGCTGAGCAAACCACCAGGGATTGCATACTTTGAATATGTTATCAGGAAAGACCAATCTCTGGAGGAGGAACTCCTGCTTGGTAAAGTGGAGGGGCAGAGACAAAGAGGAAGGTCCTCAATGAGATGGATGACACAGTGTCTGTGCCGACAGGCTCCAATATAGAAGCAACTATGAGGATGGTGCAGGACCGGGCAGGGTTTCATTCTGCTGTGCATCCGGTCACTATGGGTCAAAACCAACTCGATGGCACCTAACAAAAATATAGTTTATGCAATAAGAAGGGACTTTTAATACCATGTTTTTTCCTTCTTTTTCTTGAGTTGGGTGTGCTCCCTTCCACTCTTCTACACCTCCTTAGCAAACTGGTCTATACCAGTATTTCCATTTGTCAATTATACTGTAGGATAGTTTGCTGCTATAGGGTACAGTATTATTTAATGTCAAGTGGAGTGTTCTTTAATATCTATGAGATAGAGTTGATTGATTGTGGCAGTTAGATCTTCTGAGTCTTTGTTGATTGACTTTCCAGTTGTTCTGTCCTATATCAAAAGTGATGTTTAGCACTGAAGCTATAGCTCAGGGAGAGGGACATGTCTGATCAGAGCACGCAGGAGCAAATGAAAAGGGAAAGAGGGAGAGTGGAGCACATCCTGGCCCACCAAGCCCCAAGGGCGATATTCCTGCTCAGAGCAGCCAATGCCCAGGGGGGGACCATAGGACCAGCCCCACCATGAGACAAGACATCCCTCACTGATCCATAGCGCTATGAGGGACAACACTGGAGGCACAGTGTGGGAATTGTGCCCAATCTTACCCAACCACTCTGGGATGAAACACTAAGGACATGGAACAGAGCAGCAAGGGGAGCAAAGCAATGAAGTCCTTGGGGAACACCAAAAATAGACTTTGGGGCCAGGGCGTGGAACCCCATCAGACTCGACCAGAAAACACTCCTACAAGTCAACAAACAGACCTGTAAATAATTATAGACTTTTCTCTTTTTTTGGTCATTGGGGTTTTTGTTGTTGTTTTGTTTTCTTTTGATGTTTTGTTTTGCTCTGTCTAGTTTTTGTGCTTATTATTGTCTCTGCATGTCTATCTAGACAATATAAGCAGGATAAAAGATCTGGAAGATAAAACAACCAGACAGACGTCTAGGTGGACACAGAGACGGGAGGCGGAGGCAGGGGGAAAGAAGTGGGTGTAATAAACCCAGGGACAAGGGAACAACAAGTGATCTAAAATCAATGGCGAGGAGGGTGTAGGATGCCTGGTAGGGCTTGATCAAAGGCAATGTAACTGAGAGGAATTATTGAAACTCAAATGAAGGCTGAACATGATGGTAGGACAAGAGAAAAGTAAAAGGAAATAGAGGAAAGAGCTAGGAGGAAAAGGGAATTTATTGAGGTCTAAATACAGACATTTACATATGTAAATATATTTATATATACCGATAGGGAAATCAATCTATGTACATATATTTATATGTTAAGTATTAAGGCAGCAGACGGACATTGGGCCTCTACTCAAGTACTCCCTCAATGCAAGAACATTTTGTTCCAATAACCTGGCATTCCATGATGCTCATCTTCCTGACATCGCTGAAGACAAAATGGGTGCATAAGCAAATGTGAAGAAAGCTGATGGTGCCCGGCAATCAAAAGATATAGCATCTGGGGTCTTAAAGGCTTAAAGATAAACAAGCAGCCATGTAGCTAGGAATCAACAAAGCCCACATGGACGTAGCAGACCCAAAGTCCATCTGTAGACAATTGGACATCCTCTTACAGAGGGTCACAGGGAAGTCATATAACCTTCCTCTAGTTCTTTAATGTTTCCTCCCCCTCCCTCTCATGACTCCAATTCTACCTTACAAATCCGCTAGACCAGAGCATGTGCACGGATACAGATAAGAGCTGGAAAAACAAGGAATCCAGGACAGATAAATCCCTCAGGACAAATATTGAGAGTAGCGATACCAGGAGGGGAAGGGGAGGGAGGGGGGAGAAAAGGGGAACTGAGCACAATGATCTACATGTCACCCACTCCCAGGAGGATGGATAACAGAAAAGTGGGTGAAGGGAGACATTGGTCAGTGTAAGACATGAAAAAATAATAATTTATAAATTATCAAAGGTTTATGAAGAAGGGAGGGTGGGGAGGGAGGGACATCAGGAGCTAATATCAAGGGTTCAAGTAGAAAGGAAATGATGATGGCAATAAATAAACAGATATACTTCACACAATGGATGGATGTATGGACTGTGAAAAGAGCTGTATGAGTATCCAATAAAACTATTTTTTAAGTGATGTGTAAAAGTTTTCTGTGGAACTATTTCTATATTCAATGATGTTAGCATTTCTTCCATGTAATTGGGTGTGTGAATATTTACTGTTATTCCCTCTTGGTGGATTAATACTTTAGTCACTATATTACGCTATTCATTATCCTTTGTCATGGAATTTGTCTTAAAGTCTATATCATCAGAAATTATTTTGCCACTCCTAATCTTTTTGATTATTGTGTGCTTGATATTTTTCCTAACTTTGAGTTTTAGTTTTATTTTTTGTTTTTTTATGTATATTATCTCTTTGTCTAAGATGTATCTCTTTAGACAGCACATTGCTGGGCTGAATTTTCATTTTATTCATTTACCAGTGTATCTCTTTACTGGTGCATTTAAACCATTTACCTTAAGTGTGATTATCAATAGGCATGCGTTTACTACTGTCATTCCCTTGTACATTTCTGTTGCTGTTTTATGTGGAATTGATGGTGTCATTTAATTTTCTATACTGAGTTTGTACGTTTCTCTTGGGTTGTGTAGTGGTAATAGGTTTGTCCTATTTCACTTTCTTACCCCAACCCCCCAACATTTTATTGGCATATAATTCACATATCATACAATTCAATTGTTCAATCACATCAAGAAGAGGTGTACATCATCACCACAATCAGTTTTAGAACATCTTAAGTCTAGTAATCATTGTTATTGCCTTCCTACTTCCCCCCAACATCCCCTGCCAGGCTCCCAAGGAACCATTAATCCAACTCTTGTCTCTCTAGATTTACCTATCCTGGATTTCATAGAGAGAAGAACATTTAAAAACAAATAACAATAACAAAGAAAAGCAGATAAATACCTCAATAGATAAGAAAGCAGAAAATATTAAATACTATAACAAATTTAAAGGGCATCGTAAGGATAATTAAGTGAAAGGGTACTAAATTTTAGCCTAACTAGATCTGCAATAAGCCACTTTCCAATGCATTCTGCATGTTATCCTTGGTCCATGGTCAGGGGATTAATCCATTTATATTTCCCCTTTGAAGTTGAAGCAGCTTTAAAATGGGTTTACAGCAGCAGTTCTCAAACTGTGGGTCGCGACCCCTTTGGGGGTTTGAACGACCCTTACACAGGAGCCGCCTGATTCATAATAGTAGCAATATTACAGTTATGAAGTAGCAATGAAAATAATTTTATGGGCATGATATAGAAAAATTTCTGGGAAGATGGGACGGAGTGACACATACAGTGGGACTCCGCAGAATCCACCCCAGGAGAGTTGCTTAGAGGGAAAATAAACAATGATGGAACACAGGAGGAGCATAATAAAGATAAAGAGGCACAGACCCATGGGATTTTGAGGGGCTGGGGCTTTTGGATTTACCTCAGTGGAAGCTGGCTGAGCCTTGACCTTGGCCCCCCTACTGTCTCTGCTGGATCCGGGACCATTTGGAGCCCAAAGGGGGGCTCGGTCTCAACACCGCCATAGTTTGCTCTCCCCCCCTCCCCCCCACACCTGCCTCAGAGCCGGCTGCCTCGGGGCAGGGACTAAACCCTTGCAGCTCCACAGGCCAGGAGTGGGACTTAGCTACATAGTTGCTTTTGTTTCCCTCTCTTCCCTATATTCCTGCACAGTCTAATGGTCTTATTTTCCCCTCCTCCTCTTTGTCTCTTTCCTGTTCTCTCACACTCCACTGCTGACCTCCAGATTACTCCCCTTAGCCCAGGGCATTTATGGCTGCACCACACTCAGCTAGGTGAGTTCCACCCTATGTAGCTAACCTGAGGCTAGGAAAGTACTGCTTTCCATCCAGGGGATACTCTGCCCAACTTCTCATGGGGAATTCCTACCTGTGTACCTGAGGGCATAAGGCAGCTCAGCCAACACCATCAACAGTCCAAGCTGTTGCAGGAACCTCTGCCCAACCTCCGCAACACCAAACCAGGCAACCCACCAGCCTTCTGGGGCATTCCTCTGATAGGGAAGCCACAGGAGGATAAAGTGGTAGATTAATCCCATAGTAAAATTAGCTGTAGGCAGTTAGAAAAAGCATTCCTACAAGTCTCCCAGAGAGAGCCAGTGCTCTTTGACTCCCTGGAAAATGGCACCTGGCTCCTCTAAAACAACGCAACACAAACAGCCATCAGCCCCAACAACCTCAATGAAAAAACAGGAGAAACAAAAGGCAATGGCAGAAGATGTCCCAAACATAACAACATACATAGAAGAAGCAGACATTGAGCTGCCACAGAAATTTCCAGAATGTTGCTTGTAGACATACAGGATATGAGGGAAACAATACAGGAAAATGATGAAATTATAGAGAAGATAAAGGCCATACACTAAAGGGAAACACAGGAGGTTAGGGAGGAGATATCAAAAACCAGTAACAGACACACAGGCCTTGAAAATTGACTGGAGGAATCAGAACTGCATCAGTGACTTGGAGGACAGTCAAGCAGACTTTAACAAACGTGAATAAAAATCTAATAAGATCATCAAAGGAGCTGAAGAAAACCTAAGAGCTATGTATGATGCTATGAAGAGGAACAACATTAGAATTATCGGCGTACGGGAGGAAGACACAACAAAGAAGTAATCTGCAACAATAGTGAGAGAATTCTTGGAGGAAAACTTCCCCAGCTTAATGAATGAAAATCAGGCAACCATTCAGAAGGCTGAAAGAACACCAACTAGACTGAATTCCCAAGAAGAAGTCACCAAGGCACATAATATTAAACTATCTAACTTTGAGGAAAAGGAGAAAATCGTGAGAGCAGCTAGGGAAAAACAAGCAATCACATATAAAGTTTCCCAAATAAGAATATGCTCAGACCTATCAGCAGAAACTATGAAGAAGAGGAGAGAGTGGAGTAACATATTCCAAACATTGAAGGAAAACAACACAAACTCAAGAATACTCTACCCTGTCAAATTATCGATCAATATATATGGAGAAGTAAGAATCTTCCCAGACAAGGAAAAACTCAAGAATATGTTAGAAGAAACCCAGCCCTACAAAAGATCCTTGCCGGCCCAGTATGGGCAGAAGAACAACACTCACCAAGCATAAATAAGAGACTGCCACATAGAACAACCTCACTCAGAGGGAACAAAGACAAAACAGACCCCAAGATAGCATTGGCTTAAGGATGGAAAGAAGTCAAGAATCACACACACACACACACACACACAAAACACACTAATGACAAAGGAAAGTAGGAAAACTCGCAACACAAAACGTATAAGATGACATCACAGAGTCCATATATGGAGATAATAACCCTGAATATCAAAGGCCTGAATTCAGGCATTAAAAGACTGAGATTAGCAGTCTGGCTTAGAAAACACAACCTATCAATCTGCTGCCTACAGGAGACACATCAAGGCTACAGACAAAAATACGCTAAGAACCAAAGGCTGGAGAAAGTCATACCAAGCAAACAGCAATACAAAAAAAGCAGGGGTTGCAATCCTAATTTTGAATAAAATAGACCTCAAAGTGAAAACCATAAAAAGAGATAAGGAGGGACACTACATAACACTCATGGGAATGGTAGACAAAGAACCACTAAGCATAGTAAACATATATTTCCCGAATGAGAGACCCGCTGAATACGTCAACCAAACACTCCAAAAGATTAAAAAAGAAATCACAGCCTCAACAATTATAGTGGTGACTTCAACACACCACTCTCTGAGAAAGATAGATCACAGGGAAAGAAACCCAACAAGGAGGCTAGAGATCTAAACACCACAATTAGACAATTTGACCTGATAGATAATTATAGAGCTTTTTATACAAATACCAAAAAATTCATATTTTTTCAAGCCCACATAGCACATATTCGAAGATAGACCACATGCTGGGGCATAAGGTGAATCTACATAAATTTAAGCACATTGGAATCACACAGACTTTTCTCTCTGACCACTGTGCCATAAGGCTGGAAATCAACAAAATGAAGACAAAGACAAGAGCAAACAAGTGAAAGATGGATAATTCTCTATTGCAAAAGGAGTCCATACTGAAGCAGATCAGAGATGAAATTAATAAATTTCTAGAAACCAACGAGAATGAGCACATGACATACCAAAACTTATGGGACACAGCAAATGCAGTCATCAGAGGAAGTTTCATAGCAATACATGCACACCTGAGAAAGGAAGAGAGACTCATGATTGATATGCTGCCAAAAAATTTGCAACAACTAGAGCAGAGTCAGCAGGACAATCCTACTAATAGCAAAAGAAAAAAAATTATAAAAATCAGGGCTGAGATTCAGGAGAGGGAAAATAAGAAAACCATGGTTCCCCGTGGTTCCCCAAAAATAATACTGCTAAAAGTTGGTTCTTTTGAAGGATAAACAGAATCGATAGACCACTGGCAAACCTAACCAAAGAAAGGAGGGAACAAATTTCAATAGCAAGAATAAGGGATGAAAGAGGGGACATTACAACAGACTGTAATGAAATCAAAAGGATAGTTACACAGTACTACGAAGAATTGTACTCCAATGAATTCAACAATTTGGAAGACATGGATAAATTCTTGGAAAAACAATCCCTCCCTAGACTATCCTCATTGGACGTCAAGAATCTCAACAGACCCATAGCAATAGAAGAAATAGACAAAGTTATCAAGGGATTACCAACAAAAAAAAATCCCCTGGACCAGATGGCTTCACTGGAGAATTCTACCAAGTATTTAGGGAAGAACTAACAACAAACCTACACAAACTCTTCCAGAACATAAAAAAAGATGGCAAACTTCTTCTATGAAGCTAGTATAACTCTGATACCCAAACCAGGCAAGGATTCCACAAGAATAAAAAACTACAGACCAACATCCCTAATGAACATCGATGGAAAAATCCTTAACAAAATACTAACCAACAGAATACAAAAGTATATACAACAAATAATTCACCATGACCAAGTGGGATTCATACCAGGGATGCAGAGATGGTTCAACATATGAAAGACCATTAGTATTATTCGTCACATTTACATGAAAATTATAACAACCACATGATAATATCAATAGATGCAGAAAAAGCATTCAACAACATCTAACACCAATTCCTGTTTAAGACACTTGAGAAGATAGAAATGGAAGGGAAGTTCCTCAGGACAATACAAGCTATATAGGAAAAACCAACAGCCAACGTGGTAATCAATGGAGAAAAGACTAACCCAATCCCACTGAAAAAGGGGACCAGACAAGGATGCCCCTTGTCCCCACTCTTATTTAATATCATGCTGGAGGTTTTAGCTAACAACAGAAGGAAAAGAAGAGATATCAAAGGTATTTGTCTGGGGAAGGAAAGGTGAAACTATCGTTATTTGCAGATGACATGATTTTATATATGGAAGATCCCAAAAGCCCCACAAGTGTAGTACTGGAAGTGATAGAGGAATATGGCAGAGTGGCAGGATACAAGATTCACAGACAGAAGTCTATTGGACTGCTGCTATACACATCGGACAAGACCATGGAAGAGGGGATCAAAAGGGAAGTATCCTTCACCATAGCGAAGCACAAATTGAAACATCTAGGGATATACCTGATTAAAAATACAAAGGATTTGTATGAGGAAAACTACAGAACGCTATTACAAGAAACCAAGAGTGACCTCAACAAATGGAAGAATATCCCATGCTTGTGGAATGGAAGATTCAAGATTAAAGGTGTCAGTTCTGTGCAAGACACTATATAAGTTTAATGCAATCCCGATACAATTACCCTCACCTTTCTTCAAAGAAATGGAAAAACTGATTACCAACTTCATATGGAGAGGGAAGAAACCCAGAATTAACAGAGAACCCCTCAAGAAGAAGAACACACGGGGAGGGCTTGCTTTAGGTACATACTATACAGCCACAGTTGTCAAAACCGCATGGTATTGGTACAATGACAGATACTCAGACCAGTGGAAAAGAACTGAAAACCCAGAAATAAAATCATCAGCATACAAACAACTGATCTTTTATAAGGGCCCCAAAATATCAAATTGGAAGCAGATGCTCTCTTTAACAAGTGGTGCTGGAAAAAATGGATATCAACATGCAGAAAAATGAAGCAAGACTCTTATCTCACTCCATAATAATAAACTCAAGGTGGATAAACTCAAGAATAAACTCAAGGTGGATCACAGACCTTGAAGTTAAACCCTAAACTATCAGGGCCATCAATGAGGGAATTGGGACCAACTTGAGAACTTTGGCACAGGGAATACACAGGCTATCAGAAACAGGGAAGGACACACACACAGAGGAGGCACAAATTGACAGATGGGATATACTGAAGATAAAACACCTGGGTACATCGAAAGAATTCACCAAGAAAGTAATAGGAGAGTCCATGGACTGGGAAAACATCTTTAGCAATGACACATCAGACAAAGGCCTTATTACTAAAATCTACAATACTCTGCTAGCTTTCAAAAAGAAAAAAACTAATTGTCCACTTGAGAGGTAGGCAAAGGACCTGAACAGAAGTTTCACAGGGGCAGAAATCCGAATGGCCAATAAACATTTGAGAAAATGTTCCCGATCTTTAGCCATAAGAGAAATGCAAATTAAAACAATGAGGTACCACCTAACACCCTCAAAGATAGCCCAATTAAAAAACCAGAAAGCAACAAGTGTTGGAGGGGCTGTGGGGAGACAGGAACTCTCATCCACTGCTGGTGGGCCTGTAAGTATGTACAAGTAGGTACCACTATGGAAATCGATCTGGCGATATCTAAAACAGATGGAAATTGAGTTACCATATGACCCAGCAATCCCCCTACTGGGCATTTACCCAGAAGAGGCAAGAAACAAACCAAGGCCAGACATCTGCGCTCCAATGTTCATTGCGGCACAGTTCACAACTGCAAGGAGCTGGAAGCAATGATTGGATTAAAAAACTGGTACATATATACAATGAAGTACTATGCATTGCTAAAAAGCAGTGATGAATGTATGACGCACATTGCGGCATGGGAAGAACTGGAGGAAATCATGCTAAGCGAAGTAAGTCAGGCACAAAAGGACAAGTACAACATGAGTCCGCTGAGGTAAGTGTTTAAAAATAAATGCAAAAGGGACATAGGGAAAAAGCTACTGTATACAAACATTCTTGGGGTGAGGACCGTGTAGCATGGCAGGGACCAGATCAAAGGCAGGGATGCACATGGTAGACAACTGGGGAGGACGTGGGGAAAGGGAAAACAAATGTTGAAAATAAAGAAGAAATGGGTAGCGGGCACACGGGGTGCTAACCCACCCAAGGGGAGGGTATTGTTTATATCTCCACAGGGAAAGAGGGACCAGACTTCAACCCAGTGTCCCAAGGTGTGAATGCAACATTCTGGCGTGGAGTAGGGAACCAGTGGAGAGGTCTGGGGGCTGGCCCCAGTACCAAATACTAAGTGGACACCTGCCCATTCCCCCAGAAGAATTTATTTCAAAGGACAGCATTGAATCTGCAGCTCTGGGAGAGGGACATACCTGATGGGAGCATACAGGAGTAGATGAAGGAGTAGTAGGAGAGATTGGAGCACATCCTGGCCCACCAGACCCTGAGGATGATGACCCCAGTTAGAACAGTCAGTCCATAGAGAGGACCACATGGCCAGCCCCACTATGAGACATGACACCCCTCACTGACCCATGACCCGGCGGTGACAGCACCAGAGACAATGTGGGAATTGTGCCCAACCTGATCCAGCCACACCGAGGCAAAGCACTGGGGGAGTGCAGCGGAACAGCAAAGGAATGGAGCGGCAAAGTCCCCAGGGAATGCTGAAGGTGGACTTTGGGGCCAGGGTGTGATGCCCCAACAGACTGGACTGGAAAACACTCCTAAAGACCAATAAACGATCCTTGAACTAACTACAAGCTTTTCTTACTTGTTGTGTTTGGTATTGTTCTTTGTCAGTGGCTTGTTGTTGTTGTTGTTTGTTGTATATTGTTGCTTGGTTTTGCTCTGTCTTGCTTTTGTGCATGTTATTATCTCCGCAGGTCTGTCTAAATAAGATAGGCTGGATGAACAATCTGGAGGAGAAAACAATGGGAGTGACAGTTCTGGGTGGACATGGGAGAGGGGGAAGTGGGGGGAAAGGAAGTGCTGCTAACAAACCCAGGGACAAGGGAACAACAAGTGATACAAATTGGTGGTGAGGTGGGTGTGGGAGACCTGGTAGGGCATGATCAAGGGTAATGTAACCAAGAGGAATTGCTGAAACCCAGGTGGGGACGGAGCATGAGAGTGGGACAGGAGGAAAGAGCTGGGAGGCAACGGGCATTTATAGAGGTCTAGATAAAGACATGTACATATGCAAATATATTTAAATATGAGGATGGGGAACTAGATCTATGTGCCTATATTTATAGGTTTAGTATTAAGGTAGTAGAAGGACATTGGGCCTCCACTCAAGTACTCCCTCAATGCAAGAATGCTTTCTTCTATTAAATTGGCATTCTATGATGCTCACCTTCCCAACACAACCACTGAAGACAAAGCAAGTGGTGAAGAAAGTTGATGGTGGCGCGCAGGTCCGGCTGGAAGAGGCGCAAGTTCCGGCCAGCCTGCAAGATGGCTGCACCCAGCGGCCGCTTCCAGACTGGCGAGCAGCGGGGCGAGTGGGAGCAGAGCTGGGAGGCTGGGGTGCCCAAGCGGCCCCGACTCGAGGCGGGAAGCAGGAGCTGAGGCTGTTGGCTCATCGTGGTGCTGGAAGGGGCCAGTCTGGAGACCGTCAAGGCAGGCAGGAGTATGAACTACTCAACTGTGACAAGCGCAAGGCTATGCTCCTGAAGAACGGTCGGGACCCTGGAGAAGTGAGGCCGGACATAGCCCACCAGAGTTTACTCATGCTGATGGACAGCCCCCTGAACCGAGCTGGCTTGCTACAGGTTTACATCCACACCCAGAAGAATGTGCTGATTGAAGTGAATCCCCAGACCCGAATCCCCAGAACCTTCGACCGTTTCTGTGGCCTCATGGTTCAGCTTTTACATAAACTCAGCGTGCAAGCAGCTGACGGTCCCCGGAAGCTGCTGAAGGTAATTAAGAATCCCGTGTCAGATCACTTCCCAGTTGGATGTATGAAAATTGGCACCTCTTTTTCCAGTCCAGTCGTTAGCGATGTGCGAGAGTTGGTGCCCAGCAGTGACCCCATTGTCTTTGTTGTGGGGGCCTTTGCGCATGGCCAGGTTGACGTGGACTACACAGAGAAGACAGTGTCCATCAGAAACTACCCGCTTTCTGCCGCCCTCACCTGTGCGAAACTGACCACAGCCTTTGAACAAGTGTGGGCGTTGTCTGACGGCAGCCTCTTGGCTCCACAGCACAGACTGTTGACATCCCTTGATTCTTGCTGAGCTGCCTGCTGAGAGATGACCTTCCTTCATCGACCCTGGAGACTGGAAGCCAGGGCTGTACATGGGGCGTTAGTTTATCCTATAAACACAATTTTTATGTAAAAAGAAAGCTGATGGTGCGCAGCTATCAAAAGATATAGCATCTGAGGTCTTAAAGGCTTGAAGAAAAACAAGCGGCCATGTAGCTCAGAAGCAACAAAGCCCACATGGAAGAAGCATACCAGCCTGTGTGATCATGAGGTGCCAAAGTGATCAGTTATCAGGCATAAAAGAACAAAAAATCATATCACTGGGTGCACACCTCCATGATATGATCGCTGAGGACAAATGGGTGCATAAGCAAACGTGGCGAAGAAAGCTGATGGTGCCCGGCTATTAAAGGTATAGCATCTGGGGTCTTAAAGGCTTGAAGGCAAACAAGCACCATCTAGCACAGAAGCAACAAAGCCCACATGAAAAAAGCACACCAGCCTGTGCAATCACGGTGTCGACGGGATCCAGATATAAGGCATCATCAGAACAAAAAAATCTTACCATAGTGAATGAAGGGGGAAGTGCAGAGTGGAGACCCAAAGCCCATTTTTCAGCCACTGGAGATCTCCTTGCAGAGGGGTCTAGGGGAGGAGACGAGCCAGTCAAGGTGCAATGTATCACCAATGAAAAATACAACTTTCCTCTAGTTCCTAAATGCTTCCTTCTCACCCCCCACCCCCACTATCATGATCCGAATTTTACCTTGCAAGTCTGACTAGACCAGAGGATGTACATTGGTACAGATAGGAACTGGAAACACAGGGAATCCATGACGGATGATCACTTCAGGACCAGGAGTGTGAGTGGCGATACTTGGAGGGTAGAGGGAGAGTGGGTTGGAAAGAGGAAACCGATTACAAGGATCTACATGTGACCTCCTCCCTGGGGGACGGACAGCAGAAAAGTGGGTGAAGGGAGACGTCATACAGGGCAAGATATGACAAAATAATAATTTATAAATTATCAAGGGCTCATGAGGGAGGGTGGAGTGGGGAGAGGGGAAAATGAGGACCTGATGCCAAGGGCTTAAATGGAGAGCAAATGTTTTGAGAATAATGAGGGCAATGAACATACAGATGTGCTTTACACAATTGATGTATGGATGGATTGTGATGAGTTGTATGAGACCTAATAAAATGATTAAAACAAAAAGAAAATAATTTTATAGTTGGGGGGTTCATAACCATTGAGTAACTGTATTAAAGGGTTGTAGCACTAGGAAGGTTGAGAATCATTGCCTTAAGGAGTTTTCAGCCTTAAATCTGATGGGTACAGTACAATTGAGTTTGAGGTAAAACCCAGTTCACTTAATGGGGTTTTCACACTGGGAAATTGGGTCCTTCTAGTGTGGCCTATGAATGTTGTGCACCTCAAAAGAATAGTCTAAACTTTCCACTTTTTATGCTGTTATGTTTGTGGACTTGTGTGGGTGTGACATTTCTTTCATTGTTGTTGATTTGGTGTTTACAGAGTCTTTATGTTTTCCTTTATTTTGATGAATAAATTTGTTGACTTTGTGGGTACCTTGAAATCTACCTTGGTGGCTGTGGTTGTTACATAATCTGATGTCAATTTGGGACATGAGATGATTAAGAGTGAAAGGGTGGAGTCTAGGCTGTCAATCAGATTATAGCCAAGATGATCTCTGTGTGGGCATGGCCTTCTCCTGAGGATTCTGGGAATTCCAGTATTGCCCTCCTTGGAGCCAGGAGACATACTCTCTCTCTGCTCATTTCCTGAGACTCTTTTAAATTTTTTCCCCCTCAAATTGGTGTCAAGATATTTGTCCTCTATTTTGTTGTCTTCTATTGATTCATTTCTGTTCTTGTGTCATTCCATTGAGTTATTTCTAAAATTAGATTGTTAATGTTTTAGGTTTCTAGTTGCTGCCTTTGTATGGTTTCCAATGGTCTATTTTATCATTTTGTTCTTGTATTGTTTTTCTGAATTCTTCCATTGTTTCAATTGTCTGTTTTCCTTGATCACTTTTTTTCATCTCTTGGAGAAACTGCAGGTCCCTGGCACAAGTGGCTCAGTGCTGGGCCAGCACTGCCAGACCATGGGCCCTCAGCTCAAGGAGTGAGGTGGTGCTCAGTCCTGTTGGACCTTGATTGCATGAGGGGGAGGGATTATGATGTACTTCATGCCTAAGGGCCTTTGGTACAGTGGAATGGAGGTAAGGGAGGTGTACTTAACTTTCAAGGGAGATAAGGGCATTCCTACCTGACTCTGGACGTGGGTGCAGTCACTCCTGTTTGGATGCACCAGGGACTTTGGCCAGCAACACTGCTTGCTTTGTCTCAATATGGCTGCACTGTGCACATTTGATTGGCAGGATTCCGGTAGTGCCAAATACTCCATGTTTTCTTTACTCATCTCTTTTAAACTTAGCATTCAGTTTGATTCCTCAGCCTTGCCTTTGATTTCCAGGGCTCTAAAATTGTCATCTATATTCACTTGTCATATATATCTACAAAAATCAAGTGTATTGTGGCAATTACATAATCTCCCATCAATTTGAGCAAAAAGGTGGAGTCTAGCCTGTCAATCATGTCACACCTTGACGACCTCATTTGGAGACACCATGGAGATAAATAGGCCAGACCCACCCTCTCTGCCTTCCTTTTCCTGCTGTTGAGACACTTAGAGAGCTGGAGGAGACGCATGGAGAGCCGCACCAACACTGAGATGCTTCCACTGCCACTGGATCCACAGGACCTTCTACCCAGTGGCTTGTGAGCTACCTGTATTCAGCATCATTGCAAGTCCTGCGTGAGTCTAAAGAGGAATTTATGGACTAGTATCAGACACATGGGATAATATCAGAGTTATGGACTTATCTGGACCTGGCTGGGATGTTTTCTCAATATAAAATTGTTCTTTTCTATAAAGCTCTTTCTTATACATATGAATGTCACTGTTTCCCTAGTCAACCCAGACTAACACTTTTTTTGTGTGTCTCTGTTGTAAGAGGGACATTATGAGACTACACTGCCATCTTAGACTGACTACTGTTTTCCCCTTACTGAATGTAATGTTCTTACATGAATTTTTATTAAAAGTATGAGTAGTTTTCAAAAAGAAATGGGTTCGATGAATGAAATTTGGTGATTTCCATTTTTTCTAAGCAGCAGCAGCAAAGATTAGTTACATTGAATTTAGGGGATTGGCCAAAGGGCAGTTATAATTACCCCAAATTTCATGTTACAAAATTTTAGTTTAAGCGAAAACCTAGTAATGCTGCTTTTATCATAAACTTTAGAAAAAGGCACTTTTTTTGCTTTTTCCATCTAACTATAATAGGAAAATATCCTAAAAGTCAAACCAAACCAGTGCCATCAAGTTGATTTTGACTAGAATGATCCTACAGGGCAGGTGGAACTGCCCCTGTAAGTTTCCAAGATGGCATTTCTTCACGGGAGTAGAAAGCCTCCTCTTTCTCCCACAGGGATGCTGGTGATTTCCAACTGCTGACCTGGTGATTAGCAGCCCAGTGTGTAAACTATTGCTGTTAGATGCCATCGAGTCAGTTCTGAGTCATAGCAACCCTGTGTATGAACAGAATGAAATACTGCCTGGTCCCGCGTCATCCTCACAATTGTTCATATGCTTGAGCCTATCAATGCAAACACTGTATCAATCCATCTTGTCGACAGTTTTCCCCTTCTCTGCTCTACTACTTTACCAAGCATCATGTCCTTCTCCAGGGACTGGTATCTCCTGACAGCATGTCCAAAGCACTTGAGACAAAGTCTCGCCATACTTACCTCTAAGGAGCACTCTGGTTGTGCGTCTTCCAAGAAAAGTATAGATACAGCAAATTTTCAAAGAAGCTAGCTTCTTTTCTCAGGCACATCAGTCTTAATCTGATATAGCACAGATGACAATCAGTGTGACAAATGGTTAAGGTGGCTGCCCATGATCGCCACTCTGGCATTCACACGATTGTGTAACTCTGCCCTTTTGAGTATGAGCCGGACCTGTGACTTGCTTCCAGTCAATACAGTATAGGCAACATGATAAAAGGTTATATTACAATTGTAAAGTCCATCTTGCTAGGAAACCCTCTCCTCTACTGTTGGCTTTGAGGAAGTCATGACCATGTTGGGAAAGTTCATAGTCCAAGGAACGGATGATGTTGGCTTCTGGTTCAAGGCCCTTAGACTGACTACTCATGAGAAATGAAATGCTACCAATCACATGAGCTTGGAAACAGATTCTTAACTCAGCTGGACCTCAGGAGATGAGCGTATAGGCTTGAGCTAGACCTTGTTCACAGTCTTGTAGAACCCTGAAATGAAGGCCCAGCTGCTGAATGTACAGCTATGCAGAACTGTGTTCATATATTAAAGGTTTGAAATAAATGTAAGCACGTGTGCATAGAAATACAAGGGATATATCCAATTTAGAAAGTGGAATAATTGTACTATAAGAAACTTAAGAAATATAGTCAACAGAGGAATAATCTTAAAAAGCATTGCATTCCTGATACCAATTAATAAAAAAGGGAACAAAAATGTAATATAAAGAAGAAAACTACAGTATTAAGCAAAATCATAGGTATTTTTATTATTGAGTAATGGGGAATGGCATTCTAGGCATGCCAGGAAGACTAGGAATTATATAAAGACAGGCTACATTTACATCATAAAATTGAACAATTTCGATGAAGAAAAAAATTATAAATAAGTTTAAAATATTTAATAAGTTGGTCAAAATTTGCAACACGACAACGAAATACTGTGCTCAATATACATAGGTCTTAAAAATCATTAAGGTTTCATATAATACAAAACTCTATAGCTATTAAAAATAATATAAATCTATATTTATTGTCATGTACAAATATTCTCAATATGAAGGGAGAGAAGCAAGGTACAAAGTCATACATAGTGCTCTTGCTTATGTAAAACTGTACATATTCATATATATGCATACATATGCACAAAAGGCTGAAAGTAAATTCAATGAAGTCTTAACAGTGGTCATTGTTTAGGGTGATTTTTTCATTTCTTCTTTTAGAAAAATAAATGTGCATATGCTATTTTTTTAAATAAGAAATATAACTTCCCCAAAATGTTTTGGAAATATTAGTTTATGTATAAAGTTGTATTATCTGGCAGAGAAGTCACTTAGGTAGCAAAACAACTCATGAAGAAACACCAATGTGAAGAGATACTTAAAATTTATTTTAAGGATCAGATCAATGCCAGTATGTTGCTGTGCTGTCTGGGAGTAGAAAGAATGCTCCTGAGATTCCTTCCCACCCTGCTAAGCTATGAGCTAGAGGATTGAGCGGGCTAGAAAGGGTTTAAAATAATGGGGGACAGGATGGGGAGCAATTCTGAACGTGACACTGAAACAAGGGAAACGGAATGGCCTGTAAGTTTTGTTTTGAAAGTTAGTCGCCACATTGGTGGCCGTGCAATCATTGGCCAGGGGAAGGCACAAATGTAAGCTGTCTTTCCCTATGGACACGTTCTTAAAGGTCATCAACATCCCTTATGTTGGATTTAGGGCTGCATTTCTCAATGCTGGCGATATAAGAAAATCACCTGGGAGCTTTACCAGAAATATTAATGCTTGGTTCTAAAAAAGACAAATCTCTAGAGCCAGAAGGAGATAGTGGCTGTGTGGGCTTGTGGGTGAACATGGGACGTGACTGTGAATGGGCAGGGCATTACTTTGGGGGATGATAGGTAAGTTCCAAAATTAGATTGTGGTGATGGGTGTACAATTCTTTAAACTTACTAAAAACTAGTGAGGCATTCATTCACACAGGTAAATTTAATATGTAAATTACACCTTGAAAAGCTGTTTTAAAAAATACGGATGCTGGGCTCCATTCCAAGATCCTCTAATTGAATTGATCTGCCGCAGGGGAGTAGCTGTGAGGGTTGGTTTTCTTTCTTTTTTTGGAGGGTGGGTGGGTGTTGTTTTTAAAGGGCTCCAGGTGATTCCAATCTACCACCAGTGTTGAGAACCACCTGTTCAGAATGATCTGAAACCACTTTACAGAAGCATATTACCAAGGACAGATCTTTTCACTGAAAGGCAGTGTAACAACTTTTGAGCACCTTTGATTTCATCGACACACCTCCAACTGCACAAACGGAACTCTAAACATGGAATGCAAGCCTGTCTTTTTGGGAGCTGCTGTACGGAGACATCATTCTTCCTTTCAGAATTGGAGCTGGGAAGCTGAAAGGATATTCTGAAAATATGTTTAAGGCTACAGAGTATTCTACAGTTTGTTGCGATGAATTAAATGAAGAAGGTAAAGAATGTCAAATTGGAAGTTTGAGGCTAAACTGCAGGCAGGTGGAGAGATTACGGCTATCCTCAAATATTGAAAGGGGATAGAGGGAGAAATGAACTAGCTTTTCATATCCTCAAAAGAACTAGGAGGGATAAATGAGGACGGCAGAGATGGATTTTAATTTGTAAAGACCTTAACAATAATCGTGTTTTCGCCACTGCACTGCTCTACCCAAAAGATATAAAGGCAACAATTAATACTATGGCCAGGCAATTCCAGCAAGTCGATTCCAACTCATGGCGAGCCTAGAGGCCACAATAGAACTGTGCCTTAGGGTTTCCAAGACTGCCTATCATTACAGGAGCACACAGCCTCATCTTTTTCCGAGGAATGAGTGTTGGGTTAATCACCCATCTTCTGTTAGCAACGTAGTGTCTGACCCAAAAGCTCTAGGGCTCTGTGCAGGCCCTCACACATTAACAGGTTTCAGAGTCACCTGAAGGACTTATGAAAATCCAGGTTGTTGGTCCCACCCCCCAAATTTCTACAGCAGTGTTTCTGGGGTATGACCACAGTCTGCCTCAGAAGTCCCCAGGTAATGCCAATGTTGCTAGTGCCAGGCTCAGACTTTGAGAACCACTGTACCGTCTAAATGCTCGCAGTGTGTCACAAAAGGACATCTAAATCAGATTAGGAAAAAAATTAACCGAAAAGCCTTCTCAAGCATTTTGAGGATCTGAAATTTTAAGGATGAGGTAATAAGGGGAAAGAATGAGGGTGTGGCAGTCCAGACACAGAGCGATAGAGACACAATGGTTAGGCAAGGCGTGACAACTGGACTCCTATTTGCCTGCATTAACAGAGGAAGGTGTCAGAAACAGGTGGTGAATATGGAATCTTGTGGCTAATTGCCCCCACGAACAACTGCCTCCTTTCCCATTAAACCAGTACTGGTGCCTGGCTACCATTACTGAATATTTTGATCAAAGTTTCTATAATCTTGATGAAAATGAGGGAAACTCAGATTAGATTAAATTCCCATGGGCTCCATATTTCAAAAGCCAGGGAGGCTGGGAAAACCCTTGAAACTATTACCCTGCAATAACCTTCAAAACTTAATAAACTAAAAATATCCCAAGTCCTTCTTAAAATCATAGTCTTTGAAAAATATCTATAAGGGATCAAAGCAACAAGAGCAACTGGAAAGGTCAGCTAGGACCGTTAGGGGCAGTGAGTTTACATTAAATAGGGCAGAACCACTCAGAAAAGAAGGGTCTGAGTCGTTGCTCAGCTCAAATAGTGTGATCAATGTCAATGTACATGTAGGAACAATTGGATCGATGCTTTGCTGGGCATACTCAACAAAAATAAAAGTACCCACACACAAAAACAAAAGGATGCTTTTGGTAAATGCGAGGACATTTCTAATTTTCAACATCCAAAGATGTTTGGCTACATGAGAATGTATGTATGCGTCCATGTGTAAAAGCAAGTATAAGATGCATATGTTCATGTATACACTAAGTCACATAGAAGCACAGTTCCAGGTACTTCTTATACATAACCAAATACCTTGCAGGACTGGTTTTGGAGGTTTGAAGCCTTAGGATCAGTCTCATGAGAAAACCTGATCAAACGCATACTATAATCCACAGTTTGTACTCCACATCCTAGTCTGGTGAGTGGCAAGTAGAATGTTAAGATTGAGAGCAGCGACTTAAGACACAGCTATTGGTCTCTACTCATCTGGAGCAAAAGGAAAAGGAACCAAAAATTCAATGAAGAAACTTGTCCCTGGGGACTAACAATTTACACCAACTGCAGCATCGTGTACCCTGGGACCAGAAGTAGACAGCCCCCAGCTACCACGACCGAGCATTCTGATCCTAACTACGAGGGTGGCCTGTGGGAGAAGGGAGGAAAGTTTTGAAACAAAATTCATTCAAGTCTTTACAATTCCAGACTGATTGGACCAGTTGAGGCCAGAGACTTACTGAGAAACTACCACCTTGAGATACGCTGAAAACCTGGAACAATTTTTAGCTAAATAAAAGAATGGTTCATAAAATATTATGCTGAGTACTGGGCACCTTTATAAAACTATACCAAATGGTCAACAATTACTCTAAAGCCAAGATGAAAAGGGGACAAACACAATTACTGTAAGTAACACATCCAGAGGGACATTAATGTTAACTCATTGTGAAAAATATGACCAATGTGTGGCATTAAATGAGAACCTAATTTGCTGTGCACTTTCATTGAAAGCACAGTATTATTTAGTAGAACCAAGGCATGCACCAGCATTCAGTCAAGTTACTGAATGTCCACTATGAGCAGGAGACTGTTCTAGTTGTTGGGTGTGGAGAGCGCGCGCAGGGTTTCGGCACTCATGGAACGACTAATGTATCACGCATCGTGACATCTTACCAGGGAGTCAAACCGTCTGTCGTGAGATAGATATCTCAAGAGGGAACCAAGGAGCCAGGCACATGAGAGAGGAATGGAAGGTTACTGTGCCGAGGAGCATGTGCTCCATAGGAGCACCGACTGGCTCTTTAGGTAATGTACTCTGGTCGTGATCTCAAAGGCAAACTAGAGACTAACGGTGACTTCAGAAATCAATTTAAAAATGTTTTGAAATGGACTGTGGCATCAATTGGACACTACCGTTTGATGTGATTGAACTACGGAATGTTCTGTAAGAGCTCCCAATAAGATGATTTATAAAATTTTAAAAGAATCCAGATAAAAAGTAACACAAGCTTGAACTAATCAACTTACTAAAAACAAGAGGGGGTTAAAAATCTCAAAGAGTGAATCTATAGGATTTGGTTACCAATTAATAGCATACAGGAAGTGCATGGGCAGAGTAATATAACATGGGTCACTTGCGTTTTGGCTTAAGTACCTAGCGTCTTAGATACATGAATACATTAACAGAAACAGACTTGGAGATAGAAAAGACCTAATTTGACTAGTTTTGCATAATGAAAGTAACTCCAGGTGGAAATGTGTATTGGCAGTGGACGTGAGAGCGCCGACAGCATAGGCAGGTGGTGCTGACTGGGAAATCCTCTGAGGAACAGTGGTCACCGGGAGTGCAGGTGGGCATCCGCGGAGAGAAGAGCTCCTGATAGTGCCATTTTAAGGAGATAAACAGAAAAGGAACTTGACACAGTACTGCTAGAGAGAGAAAAATTGGGAGGCAAAATAGTGGCCTGGAAGCCCACAGAGGTATTTTAAGAAGGTGAACTGGTATCAAATGCTGAAGCTAGGTCACGTAAGATAAAACCTGGTGTCCACTTGGCGTCGTTTAACTGGCGTTAGAAGTGGAATCTAGGTCACAACCGCCTGAGAAGTGACTTGAAGTAGAGAGAAGTTCAAAGGAGAATATTAATACGAGACTCAAACATGCTTAGATGCTAAATGGGGAATCCAGAGTTTTTGAAGAGAGGTGCCAAATGGAACTCACTCATGACACATGCATGGCCTTTGCTAGAGGAGCTAAGGATAAGCTTAGAAGCCAGCAGTAGCGATGACTACAGAGAAAGCATGGAACTCTTTAATTTCCTTGCTAATAGGAAGCCAGACCCCCGATGAGGGATGCATGTGGCAGGATGTGACAACAGGTGAAGTCTAGAACCTTTAAAGATGGAAGAGGTTGCTGATGAACCACTGGGGCTGCAAAATTGCTTTGAGAGTCTGCCTGAGTCTGTTTTTAGTGCTCAATCGATGCTGTGTACTCAGTAGCCCATGAGAGAAAAGAAGTCAGATGCCTAAACCTTTCCAGGGCCAATGTTCTGCAGGGGCAGGATATTGAAACACAGACCATGCATGATTAAAATGACAGACCCTGGAGTCTGTTACACCAGGGATAAAAGAAATGAATTCAGGTTGAACTGACAGCCTAGAACAAAGCATGGCTTAAGGAACTGGAGGTTTCTTGAATTCAAAATGTTGCATGTCAAGAGGAAAGATCAAGATAGGGCATTAAAAGCATATTAGTTATGAGTATGCTCCTAGAATTTAACATTTTAGAGATGTTTTTGAGACCCTTATGAGTGACCTTGGAACTGGGTTATTAAGCCGGTTGGAAATGATTACTTAATGTCCAGAAACTTTTTAAACTTTTTAAAATTGTCCAAACGGTGGCAGGGCTGGGGACAGAGTGTCTCTCTCAAAGGCCTGACAACAAGATGGTACAAATGAAGAGAGGCCTCACCTCCAAGTAGAGAAGCAAAATGGCACGGACAGTGGCAATGAGAACACAGGCCCACCAAGGCAGTAGCCCTCCATCACACCCAGCCTGGTCGAAATGAGAGAATGAGCGTCCTTCCCGTGCAACAGCCCCCAGGTGGCTGCGGGTGGGAGGGTCAGGCAAGTTCCAACGGAACTGCTCTCGAGAAAGTCGAGAGCACAGGAATAGAGATGAGGGCCTCGGCAGTACAAAGAACTGGCAGGGGAGGACAGCGAGGGGAAAGCAGAACACTCGTAGGACAGGAGGCCCAGGGACGGAGGGCTTCTTTTGGGGATGGCAAGAATGAATTAGATTCTGAGAAGCAAAGTGAATTAAACCATTCCAGGTGGAGCTCTGGGATAAAGATGTTTCTATGACAATTGAAAGAGAAGCACTGAGCAGGGACCAAGACTAAATGTTTTATGATGATTCTGGGTACCAAATAAGTAATGGTGCTCAGTGGTTTTGTGTCCCCACAAATCTCAGCCTCAGGTAGAGAAGATGGTCAGGGTAGGCCAGGAAAAGGGCTAACACTGCTAGAACTGTGGTGCCTTCTAGTTTCTGCAGTGCCGCCTAGTGTGGAGAAGGCGCCCCAGGTTTCACTGCAGAGAAAACAAATGTGGTTCATTAGGACCAGCTGTGCATAGCAGGTCAGTTCCCGCACTGAATAGAATGATGAAACGCAGATGTCTTGGGACATACTTGGGAGTGTTTACCCAGGATTACAGACGGCCAATCTCAGCCCAGAGAGAAAAGGCACTGAGTAAGCTACAGTAAGGAAAAGAATTAACTAGCTCTTCTATTTTCTGAAGCTATCTGACGTAGGCTGTGTACTTCCTCAGGGATAGTGAGTAGATTTTTTTCCCCTTAGCATCAAATGAAGATCCACTATTATGACCTCGATCTCCATCCTCTCTAAATTTTCTAACATTTTACTAAGTCCTGAAAAGTCACATTACTTTCAAAGAAAACTACTTATTCTTGGTATCCACATGAACCCACATGAGGGATCTTCAAAAGTTCATGGGAAACGTGTTATCAGGTCTGGAACTGAACTTACCCACGGATCAACTTTCCGCCAAACAATAGAGCGGCACACAAGGTGAGCAGTAACACTAAGGAGTACACAAACCTAGCAGTCATTTGAGATCAAAAGGGCAGCATTTACCCAAGTACAGAGTTCAGAAGGGTTGGGAAAGAAGGAATGGAAACAGGAAAAGACAGTATGTGGGATAAGCAATGTTACATCAAGGGGAATGCAACAAATGGGGCAAAAAGTGACTCTGTAAGCCTTCACCCAATTCAGTGTTCTTATTGTAAGGAGCACTGTGCCGCTAACCACAAAGTCCACGGTTAGAAACCACTAGCCATTCTAAGGGAAACAATGAAGCTATCTCTACACGCTCTCAGAAAGATGTACAATCTCACAACTCCTAAGCAGTTCTAGTCTGTCCCATAGGGCCCCATGAGTCAGAAATAGACTGGATGGCAGGGGGAACTTAGGGTAACTGTCTAGTTTGATGGACTGGGAAGGAATGGGCATCAGTTTGAAGGGCGCCTCTAACAGCAACAGGAATTCTGCTCTAGTCCAAGAACCATCAGGTGTATGGTTTTGCTTGGAAGGAAAAGTGATACAATCACCGATGCTTTACTCTAAGTTTATGGTTACAATGTGCCAAAGAAATCAGCAGTTTATAAGTGGGTAAATTCTTTTAAGGAGATAGGATGTTGCGGGTGAAACCCAGAGCAGACCATGCACATTAACTTTTGAGGGGGAAAAAAAAAATCAATCTTTGTGCCCCACGAGAGCTGACAATGAATAGCCAACTCCAACAGACATCTTAATTGGTTCAGCTTACATATCTCTGACAGAAAACTTAAAAGTTGAACCAACTTTGACAGGTGCCCAATGGTTGCACCCAGATCAACTGCAGATCCAAGATCCTGCAGAAATTCTTGGACAAATTCTTAACAGGAGATGAAACAAAGCTTTACCAGTATAATCCAGAAGACAGAGAGATCGATCCAGCAAGAGGTAGAAGTGGTCCAGTTAGAGCAAAACTAGACTGGTTAAGTGCAAGGGTCATGGCAACACTTTGGGATGCTCATGTTATTTTTGTTGTGATTTTCTGGTGGGCCAAGAAAAAAATTGTATCTAATTATGAGAAAGTTAGAGAAATCTTTTTGAAAATGTTAGTAGTGTCCAGCAATGGTTCACGCAGGGTCCTCCCCATGACAATGCATCCAACCATTTCTCTAATCAAACAAGGGTCTTTTGTGTGAATTCCCATGGGAAATCTTCAGGCATCTTCCTTACAATCCTGATTTGGCTCCTTCTGCTATCCTTTTGGTTCTTAGACTCTCTCTCCAGGACACCTACTTTCCTTCAGTTCAGTATGTCAAAGAGTGGACCAATATGGATAAATGTATAGAACTCTTCAGTTCTTTTAAGAATGGGCTAAATGGCCGGTATCACTTACAAAGTCTCTTACACTTGGAGGTTCTGTTGAGAAATGATGTTTAATCCTTAGTTTCATTTTCTCCATGAACTTTTGAAGACCCATCGGATGATAGGAAACAGAGGCCCAGGAAAGTTCAGCAACCTAAGATCACACAATTATGAGTGAAACCCCAGATTATTACACAGATTACTGAACCCAATGTTCTCTGAAATTTTTGTTTGGTTTTTACTTTGAAATACAGGGAATTTTGAGTTCATCCATGCTCCTGGAATCTCTGAATACAAGACTCACTAGCTTGAACTATTAAATCACTTCGAAGTCTTCCTATAGTGCCTTTTTTCCTCATTAACAATACAACCTCGCTCCAAAAGATTAGAGAAAAACGTTTTCCTAGTTGCAAAATTTAAGGAATTTACAGTTACAGTTCATCACTATGTGAAATAATTAAATCAACTTTCTCCTACCAAGTAGAATATAAATACACTTCGGAGCCCCAACATTTACTCTACAGGGAGGTCAAATTATAAAAACTTTGCTCACATAACAAATAATTATATCCTCTTGTATTATTTTCTATTTGCTTAAGGCTTCCCATAAACAGATTCTAGCTCTTCAAATTTACTGGCATCAACAATGCTGTCATGACCTTCAGAAACTATTTCTTCAATATAACAAGCATGGCCACACATATAACAAACAGCATAGACAGGAAACTCATGTAGGGAGTTACATGGTTTGTAAACATACACACACAGTAAAGTGTGCATTTGTGTAAAAATAAGACACGTGATCTACATTAGAGAAACCTATGTGATCTTTTTTTTAAGATCATGTGTCTTATGTTATTTCAGGTGTCCTTTTGCGGAAAGAAAACAGTTGCTTCTAAATCGAGAAACAGAATTCTTCCTCCCTCCTCCCACCCCTAACTCTCCTCCCTCTCTCTCTCTCACACACACACACACACACACACACACGCGCGCGCGCGCGCACTTGAGGGTAACTTCACTACAAGCAGGACCTTGTTTTCATCAGCGATCTGTTCTTCATACTTGCATGAGCTAATAAACCTTGGCAATTAAAAATAAGTGTTATTTACATCTCTGAAGCCACTTGGTGTTTGAACTAGTTGTGGGTTAGGTGCCAATGGAAAACGGAAAATAGTTCTCTTCATTTTCTCTATTACTAGTTCACTGAAAAGGGGCAAATTTCTCAAGAATCAAAGGTAGTAAAAGGTGGGTTCTTGCTGAAAATTGACTCCATGATAAGTGAAATACTCAGGAATCACTTCTTTTACTGCATTTAAAAAAAAGACTATTCTCGGTTAAAAATGGACTAGTCACACCACGGATCGAATTATTTGAGCTCATTTCTTTATAGAGGAAAAGTGAAGTACTAGAAACTGCTTTGGCACAAGTTTAGAAGTGGCTTATACTTGCTAATTTCTATCAGGATTTTTAATATGTAGCAAGTTGCCACTGAGGTAAATGATAAGGAGGAGCGGGGTGGGAACCAAGGTGGAGGATTGGGACCTGAGAACACAATGGAAAAAAAAACCAATTTGGATGTAACACAATTAATCATATCTAAAATTGTTTCAGAAAACAAATGCAAAGCATGTTTAAAAAAACTAGAAACTACACCAGCCTGTGTGATCACGAGGTGTCAATAGGATCAGGTATCAGGCATCAAAGAACAAAATAATCCTATCATTGTGAGTGAGGGGGAGTCCGGAGTGGAGACCCAAAGCCCATCTGTAGGCAACTGGGCATCCCCTTACAGAAGCGTCACAGGGAGATGAGCCAGTCAGAGTGCATTTTAACACCGATGAAACATGCAACTTTCCTCTACTTAATGCTTCCTCCCCACCATCATGATCCCAATTCTGCCTTACAAATCCAGCTAGGCCAGAGCATGCACCCAGGTAGACAAGGGCTGAAAACACAAGGAATCCAGGACAGATAAACTCCTCAGTACCAATAATGAAGAGCAGCAATAGCAGGAGGGAAAGAGTGAGGTGGGGGGAAAAGGGGAGCCGATCACAAGGATATACATACACCCCACTCCCTAGGGGGCAGACAACAGAAAAGTGGGTGAAAAAGTCGGTCCGTCTAAGACATGGGAAAACACACACCATTTATATATTATCAAGGGTTTGTGAGGGTGGGGAAAAAATGAGGAGCTGATACCAAGGGTTCAAGTAGAAAATGTTTTGAGAATGATGATGGCAACAAATGTATAAATGTGGTTGACACAGTGGATGTATGTATGGACTGTGATGAGTTAGCTGTATGAGCCCCCAATAAAGTGATTTAAAGAAAAAGACCATTACCAAGAAATCCAGTGATACTTTTCAGAAGGCACCACCATGTTATATGTCAATGTCCCACTAACAAGTCAATATATAATCAATGGGGGCTCTGAGGTTTACGACACCTGGGAGTACTATAAAGGAGCAGACATGTTGACACAGCTCTAGAAACCCACCATCATCTTCCCAGTGCGGCTAGGTTGCACAGTGGTGACTGGATATGATCTAGGCCAGCGATTCTCAACCTTCCTCGTGCCGCGACCCTTTCATGCAGTTCCTCATTTGGTGGTGACCCCAAACATAACATTATTGTCATTGCTACTTCATCAGTTTTTTTGCTACTATTATGAATTGGGCAACCACTGTGAAAGGGTTGTTCTACCCACAAAGGGGTCGCGACCCACAGGTTGAGAACCACTGATCTAGGCCAACAGCAAACAAATCGCATTTCCAGACTAGTAGCATCCAGTGCTAGCCTCTCATCTTGCAAATACCACGTGGTACCATGTATATCCAAAGAAATAATAGTGTATTTTTTATTTAAAAATAAAAAGGAAGGGGCACAGAATGGAAAAGACAGAAGCCAAATTGTTGGCTTCTCTAAATTTACATTTAAGAACCTTGGGCAAAAATGACTTTCTACACACATATGAAGCTAATTCACATGTGAAACTTTATTAAACCTGGTTTTATATATATATATATATACATATATATATATATATATATATATATATATATATATGGGACTTAAATTTTCCACAGTTCACAATTTTCGAGTCCTACTCCAAATTGTCATTTTCCCTTTGAAAGATGTGTAACCCTACCCTTTGAAAAGGGGGCATTCTCGATTTAAGTACTGGCTGACAAACTATAAATTATTGACAAAGTGGGGAATTTCTCCACATGTAAAGAATTGCACATGGAGCCTAAAAAGGTTGAGAAAACCATAGGATCTGGTATTTTTTGGAGACTCATTAAAGACAAAATCAGAGAACAGCAGCAGAGGCCGCCATGCTCATCACACAGCCCCTGCAGCATTCAGCAGGTTCCTCATCAGCGGGTTTCCATCATGACATGCAGGGATTTGTCGTTCTCCTGAGGCACAAACCTGAACCACGCAAGCACAGCGGATATGCATTAGCAAGGGACGGAGCCTAGCCGGCTGCCCAGCACCTCCACCTCCACACAGCTTTGCCACACGGAGTGAAACAAAGGATAAACACCACAGCGGGAGGAATGACTACCACGCCCAAGAAAGCGAACTCCCAATGCTAGAACTGGGCTAATAAATTGGGGCGGGGGGGGGGGGGGTTGCCCAGTGCTGAGGACCTATCCTTTGAGAATATCAAAGTCCTGCCTTCCCCATCCCCTTTCCTATAACCTTTAACAAAACAGCTTATAATGAAGGCAGTGGACATTAACTCTGAAAAAGATAGAATGCATACATTAAAAGACTAATAACTAAAAAACTGCCATTTTTGAGGGGATGCTTGGGAAAACCATTTTAAATCAAGGTTTCACACAAAATGTTATAATCCTGAAGATTAATGTTATAAATGCCGATTTCCTGGCTGAGAATAATGCTTTATAGAGTACACCAGCATTTATTTAAGTAGATCAAAATCTTATTTCATTAATGCCAAAATTACATGTTAATTTTAAAAATTATTTGTCCTTCTCAGCTTTGTTCTAAATTTGTAGTCCAAAACCAGATCTTCATGGCTTTTAAATAAAACTGAAAACCACACAGTATCAGTAAAATGATACTTAAATTTTAAAATGTCAGAAGATAAACTCAACAATAAGCTATTTATGGTTGGAGAGGCCTCACTGTTTGTCAGATCTCCAAAAAGAGAATGTATCTAGCATATGAGGGACATAAATTATTCCCAGAGAGCCAGTCCCCCATCCATCCAAGACTCTGAGAAGTAACTATGTTACTCACTATCCTCACAATGGTCTAATAGTTAATGGAGAACTAAAAAAGGCAAAAATTTAGATGTATCTCAGGTGGCCCCACAAGTACTTGAAGACTTTTACAGAGACCAAAAGGCACAAAAAGATGGTGCTTTCTTCTGTAACATCAGATTAGATGGTTAAATATTTTATATAGCTTGGCAAACTGAAAACATGAAGTTGGTTAGTTACCTTGTAATCTCGATCGAAATCATAAATCATGCACTGAGATGAGAACTCAAGACACATGCATACCAATACTTTATGAACCGCTGAAGTCAAAATGTCACACAGTATCTGAAAGTACTACTACAAACCAGGTTGTGTGAGCTGTACAGAAAAAGCGTTTACAGAAATGGGCTTTCGTAGAAAAGCTTTTGCTCTTGTAGTAAAATGCTTTTGAGTTAAATCTCATACCCATTCAATCTGTAACTGTACAGTACATTTCACTTCTAGTGACTAGAAGACATTGCTTTGAAAAACAGTTAGGACCAGAAGGGAAGAGAGGACCAGAAATTGTTCTCTAGCTCCCCCTGCCACCCACCCTGAAATGGAAAACTGATCAATTTCAGTAAAACCTTAAATTTGTAGACCAAAATCATGGGACACAGATACTGAAGACAAAACACTATTTTCAGGATTTGTTTTTGTCCTTAAAAAAAGCATTTTTAAAGGATCTTTGTAGCTTTTAAATAAAACTGAAAACCTCACAGATTCAGTTAAATGATACTTAAATTTTAAAATGTCAGAAGATAAACTGAACAAGAAGCTATTCTAATCAAGAGTTTACATACAGCTCACCTAATACCTTAACGAGAACAGAACACACAATGCGAGGGAAGAAGACACAGCACCATAGTTCCAAACGTTCACATAAAAACACGCGGACAGAATAAGACAGTCAGCAGGGACTGGAGGAATACCAAGTCTCCTGACAAACAGGGGCAGCTCCCAACACATAAAGGAAATACGGTTATCTGGTTGAACAAAAGCAAGCTAGAATGGAAACGGGAGCGCTAACTCCTTGTGCTACAAGGAAGGAATGGGATGTCTTTACTCAAAAGCAAAAAAGAAAAGCCCCAAACTGCTGTTGCGACTCTTGTCTTATGCTGCTGGTAACAGTAAATATATATATTTATATATTCATATATGTATATTAAAAAAGGAAAAATAATCTATTTATAGAACAGTCAGTAGTTGGAGACATGTAGAAAAAAGTAAAAACAAGTCCTTTTTTTTTAAATGGATTTACTAAAACCTCTTCTCCCGGGGGCCTCCAACCCCACCTCCTCGGCTGAAGCCATGGATGGCTCCACAGCCCAGTGTGGCTCATGGGCTACACTCAGACATTGCCAGTGTTGGGGACAGCAGTCATTGGGGTCAGGGCTGTTCTTTGCTGGTCTTGCTCATAGTTACGCCTGAAGCCGGTGCTGTGTGGATGCTTGCGGATGACGGTTTCCCTGAAAAGCATGCTTTGCTGTGGCTCAATGAAACATTCTGACTTGTCCTTGTCCCTTGCAGAAGCCTGAATCCAGGTAGCTGCTCTTCTCCTAACTGTAGACCCCAAGATAGCAGACTGCTCAATGCCAAAAATGGCTCCTTGTTTTGAAATAAAAGCTCTTCTTCCCCAAATCCAATTTATTCAGATTTTTGCTAACGTAGTTCACAGCTTCTTCTCCTTAGGAAGATAGAGATTCTCATTTGGAGTTTTCTTCTTGGTACACACAAGCACAAGTAGCTGAGGTCTACTGACTGCGCTATTATCTCAGCATTTCTAACAAGATTAACTCCAGTCTTGTTGCTCCTAATTGTAACATAAGACATTAGATGCCTAGTAATCATGGAAACAAAGTACCCGGACTCCTCTCCAACGACCTCAACTAAGGAGATCCAAGCAATCAGCACAACACGTGCCTAGGCTGACCCTAGGTTGCAAGCCTCTAGCTACTGTCAACTGGCCACGTGCCACACCGTACACATCCTGTTCTCATCTGCTTTCGTATCCTAAAGCTAACCAGTACCCTAGAGCCCAATCACGCGCTTGACTTGAAGGCAGCAAACTATATTCAGAGGAGCATCTGAATTGAAATACTGGCTGCAGTACCAAAGAAGACATCCCCTGCAGAGTAGTGTTGAGAGAGATGCCGCTCGTGCAGTCCATGCACCGAGGAGCCAGCACTAAGAGGATGCTCTCTGAAGGCCGTTTGTCTTTGGAAGCAGCATTCTGAGTGGATCTAAACCGCTCCTGGTGTCTAAGGTTTCAATGTGGTCCATTTTTCCTCATGTCCCAAACCAAGCATATGCTAACTATTCTCCTTAAGATCCTCCATTGGTAGTTTGTAACTCATTATGAAGGAAGAAGGGGGGGCTTGACCTGGGCTCTCTGGCCCCTGTTTCTTTTCACAGTTTATACAGATGTAGTCTTCATTTTCCGCCATCTCCGGAGACACACCCACACAAACTTGATGAAACCACTCATCACAGCCACCATCACATTGTACCCAGTCTACCTGTAGGAGACAAGATTGGGGAATGTTTAGGTCACATAAACATTACGCCTATAATAAAAGCAAATCAAAAGCTTTTTTTTTTTTTTTGCCTTAAATGATAGCAAACAACTGGCATGTTCAGAGAGAAAGACAATGACTTCTTATGGGGGTTATTTCTTAAAGAAAGAAGCTGGGGAATTAATACCCCCAAATTTTATTTTACCATAGTGTGTCCACAAAATTAGGCCTCTTAGGTACGCCATTTCCTCATGAATACCTGGGGCTCCTTGTGAGGCAGAAACATGTTTGAGGAAAACTTGACAAAAAAGTAACTTCTAATAGAGCAGCCAAGTAGTTTTAGCTAATATTAACAATTTCTACGCTCTAAGACAATAAACAATCAAGAAAGAAAGAGTACAATGTGAAGGCAATCCTGTATATTAGCTTTATTTCAAAGAGATAAGCCAAAATACTAAGAGCATTAAATACCTTTTTTAGAAAAGCAGTCACATAGGCCACTTTTTAAACTAATATTTTTTATTCTTCTCTTCTTCCGTTACAAATACAACTCCCTATAAAAAGTTAGCAAATATCAGAGGTCAAATCTTACAAATTAACCAATTATAACAAGTCAAACACACAGGTCAATTGATCACTCTGGTGTTTAAAACTAAAGTCTGGAAAACTGTCTGGTCGGTGGCAAATGTCAGGTAAACGTGACCTTTCTTAGACTAGAAAGTGCTTAGACACTGGAAAAGGACTGTACTTGGTGATGTTAACTTTGGATCCAGAGGTAACAATTCGTGACTTTTGATTTTTACAACTGAAAGATGACTTGGTTGTTTTTTATGGCTCATGTGAAGATTCAAAGAACTGCTCTCCTCCCTGATGCAAAGGCTGGCAAGTGTCACAAAGGAAACTACGTAAAACAATGCACTAAAGATCAGAACAAGGTAAGGAGTATGAAGAGGTCAAAGCAGCAACTTAGTATAGGTATGAGAAAGGACAGAGGAGGGAAGTTTGGGCTGGTTCAAAGTCATGTTAGTAGTTTTAGGACTGTAACCAAAAAAAAGTGGGAGAAATCAATTGTCAAAGTAACCTTTCTGCTTCTCTATTACCTTGATCTAGATTTTAAAAGCTTGGTGTAGGATAAAGATTAATGAACTCATTCAGAAGTCCTAAGTTCTGGTGTTGCTCTGTCTTGAACATTCACCATATATACTTGAGTATAAGCCAACCTGAGTATCAGCTGAGGCACATAATTCTGTCACAAAAACTATTAAAATGTGCTGAAAAACTCAGCTTATACATGAGTAAATACGCTAATTTGAAGTCATTTGACCTCCTTAAGGCTTAACTTCCTGATCTGTGAAATGGAAATAACATCTAATTTGCAAGGCTATTGATAGGATCAAGTGAAATAATATATGCCAGAGCACCAAGAGTTCAGTGTCTGGAATCTGAAAGCACTTTTTAAACATTCTGCATCTCGGCATGGGTGCCTGGAGTACTACTTCTCAAAAACGTGTGGCCATCTGCAACATGAACACTTGTTAGGTTTGCAAAAAAAAAAACTTTGCTGGAGCCCATCCCAAACTCACTGACGCAGAATATGTGAGAGTGGGGACTGGAAGTGGAGAGAAAGTCTTGAGTCTTAATTTTTAACCAGCTCACAGGTAATTTGCATATATATTCTAAACATATATATTCTACTAGCTCTTTGCAATACTGCTTCTTTTAAATTCAGGGCAACTTAATTCCTTCCTAGAGAATGTCAACCTTTGCATCATGTCTAGTATTGATCAGAATGTGAGCTGTTGTGGCACACTCCAGCAGTACTAGTGGAGGAAGATAGTGACTCTGTGCTACAAAGTGAAACTAAAGGCACTGCAAGCAGGTAAAGATTAACAAAGGGCTAACCAGACCCTTTGGGGTCGCTGTGAGTCAGAATAAACTCCAGGGCTGCAACAACAGCATCAAATGGACAGCAGGGAGTGGTCCTAAAGCTGGTAAAGTAACAGTATTTCTCAGTGGGAAGATGAACTGTGTGTGTCTGGGTTGTTAATGATGGCACCTCTCTAAACCTGGGCTTTGAGCCAGTTTGATACTCCTTCCAGTTTGGCACCCTTTCAGCATGTCTGGGGGTAGAAAGGCAAGTCAAACCAGAGTGACCTGATCTCAAGCCCTGCCCTACACCAACAGATACCTTTATCTTACCAACAGTCAAAATTCACGCCAATCCCCATTTAGGCTAATCCCTAGGACAAGAAACCAATGTAGCAGCATTTGCTGCCAGGAAAATAGTTCAGTCTTTTAAAAGTCCTATGTCTGCGCTATACTTAACTGGCTTCCAGTTTCCCAACAGTTCTGTTATCCTCTTTCAGGTAGGGAAATGCACGGTAGCATTTTCTCTTTGGGGATTTCGGTTAGAAGTGCCTTGCTATAAAGTTAATGAGCTCTCATTACAAGAGTTGGTGGCTGCCCTTAAGATAGTCACAGGTACATAGATTTTAGCTACCTTGCTCTACACGTTAAATAACAATTTACTGATATTCTGGGAGGAAAAAAACCATCTGTTACCAATTTCTTTTCATCAAGTTCATTCACTAACAATCACATTTGATTTCTACTTTTGCTTGAATGGGCCTACAGGACAATGAAGGAGATTACAGCATGGAATGTCAATTGATACCGCAGATTCTGATGTAGGAGCAACAGATTCTACAACGGTGGCTTGAAAACCCAAGAACACAGAAGTTGCATGTTAAGTTCTAAAACTCATTCCCCTTTACATTCTTGCTGGGAGATGTGCTTAGTGAATAACAAAATTAGGCATTTAAACACTTCACAGCTTTGAGCTGTTCAAATATTAACTCATAAGAGATCTTAAAGTATTTATTCATCAGTTTCTGGGTTCAAATTTGGGATATCTATATATATATATATATCTATATATCTATATCTATATATATATATATTTGAAGTTGAGAAAGGCTCTATTAAACCAGGGAAAGAACATCCAAGAGGGAAAGGAGAGCAGAGCAAGCAGTTAAAATACATTTTTAAGTGAAAAATATACTATGCTTGATGCTTCAGGATTTGGTCTCAAGCAGACTTGAGGAGAAATATTTGGCAGGTTACTGTTTTCACTTCCTAGAAGTGATGGTTCAGTGATGCTTCCTAACAGCTCTCCACTAAGCTTTTTGTTAGTCTGGCATTCATTCGCTTATACACCAGGGCTCCTCGCAAAACTCAGATCTGAAAGGTGAAAACAACTCCTTTAATGAAACAATAAACTGATGTTCAGAATCCTTGAATTTTTTTGGGTGTCCTGAACACATCAGGTAACTAAGTCCCTTCCTTGTTTGCCCAGGACTGGACTGTTTCTCAAGATGGAATAGTAAATTTAAATTTTTTTAAAAAGATGGAATATCATTGCTAAAAACAGTAAAAGTCCCAGACAAATTGGGTCATCTGGTTACTCTAGATCACTGCCCCACACACTTTGCGTGAGCCTTACACCCACTCAGATTCTGAGACAGGAAATCTTTGTGAGAGCAGACATCCTCATCTTTCTCCTGCAGAGCAACTGGTGTGACTCTGAACCCCCTCCGTGCCAACAAACAGCAAACACCTAAGCTTGTTCAAGCTCTGTTTAACATGGCAAAATTCACATAGCAATAGCAGCGAGTAAGGAAAAGACAGAAAAGGTCGTAGGAAACAGGCCCCTGGGGGAAAAGAGAGGAGGGGATGGTGGTAAGACAGTGAAGAAAAAACATTTTTTCAAGTAAAATGATTATATACTTCTTTGATATGGAAAAATACATATACATGTTGTTTAAATATTAATTCAAAAGTATATGCTTTCAAGTTAACTTGCATTACTCTTGGTACCAATAAGACTGAAGGAAAAGGACAAAGCTCAGAGAAAAAAAGACTGTGAATTTGAAACCTAATCTTTTGGAAATAATTCTTCATCATTTTTAAAGTCAATTTCAGCTGGAAATTAATTTGATAAATAATGTAAGAGAAATAATTATTTTTAAAAGACTTTTTCTCAACTTCATATTAATTACTGGCTTAGTAAAATGATACTAATGATAGTAAAATTATAAGGTACTTTTTCCTGAACAGAATGAATCACAGAAGTTATTTTTGTTGAATGATACAGAATATAAACTGTTTCCTAAAAAAGCATTCTTGTCTGCATGTGTGTTCTGAAGACAGGTGTCACACATACATTAATCTGAACTTTACAGAAATACAATGAACTGAGGAAGTGGCAAAAATTACAAAACTTTCATAGAAATGTGCTTTCTAGCCAGTAAAACTGGTATAAAGAACAGACTTGAAAAGCTATAAAATTATTTATAATGTGTTATAATTATGTATATCGTTCATAATTATAATGTATAAATAGGCAAACTCTAACTCTGATCTAGAATAACTTGCTTGAAATTAAACGTTACAGAACTGCAAAGGCACCTTGATGGCACAGCAAAGTAACAGGCATGCTAACAGTAAGGTCAGCAGCTGGAACCCACTAGCCACTCTGCTGGAGAGAGGTGGCCATTGCTTCCGCCAATATCACGGTCTTGGAAACTGCAAGGGACAGTTCCACGTTGCCCTACAGGGTTGCTCTGAGTCAAACAGAATAACTAGAGGACGGGAGGTTTCATGTAGGGCTTATAGAACAATCATACCAAGTTGCTTCTTTTGATGTAAGCTACTGACAGGCTAGCACACACACTGCTGCATTGCCTAGATGTTTACAGGTAAGTGGGGTTCAAAGATAATGTCTTTGTGTACTTCATGAAGCCCTCTTCTATTTTTTAAAACAGGCATTTTCTCTGAATACTTAGCTAAATCTTCATTTGCTCTCCCAAAATGTAGAGGATTACTTTTCAAAAACAACCAAAAAATTATTTTTAATGCTTTAAATGTTAGGAGTGAATCCCAGATCTCAGAGGAAAATAATGATCAAAGCTTAACATTCACACTGCTTTTTTGCCTAACAAATACGTTCATATAGATCATCTCACTTTAGCCTCATAAGCTTATGAAGTAAAAAGGGCAAGTGTGAATTGAATAGGTTGGTAGCAGATGGGGAAAAGATCAAAAAGATTAACACTAGACATCTGACTTATATGCCACAAGGAGACAGTGGGGTAATAAATGAAGTGAACTCTATTTACGATGCAGTTTAGGGTAGCAATTATTGACGTGGTAAGAGGAAAGAAGAAAAAGAAGGTAAGTGATCCATGGTGGGTACAAATAAACACTGTAAAAAAGATGATGGGAAAGTTTTTTTAAATCCCTCTCTTGCTGATGGGCTACCATGAAACCAGTTATAGGAGCGATAAAGAGGGAGATGGCGCTGTCAACTGTGACCTGCTAATAGGTCTGCTTCCAAAGGGACAGGTAGCCAGCCTTCCATGAGCCTCTTTAAGAAACAACTCCAGAGGTGAGTAAATTCAAAATGGAAGACGCATCCCATATGTATAATGTACCCACTAAAATACACACAAGTATGTATAATATAGGAAAATGCTTATGACGTGCACTTTAACAGTGAACAAATTATAAAACAAACTACATGCAAAATATAAAACACAATAAAATATGTATGGTGGTTGTCCTTGGAAGGTGAAACTATAGAATATTTTTTCACTATAAAATTATTTTCTAAAAATAACTAGAAAGCCCCTAAGAAGTGTAAACCTGTTTCACTTTGTTTTGGAATGTGTTTTTTGTACTTACATGTCAGTGTTGATGAGGTGGGGATATCAAGTGGAGAGAATTTGGGAGTAGGAAATTAGGGCCCTGTTTTTTTATTTTGCCACTAATTACCTCTATGACTTTGGCCACATCATTTATTTTCACTGAGTCTCAACTTCATCATTTGTAAATAAGCTTGGATGAGCCAACCTTTGGTACCCTCAAACTTTAAAAATGTATATATATATATAAGTATAAATAATGCATAAATAAATGTATAAATAAAAAAGTATAATCTGTAAGAAATAGTGACGTAGTTATTTACTCCATTCATATTTTCAAAGTGGGGTGATAAAAATTTTAAATATGAAGAGTTACAATGAACGTAATAAACATAATATGAACAACAAATCCATTAACAATCTTAATGAGAACTATAACAGATGTGAACCAGCATTTCCAAAAAAAATCTATCTCAGAAAGTTATAGTTAGTATTGTCTAAAAACAACAGACATCACTTTATAATACCTAAAACTGAGGATTAGAAAAGGTTTTTAAACATGTTCAAAGTTCTGAATTATGTGTCAATGACTTCTACTGAGTTCGAAGAGTTCGTGTAGAAACTTAAGATAGTAATGAACTGTGTTAAAGGTGTTTGTCATCTGAAGTTATATTTTATCTAGAATTTCTGAAATTGTAAAGCCTTCCTCACTTAGTGCTAAATGCAGAGGTGGGATTTCCTGCGCTGTAACAACACTAAAAATTTGCTTCCCAGGAGAAAGTCTCTGGATCAGTCTTTGGATTTAGGCAGACCTTTAAGTCTCACCAGCAGCTTTAAGCCAAGAGTTTTCCAAAAATCACATTCCATTTAAGAGCGTGCACACGGACCTGAGTATAAGGTGCGGACTGAAAAGGAAGAATTTACCCTTACTTTTGGGTCCTTAAACAACTCAATGCAATTATTTGCCATAGTTTGAAGATTCTTGGCCCAAGAGTTTTTCAAGTTATTGTGACTAATAGGTTAATTCAGTTTTCTGATTCACCCTATAAAGAAGACACACAGTTATTCTAAAACGTGGGTCCTTGGCATATAAAAAGTACTGCTTGAGAAGGGTTATCACTACAGCTTCTCTCTGCTTCTGTCTCTCTATGTTCACTAAGTTCTAGGTTTTTTGAAACACATACTTTTATTTAGCCACTGATAAGAGTTTCATTAAAAAAAAATGACAAAAAACTACAGATTCTGCTGGAAGTCCAAATCCAGGAGTCTAAAACAAACTATCATCATATCAAACCTATCTCTCCATGACTGCACTCACGGGTGACTTTAACCAGCCAGGACTCACCTTGTCCTTGCAGGGCCTTTGGCAGTTCTGTGCTGCGCACACTGCATTCTCATCATCAGATTCTTCTGCTCCAGACCAGTCGTACTTGGAGGGGATATCCAGTACTTTTCTCTCTCTCTTCTTCTCCGTGTTCTCCTTCACAAGTTCTACTTTAGCTGCAGCAGCCTTCTCCTTCTTTTTCTTTCTCTCTTCTTCTTTTGCTAGTTTCTTGGCCAGTTTGTTTAGTTCCTTTGACTTCTCAGCACTTAATTTTAGTTTCTTCTTTTTAGGCTTATCCATTTTCTTTAGCTCCTTGGACTTCTGCTTTCCTTCTCCAAAAAGCGGTTCTGCCTTTTCTAGTTTGCGTCTCCGCTTCTTCTCTGAAGAGTCTTTTCCTTTTATTTTGAATGGCTTCTCTTCCAAGCTGTCATCCTTCAGAAATATATAATTAGAGACACTTTTACAGGGAGACACTAAAAAAAGTGTCATTCTAAAAGTCTGTACGACAAGGCAAAAATATACTTAAAGAAGATAAGTCACACAGCAGGGAAAAAAGGACAAAACTAAGGTAAAATGTTTCTGTCTTTAAAAAAAAGTCTTATTTTTTAAGCTTATGTGAACCAACGGGGAGGAAAGATAATTAGTGTTAGCAAACCAGAGTAAGTAAAAAAACTGCATCTACAAAATCACATAAGCTTTTATTGATAGGAAAACACGAAGCTATCGTTTCTCAACATACCCTCCCCATCTGTGTCAGTTTTCCAGCTCTAACGCCCTTCCCCAAACATTGTGTGCCATTGGACTTACACCACACCAAAAGAGCAGGCTGGGTATCCTCGAGGGACACATGTGCTCCTCTATATAGGTCCTTTGAGTTCGGAGATCGAAAAAAAAGTGTCAAGGGACAAGAACAGGTCTGCTTGGTGGATGAGGCAAGGTTCCCCACAAAATTCTACCTTACTATCCTGAAGAACAAGCAGGTGCGCTGCTGTGAGGACAGTTAGTTCCTCAGTGCAGTTTTTCGGGCCTTTTTCTCACCTAAGACCTTCTTCCTAATAAACCACCACAATCACCCTAAATTATTTAAGAAAACCTATCAAGAGCATCCCTTTGGCATCCACAAGACTAGTCATCATAACTTTGTACACTGACCTCTCTTCCTTGATTAACTGCCTTATCAGATCCCTTCTCTCAATAGCTACTGTTTTGACTGAATTTTGTTTATTATCATTATTATTATTGTTATTTTTATTATTATTTTGAAAGCACTCTTTGTACGAGGGCAAGTCACAAGCATTGTCACTAGGGCTTCAGTCCACACGTGCATACTTTCCCAAACACTATTTGCTTAAACATGTCTTTGTGATCGGTGGTGGTTGCAGACAAGAACTCTCAGTCTCACTGGGGTATGTTTAAAAAAGAGAGAGAGAGATTTGTGCTTTGGTTAAAAAGTGATTTGGGGACAGGACTGTTACAAAATTTTTAACAAAACACAGCAGCTTCCTAAATCACTGAAACTTTGCAACAAATGTATGGGAATGCTGCTTCACATAAAACACCTGTTTTTGGACAAAACAAGTGTTCTAAGGACCATCAGGAAAACTGTGACGATAAATTCAAGGAAGAGCGGTCACCTCAGAGTCACTGTTTTGGGGGGAAGACCCCAAAGGACGAGCTGTGACCGGTTTTCATGAAGGAGGTTGGACACTCATGCGGGTTGATCAGAAGACGTTTTCAGAAATGGAAGACCACCATGGTGGGCACAGGCAGGGAAGTTACACCGAGGAACCGCCCTGGCACATTTCCCTTTGTCCTCAAAACTCTGGAGCGTCTGACTCTCAAGGGCGACAAAAGCGCCCTTTCGATGGTGTTCATCAAACAGCCCAGAGGGCTTCAGAAGAGAACGAGAGAGATGGTAACACTAGAAAAATAACTGTGATAAAATGAAAACATCACTTTTCTTTTCAACTTTGTAATTTTGTTGCTATTCTACGCAATGTAATATTAAAACCCTTCATGGTAATACTATGTCAAGTAAGAAAATGAAAAAATACTTAAAAGCATTCGGGAACTTGATTATTACTTAAGATAATTACTCACATGCTTTTAAAAAAAGCATTTGAAAATTAAATTTTCCACCAATTAGAGACTTGAGACTCTGACAGAAACCTAAGAATCAGCACAAGCCAATTAAATACTGAACACAAATAGCTTTCAGGGTTCACATATTGAACAAGACATTTACTCTCTCAATATGTTGTTTCTTTATCAGAAGAGATCATGGATATGAAGATAATGCTTTGTACAAAGGGAAAACACCAAGTTAAGCTATCCTCAATCTAATTTCTGCACCAAACACAGCCAGCCAACCTACAGTATGTTCAAAGTTAGTGCACCCCAGTTAGTGACACTGTACCATTCTATGCATGGGAACAAGGAGGCGAATGGAAAGGGGACTAGGACACAGATGGCACAGTTACAGTCCAGGCAAATGTCTACTTCTTTGACCCTTCACCTCCTTACTTATCTTACTACTCCCCCATCTCTTTTACCATTAAACCCAATGGCTTTGAGTAGATTCTGACTCATAGTGACTCTCTAGGACAGGGGTCCCCCAACTTTTTAAACAGGGGGCCAGTTCACTGTCCCTCAGACCCATTGGAGGGCCAGACTATAGTTTTTAAAAAAAAAAAACTATGAACAAATTCCAATGCACGCTGCACATATCTTATTTTGAAGTAAAAAAACAAATAGGGCAAAAACACCCGGCAGGCCAGATAAATGTCCTCAGTGGGCCACATGTGGCCCGCGGGCCGTAGTTAGAGGATGCCTGCTCTAGGATCTAGAAGGAATGCCACCTATGATTTCCAAGGCTGTGAACTGTACAGAAGCAGACTGCCCCAGCTTTATCCTGCAGAGCAGCTGGTGAGTTCTTACTCTTTAGGTTTGTAAAGACCTTTCAGTTGGCAGGTAAATGCTTTAAGCATTGTGCCATCAAGGCCCCATAAACTGTAACGCCATACCTCCATTATATGCAGGAATCGGTCTTCAGAAGGTGGGTGCGTAGCCTGCAGAATCCGCCATATGTGTTGAGTCTCGTCTAGAGATACTTCAAGGAGATCTCCGACCATCATAAGTTCCTCCAGCTGGGCTTTCGCTCCCGGGGATAACTCCAACACCGGAGGCTCCAGGCTCCGGGGCACCAAAGGGCTCTTTCGAGGTTGTTTCCTTGGAGTGCTGGAACCTTTCCAGAAACAAAAAAAAAGCTCTTCATTCTACAGCTAAAGGTGATGAGAATGTGACAGAAACTCTTAAATTCAAGCTCTCTCCATTTTAAAGTATACCAAAATACTGCGCTTATGATATTCAGAATATTGAGACAGATAATACAAAACCAAACCCACTACTATGAAGTCCATTTCCACTCATATTGCCCCCACATGGCAGAGTACAGCGGCCACATGGGGTTTCCAAGACTGAGTATCACAGAAGCGAACTGTTGGATCTTTCTCCTGGTGGAGTACCTAATGGGTTCTTGCCCCCTCTCAGTTTACAGATGTATGCTTCTTATACAGAAATTGTTAGCTATCTGTTATCAGGCAATGTTCCATAGAATCTTACAATTTATTATGAGAAACATCCCCCACCTCCCAGAGATGTGACTGAAAGGAAGTAGTGTGATTTATTTTCATTGGGAAAAAAATGAACATAATGGAGAAATTATCCACCAAGGAAGGAAGAACTTGCTAACAATTCAAACTTTGTAAAAGCAGAATGAATATTCTTAAAAACCATCAAATTACTCAACAATTGGTAATGATCAAATAAATGACTACATATGGGAGATTTTTATAGAAATAAGACTCTGAACTATTTCACGTTTTCCATGCTTTTCTAATAAAAATCTGATATCTCTGTGTAAGCTTCCAGGTTATCACAATAGAAAAGGCAACCATGGCCTAGCTTTTCCAAACTAAAACAGAATCTTCAGATTCCATTAGTAATTTTATGACTAGCAACTATATTTTTAATTCCAAAAAAATTAATCTCATTCACTGTCAACAAGTCAGTTCCGACTCACCTAGATCCTACAGGACGGAGTAGATATGGCCCTTACTGGGTTCTGAGATTCTAACTTTTTAGGGGACTAGAAAGCTTCATCTTTCTCCTACGGAGCAGCTGGTGTTTTTGAACTGCTAACCCTGTAGTTACCTACCCAACGAGTAACCACTACGCCACCAGGGCTCCTTGAAGAGATTTGTAGTCATGATTAATACATAGTTCACATTGCTTAACGAGAGCAGTACCTTGAGAACAACTCTTTGAAGCAGATGAATAAGCATGCTCAGCACAGAATGAAGGTGCTGTCCACATGTGAGTCACCACTTCCTCAGACTTGATGGGAATCTCTTCATCACAAAAAAGATTGGGTTCCAGACTACTAGAGGATTTCACACTGGCTGTGTCCTAAAAAAGAAATTAAAAAGGACTATTTATTATTAAAATTATTTAAATTATTCTGTGGCAAGGATATAAATGTAGGATTTCAGGTTAAAACTTGTAATATAACATTAAAAAAAAGCATTAAAATTTTTTTAAACTTTTAAATGCGTTTCCATGGAGACCATTCCATTCATGGTGACCGGTATGTGTCAGAGTAACACTGTTCCACAGGGTTTTCAGTTGACTTCTAGAAGTTTCTTCTGAAGTGCCTTTATTAAATAAGAAAATATCCACTAGGGAGAAAAACAGTAATAACTAGTTTCAAACCAAGAAAAGAGTAATGCAAAAAAAAAAAAAAAAAGCAAACAAACCAAAAAAACCCCAAACCCATAAAAATAATAAACCCACAAGAAAATTACTATTTAGTAATCTGCCTTCAAAAGTCTACAATTATAAGAAGTTTCTGTACCAAAAAGAAGCCTGACCCTCTAAATCAGCAGTTCTCAACCTGTCACCCGACTCATCTCAGTAACAAAATGACAGTGATGAAGTAGCAACGAAAATAATTTTCTGGTTGGGGGGCGGGGGGGAGGGCCACCAGAACATGAAACCGTATAAAGGGGCACAGCATTAGGAAGGTTGAGAACCACTGCTCTTAATGAAAAGAAAATGAACCTAAGGGGGAGGAGGGGAGGTGTAGATTCGACATCTTAGAAACACAAACTTTTTCACTCTCTTTTGCTCAAGGTTTTATTAACTTATCTAGAAGCTTAACAAACGCTCTTACTTAACACATTAAGACTGGCTAGGAATACACCAATTCTTCAACTGGCAGTTCTCAGCCAGTCTCAGATGATGTTCTTACGGAGTCTGTTTCACTTACATACACTCTCACTTACATACAGCTTTGGCAGAGTAAAATCAGGAAGACAGTAATTACACCGATACTGCGAGAGAAATAATTTAATAGAGGGAACTGGCTGGACATGTATCAAAGGACTAAAACAGCAAAGGGAAACGTCCAGGTAACATGGAGACAGCACAAGAGAAAGCCTCGCAACAAGATGTCTGCTACAACGGGCTCAAGTGTAAGAACAATTGTGCAGATGGTGCAGGACCTGATGGTGCAGGACCTGGCAGTGTTTTGTTCTGTTGTGCATAGGTGACTGTTGAGTCAGAATTGGCTCAAAGGCACCGAACAACAACCAAAACACAAAAGAAAGGGGTAGAGTTAGTTATCAGAATTCAAATGCTTAGACTGGGAGCCTGCAAATTGGGAAACAGAGCTCTCTAAAGAGAACACACTGTTGAGCCAGTCAGTTCTACCATTCTAAGGTAGTTGATTTAGAGGTGAAGAAAATAGGACTGCAAACTGGAGCAATTGCTACTGCCAGAGTCAAAAGCATCTGTTCAGATGATGACAAGGATGGGGGAATGAAACAAAAAAGATCAACTCCCTCTTTCACTGTTTTGGTCTTTTCTCAAGTGCACCTGTTGCAGAGTAGAAGCTGGCAAACAATAGCATGTGAGCCAAACCCAACTGGCTGTATGTTTTTGCATGGTCTGTATGTGGCTCATTAAGCCTAAAATTTTTACTATATAGACTCTTCCCCTCCCATTGTTTTTTTTAAGAAAAAAAAAAGCAACACAAAGCAGCATATAAAAGAGAACCATAGAGGAAAGAGGTGATAGCTTAAAGACTAGTTCCAAATCTTTTTTTTTGAAGGGGGTGGGGCTGCCAGAGAAAAGATCTACTATTATCATAACACTATCTTACAGACAAAGTATTTTCCAAGAACCAAGTACAGGTTAGTCAAAGTAATCGCTAGCTCTGTAAAGGACAACATTGTATGCGGAGTCTAGGAGGCAGTGTTCCTCATTTAGAGTTCATAGACTTCTTGTCTATTCACGAATGTAGGGCCTGAAGGGCAAAAGAAGGGAGATTGCCACAGCCCTACTGCAGTTCCCAGATGATTCCACACACTAACTGAAATTGTCTTTTCGGACCTTGACTCTTACTCATTTCATGATTAACTCTGTTAATCTTTCAAAATAAAAAAAGACACTGACCAGAAAAAGATGAAAAGTAGGGACAAGAAATAGAAGAAGGAAGAAAAGAAAATCAACTTCTTCCTCTAATCGAAGTATAAATTATGAAGTGGTTCAATTCTGATTCTGGAAAGATACACTGTAAACCGCAGAGAATCATATAATAATAATGAGGATCAATTATGTTAATGAGGTATAGCATATGCAAAAATATTTATGAGCATCAAAAAACCATTTATAAGAGTATTTCCAGCACTACTCTGTATAAGGTAAAAAAACTGGAAAAAGCACATATAATCATCAATAATATAAGGAGTAAATTAATTATGGCATATTCATACAATGAAAACTATCACTGCACAAACATATTGTGGAATGAAGTAAGTCAGCCCCCCAAAAATATGATGTATAATTTCATTTCTGTTAAGTTCAAAGGCAAGTAAAATATACAGTTCATTGTAAGAGAGGTGGCTGAGACAGGACCGGGGAGCCTCAAAGGTGCTTATAATGTCCTATTTCTTCATCTGAGTGCTAGCTGTATCCATCTGTTCCATCTGATGTAACTTATTAAGTATATACTTGTGGGGAGAAGGAAAAGGCTTTCTACACCTGTAAAGAAACCCACAAGGGTAGTTCCACTCAAGGGCAGCAAGTTTGATTTCGAGTTATACACGTATGGTTCATGTGTCTTTCTACGTACTCATATATAAACAGAGTGGGGGAAAAAAACTTTATAAAGATAAAAGCAAAAGGATGGGAAAACAATAAGCCTTAAAAGAGGCTACTAAGAAGGAAAATTACAAGCTAGTTTCCTGGTATAACTACAGGAAAGGAAGAGTGGCCCTTCAATGAGAAATGTGTTATCCATCTTATCTGATAGAAAACAGTGTGAAAGTCTCAAATAAAATGCTATTTCAACAAAAGCTCAACCAATCAAGTGTCATCCAGGGTAGAGAAGGCGAAAGAATACTTGTGTTGAACTTGCCTTTCTCCACACAGGCTTTAGTGATATAAAAAGAACTTCCTAAAATAAAATAACCACTGCTATTCCTCAAAGAAGCCACAGATGGTAGGCTGCTAACTACGAAGTTGGTGGTTCAAACCCATCAGCTGCTCCACAGAGAAAGATGAGGCTTCCTCCCTCTCAAGTGCGTAATGGTCTTGGAAACTCCCTATCAGGTAGGTCACTATGACTTGGGTATGTCTCGTTCCCTGTCCTCTTCGGAACATGGCTTGCATTTCTGGCAGCTCCCTGTTGACATACTGATACAAAAGTACAACGTTTTTAAATTATCTTCAGCAAAATTTTACTTGAGGGTGATATTAATGATAGTTAGATTCTGCATTCTGTTGGATCACCTTTCTTTGGAAGGGTAAGAAATATGAACCTCTTTCAGTTGATTGGCCAGGTAGTCAGCAGAGAACATGGTACAAGGGATATCACTGCTGCTGTCAGAGAGATCTTGACTGAAAGCAGAGACTACACACAGACATTTGACTGGGTGGATCCTAACAAACAAGGGATAACAATGAAACCAACAAATTCCAGGGCACTTCACTAGGCTCGCTCATCACACAGACCTGTATATGGACCAAGAGGCAGTTGTTGGAACAGAACAAAGGAATGCTGTGTGGTGTCAAGGCAGGAGAGATGTGCGTCAGGATTGTATCCCTCAGATTCGTTCAATATGTATGTTGACCAAATATGCTGAGAAGCTGGACTAGATGAAGAATAATGCAGCATTAGGATTGGTGGAAGCCACCAGTGATATGGGAAAGACACAACCTTGCTTGCTGAAAGTGGGAAGGACTTAAAACACTTGCTGATGATCAAGGAAGGCAGTCTGCAATATGGATTGCAACCCAAAGTAAAGGAAACTAAAATCCTAAGAACTGAACAATAAATGGAGAAAGGATTGCAGGTGTCAAGGATTTCACTTTATTTGAATCCACAGTTAGTGCTCATGGAAGCAGCTGTCACAAAATCCACTGATCTATCGCATTGACTAATCTATTGCAAAAGACCTCTTAAAGTGTTAAAAACGCAAGGATGTCACTTTGAGCACTGAGTAAGGTACAGGTGATCCAAATGTGGCATTTTCAATCATCTTATTGGCATGAGAAAGCTGGACAACCAGCAGGAAGAATGGAGAAGAACAGATGCATTTGAATTATGGTGTTGGTGAATATACTGACAGCACCAGGAGCCACCAGAAACAAATTTGTCTTAAAAGTATGAGTATTCCTTAGAAACCAAGCTGCGGAGATTTCACTTCACATGCTTCGGACACACTATCGGAAGAGACAGGCCCTGGTTAAGTAGAGGGTCAGTGTGAAAGAGGAAGGCTCTAGATGAGATAGACTGACACAATGGCTGCAACAGGGCTCAGACATATCAACTGTGAGGATGACACAGGACTGGGCAGTGTTTCACTCTTGTTTAATGCAAAGAAAGCACCATCAAGAGATCAAGGTCAAAGACATGACCTTGAATTACTATTAGTCTTACTACCACTTTTCTATTCTTTTAATTAAGTGTAATACTAACACTGTAACAGCCCAAATTTTACCATCTGCCAGTATTTCCTAATATAGAAGATGTATACTAAGAGGACCTGATGCAAGGGGCTTTAGTGGAGAGCAAATGCCTTGAGAGTGATTGGGGCGGGGGAATGTATGGATGTGCTTTATACAACTGATGTATGTATATGTATGGACTGTGATAAGAGTTGTATGAGCCCCTAATAAATTGTTTTTAAAAATTAAAAAAAAGAAGAAGATGTATACTAGAACTAACATATAAATTCTACATAAACATATACAAACATCAAATCACAGGGTTGATATATAGTGCTGCGTGAAGATCAAGTAGTATCTGTGATATTCTTTTCATGTGACATACATACTTCCAAGCAAAGTTTATCATGTTTAGAAATACCAGAGCAGTAGTGATGTGTTAGAAAGGAAACAAGTGGATTCCTTTAAGTCATGGTAAACAGATAATTCTTAGTATTTAGATTAAAATTCAACCAGCTAGTTCAAGGGTTAACATTTTCAAAGCCTTTACAACATACAACAGAAAACTACTTTGAAAAAATGAGGCCTGGAATTAAGAATCCATATTATGAGAAAGGTTATTTTTCAACAATGAACTTCTAAGTGTCAATGACAGATGGTTTTAATTTTACAATGTGTATGTGTTTTAATGTTGATGGGAATCACATTCTTAAGAATGAGCAGAACCTACTTAATCTGCATGCTGAAAAGACAAACAGTTAAGTAGAATACGGGAAAAAACTCTGCATAGTTCTTTGGATGTAGTCTCTTTCACCACACCAAGAACTCCCTGGCTATAGTACAAATACTAAAATGAATAACAGAAAAGTGACCAATGGATTAACTGTAACCTGGCAGGGTCATGATGTTATTACAAGGTAGAAAGACGAAGTCATTAGAAAGGGCCAACAGGAGCCAAATGAAACAAACTTGTCAGAGCCTTCTCTTCACCATCACTGTGGGGTCAGTATCAAAACAATCACAGTGATAGTAAATAAATTCTAATATCTGCAGCAATGTAATTTACCTTCATGTCATAGCCATATGTCTCCCGAACGTCTTCATCAGAATCTGTTTCTTCATCATCATAGTCCACAGTTTGTCGAGGGGAAGATGATACACTGCTGCTCACCACACGGTTAAAAGCAGACTGCTGGAAACTAGGTAAGTGTCCCTAAAAAGCAGACAATTCCAAGATAAACAGAGACATACTCAACAAACATGAGGAATGAACAGTTACCACCACTAAAATTTAACAAAAAACTTGAAAGTGACTCTTTAACAGAGTTCTTCAACAGTTAGTAGAAATCACATTGTTTGATTATGATGCCCAGGCCCACTTGAATGGTATTTCTGAAGAGTATTTCATTAAGTGGAGCTCCAGAGAGAATGTATGTAGGAAAAAAGGATGCTATACATAACACAATTGCTAGCAAGTTACTGTTACCTCTCTAATCGACAATAGGTAAGGCAGAATTAGTTTACTATTGACACTTGACAAATCCCATGAAGTCAGGGGGAAACAATGTAACCCTTGAACTTACCTGTAAGTCCGGATTGGCAGCTGCTTTTTGGAGTTCTGCACTGATGATCTTTTCCGTTTTTTCTCGAGCTGCCTGCTCCACCATCCGCTGACTCAACACAGACAGTTTGGCCAAGGCAGAGGATAGTTCGTCGGTAGCCAGGGCCTGGCGTGCTCTATCCTGCCAGCTCATAGCCCGTTCAGTCAAACACTGCAGGGCCTCTCCTTCAGGCAACCGTACAGGTAACTTCTGAAGGGACACCAGGAGTGACAAAATGGTCTCCAGCCTGGGCCGTCGAGATCGCATACAAAGAGGGCAAAGGAATTTGACTTCTTTAGCTTGCCAGTTAGACCCTTTTTTCTGGGAACTTGATTTAGGAAGGGGAACACAGCTGTTATGGAACCAGTCTTTGCAGAGCTCACACTGTAGCATAAACCCACTGGCTGTCTTGCGGCAAATGCAAAATTTCACTTCTTCTATACGGTCCACCATGGTCATCTTGGCTAGGTTGGCTGCTCTGAGGGAATGCATGGCTTCAATTTCTTTTTGCTCCCGTTCTTTGAAAACTGCCACCTGTGTACAAGTATTTCACTGAAATGAGTCATTTCATTAAACTCCCCAAGTATCAAATCCTTAAGGCTAACGGGCCATCCCTGAACTGTGGCATCATGGTCACAAAGAACTGTTCGTTCCAAAAAACAGTTCATTCAACAACTTCTTAAAATTTGGGACATACTAGCAGTTTCTATATAAACATTTCCCATCTTCAAAGTGGGCACAGTGCTACCACATTCGATCATTTACATCAAAATAGTACACTTCGGAACTCTTCTGAGACTATAACAGAACAACAATCTGCTTTGAAGTCCAGCCATTTTGGTATGAAAGTTTGGCTCTTGTACCTGTAAGTTGCCAACCTGGGGTACACTACACATGAAAATGCTCAGTGTGTTGCCATGCATAATGTACACTCAATACAAATACTAGTTCTTGTAATTCACTCCCTAGGGACCAGTTATAAGCAAATCAATTGTTATTTCTTTCTAGAAGCCCTCTCCAATTACTGTGTAGGTAAAATAATAAAACCTGGGGACCAATTATAACATCGTCCTGACTCATTTCAACAAAATAAAAGCAAACAAAATTATCAACAATATTCTTCACGCATTTTATCTTTAAACTATTGGTCAACTTTGAGACACTTTCAAAATAATTCTTGGTTATACTTGTCTGCCATTTTCATTGGCTTTAGAATAGGTCCTTTGTAGGCAGACGCAGCCACATCGGTTACGCAGTGCTTGCAATTCCCTAATATGACCTGCTGCCTAAACTAATTTGAATTTTCTTTCTCCTTACTCAGGCTCTAATCAGTTCTAACGCATCTCTCCTTCCCTTGCCACTCTAAAAAAACCCTTCCTTTGGAAGATTCTCATCACCTTCGTGTAGTTTATTGTGCACCCACTATACTGCTGCTGCCGAGAACTACCGAGAAGACCTGATGTCAAAAAGCAGCTGGCACTACTACACGGGGACATTTCCTTTGAAAAGTAAAACAGTATTGAGCGTCATGAAGTCAAGCCCAGGGAAACACTGCTGAGAAGGACGCAGCACAAAGAGGCTCGTTTCATGGTTAATAGCAGGGAGCACTTGGTAACCGCCAAGATGCTCCAAATCAGGAGCCGATTAGAAATTATGGACAGTTTGATGGAATACTAGACAACTACTAAAACAAAAGAACAGAGATATGCAAAATACACACGAGTTTGAGGAAAGGGGAGTGGCAAAAGTTTTTATATCATTTGATTAAAAACATATTTTTACATGAAGTATGACCATAAAGACAAAGAAAGTACAAAGGTTATTTAGATACTGCTCTCCCCATTAGGTTTTTTCACACTGTTAAGGAACAAATAACTACCCTAAGCTTCTTTGTAGATTGATGCAATCCATTATTTAGCACACCGTAGATTGGGTTTTCAAATAATTGTGATTTCATCTATTATCCCATCCAGCTGACATAAATCATCACAGTCACTAGAACATGATGTGGTTTGTTCAAATCCAAATACTATGTCTACTCTAATGCCCCAAATGAAACCCATGCTGGCTCCTTGAAATTACTATTTTAAGTGCTCACAAGTATTTGTATAAACTTGATATAACAGAGGAGGTAAGCTGACTTGTTAAAAAAAATGTAACTGTCAGAAAGGAAATTGTTGGGGCAGGGGTCAGAGAGCAGGGGCTGGCAGTTTAAAGGGAAGAGAAATAGCACAGGACATGTTTCAGCTTTGGACAAGTGTTTAAGCACATAGTGGCGATGTTCTCAGTGCGATTAGCTATACAATAGTAGTTAAGTCAAGGCTTAAAATATAAATTTGAGGCCCAAGCCAATGAAGGTGAGAGCTGAGGCGATGCAAGAGGGATAAAAATACGCAACCGGTGGGATCTCCAAGACTATGGTTCTTAATCACCCTGTAGGTCTGGAATTGAATTTACCTCTGTGTTAGAATAATCAGCCATTTATTATCGGTAAAAGGGGTAACAGGTACCCAGAGATAAAATACAGAGGGTTAGGACAGCAGGGATAGTAATAGGAAACACAAGGGGTAAATGGGATAAATGACGGTACATTAAGGGATGGCAAAGGATGAGTTGGAACAATATGTGTATGAATTATTGAATGTAACACAGATGACAACGCTCTAAATCTTCACCTAATTTACAACAAAAAGCTAAAAGAATAGGCAAACAGAGACAGAGCCCTCAGAACCACCCACTGACCAAGGCAAAGAATTGGGAGGGGAAGTAGAGAGAAGGTGATTTTTGCTATAATTGTTCTATTTGGTTTCTTAAAAAAAGTCCCCACCACGTTAGAATATACCTGTGTTGAGAGTGTGTGAAGATGTCTGAAAGTGAGGGGAGAAATCTACAGCAAGAAGGTACCAGAGCACGTGGGAAAGGAACGGAATCTGGAACAGAGATTCGAAGGTTGCCTACAGGGCAGGGAGTGCTCCTTCCTTTAGGACTGCAAGAAGGATTAATCACTAACAATACAGGATGGGCATCTGCTACTGTCCTTACTGCATCACTCCTTACCACCAGGGCAGTGTCTCTGGCTTCCTCCAGTCCTTCCTCCAGGTCACTCAGGGGCTCAAGGTCCAGATCCTTTTCTTTTTCTATCAGTTCTTTGACCTTTCTCCTCCTGTTTTTACCATTTCCATATATGCCAATGTCAGTCCGAGGACTTAGCACCTTTAAAGATAAAACCACAACATGCACTCTAGTTTTTAAAAAATCATTCTGAAAGTGAAGTTAATTAAAGCCAACAGCAAGAGGAACAGAGCAACCAAGTCCCAGGGAATACCAAAAATAGACTGTGGGGCCAGGGCTTGGCGGCACATCAGACTCGATCAGAAAACATTCCTAAAGGCCAACAAACAGTCCTTAAACCAAGTACAAGCTTTTCTCTTTTGGTTGTTGTTGTGTTTTGTTGTTGTTGTTTTGTCATTGGCTTTTTGTTTTGTTTTCTTTTGTTGTTTGATTTTGCTGTCTTGTTTTTATGCATGTCATTTTCTCTGCAGGACTGTCTAAATAAGATAGGCTGGATGAACAATCTGGAGGAGAAAACAAAGGGACCGACAGTTCGGGAGGGGACATAGGAGAGGGGGAGGTGGGGGGTGGGTGGGGAGGAAGTGGTGGTAACAAACCCAGGGACAAGGGAACAACAAGTGATCCAAATTGGTGGTGAGGAGGGTATAGGAGGCCTGGTAGGGCATGATCAAGAGTAATGTAACTGAGAGGAATTACTGAAACCCAAATGAAGGCTGAGCAGTATAGTGGAACAAGAGGAAAGTCAAAGGAAATAGAGGAAAGAGCTGGGAGGCAAAGGGCATTTATAGAGGTCTAAACAAAGGCATGTACATATGCAAATATATTTATATATGAGGATGGGAAAATAGATTTATATGCATATATTTATATGCATATATTTATGTTTAGTATTAAGGTAGCAGATGGACATTGGGCCTCCACTCAAGTACTCCCTTAATTCTATTAACATGGCATTCCATGATGCTCACCTTCCTGACAACATCGCTGAAGACAAAGTTGGTACATAAACAAATGTAGTGAAGAAAGCTGATGGGACCCGGCAATCAAAAGCTACAGCTTCATGGGTCTTAAAGACTTGAAGTAAACAAGTGGCCATCTAGCTCAGAAGCAACAAAACCCACATGGAAGAAGCACATCAGCCTGTGTGATTACTAGGTGCCAAAGGGATCGGGTATCAGGCATAAAAGAACAAAAAAATCAACAACAACAACAAAAAAAAAGAACAAAAAAATCATATTATGTGTTCACCTCCCTGATAAGATTGCTGAAGACAAAGCCAGTGCATAAGCAAATGTGGTGAAGAAAGCTGATGGTTCTCGACTATCAAAAGATATAGCGTCTGGGGTCTTAAAGGCTTGATGGCAAACAAGCGGCCATCTAGCTCAAAAGCAACAAAGTCTACATGGAAGAAGTACACCAGCGTGTGTGATGAGGACTCGAAGGGATGAGGTAACAGGCATCAAAGAACAATAAGACTTATCATTGTGAATCAGGGGGACTGCAGAGTGGGGAGCCAAAGCCCATCTGTAGGCAACTGGACATCCCCTTACGGAAGGGTGGCGGGGAGATGAGCCAGTCAGAGTGCAGTGTAGCCATGATGAAACATACAACTTCCCTCTAGTTCCTAAATGCTTCTTCTCCATCCACTATCATGATCCCAATTTTACCTTACAAATCTGACTAGACCAGAGTATGTACACTGGTACAGATAGGAAATGGAAACACCGGGAATCCAGGATGGATGATCCCTTCAGGACCAGGGGTGAGAGTGGTGATATCAGGAGGGTGGAGTAGAGAGGGGGAACTGATTACAAGGATCTACATATACCCTCCTCCCTGAAGGACAGACAACAGAAAATGTGGGTGAAGGGAGACATCGGACAGTTTAAAATATGACCAAATAATAATTTATAAGTTATCAAGAGTTCATGAGGGAGAGGGGAGTGGATAGGGAGAGGGGGGAATGAGGAGCTGATGCCAGGGGCTTAAATGGAGAGCAAATGTTTTGAGAATGATGAGGGTAACAAATGTACAAATGTGCTTTATACAATTGATGTATATACCGATTGTGATAAGATTTGTATGAGCCCCCAATAAAATGATTGGGAAAAAATGTACCATTTTATGAAGCACTCACCAGGTACCGAGAATTCTCCTCAGCACTTTATACACATAATTGAGTATACTCTTCACAACCCTATGAAGCAGGTACAAGACCCTTGCTGTCGAGTCAATTCCAACAGTGGCCCTTTCCTGAGGAGGCTCCCTATCTTTATAGGGGCAGACAGCCTCCTCTTCCTTCCAAGGAGCGGCTGGTGGACTTGCACAGTCAGCCTTGCAGTCAGCAGCCCAACGCTTACCCAGCAGTGCCACCAGGGCTCCCAACTTTGCATTACTCTCCTCATTTTACAAACAAAGGAAACTGAGTCAGAAAGAAACAACTTCACTGAGGACACAGTGTTGGCAAATAGGAAACTAGTCCTCAAATTATATTATTTCAAAGCTTATGCTCCTAACCATTATGTGCAATTGCTCAAGAAGAAAGAAAAGTGAGTATTTACATTTGTGCTTCTGAGAAATAAGATCTCTCAGTGAGTGTTCAGTAAAAACAGAAATAACCCTGGTTGACTTCTCTGGACACAGCTCATGATGACCCCAATCAAAGTCTGCTTAAGGCTTTAGACTCCAATCAACATCTGATAGCACCTAGCCATAAACCTGCAACCAGAAAAATTGACAATCCTCTCACCTATAGGTACTAAATTATCAACTGCTGATGAGACTGTAGCATCGTGTATACACAGAGATATACTATTTCTTACCTGTAACAACGTATGGCTAGAATTCTTCTTCAGGAAGGTCCGCCCTGTCCGTTCTCTCCAAGCTCGCGCAGCGGCCACCTGCGACTCCACCTGGGGCAATGCGTCCAGACGCACGGGGAGGGGGCGCCCTTTGGCAGACAGACTCTCCAGCTGTTCCAAGTAAGCATAGCTGCTGCCACTCTACGGGAAGGACATTTTCACATTACGGCATTTACTCTGTCAAGTCTCTCAACATGATGTTGGAAAATATACAAAGACTATTTAGTGTGCGTACTTTTTCTCTTCCTTTTTTAAAAGTGCTATTCTTTATCTTTGAATCGCAACTCTTAAACTAATATAATTTCCAGTGCCTATATAAAATGCTTGTATGAAAAATTTTAAATGAGCATTTTGTCAGAGTTTATATTATGAATTAATGTAGAAGCTACTAAGATATAAATTTTGGTTTAAGGAATAATCTGAATTATGGCATAATTAGATGCGGTTAGAAATGAGGAAATAGATACAGCCCAAGGAGAATGACAAGTCTTCCCAGACCACACAGGAGCAAACTAACAGGTAGAGGTAGAGGTAGAGATAGAGGTAGAGGTAGAGGTAGAGGTAGAGAGAAAGAGAGAGAGAGAGAGAGAACACGAACCACATTCTGACCCACCAAGCCCCAAAGAAGACATCCTGCTAGGAGCAATTACGACACAGAGAGGACCATAGGGATGTCCCCTTACTGACCCACAGTGCTGCAGGGAACAGCACTAGACACCGAATTGTGCATGGTCTGACCCTCCCACACCAAGGTGAAACAAAAAGGGAGTGCAATAGAGCAGCAAGGAAAGCAAAGCAAAGGAGAGCAAAGCAACAAAGTCTCCAAGGAATCCCTAAAACAGACTTCAGACTCGGAGGGCAAGGCTTGGCACCTCATCAGACTCGATCAGAAAATAGACATAAGGGTCAGCAGACAGACCTGGAACTATTTATGGGTCCTTTTTTCTTTTTTCCATGTCTATCTATATATGATAGGCAAGATAAACAAGCCTGAGAAGAAAACAGTAGGGCCAACAGTTCCAGGGGGACAGGGGAGAGGGGGAGGAGGGGAAAAAGGAGGAAGAGCCAACACACCCAGGGACAAGGGAACAAAACGAAATCTAAAAAACGATGGCAAGGAGGGCGTATAACGCCTAGGGAGTTGAATCAAGTGCAATGTAGCCAAGAGGAATTCCGGAGAGCTGAATGAAGGTTGAAAATGATAGTAGGACAGGAGGAAAGTGAAAGGAAATAGAGGAAAGAACTAGGAGGCAAAAGACATTTATAGAGATATAAATATAAGCATGTATACATGTAAATATAGTAACAATAGGGATACAGGTCCATGTGCATATATTTATATGTTAAGTATCAGGGTAGCAGGCAGACATTGAGCCCCTACTCAAGTCCTCCCTCAATGCCAGAGCACTTTGTTCTACTAACTTGCATTCTGTGATGCCACACAATCGCTGAAGTCAAAGTGGGTGCATAAGCAAATGTGGTGAAAAAAGCTGAAAAGCTTCCAGTTAGACAATTGGCCATCTAGCAGGGAAAACTGTGTGATCATGAGGTGTCAACGGGATCAGCTATCAGCAAGACTCAAAACAATCACATCGATGCGAACGAGGGGAGGCTGGAGTGGAGACCCAAAGCCCCTCTGTAGACAATTGGACATCCCCTCATAGAAGAGTCACAAGGAAGGGACAACCCAGCCAGAGTGCATGTAGCATCAACACAACACACAACGTTCCTCTACTTCTTTAATGCTTCCTTGCCCCCCCACTATCATGACCCCACTTCTACCTTACAATTCTGGCTAGACCAACACATACACACTGGTACACATAAGAGCTCTCTACACACAGAATCCAGGACATATAAATCTCTCAGGAACAGTAATGGGAATCCATGAGGGTAGGAGGAGAGGAGGGGGGACAAAAAAGGGGGAATCAATCACAATGATGGACGTACAAGCCCCCCCCCACACCCAGGAGGACAAATAACAGAAATATGGGTGAAGGCAAACAGCAGATGGTGTAAGAAATGAAAATAATTTATAATTTATCAAAGAGTCACAAGGGTGGGCAGGAGGAGGGAGGGTAGGAGCTGATACCAAGGGCTCAAGTGGAAAGAAAATGTTTTAAAAATGGTGATGTTAAAATATGTATAAATGTGCATGATATCATTGATGTATGGACTGTTATAAGAACTGTACAAGCAAGCCCCCAATAAAATGAATTTTTTAATGAAGAAATGAATTTGCTAATAGATTACAAACTATTTAATATCAAACTGGGGGAGGGGGCTCCTCAAATGGAAATTTTTCCTTAATGGAAAAATTCCATTCTCTTTCAAACTCCGTATTTTTTCTGCCACTTGATATTTATTGTGTGCCACTGAGTTGATTCAACTCCTATGACAAGCAGCGCTGCCTCAAAGGAACTCCTGGGTTGCAATCTTTATGGGGACAGAGCGCCATGTCTATTCTCCCAGAGTCACTGGGTGGGTTCACACTGCAGATCTTCTGGTTGGTAGCCAACTAGATCACCATGCCACCACCAGGACTCCTTTTAATACTACATTAGACAATAAAATTAATGTTTCGAATCAGCTTTTCTATGGATAATCAACTGCATCACTACAGATAAATTCACCTGCCTTTCAATAAGCATGATTCATTTGTTACTGTAAACTGCTTTGAAAACTGTCAGAGTTATGAAAAGCTCAAAGAAAATCCAAAAGATTCACACCTATAATAAGATAAGATAACCCTAGAGGGTGTGCTAGACAACAGCTGGTATTCCACTAAAAGAAAGCTCAGCAATCTCTTTTGCATACTTCAAAATCTTTAAGAATTTTTTCTAATGGCAAAGCAGTATTTCAGTATCCATACCAATCTCAGTTTTATGTTGTATAGCAGAAGTGAGAATAAATATTTTCCTTTCAAGTCAAAATATTTCTATTTTTCCATGGAATGAAACCATTATTGTTTTTAGAACTTACATATTACTTTAAATTTGCTGAATAATTGAGCAGAAAGTGAGAAGAATATTAATATAATCTATTCAGCCTATAACACATGAAACAGTCTGGCAGCTTACAGACTTTACAATAATTCACAGTGAAAGCTCTGACTAAATAAATCTCCTTGCAGACATAATATATAGACATGCCTATAGGAAACTATATATATATTCCTATAGCATTCATTGTTATTCAGAGCTTATGAAAGCAAGATATAGGGTTAGGTACTAAATGTTGACACTCTAGTATAACGTTATTTCCCATGTGTTAACTAATACATCTGCCTGTAAATTCATTTTGATACAATGAAGTGTCTAAAAAAAAAAGCAGAAAAATATAAATGAATTTTTTTTTAAGAATAATGAGTTTCTAGCCTATTCAAAACCAATTGACTGCCACAGAGTTGATTCGGCAACCTTATAGGACAGGGTAAAATTGTCCATGAGTTTCCAAGACTGTAATTCTTTACAGGAGTTGAAGGTCCTGTCTTTCTGCTATAGAAAGGCTAGTGGTTTTTGAACTGTTGATAGTTAGCAGCCCAACGCATAACCATATAGGGCATTAATACCATATAGGACTCCTCTCTAGACCTACTCGATATTCCAATAATACAATTAAATCATTGTGATACCAAGAGAGGAATAGATGACTAACTGGGATAGAAAAGAAAGGTCAGAAACAAATGTCATAAAATACTACACTTATGATCCACATTGGCATAAAACACCACACTTATTACTCCCTCTTGTGTCCAACTTTAGGGATTTCCTGACTTAAGATGAGTTCCGGTTTGGTGGCTATCAAAGTCAGTTCTGACTTAAGTCTACTATGAATACCTCACCGTTCTTTTTTAACGTTTACATTATTATACGAGTATCTTTAATAAATTTCATCTTTACTTGCCTTTGGGGGTTGGAGACATTACATATAAACTTAAAGCTATATTTTAACATTTTATGTAGTACATAATACTAATAATTTTTAAAAGGATAAAAAAGAAAAAAAAGATCCTAAAAGTGGTTTATGGTAACTCAAATTTAAGTCAGAAATTGGAGACGCCTGGATAGCCCTTTGAATACAGAATACTTTCTGGCTAAGCCCAGACAGAGCTTGCTTACAAGTCATGTATCCTAAAGTTTGTCAACAGAACCTATTCACTTCCTTCAAGCCTGCAAGTCAGTTCTTGCACTGGCAGGAAACAGATGACAGCTAGCTATACTTGTCAACATAATCCTTTAATAAACTAATGGCCAACTAAGGATCAGCAGGCACTTGAGGGCAACCAATTGCCTGAAACAGCTCCAAGATTAAAAACAAATAGAGGAGCTACCCTGGTATACTTGGAAGAAAGACAGGGCTTTTTAGTCCAGAAAAAAAGCTCCAATCTAGAAATCCACAGGGGCACTTCTACCCTGTCCTGTCGGTGCGCTATGAGTCGGCATCGACTCGATGGCAGCGAGCTTGAGGCTTATATGAGTCCTGGTGAAACCAAAAAGACAAACTTTAAAAAAATAAACAAAGTGATAGTGGCAACTAAGCAGGTCCAAGAAAACGGAAAAGAAAGTAAAGGATAAGTCATACAGACTAGACAGAATCTGGTCTCTTTCTGGTAGCATTTCGTAAAAGTTTATTTCCTTTTCCTGTAACTATAGCTCTGCAGTAAAGACAATTTATATAAAACAATATTATCTGAATAGTTAACAATCATTTTAAATTATAAAACTGGATGGAAGGATAAGCTAATTCTTAGTACAATAATTTAATTATAGCTATTTTAATCTAAAGAATTAGATCAGACCACTTGAAGAATTTAATAAATACCAAAGGCTTAAGTGGAGAGCTAATGTTTTGAGAATGATGAGGGCAACGAATGCACTAATGTGCTTGACACAATGGATGGATGGATTGTGTATGAGCCGCTAACAAAATGATTTTTAAAAATGTAACAAATGTCACTAAATTATGTATGTTGAAACTATTGAATCAGTGTATGTGATGCTATGTATATTCTCAACAACTTCTACAGAAAAAAATTTTTTTAATTAAAGATTTAAAACAATCATCTGTGAAACAGCATTACCTGAACAGAATGATGTCTTCTGTAAGAACTTCCATAATGCAGGATAAATACTATATAGGCAAGTATTCTTTCACTGCTGCCTCAGACTTTTCACTTTGAATGATATAAACGTCTCTACCAAAGTTATATCCTATTTATATTTATGTATAAAGATGTACATTAATAATGACCAAGTACATGCCCCCGTACGTATAATAGTACCATGAATATTGTGGTTTTCAACAATGATCATTTCATCATTACCTTTATCTGCCTCTTTCTTATAAAGGTAATTTACGTACATAGAGATTCAAAGAACATAGCAAGGAATAAAATCCCTACTGTCAGGAGTTAAGTAGCCAATTTCAATGTGTTTCACAATACAAGTAATATTACAATAGGTAATATTTATTTTTAATTACAAAATTGTAAGGGAAAGTAGGTGAACTTGTAGAATTATTTAAGAAGTGAAGGGTGAAAGGATTCACCTGTGAGGTGGGCTTATCTGAAAGGTACCTGAATTGCTTCCACTTTAGCTGTCCATTCTCGTGCCTTTTGCAAGGCTTCTTTCAGGGACAACACGTTGGGCAGAAAGGCCGGAATGTTCTTAGCTTCGTTTACAATGCTCTCTAAACTTGCCACACTGTGCCGTGGCCTACAGAAACATAACAACAGGTGAGTGGATAAGGACAGTCTGACAGTAAGCAACATTTAGGCAGCATTTTAGAATGTGGAACTTTCTTTTTTTTTTTTTTGAGAACTTTCATAAAAGTGATTTTATTTCATTCGTAACACAATCCTATGAAAGTAACAAAATATCTATTATCTTTATTTCCACTTTTTTAGATGAGAAAATTTTAATGTAAAGATAAATTATTTCCTCCATAGTCATTTAATGTAGTCAACTGCATACCTGAAGTGTAGATTCAGGACCAGTTCCAGAACTCAAGCTCCTTTTGACTACACTATACAACATATAGGAGCCCTGGTGGGTGTAGTGTTTGTTCCATGTTGGGATGCGATACCTATGGTCAGCAGTTCAAAACCACCAGTAGCTCTGCAGGACAAAGACGGGACTTTGTCCTCCTATAAACAGTTACCGTCTCAGAAACCCACAGAGGGTCGCTAGAACCAGCATGACTCGAGGCTGTGAGTGAGACACAGCATACAGCCTAGTTCTCCACAATATCTTAAATTCTCAGATGCATAATAGAGAGCAATGTAAAAGTCAACAGACCTGAGACCCACTAATAATGACCAAATACATTTAATGAACTACATTAACTAAGCCCTAGTTATTCAAAGATATATAGCTATATAAGAATACATACACACACATCCCAACAACTATATATATATTTAGATCTTATCCTCAACTAATCAGAATAAAAGATAAGCATTATTCCTGTACTGAGACTAAAAACAAATTACTATGGGCACACAACTAAGAAAAGGAGTGACTGATTCAGTCTGTCAGTTATTACATTGTGGTTGCCTGTGTGTTGCTGTGATCCTGGAAGCTATGCCACAGTATTTAACTGGTATTTTGATTACTAACAAGTCAACCATGGGGGACAGGTTTCAGCAGCGTTTCCACAGACAGACCCGGGAAACAAGCTGGTGATCTACTTCTGAACAAACTGGCCAGTAAAAACACCAGGGATACCAGCAGTCTCAAGTTGAAAATGGTTGCCACCAAATGAGCAACTGAACAGATAGTAAGGAAAATTCTAGTGTCTTCCTTTGTATTCAAGCTTCCACCTGAACAGATTGCTTTGGTAATACATTTGTGAGACCTTTGTTTACAGCAAAACATGGAAATTATTTGTGGCATGTAATAAATACTTACCAAATCACAAGTATCAAAGAAAACATAGAAGACTAAACCATATGAGAGTCCCTGGCTGGTACAAGTGGTCAAACGCCCTGGGCTGCTAATCCAAAGGCTGGAGGTCGTGTTGAGAATGATGATGGCAACCAATGTACTCTATGTTCTTGACACATGAATGCATGTAAGGATTGTGATAAGAATTGTACGAGCCTCCAATAAAATGATTAAAAAAAAAAGGTTGGAGGTCAAGTCCACCAAAAGATACCTCACAAGAAAGGCCTGGTGATACCCTTCTGAGAGAGCCCCTGAAAGCTCTCACAGAGCACAGTTCTAATCGGACACACGGGAGGCTGCCCCGTCAGACTCTACTGGACTGCAACACTGGTGTGCTTCAATGACGAGGTCAATGGCAATGGATGTGAAGGAGACAGACATGAAAGACGTTCTGAAGGCAAAATCATCAGAACTTGGTGACTGGTTCCATGTGAAAATGGGGGTGGGAAGGTGGGAGGTGTTTCTAATACTACCAACAAAATTTCATTCAAAAGATTACTATCATTTGCTTCAGATATACCAAATCGTATATTAAGATTCCAAATATGCTACTTATTTAACTTTTCCCATTTAATATTCTACCTCCTGGAACTGCTATATACCTAAAGATAAATAACTTGAATCTGCCCAGTAAGAACCTCTGAGGATAAAGACTTTAATGCATTTCTTTACTGCATCATGAGAAAAAAGCCCCAGCACATGTGGAAGCTCCTCTTGGTTGTGTTGACGAGTATCACCTAAGGCTTTTCCTATCAAATGCATCCAAAGAAATGGTTGGCAAATACATAGTCTTTGGATTAAAGTGGAAGCAGCTTCAAATTTCAGCTCACTAAGCAGCTGTGATCTCTCTATGCAGCAGTTTTCCTGCCTCCCAACAGAAATTACATAAATATTCATCTTAGCTTCTAGAGAAATGCTTTCATAAAAAGCACTACCATCAATTATAAAATAGTTGATTAAACAGTAAAAATTTGACTACCTGAATTGGGTAAAAGCAAGAGTGCCAATGCTGATGCTCACCATTCTCACCCTCATCTCCCAGTACTTGCCTAATTCTAATCTTTTTTTTTTTTAAAAAGATCACTTTATTGAGGGATCTTACAGCTCTTATTAACAATCCATACATCAATTGTATCAAGCAGGGACAGCACTGGGGACACAGTGTGGGGGTTGTGCCTGATCTGATCCCACCACACCGAGGCAAAACACTAAGGGCCTGCAAAAGAACAGCAAGGGGAACAGAGCAACCGAGTCCCCAGGGAACACCAAAAACAGAATTAGACTTTGGGGGCAGGGCTTGGCACCCGATCGGACTCGACCGGAAAACACTCCTAAAGGCCAACAAACAGTCCTTGAACTAACTACAAGCTTTTGTTTTTTGTTGTGTTGTGTTTTGTAATTGGTTTTTGTTGTTTTGTTTTCTTCTGTTGCTTGGTTTTGCTTTGTCCTGTTTTTGTGCATGTTATTATCTCAGCAGGTTTGTCTAAATAAGATAGGCTGAACAATCTGGGGGGACATGGGAGAAGGGGAGGTGGGGGGAAAGGAAGTGGCATTAACAAACCCAAGGACAAGGGAACAAGTGATCCAAATTGGTAGTAAGGAGGGATTAGGAGACCTGGTAGGGCGTGATCAAGGGTAATGTAACCAAGACTTACTGAAACCCAAATGAAGGCTGAACATGATAGTGGGACAGGAGGAAAGTAAAAGGAAATAGAGCAAAGAGCTGGGAGGCAAAGGGCATTATAGAGGTCTAAATAAAGGCATCTACATATGCAAATATATTATTTATATAGAATGGGGAAATAGATTTATGTGCATCTATTTACAGGTCTAGTATAAGGTAGATGGGCATTGGGCCTCCACTCAAGTACTCCCTCAATGCAAGAATACTTTGCCTCCTGCCCCTCCCCCGAAAAGAATTTGTTCCAAAGGACGACATTGACTCTGCAGCTCCGGGAGATGGACATATTTGATCAGAGCACACGGGAGCAGATGAAGGGGCAGGAGGAGGGAGTGGAGCACAGCCTGGCCCACCAGGCCGTGAAGATGGTGTTCCTGAGTAGAGCAGCCAGTCCACAGAGAGAACAACATGGCTGGCCCCACTATGAGAAATGATGCCAATCAGTGACTAAGGGCGATACAGGGGACAGCACCGGAGACACAGTGTGGGAATTGCACCTGACCTGATCCCACCACACCGAGGCAAATCACTGGGAGAGTGCAGCGGAACAGCAAGGGAATGGAGTGGCAAGGTCCCCAGGGAATGCTGAAAGTGGACCTTGGGGCCAGGGCGTGATGCCCCAACAGACTGGACTGGAAAACGCTCCTAAGGGCCAGCAAACAATCCCTGAACTAACTACAAGCTTTTCTCTTGTGAACTGTTTTGTTCTGTTCTTTGTCAGTGGTTTGTTTTTGTTGTTTTGTTGTCTTGTATACTGTTGCTTTGTTTTCCTCTGTCTAGTTTTCGTGCATGTTAGTGTCTCCACAGGTCTGTCTGAATAGGACAGGCTGGATGTACTATCTGGAGGAAAAACAACGGGACCGACAGTTCCGGGGGGACTTAGGGTGGGGGGTAGGGGAGGTAAGGAAGTGGTGTTAACAAACACAGGGACAAAGGAAAAACATGGGACCCCAAATGGTAGAGAGGGGGGAGTGGCAGGCCTGGTGGGGAATGATCAAGGGTAAGGTTGCTTAGAGAAGAGGTATACTCTAGCCCAGGTGGCGACGAAGCATGGTAGTGGGGCAGGAGGAAAGTCAAGGGAGATGGAGGAAAGAGCTAGGAGTCAAAGGGCATTTATGGATGTCTAGACAAAGACATGTACATGCAAATATATATAGGAGGATGGGGAAATAGATCTATGTGTCTATATTTATAAGTTAAGTATTAAGGTGGCGGAAGGACCTTGGGCCTCTACTCAAACACTCCCTCAATGCATGAATACTTTCTTTTATTAAATTGGAGCTCTATGATGCTCACTCTCCCGACACAACTGCTGGAGCCAAAGGGGGTGAACAAGTAAATGTGGTGAAGAAAGCTGATGGTGCCCGGCTATCAAAAGAGATAGTGACTGGGGTCTTGAAGGCTTGAAGATAAACAAGCGGCCATCTAGCTCAGAAGCAACAAAGTCCACATGGAAGAACACACCAGCCTGTGTGATCGAGTGGTCCCGAAGGGATCAGTTACCAGGCATCAAAGAACAAAAAAATCACATCATTGGGTGCACACCTCCATGATAGGATCGCTGAAGACAAATGGGTGCATAAGCAAATGTGGTGAAGAAAGCTGATGGTGCCCGGCTATCAAAAGAGATAGTGTCTGGGGTCTTAAAGGCTTGAAGGTGAACAAGCAGCCATCTAGCTCAGAAGCAAAAAAGCCCACATGGAAGAAGCACACCAGCCAGTGCGATCACGAGGTGCCAAGGGACCAGGTATAAGGCATCACGCAAAAAAAAAAAAAGATATGTGTGTATGTATGTGTATATATGTGTATATGTATATATATATGTGTGTGTGTGTGTATATATATATATATATATATATATATCATATTAAATGAAGGGGGAAGTGCAGAGTGGAGACCCAAGGCCCAAGTGTCGGCCAATGGAGATCCCCTCATAGAGGCATTTAGGAGAGGAGATGGGTCAGTCAGGGTGCAAGGTAGTACCGACGAAGAGCACAGCTTTCCCCCAGATCCTGGATGCTTCCTCCCCCCAACTACCATGATCCGAATTCTACCTTGCAGGGCTGGATAGGGCAGAGGCTGTACACTGGTACATATGAGGGCTGGAGACACAGGGAATCAAGGATGGATGATACCTTCAGGACCAAGGGTGTGAGGGGCGATGCTGGGAGAGTGGAGGGTGAGTGGGTTGGAAAGGGGGAACTGATTACAAGGATCCACATGTGACCTCTTCCCTGGGAGAGGGACAGCAGAGAAGGGGGGGAGGGGAGACTCCGGATAGGGCAAGATATGACAAAATAACGATGTATAAATTATCAAGGTCACATGGGGGAGGGGGGAGAGGGGAGGGAGGGTGAAAAAAAAAAGAGGACCTGATGCAAAGGGCTTAAGTGGAGAGCAAATGCTTTGAGAATGATTGGGGCAGGGAATGTATGGATGTGCTTTATACAATTGATGTATGTATATGTATGGATTGTGATAAGAGTTGTATGAGTCCCTAATAAAATGTAAGAAAAAAAAAAAAAGAATACTTTGCCTATTAACCTGGCATTCTATGATGCTCACCTTCCCAACACAATCGCTGAAGACAAAGCAGGTGCATGAGCAAATTTGGTGAAGAAAGCTGATGGAGCCCGGCTATCAAAAGATAATAGTGTCTAAGGTCTTAAAGACTTGATGGTAAACAAGCGGCTATCTACCTCAGAAGCAACAAAGTCCACATGGAAGAAGCACACCAGCCTGTGCGATCATGAGGTGTTGAAGGGATGAGGTAACAGGCATCAAAGAACAAAAAATCTTATCATTGTGAATCAGGGGGAGTGCAGAGTGGGGACCCAAAGCCCATCAGTAGGCAACTAGACATCACCTTATGGAAGGGTTGCGGGGAGGAGATGAGCCAGTCAGGGTGCAGTGTAGCAACGAGAAAACATACAACTTTCCTCTAGTTCCTAAATGCTTCCTTTCCACCCACTATCATGATCCCAGTTTTACCTTACAGATCTGGTTAGACCAGAGGCTGTATACTGGTACAGATAAGAACTGGAAACACAGGGAATCCAGGACAGATGAACCCTTCAGGACCAATGGTGAGAGTGGTGATACTGGGAGGGGGTAGAGGGAGGATGGGTTTGAAAGGGGGAACCGATTATAAGGATCTACATATACCCTCCTCCCTGGGGAACGGACAACAGAAAAGTGGGGGAAGGGAGACGTTGGACAGGGCAAGATATGACAAAATAATAATTTGTAAATTATCAAGGGCTCTTGAGGGAGTAGGGAACTGGGAGGGAGGGGGGAAAATGAGGAGCTGATGCCAGGGGCTTACGTGGAGAACAGATGTTTTGAGAATGATGTACAAATGTACATTTAACGAATGTACAAATGGGCTTTACACAACTGAAGTATGGATTGTGATGAGATTTGTATGCGCCCCCAGTAAAATGATTTTAAAAAATTTTATCTAGCACGTTTGTACATATGTTGCCATCATTATTTTCTAAACATTCACTTTCTATTGAGCCCTTGGTATCAGCTCTTTTTGCTTCTTCTCTTGTTCTTCTGTGGCCTAATTCTAATCCTATGTCTCACTACTTTCCAGCATCAATCCTCTACTCAAGACAACTTTTAAAAAAATTTTCTGTCACCTGAACACAACCTTAGAACTCAGCTTATGACATCTCTCTCAACTTCCTTCCCCTTTCCACTTTAATCCTACTCATTCTTCAAAACCAACTAACCATTGTTATCAAGTCATCTGACTTAAAGTGACCAGAGAGAGAATATCTGAGACTGTGAATCTTGATGAGAGCAGATAGCCTCAGCTTTCTCCTGTGGGGCAACTGATGGGCTGGAGGTGCTTAGCCCACTGTTCCACCAAGGCACGCCCTAGAGTCCACCTTTTTTCTCAAGCTCATGTCTGACCATCCAAGCTCATAATAATCCCTCCTTTTCTGAATACAGCATTTAACCTGAACTTCTCTAGTAACATGAGTAACACTGCAGTGAGCTTTATATATAATAATTTCTGACTTCAAATTCATTCATAGTAAGTGCTAAGTCAAATACTACTTTGCATCACTTAAAGTACCTAACAAAAGACTCTGCTAGTAATTATTATTTGAAACAGTCTAGAGGCAGCATCATTCGATAATTTGGTGACTGATCAGGAAGACAGAAAAACATTTAACATTTAACAGCTTGAAAAATATTTAACAAGTCCGTTCCTTATTAAAGAGGTCTTTACCTCGCCTGTAAGCAGACCTTAGCCCTTTCTTCCCATCGCTCTGACACCGTAAGGAGCTCCTGCAGCTCAGCCATTGCTTTCTCCACAGCGTGGTGGGGCGCCAGCCCCACCCCAGAATCAATCAGCTTCTTCATGACATCCAAAGTGACATGCTGCGGATCAGACAAGGCCAGTCTTACTTCATCCAACCACCGGGCCTGCTGTAGCTCTTGCTTTAGTCGGGGTAATTCAGGCAGTTCCACATAGAGACTAGAGCCCATGTCTATTAACATCTGGAGCTTGGAAGAATCTGGAGTTTCATCCATCATTGCCTCCTGAGCACGTTCATGAAACTCTTCCACATCATCCAGCAAATTCTAATAAGATCAACAGATAAAACAGAAAGTAGGTTTAAAAGATACAAAATTTGTATGGAATACAAAATCCAGGCAAACCAATAAACAACTGATGTACAATTTGTAGACCATAAGTAATGTCATCATCATACCACCAAACAGATGATAGGTAAAAATATACATATGCTCTATAATTAATGTGATTTATACATACAATTTATACAATTAACTCAATAACTACTAAATGACTGCTGACTTAGATGCAGACATTCATCTAGCCACACAGTACTGAGAAAGACATAGAGTGCTTCATCTCAAGAAACATACCATCTAATACAGGTGGTGAGAAAGCAGCTGCAGGAATGTTTCAGTTTAAGTGATATTAAATTAAAATAAGACAACACGATGGAAAATTACTAGAAGGGGAGAAGAGCATATTACTTAGCTAGAGTATTCACAGAAGACAAAGAAATTGAATCCAAAATGAAAGGGATGTGGTGGGAACCGTACCAGGATGCAGAGGACGAGCAGCTCACTCACACAAAGCCAACAGTAAGTGCCAGAGAGGACTGAGATGGTATGACACTCACATTGCATGAGAGAGGGAGGGAGATGTCTAACTGGAAGGAAGAAGTAAAATTACATAATATTTCATAGGCAATAAGAAGTTTGGATTTTATTCCAAGGGCTTTGGGGAACAAGGGGAGAATTTTAAGCGCAGGAGAATGAGAGAATCTAACTCATACGTTAGATTATCACTCTAGTTACTCATTAAAATAGACTGCAGGAGACAAGTGTAGAAACATGGAAATCAAGTAAGAGGTAGAATAATCCAAGAACAAATTCTGGTGGGTCCAAACCCATTGTTGTCAAGTAGATTCCAACTCAGAACTCTTCCAGAGTCAACTGCCCCATAGCATTTCCTAGGCTGTTCTCTTATAGACGTGGACTGTCACATCATCACCCTACAGGTTCACAGCTGAACGCTTTATCTGCGAAGATACTAGGTTACATCTTTCTAGTTTAAGCCAAAAAGAAAATTATAAGCAGTGGGCCTTGGGATATATCTTGGAGATAATCTAGAGATTAAATTTGGAACATACTGATAATAAATGAATCAACCTTACAGAGAGAAAGACTCATTTATTAAGTCTTAGGACAACAATAAAGACAAATCACCCACCCATGAAACACTTGATGGCACTGGATGGGCCTGGAGAGCATTATGCTGAGTAAAATTAATCAATCACAGAAGGACACACACTGTACGACCGCTGTTAAAAAGAAAACCAAAAACTCACAATAAAGACTTTCATAACAAAAGAAACAGACTTTGGAGGGGTGGGGACAGAGAGGGAGAAAAAATGAGGCTGGAGTGCTGACAGGTAATAATCTGGGTGAAGGGGAAGTAATCGACAAGCGCGAGAAGAGAAACAAACATAAAGCCTCCATAGACCTACTGGGGGGTTGATAAATGGCTTACATTGTTAAATACATCATTTATTATCTGAAATGTAAACCCCTACCTAATTCATTCTGTGTGTCACACACACACTCTCTCTCATCTGAAAGAGGGAGACTATCAGCAAAAGGACATAAAAGTGTCCAAGGATTCACAGAAATGCTGCCACTTAAATGGGACATAAAGTACAGTGGAAACTAACAAACTCATAGCTGATGGTAGATCTATGCATCACAGTTGCAGGCAGAACTACAGAAGCAGGAAGGAACCACAACTGGGTATGTACACAACTGTGGATTAGAAAATTTCCATGAAAAGCTTTCAAGATGCTTTTTAGCCAAGGAAACGGAAACAGAGAAAGTTACACTAAACTCTGCAGTGCCAGGGTCTGTCCTTTGGGCGACTACAGCTGCTTCTTACTGCCGTTACTGCTGTGCCCTACAGCTTATTCTTCACTTTGTTGCCAGAGATTGTCTACATTATGATCCAGATCACAGTACTCTCTATGATGAAACTCCCCCACTGCTTCCAGGAAGCAAGCAACTAGATATAGGAATCTGTAAAGGAGAAAGGCAGTCAGAGCTAGAGGCCTGTGAGTAAATAAGCTATGAGTCATAGGTAATGTCAGTGGACTAATAAGATACCTAGAGTATGGAGGAAAAAAGCTGGTTTCTAATATATGCCAGAATATAAATATATACTCCTGATATATACAATATACACAAACTTAGGAGTCAAGCCAAGAAGAAAATATATAGCAAAGAACACTAAAGAGTGGACAACGAGCCAAGCAGAAACCTAGAAGACTGTAGTGTCACAGATTAGAGAAATATTTCGAGTGGTCAATAATCAAAATGATCTTCTGAGGCAGATTAAGATAAGAACACAATGGAGACTAGATTTCCCAATCTGATAAACTTTATTTCAGCTATCTGTCCATTCCTCCAAACACATAGAAACATACCTCAAACATGATTCCTAATTACACTGATTAATACGTTATGTGTTCTTCTGAGATTTTACATATTCATTAAACCTTCAGGACCCTGATGATTTCAAAACAGTGGAATTTTAAAACTCCAGTACTTATAGAGCTCACCAATTCCTTCTCAGAGTCGTTTAACTAATGTCGTGCATTTCAGTAACGTCTATGATAAAGAGCAGTTCTGATCTAAAATTAACACAGAAATAATAAACTAGTCTGTAGTTTTGTGTGTTATTGACTCTATTCCGACCCATAAGGTTCGGACACACCACCTTCAGGGGAGCAGATTGCCAGGACCTTTCTCCCACTGAGCCCAAGTGGGTATAGCATCTGACTTCTTGGTTTGCAGCTGAGCCCAGAAGCATTGTGCCACTAGGACGCACGCCCACAGTCGCTAAGTTCCAGCATTTTAAATGTGACCTCAAGAACGAAGCCAAGAGTCTTCCAAAAGTCACAGTCACACAATCAATTCCAACCCTTAGCAACTCTGCAAGACAGAGTATAGCAGCCCCTGTGGGTTTCCAAGGTTATAAATCTTTACAGGAGCAAAAAAACTCATCTTGGTCCTGAGCTGCTAACCTTGTGTTTAGCAGCCCAACATGTAATCCACTATTTTAGGACTGTTCCTATAAGAACTTCTTACTACTTACTAAGGAGAAGAGAGACAAATATGACAGAACACGAGTCTAGACATTCCACTGTATTTAACCATATTATCCAAGACAGGCATGTAATTAATACTCCACCTTTACTTGTCGAGCTTGGCTGATGACACATGGAAGACTAAAGAGTTGTTGGACAAAGGCCTTCAATTCCTCCACTGTCAGTTTGGTCCGAGTTCTCCCACTATCTGGGCTCTGCCTGATGCGAAATAATATTGAAATGTAATAAGCAAGAAAAATTCACAGTCATTTTGGTATCAAAGGAGCTTTTCTAATTTCTTTATAAATCCAGCCCAGCATTTCCCAAAGTGGGCAATACCACCCACTGGTGGTGAGGGTACAATGCAGGGGTGGGGAGCTAAAAAAGCAGACACCTACACTTTACTCTGGATTATAGGCTATGGTACCAAAGCTTTTAATCGCCAGGGATGGCTGCAGGTTTTATCTGGAAAGGAGGCCTTAGGCCAACTAAATTTGGGAACCTCTGGTCTATCCCTAGCATACCTGTTCATTCTGCTGCAATGATGGAAATGTGTTTTAACTCTGTAGTGAAAAATAGGACCAAAATTCCTGGCATTCTACACTAGCATACATTGTAGTGAGAGTGGGGAGTAAATAATAAATCAGTAATTTATCTAGGATATTAGACGACTAGATAGATAGGCAGGTAGGTAGATAAGAAGAAAATAAAGCTGGAAAGAAGGTTGTGGTTTTAAAAAGGACTGTCAAGAAAAGCCTCACGAAGAGCATTTGAAAAACCCTTGAAAGTGAGGGAATATGGTACCTGGCGGTCTAGGGGAAGAGAAGTCCACACAGAACCCAGAGTAAGTGTGGGTGCCCTCAACAGGAACATGCCTCCCGGAAGAAGACAGAGGACATCAGAGTAGAGTGAGAAAGGAGGCAAGACTGGACAATAGTGACAAAGGGAAACACATAAAGACACAGAGGGCAGGGAATGTAGGGCAGGTCTCACTGGTTGTAGTTACAACTTCCTGTTTTACTCTGCAAGAAATATAGCAAAAAAACCTTCTTCGTCTTACTTGTGTTTCTGCTTTTTGCTAAGAAGCAGCTGAGCCACAGAAGCACAGGTCTCAGCCTCTTTTACAGCATCCCTGAGTTTTCGAAAGAGATCATTCTCTGGATATTTCCTATCCTCAGCATCTTCCAACATCACTCTCAGTTCAATCAAATCTGTAAAAATAAATGAAAAGTCATGCACCATAATCGCAGACATAAAAAGCCATTCCAAAATCTTAACCAACCTCTCTAAAGTGAATCATCAATCTATCGGAGAAACATACTGCAGATGTGAAAGTCTCTCTAATCCAATCAAAGTATATGACCAGGTGTTCATTTCTAGGCCATATGGATGATTTCTCTCAGGTAAGGGGAATTTCTTTGCACGCAAGACTTCTGTGTTGGCCCACTGGTAACAGTGGCTCCTCAGAACAGACATCTATCTACTGCAAGTTTGCTATCAGCCCCACTTTATAAACCTTTCTGTTTAAAAGAAGACTCTCAAATAGAAAACTAAATCCACATGCAGGCCACCCATAATCTAAAACTCCTATGAAGCCGAGGAACTTTCCTTAAAGTGAAGGAAAAATATACTTTAAAAGGGGCTTTTTTAGAGGGACAAGAGTTTCAAAGTATGTACAAAAAGGAGGAAACGGAACCTTTCTTGTGGCTGAAGCCAGCAGACAGTGCTTCTGTAACCCGACTGACCCAAGTGTCATAGGACTGTGCCCTGACTTGCACACCATAGAGGAGAGAAGGGAGATCTTCTAACGGGTAGCGGTATCTAGGGGAAAAAACACAGAAATCAAAACTTTAAGAACCAACAACTTAAAAATAAATTAAATTTCAATACAGATAGCTTAAGAAAAGTATAATGGCCAGGGAATGGAATCTCGGTTCACATAGAATGAAAATGAAAAGCAATGAATCCCATTAAGTTTTGATGTTAAGACGAGACAAGGAACATGTCAAATCAAGTAACAGCCTATGTGGCAGTTAAATAACTGTCAATTTAAGGATTAAGCATGTAGGGGTGGCGTCTAGCCTGTCAATCAGGTCATAGCCAATGAGGTTTCTGTGTGGGCATAGCCTTCCCCTAAGGATTCTGGGAATTCTGGTATTTCCTCCTTGGAGGTAGGAGACTGCTCAAACCCTGGGAGACATAGCAGCTGACAAGACACATGGACCCACCCTGATGCAGCCCTGCATGCTGGAGAAGCCATGCAGAGACCCCTGCCAGCAATGAGATGTTTCCAATGCCACTGGATCCAAAGACTTTCTACCCACTGGCCTGTGATCTTCAACATTCGGCGTCTCTGCATGTGTTTCCTAAGTCTGAAGAGAACTTTATAGACTGTGACATATGGGCTAATACTGGACTTTGGGGCTTGATCTGGACTGGGCTCAATATTCAATTCCTCTTGTATATAAATTTCTTTCTTATACACATATGTGTGTCCATGGATTTGTTTCTCTAGTCTACCCAGACTATCACAGCCTAATTTTAACTGCCAAGTTCAGAGTCAGTGTCAGAGGATTAGTCCTAGAGCAGAGACGCAGACAGATAGATAAAAGTTACTACGCACAGAATAACTAAGAAAAAGAGTAAGAGTTGGTTTTACAAAACCTTTGTGGATACCTCAGACATTTCTTCTGCATGGGGCAGGGGCACAAGTCAGCTGGATGGTAGAGACACACAAGTCGCTCAGGATTACAGGAACATGTAAGGGCAGAGAGGAAACATGTGGTTCTGCATGCTAAGCACTGTCGCTCATCATCAGGAACAAGCTCAAATACTTCTTCTTCGGACATCACAACTCCCTAAAAGATAATATATGCCAGCAGATCAGTCTTTCAAGCATCAAAGAACTTAAGCTATTAAAATGTTTCTCCAAGAGTCGATCCCTGATTTAAGGCAGAAACACAGATGGTACAAGGAGACAGGAAAAATACACTTTGGTACCTAAGGATGTTCATTTGAATAATGGAAATATAAAGCCATGAAGTAAGATAAAATGATTACTACAAAAAACAGTAGTTCTCTGAGGGGAGGGCAGTTTAACGGGGTGGTTGACAAAAGTCTCTTAATCTGGGTGGTGATAAGAAGAATATTTATATTCATAAGCTATATGCCTGTTTTATGTAGCTATCTTTTAATAAAACAATTACAGGGAGAAAAATACAACCCCCAGGAAAAATATATCCTTACAGAATAAATTACTACTCATTACCTGGAAATAACGGTATATACAAATACAATCAAGGGCAAAGTAGTTTAAAATTACGTAAAACTATCTAAACCAAAATATAACCAACTTCACCAACACATCATAAAGAAAGTTAAATCATATTTCATGATTCAAGAAAAAGCATTTAAATGCAATTTACAAAGACTTGCATTTTTAATACATAGCAACTCCCTTGATCATTTGTGTTTACTTGAGCACAGTACTTGTAAGCCAATTCTGCCATGAGAGCAAGTGTTTCCCATGGTGGAAACCTGATAACTGACGGATTCACTGGCAGACACAATGCAGTTCTTCCACCAGAGGTTTTGTTTCTGACATCAGTTTAATCTAGATGTCTGCTGGCTATATTCTAATAGCGCCTCCCCCCCCCCATAGTATTTAGTATTCTCTTTAAAAACTATTTTTAAGAAAACATGGTCTCAAAATAAATCATCAGAGTTCTTAGGTCACAACGTTCCTCTAATTCCTAAATGCTTCCTCCTCCCCCACTATCATGATCCCAATTCTGGCTAGACCAGAAGATAGACACTGGTACAGATAGGAACTGGAAACACAGGGAATCCAGGGCGGATCATCCCTTCAGAACCAGTGGTGTGAGTGGCGATACTGGGAGGGTGAAAGGAGGTTGGGTTGGAAAGGGGGAACCAATTACACGGATCTACAAATAACTTCCTCCCTGGGGGACGAACAACAGAAATGGGGGTGAAAGGAGATGTCGGACAGGGCAAGATATGACAAAATAATAATTTATAAATTATCAAAGGTTCATGAGGGAGGGAGAGCGGTGAGGGAGGGGAAAAGTGAGGAGCTGATGCCAGGGGCTTAAGTGGAGAGCAAATATTTTGAGAATAATGAGGGCAATGAATGTATAAATGTGCTTTACACAATTGATGTATGTATGGATTGTGATAAGAGTTGTATTAGCTCCTAATAAAACGATATAAAAAAGAAGATAAACATGAAAATAACTTTTTAAAACGCCATATTGCCATAAAAGAAACAAGAAGACTCTTTATTAACCTTTCAACAGGTACTCTGAAGAGTCAAAGACAATAGAACAGAATTTTTAAATTTCTGAAAGAGAAACATGAAACAACACAAATTAGGATTCTTTGTCCAATGAAATTATCATTCAAAAATGGAAAGGAAATAAAAATATCCTAACAAAAAAACTGAAAGAATCTAGTGTCGTTAGACCTGCACCAACAAAAACACTAAAGAAAAATTTGGAGTTCACTTTCCCCTTTCATAACTTCTATTTGTTGATTAAATTTCGCATTCATTTTTTAAAAATAAATAAACTTTTACATACAGATTCTGGCACCTGAGACAGGAAAGGAAAGTGGTTTGTGAAAATGGTAGCAACAGTTCAGATGCTAAAAGTGAGATGACAAATGAGATGACTAAACAGAAGTATACAATAAGTACTTCAAGTGGGTGACTGGACATATCACCTGTGTTTAAAATGGATAAGTACCTTTTGCATATAATCAGGAGACATTAAGTGGTGAGACTGGAATAATAAGACTGATAATAAGCTGAAAGACAATTAAAACTTTGAGAATGGATAATTCTTACAATGGCTCAAAAAGAGAGAAACAAAAGTTAAAGGCTAAAACCTAAAAACATAAGAGTTATATGAGCCCCTAATAAAATTATTTTTTTAAATAAAATAAATGAAACCTAAAAACACTGACAATGAATTGTTTAAAAAAAAAAAAAAACACTGACAATGGGGAAAGATGAGGCAAAACATAATGCCGGATATTATGGCAACTGTGATTAAGGAGGTTGAAGAAACAGTAAAGTCAAGTGTTAGGGGGAAAGCCAATAGGTCTCATGTGACAACTGAATGGAACAACGTAACTGCGACCAGTAAACAAGGACATTTTCAGAAGCGTGGTGGGACATGACAGTGGTGGGAGAAGAGAGGAGGAAATGCAGGCACTGAGGACTCTTCTCGAGGTAGGAAAGTATCTACAAACAAGGGGGCAGGTGAAAGGTAAGTTTCAAGGAGAACAGCCTTGAGAAAAACTTAATCAAAGGATCACTAATAATAAGGATGAGGTATACAAGATGTGCTATTTAAATTACTGTGGAACAAGGGGAAATAACTCACTAGAAGTCTGCACTGTAAGAAGAGACCACAAAAACTCTTTTCTTGAGTCTCTATCAATGTACTTTTATTTAAAACTTCAATAGAAGACCCCAGGCAACAGGAGATGTCCCATTTTTAATAAACACATAACCAAAATAAGACTTTTAAGACTATATGCAGACAGTAGAAATACTATGTATCATGTCATCAGGCCAAGACATTCAATCATGCATCTCAAAAAGTAAAACTTGAAAAAGACCCACTTACAGGTAACTTAAACTAGAAAAATTAATCTGACCATGTATCAAAATTCTTTTTAGGCAAATTTAAAATTCTTTAAAATAAACTTCAAGTACTTTGTCATGCTAATACTTATGTTTTCCTTAGCCTACATTCATTGTCTTAAGGCTGCTTAAATCTAACTTGGCATATACTAAAGCCCAAACTGAATCAGATCCCACAGAGTGAGCTCCAGCTCAGTTCTACGGGTGACAAGAGAATGGAGCTACATAGGTTTTCAGTGGCTAATTTCTGGAGGTAAATCACGAAAAATGCCTTTCTTCCAAAGTGTCTGGGTACATTCAACCTTCAGCCTCGCAGCAGCCAAACATGTAAACTTCACCACCCTGGATACCAACTGAACATACACAGAGCACTATATTTGAGATAAAATTGTTTAGAAACACTAAGAAAAACTCCTTTGCTTCTGTAATTTTACAAACCTTCCTGTCAGAAAATGTTATTTTCAAGACAACTGTGAATGTAGTCAGAAGAAAATCAGTCATCCTTACAAACTACCACTTGAAGAATGTCAAAAATATCTCCTCAACCTACCAATCGCGCTTGTTTAGTAAATTCAACACATATTCTCCTAAAGCAGATCTCCAAAGTAATATTCCATATATGGGTTTGAAATTAATAAAAGTAGCCTAGTCAAAAAAAAAAAAAAGTAGCCTAGTCAAGAAAACTAACTTCAGTCTCCATCTTGCTTCATATACAAATACAGAGGGGTTTAAAGAGGTCATGAAAAAAAAACAAAAGATGATGAAAATTTTCTGGAAACTTTACAATAAAATTATCACTGCAAACCTATTTATATCTCATGTTAAAAAGATTGACCATATTAAGTACTGGTGAGGACACAGAGCAATCAGAACTCTCATACACTTCTGGTGGAAAATGGTACAACCATTTGGGAATAAAGTTTGATCCTTTTTATTTTAAAATTAGACATACGCATACCACATGAATCAACCATCCAACTCCTAGAATTTTCTCTAGAAAAATTCAAGCATTTGTCCATAAAAACTTATAGTACACATATATTCATAGCAGCTTAATCTGTACCCATAACCCACTGCCACCAAGTTGATTCTGGCTCATAATGGGTCAAGGTGCAGTTTTAAAGTCAGTACATATTTACAGGAGCAAAAAGCCTCAACTTTTTCCCTTGGAGCTGCTGGTTGTTTAGAACTGCTGACCTTGTAGATTTATCCCATAGCATCATCAGAACACCTTAGCTTTATCAATATAAGCACAAACTAGAAAACAGTACAATAGCCATCAAAAAGTGAACAGAATTGTGAGATATACCTGCAGTGGAAAACTACTCAGAAATAAAAAGAAAGTATTATTAACATATGCAACTACAGGAATGACTCCCAAAGTAATTATGCTGAGTGAAAAAGTCAGACCCAAAACATATTTTTATAAAACTCTTTAAATGTGAACTAAAGAGAGTCGGATCCAGTGGTTTTGTGGGACTAGGATGGAGGGACATGAAAGATAGCAGGTATTGTTATAACGAGGCATAAAAAACTTGATGTGGTCTTGGCTGTGGTCATTATCTTAATTATGGCAAGGATCTCATAAGTATATACACATGTCAAAACATTCCAAATTGTACAGTATAATATGGCTTTAAAAACAGAAGATGATCTAAACAGAAAGAACTTATCATACAGTAGCAGGAAGACACATGGTAAGGGTAGAGCATGTCACTGAGGCTAAGTACAAGGGACGGGAAGAAGGCCAACGAGAAGTCAAGAGGTGAATTGCCTCATCTCTGTCCCTGTTCAGTATGATGAATGTCCAGCTCATATCCACGCATTCCAAATCCTAGTGCCCTTTACTATCCGGTCCTATTACTGACTGACTTAAAAGTGAAAAAAAATCCACCCTGACAGTGCACCATCATGAGACACATGTTTATTTATTACAAAGCTCAGAGAGAAATGAATTTAAAATTTCTTGTTTATAAAGACATAAGACTATAGGTAGGTTTTAAATATATATACACCTAACAAATTCTACCTCCTGAGATGCTATTATTTTTTAAATCTAGTCATGACAAAAAAAATTACTAAAAATTTTTATCTAATGAATCCAGGACAGATGACCCCTTCAGGACCAGTGGTGAGAGTGGTGAGAGTGGTGAGGGTGGAGGGAAGGTGGGGTAGAAAGGGGGAACCAATTACAATGACCTACATATACCCTCCTGGGGGAAGGACAACAGAAAAGTGGGTGAATGGAGACATCAGACAGTATAAGATATGACAAAATAATAACTTATAAATTATCAAGGGTTTATGAGGGAGGGGGGAGTGGGGAGGGAAGGGGAAAAATAAGGAGCAGATATTAAGAGCTCAAGTAGAAACCAAATGCTTTGAGAATGATGATAGCAACAGATGTACAAATGTGGTTGACACAATGGATGGATGGATGATGATACGAATTTGTACGAGCCCCCAATAAAATGGTTTAGAAAATAAACAAACAAAATGATAATTATAAAACTATGAAGCCTTCTCTGAACTTATAGTGGTTTTGTGTTTAAAGGATCAAACATAAAGATTTTCTTCTTCTGGGTTCAATTTTTAAGTGGAGTCCACGTTATGGATTGAATTCTGTTACCAAAAGTGTAAGTTGTAAATTCTAACCCCTAAACCTGAATTATTTAATCCTTTGTTTTGGGGGGGCTGTGGGGGGTGTTGTTCTGTTAGTGAGAGTGCATCCTTGCTGCATGTGCTTTAAGCTCACCACTTCTGATATTTGAAAAAGAGGAGATTACTGATAGACACAAAAGCAAGCAAGCACAAATGGAGAAAGAATGAAGTCACGTGGTGATATCCAAAGCGCTGAAGAAGAAAAGCTGAAGGCACAAGGAATTCTCCCCAAGGGGTCAGAGAGAGCATTTTCTTGAGCCAGCCCCCTGGATGGGGAGACACTGTGACTTCTCTCGTTAAAGTCACCTGCTTGTGGCAGCACTAAGAAACTAAGACTGTGCGCACAGCAGCATCGAATACAAGGAGTGCTAGGCAAACTCACCATTTGTACAACAGACTCCCTCAATCGTGTCTCTTCTTCGGTCATAAGAGTCAGTTCTTTGCAGACCATGGCAGCCAGCCCTACATCCAAACATTCTGGATCTGCTGCCATCTTAAAGATGAGTTCCTCATGAGAAAAGACACAATGACGCCTTAGTCTTCGGTAATGATTGACACACTGACGTCCAATGGGCAACTGGAAACAAGGGACAATTCCCAAATTAAATTGCTTGCTCATAACACATTCCAGAACAGAATGAGTATTTACCCTTCAGATCTTCCCTTTTACTATACAGAAGCACAAAAGCAATTCCCATTTGAATTTAAGAGGAAACTATAAATAACCCTTCATGGCCCAGAAGGAATTTCTTAAGTATTCCCAGAGAAACTCCCATACCCTACAAGGTGGAGCGCTGGCTTAAGACGTTCATTCTTTACTCACTGTGTACTTCAAGAAGCAGGAGCCACTTGGTACACAAGTAAAGCAGCAAATAATTTTAGACCAATGTAACACAAGGCTGCACCTCCCCCTGTCTATTGGGGTGGGGGGGACAAAACCTCAGACCATAAAAGGCAAAGTGGAAGTTTTCAGAATTCATGTTTCCACAGAACAAAAAGAACAGTTGCTACTAGAAGGAGGAAAAAGCATTACTTAAGCAATCCACACTGGCTTGACAATTAAAAACTGACTTTTTCTTTTCCTTTCCAACAACCAAAGCAAAATATTATTTAGATTTCAGCATCTAGAAATTCTTTTTAAAACAACCAGCCCAACCTAAAGCAAATTCAAAGGGAAATTATGAGATTATGTTTTATGTTCCCTAACAAAAACTGAACAATTAACTATATGATCGCTTTTCATAAATCAACAATTTTGCTCTTTAAGATAAATTCTGAAATTTTCTGTACCTATCGAGCAGTAAATTAAATTACGATACTAGCTGTCCTGTATTCCACACACATTGTATCAGCTGGGGAAATGTGGAATGGCTACAAGGAGTTGTTTGAATTTGTAAACTACTATAAAGATGAAAACTTAAGATGGACTTTTAAGAAACTTTGAGAATTCATCTACATTTTGAGAAAGGCAAAATGTAATCAGTGGCATCAATATGAGTATAAAAATACCTCTGAATTATGTGCTGAACTGAGGCTGCAGGTAAGAATTGAGCACCTGCCCTGCTGCCTCCACAATAAAATTTTGTTTTTAAACCCTCCCAAAAAAAGTACCTCTGAATTAAGTAAAACAATAATCTTTCCAAAGAAAACAATATATATCCCACATTAGTTGAATTAGTTCAACATTAGTGATCTTATATATCATTTTATTTAGCTTCATTATAAGGATATTCAGAGGAAGAAAAATAACTGTGGGATTTGCAGTTCTTAATTATTATATGTAGACTACATAAAATAGAACTCATATTATCTCTTTATGTTTTGGGAAGGGGTGGGGAGGTAGCCCATTATACTTTATTCCAGAAAAAAACCTGCTATAACTTTTTCCTATTTCTATCACACCTTTCTTCTACACAGTATCAAGGGCTTTCATATATAACATCTCACTTGTCTGAGGGTTATTGGGTGAATCTATCAGTATACTTTCATATACCTGGTAAGAAATAAGAGCAAGTCAAAATAAAAGGGTAGCCCAAGCTCAAACATTATAAACCGTGAACGCTGTAAGGGCAGAAGCCATCTTCAACTCATCTCGGAGTCATCCCCACTCCCCCACTCTCCACCTAGCCAGATACCTTGGAAATCAGAAACTCTAGGTAACTGTTGGTTTAATTGTAAAAACCAGAGCTCAAACCCAAAGCAAGGTCTTCAATCTTGTTTTGGCTAAACTAGGCCTAGCAAGGAACCAATTTAAAATTACAAGATCAAGTAAGACTACTCATTGTATAATTTCATTCATTCACCAAGGAAACAAAATGATATTTATTCATAAAACTTAATATATTTAGGACAGATGACTCCTTCAGGGCCAGTGGTGAGAGTGGCAATGCCTGGAGGGTGGAGGGAATGTGGGGTGGAAAGGGGGAACTGATTACAAGAATCTACATATAGAGTCCTAGGGACAGCAGAGAAGAAGGCAGGGGGAGATGTCGGACAGTATAACATATGACAAAGTAATAATAATTTATGAATGATGAAGGGTTCGTGAAGTAGGGGGAGTGGGGTGGGAAGGGGAAAATGAGCAGCAGATATTAAGGGCTCAAGTAGAAGGCAAATGTGTTGAGAATGATGATGGCAACAAATGTGCATATGTTCTTGACACAATGGGTGGATGGATGGCTGGATTGTGGTAAGAATTGGATGAGCCCCCAATAAAATGATTAAATTTTTTAAAAACTTAATATATTTAAAGTGTCCACAGAAAACAAATGCTATATTACTGCTGAGAAGGGACACCAATAGCATCACCAAAATAAAAATAAAGTCAGAGTATATTTGATAAATGTGCTATATTTTTCCAATTGACATGGTGTTCTCTTGTTTAATTCCTTTTTGATATCTACATAATACAAAAGCAAGCTAACAGTCACGGGCATTATCATTATTTATACAAAAGTATAACCCATAAATATGACAATATTATAAAGATTTTTTTAAATAAAAAGGAACACAGTAAACAAAAATATGGTACGAAGAATAAAATTACCTAATCAGTCTACCAGAACAAAATTACTGACAGACTGTTTTAAAATAAAAATTAGAGTTACGTATTTAAAATGTGGAAGAAGTCACACTTGAAATGATCTCTGTACGCTGGGTTCTCTTTTGAAGATCCAAAGCGTTCAGAGAAAGCAAAAACTAGACAAACCAGAAAAGGACAAGGATTCAGAAAATATTAATTGTACATACGAAATTTTAAAAACAGGAAAAATTAATGAGTGCACGAGAAAGGGAGGAACTATGAAATTCTCAAAATAAAGACTATGACAGGAACTCCTGGGTTCCCAAACTTATTTGGCCTACATCCCTGTTCAGAGAAAACAATTACTCAGTGCCCCCCGTAATTAAAAACTTCTGTATACTAACAACACCCCTAATTCAGGATGAAAGGCAACTGCTTCTGCAGCCCCAGCCCCACCTCAGATGTCTCCAGGGCACCCCAGGAGGCAGTACCACCCACTTTGAGAAACACTGCTCTTTAAATGAGCACTCTGAAACCCAGCAGCTACTCTGCTCTTCCTTGAGATGAATGACGCTAAGCAAATCTGGCAACTAAGCTCCGCTTTACAGGCGTGTTAGTAGACGGACAACAGCCACTTGCTATACAACAGACCCAGTCAGCAGTGCAGAAGTTCACAGCTTCAGCGAAGTTGTAGCCCTGGTTAAATCCAGAGTGATAGGCACGGGGAAACGTCACAACAAACTCGCCAGCACACTGATTGGTCCTGTATACCTAAATGCAAATTGGGAACAGGGAAACAAAAACAAAACAACAAAAGAAGGGAAACAGACTTTATCATTCAGCTTGTTTCAAAATGACTTTCTAAAATTAGATATGATGAAGCATTAAACTACAATTATCAGGGGAAAAAAAATCAGGATTTCTAAGAAGTAGCCAAAATTCTACCCTCTTAAAATAATCATTAGAAACAATCAAAGTTAGCAGGTAAATTCTCAATGAGAACTAATTTTTATAATTAAGAGAATTCTTCTTTTATTCTTCTGCTGTAAACAGCAGTAAGGATTAAGGCTTCCTTTTACCTTCTAGGTAACTAAATTGATTAGCTCATATGGAGCTATGCCCTAAGTCAGTTTTTACCCTGAACCGAACTGTGCTTTATAAAGTTGCATGTCTGTTATACTAAGGGCAAGGCGATTACTTAGGTCACCATGAGGAGGAGCCAACTCTATAGCAACTAACAAGTGCCTTTAAAAGATCCAAGATTCTCATATGCAGACACTCTTTATCTTTTTAATTAATAAGTCATTTTATTGGGGGCTCTTACAGCTCTTATAACAATCCATACATCAATTGTATCAAACACATTTATAGATATGTTGCCATCATCATTTCCAAAACAATTTCATTCTGCTTGAGCCTTTGGTATCAGCTCCTCATTTTTCCCTCCCTCCACCACCCTCCTACCCTCATGTCCCCTTGATAATTTATAAATTATTATTTTCATATCTTACACACACCATCAGCTGACTCCCATCCCCCATGGTTTCTGTTGTTCATCCCTGTGTGTGTGTGCACGCGCGCGGGGATATTATCCAACGATCATTGTGATCGGCTCCCCCTATCTCCCCCCACCTTTCCTCTACCTTCATGGTATCCTTACTCCCATTTACTGTTCCTGAGGGGGTTATCTGTCCTGGATTGTGTGTGTCTAGAGCTCTTACCTGTACCAGTGCACATGCTCCAGTCTAGCCTGAATTTAAGGTGGAACTGGGGTCATGCTAGTGGACAGGAGCAAGCATTAAAGGACTAAAGGAATGCTGTTTGTTTCCTTGGTGCTACACTGCCCCCTGGCTAGCTCAATCCTTCCTTGTGATCCTTGTGAGAGAATCTGCAATTGTCTACAGATGGGCTTTGGGTCTCCACTCTGAGCCCCCTCGTTCGAAAAGATATGATTGTTTTGGGTCTTCTGATGCCTGACACTTGATCCCATAGACATCTTGTGATCACACAGGCTGGTGTGCTTCTTCCCTGCTAGATGCCACCCTTTTTTAACATCAAGCCTTTAAGACCACAGATGCTTTATCTTTTAATAGCCAAGCACCATCAGCTTTCTTCACCACATTTGCTTATGCACCCATTTTGTCTTCAGTGATAGGGTTGGGAAGGTGAGCATCATAGAACACAGACACTCTTTTAAAGACAAAGTAACACCACGAATTTTACTTCATACAGTTTTTCATTCAGGTTATGCTAAACATTTAAGTGAGCTTATTATCAGGTAGCTTATATTTGAAAAGCATTATCAGACTGAACTGCAAAGTATAAAAGGTAGTCAGTCACGTGTTACTTTTACTTTATTATCTAGTCACTGAAAGCTATAAAATTATTTTATGAAAAAAGATCTCTGAAAGGATAAAGCTACCACTTAGAAGGCCCACACTTTGATTACATAGGAAAAACAAAGAATTATTATTTCTATTAAAATCAAGATCTAAATGTTAAGTATTTGAAAATTAAGTCATAATTTAAAACACTGTTAAAATGGTATCCTTCACAGTTTAATTCCATTTTGACTTTTCACATCACTCATTACAAAACAAAGGATATATTGTGAGTCTACTTTTTCAAAATCCAAAACAACTCTAAAATTAAAAATACTGACAGGAGACACAAAAAGACTCACAGGTACACCATGCTCCATTAGCACATTAGGGTTCATAATGGTGACTAATTGATGTAGAAGATCAGGCTGAGATTCAAATAACTCAGGAGCCAGCTCCCTCATCACCTCCTCCAGTTGTTCTGCAGCATGAGATGGTACACCATACCATGTCTTTGGCTCCCCCCTAGCAAAAGAAACAATTGGTTAGCTGGGCAGAGCATGAGGCCAGTAAGGCTAGGGTCTACTTAATAATTACAAATAACTTTGGTCTTATTCCATAGCCAGAGATTATGCTCCCTGAATCCTAGCAATCATCTTATATATCTGTGCTATTGTTCATAGAGGAGACAGGGCAAACATATACAATGAATAGACAGCACCACGGATACTAGAAAAGCAACTCAAAGCAAATAAAGTCTTTAAGGTACATTAGTAGACGTATCTGAGTTGTGGAATAAATTATGTCTCCACAAATAAGTGTTTTAAATCATAACATCTATACTTGTAGTTATAATCCCACTTGGGAAAGGACTGTCTCAGTGATGTTAATGAGCTAGGATTAGTATATGCAATATCTTGAGTTAATCTTTTTAAGTTATAAAAGAGGCTAAAGACGTAAACAAGTAAACAAAGATGGGATAAGAGAGGTGTTAAGCCACATGAAGATCACCCAGGAGAAGTTCAAAGATACAAAAAAGTCCCTCCAGAGCCATCAGAAAGAGAAAGCTTCCCCCTAGAGCCACCAGCCTGAATTCAGACTTCTAGCCTGCAAGAATTTAAATGTTAGTTAAAACCACCCATTTGTTTCATTCTTACAGCAGGACTAGATAACCAAGAACTGGGTACCAAGAATGGGTTATGTGCAGCTTTCATACATAATCACAATGCAGAAATGGTTCTGGAATTAGGTAACGAGCAGAAGCTAGAAGAGTTTTAAGGTGCCTAACAGTTACCATGAGCACAGTTGGTGGAGTGGCTACTCACTGGGCTATAATCAGGAAGGGTAGCAGTTTGAAACCACCAGCTTGTTCTGAGGGAGAAAGACGGGGCTTTCTACTCCCATAAATGTTAGTCTCTCAAAAACCCCAAAGGACAGACAGTCTGACCCAGTCCTATAAGAGTCATGAGATGTCATCGACTTGATAACAATGAATTTTGAAATCGTAAATGCAAAAGATTTCCTTGAAGAGAACGTTAGTAAAATTATGCACATTAACGGTAATTTTTGTAAGGACTCAAAAGAAGTGAGGATAACTTTTAGAGAAAGCCTCTCTCACCTTAGGTTGCTAGAAATGTGGAAGGGAAGTGGTACTTTAGAAGAAAAGGATGCACAGGAATGGACACTGGTAGAAGAGCAATGCTTCTTATGCAGTGGCAAAGAGCTTGTCTGAATTATGTTCAAATGTTTGGTAGGAGGTAGAACTTGTAAGTGATAAATTTGGGTATCTGGCTGAAGAGACTTCCAAGCAACATTTAAAAGGAGCCATGTAATTTCTTCTTGCCACTTACAATAAAATGAAAGGGAAGAGATGGGACTTAAAAATGAACTATGCAAAATGAAAACAGAATTTGGAAATTTTGGTTGTACAAAAAGAAAAACACAAGAGCTGATATCCAGGACTCAAGCAGAAAGCAAATGGTTTGAGAATGATGATGGCAACAAATGTACAAATGTGCTTGACACAATGGATGGATGTGTGGATTGTTTTAAGAGTTGTACGAGCCCCAAATAAAATAATTTTTAAAAAATTTTAATGAAGAACACATGGCTTGGAATGTTTACTAAGGACAATTAGCTTTTGTTACAGAGATTAAGTCCGAGCTGATAGACCTAACCTACACAACAGAAATCCCATCAGTCTAAGGGGAAGAAACTAGAGCAAAAGGAAAAAAAAGCTGTCTGAGTCTTAAAGTTCTCCTGGCAGGAAACAAGTCCAAGAAGAGAAACGAGCACCCTGGGGCAGCCCGAGCAGCTAGAAAGAGCACAGGCAGCAGAGCCCCCCAGGTTTGAAAGGATGGACCCTGGTCTCCTAGATCTCAAAGGGTCTCTCTCCAAAGCCAGATCTTTGCTAACTTGCTTCTAGACTTTAAGACCGTCATTAAGGCAGGATAAGGAGGTTAAGTCTGCTGTCCGTCCAAAGCTAAGGGGGTAAGCTGCCACTCAGCTGGACTAAGGGAATGGGGCACTCCATAGCTCAAAGAGCAGAGTTGCTATCTCAACAGGTGTAGAAGGTAGACCAGAAGTTTAGGGCTTCGGGGCCCCCACCGAGAATTGAGAGTATGGTCAATACTCAGAATTGTGGACCATTACCAAATGGTCTCAGTGAACAGAGGATTCTTTTCAAGACTTCAAAACTAATGTAATTTGTTCTGCTGGGTTTTAGACTTGCTTGGCACCCATTTATGCCTTCTTTCTCTCCAATTTCTCTCACTTATAATGAAGGTCTACCTTGCACCTGTCCTACCCTAATACTTTGGAACCTGGTAACTTGTAGTCTAAATTTCACAGGTTCACATATGAAGAATTTTGCTGCGGGATGCAATGTGCCTCAAGTGCCATATTTGGTTTAGATGGCTCAAAAGATGAGATCTGAGTTAGTACTTTTGTGTTGATACAATGAGGTGAATGTCTTTTGCACATGGCAAAAGCATGAAATTTTGGAATAACTAAGACAAATCTTCAACAGATAAAGGTTAATATATGAGAAGTACGTGCTTTTCTAAGGATACTAACATATTACTTTGATTCAGGTTCATAGGACTTTCCACTAACCCATTATAATCAAAATTACAGTCAAACCTCTTTTGACTATCTTTAAATAACTTCACTGAGTTCAAATTTATTATCCAAGGAAGTAAGTCAAAGCTAGAAGTGTTGAAATTTTGAATATAATTTTTTTTTCTAAACCTTAAAAGTAACCGTGTGACATCAAGGTCATTAGTTCAAACTCACCGGCCACTTCATGGGAGAAAGATGCAGCTGGCTGCCTTTGCCAAGATTTACACCCCTGGAAACCCCATGGGGGTAGCTAGCTGTACTATCCTATATAGTCACTGAAGCGAAAAACCATCCTGATGATAATGGGTTTGGCTGAGAAGCCTTAAGGAACAAAAATTTAGCATCATTAATCATAATGAATCCACTAGTGTCCAATGGACTAGAATTCATTTATAATAATTATAATCTTTAAGAAAAAAAGATGGGAATTTAGTCGTGCTGTTTATACCAAAAAACAAATGAAACTCACTGCCATCAAGTTGACTCTGACTCACAGAGACCATGTAGGACAGAGAAGAACTGCTCTGTGAATTTCTTTATGGTGGCCAGATAGTGTAGAGTTGCTTAAAGCACTTGAAATGTACAACCGAGTAGTCACATGTGGCTAATGGCTATCACTTTAGAGAGAACAGCAAAACAGAACACGAAAATTACTAAATGCCCTCTATTGCATACTATAAACTATTATCTTCCAAATGGAGAGAAAAATATTAGAGTCTAAGATAGCATACTATTTGGTGAATAAATAAAAACTGTAAGTGAAGTATGTCAGTATAATTTTTTTTAACTCTGTTGAACACCCCCTCCCCCCCGATCATGATCCCAATTCTACCTTACAAATCTGACTAGACCAGAGGATGTACATTGGTACAGATAGCAACTGGAAACACAGGGAATCCAGGACAGATGATCCCTTCAGGACCAGTGATGAGAGTGGTGATGCCTGGAGGGTGGAGGGAATGTGGGGTAGAAAGGGGGAAATGATTTACAAGAATCTACGTATAGCCTCCTCCCTGGGGGGATGGACAGCAGAGAAGAGGGTGGGGGGAGACGTTGGACAGTGTAACATGACAAAATAAATGAGCAGCCGATATTAAGGGCTCAAGTAGAAGGCAAATGTTTTGAGAATGATGATGGCAACAAATGTAAATATGTGCTTGACACAATGGATGGATGTATGGACTGTGATAAGAATTGTACGAGCCCCCAATAAAATGATTTTAAAAACTGTTGAAAATGTGAAATACTAAAAGTGAGTCAATGAGATTTTAATTACATAAACATTGTACCTTGCATATAAAAAGATCACCAAAATAACTAGCATGTACACCAAACAAGTGTCATTTAGTTCAAATCTCTAGGTTCTGTTCCATACATGAACTTTACAAGGGTATCCTGAGACCCCTCTTCTCTCTGCAAACCATCATTCTATTTTGGGTAAACACCCATTTTTGAAGGGGACCAAAATAGTTTTGATTTCACAGATTTCCTAAAACAGGACAGCTACCTTCACTGGGGTGAGTCAGCTCTCCCTTAATCACTTAATACGATTAAAGCATAAAAAAATTATTAGGCATATATGTTCAAACAAAAGATGTAGATACCAGTGCAAGTAGTTGATGGAATAACTCCAGTGATCTTCAATGTGCCAGCAAAAAGAAGAGAAACACATTCCTACATAGAGCCATGGCACCTTCATACCAGAGATGTCCACATTAATATGTGCAAGAACAGACTGCTCCAGGACAGGCATATTATTCAAGTTCCAACCAGAAAGTGCATATTCCTGAGGAGGGGAAATAGTGTCATGAGAGAATACAAATGACAAGTGCTCAACAGAAATTTCAAGAGAATCTTTATAGACAATGTATAAACTTTATAATCTTCACAAACACCTACAGAATCTGTGTTCATGCAACTCATATAAATATTAATCTTATCTCTTGTTTATACTGTCTTTAGGTTATCCCTTTATCTTAAATGAGCCCTGGTGGCACTGTGGGCTAGGCACTCAGATATTAACTACCAGGTCAGCAGTACAAATCCATCAGCTGCTCCACAGGAATAAGATGAGGCTATCTGCCCCCATAAAGATTTATAGCCTCAGAAACCCTATACAGAGTCACTGTGAGTCGAAATAGAATGAATGGGCAATGGGTTTGGCTTGGTTTAATGATTTCAAAGATGCTGTTCTTACTCCCCAGCTTACCAGTAAGATAGTGTGAGACCACTTTTAGTAGGTCACTCACTATATTTCGACAGAGCATTTGGTGGCACTGTAGTTAAAGCACTCTGCTGCTAACCAGAGGTAGGTGGTTCAAATCCTCTAGCAGCTCCATGGGAAAGGGATAGCAGTCTGCTTCCATAAAGATGTACAGTTTCACTCTGTTCCACAGGCTTGCTATGAGTAAAATTGACTCAACAGCAATGGGTGTGGTGGCTCATGGTATTCCTATTTATAGACCAGTGTGGGGTATTATGAAAATTAAATATAAGATATGATTCTGAATTTAGGGCAACAAAGAAAACTGAAATGATGCAGAACGTTACCACCACTCCCTTTCACCACAAACACACGTAGAAATCCTAGGTAAATCACAGTAATAATCATAAATTATTTCATAGAGGGACTCCAGTGTCCAAGAAACTAAGAAAGGAAACCAAGCTGTAATTAACAAAGGGAAGCTGCTGTAGAAGTTGCCATGAGGGTTTCCCACTAAGAGTCACTGGCGACTGGGCTTCAAACACCCATACCTAAAGTCACATGTATTTAACATCCGTGTGGAGAACGGTTCTCAAAAGACAGCGCGTTAAGAGACCCAACAGCCATGTCAAGGAATCTGTGAAATCAAAACTATTTTCATCTCACTCAAAAATCAGGTAAAGAACCTGATTAGACATTTCTCCAGAGAAGATAAACCAAAGTTAAACCAAACTCAATGCCATTAAGTCGATTCTGAAGCACAAGAGCTGTGATGACCTAGTGGGTTATGCGTAGGTCAGCAATTCTAAAGCACTAGCCTTACTCTGTGGGAGAAAGATTGGGTTTTCTACTTCCATAAAGAGCTACTGTCTCAGAAACCCCCAGCCCCATTTCTACCCTGCCCTCTAGGGTCATTATGAGACAGAATTGACTCTATGGCAGTGAGAGAATATATACAAATACTCCAAAACCACAAAATAGCAAATTCAACCTCATAAGTCAGTAAAGAAATACACATCAAAACCACAATAGGACACCACTTCACTCTCACCAGGAAGGCTACTGAAAAACAAAAGTAGCAAGTGTTGATGAGGATACACAAAAGTGAGAACTTCCATCTACTGCAGGCACTACTGTGGAAAAGTGGCAGTTGTTCAAACAGTTAAAACATACAATTACCGTCTGAGCTAGTAATTTCTCTCACAGGTATGTGCCTAAGACTTGACAACAGGGACTCAACCATCTTTGTACACCAATGTTCATTGCAACATCCAGGGTTTGAAGCAGTTCAGTCATAACCACAGGAAACAAGGACACTGTATGCAACGCACAACCAGATATCCTGCATGTTCGCTTTGACCCAGCAGGAAACAGGTGCTCTGGCCCACACATGGCAGCTTACTCACACACCGTCAAGCAGTACGCTTGGCCACCATCATGAGGAAGGCACCACTGGCTAGTTCCTTAAAAACGGACTATTAGAGGCAATTTCACTCACGGCACCACTACACTGGTTTCTGATGCGGTAAACCTTTACTGAAGCCCAGTGCTTCATCTTCCTCCCTTGGAGTGGCTGGTGATTTTGAACTCTGCAGGTAGCAAGCAACCCAGCATTTATCTGACAGCACCACTCAGGTCCACAAATTCCAACATACAAAAGATATGCTTGCTATGCAACATATATGCTGCCTCTGTTTCCATTAACCGTGACTCAACAACTTCCAACCAGTCTATTAAATAAATGGAAACAAAATATGGTATATCCATACAATGGAATGTTATTTAGCCATAAGGAGAAATAAGGTTCTGACATATATTATGACATGGAAGTCAGATACAAAAGAACAAACAGCGCATGATTCCCATTACATGAATTATCTATAGTAGGCAAATGCAGAGACCAAAACGTATTACTATTTACAAAAGGCAAGTACAAGGAGAAAAATGAATTATTGCTTTAGGAAAACTGAAATTTTTTTAAGCGTGATTAAAAAGTTTTTTTAAAAGCTTGAAATTAGTGATGACAGTTACACAACATGGTGAATGTAATTAATGTCACTGAATCACATATTTTAAAACAGCAGATCTAAGCCCTAACATACCAGTAAAAAATATAAATGGTCCAAATACATCAACTAAAAGACAAAGATCAAGAGACTAGATTAACACCGAGATTCAACTATGTCTCAAGAAATTCACTGTAAATATAATTATATAGATAAGCTAAAAATAAAAAGGTAGAAAAAGATAAATATATAATGGAAATATTAATCAAAATAATTTAGAAATGATGCATGGCTATTATGTCATTGCAGTCGGTGCCCTCCTCCCTTTCCACTTCTCCCCCCCTACCCTTTAGATAGCTCTATTCCTATTCCTGTTCCTGGGTTCCATGTGTTGTTTTATCTCTTGCCTGTTATCTATGTACACACTCCTGTCTAGTATAAATTGGGAGGCAGCATTGAGGTTGTGATGGTCGGGGAGAAGGGGAGGAGGCTTCCAGGAAACAGAGGTACATTGCATGTCTACTGCACCATGATTGACTAAACCCTCCCTGCGACCCCTCTGTGGGGGGATGCTCCATTGTCCATAGATGGGCTTTGGGTCTCCGCTCCAACCCCACCACTGTATTTTTGTTTCTTTACTGTTTATTGTGAATCTTCTGATGCTCGTTGCCCTGTCTCGATGACACCTCATGATCACATGTGGACTTCTTGCTTCACTGCTGGATGGCCACTTGTTTAACTTCAAGCCTTTAAGACCCCACTCTTTCTTTTAATAGCCATGCACCATCTCTGTCTTCACATCTGCTTACGCACCCATTTTGTCCGCAGTGATCATTTGTGGGTGGGGGGGGTTGTGAGCATCACAGAATGCCAATTTGTTAGAACAAAGTATTCTTGTATTGAGGGAAGGTATGTGCTGAGGCCCATATGCAGCTTCAATGCATTATCTTATAAATATATGGGCATATGACAAAATAATAATAATTTATGAATGATGAAGGGTGCATGAGGTAGGAGAGAGTGGAGAGGGAAGGGGAAAATGAGCAGCAGATATTAAGGGCTCAAGTAGAAGGCAAATGTTTTGAGAATGATGATGGCAACAAGTGTACGTACATTCCTGACACAATGGATGTATGTATGTATGGATTGTGATAAGAATTGTTCATGATCCCAATTCTACCTTGCAAACCTGGTTAGACCAGAGGATGCACAGCAGTACAGTTGGGATCTGGAAACACAGGGAATCTAGGACAGATGAACTCCTCAGGACCAATGGTGAGAGTGGCAATACCAGGAGGGAAGGGGGTGTAAAAGGGGGAACCCATCTTGGGGATCTACATATAACCTCCTCTCTGGGGGATGGGCAACAGGAAAGTGGGTGAAGGGAGACACCGGGCAGTGTAAGATATGATAAAATAATAATTTATAAATTATTTTGGGTTCATGAGGGAGGGGGAAGCGGGGAGGGAAGGGAAGGGAAAAAAGGAAAATGAGCTGATTCCAGGAACCCAAGTGGAAGGTGAATATTGAGAATGATGAGGGCAACGAATGTATAAGGGTGCTTTACTCAATTGATGTATGTATGGATTATGACAAGAATTGTATGAGCCCCAATAAAATGATTTATAAAAAAATTTTAATAAAAAAGAATTTAAAAAGAATTGTACGAGCCCCCAACAAAATGATTATTTAGATAGATAGATCGGCAGATCAATAAATAAATGAAAATAAAGACTAGTTGCCACGGAAAAATAATAAATATATATATGCATAAGCCAATACCACTACTGTCATGGATTAATGTATTTGTATAAGTGCACACCTCTGTTAATCTCTCTATCTGTGCCTTTACTTCCTAGAGCTTGCCCCTGTTTCCTTTTGCCTCCTCTTGCCCCGCTCTCACTATCCCCCTTCCTACACCGCTTAGTTCCCCTCTCCGCCAGCTTGGTATTGCTCTAACACCCACAGGATCGCTAACCTCTCCTAGATGCTGGTTTCGCTTCCCTAGTGAACACTTGCTCTTTAAGAAGTACCTATAAGGAATCAAATTGACAAGAGCAACTTGAAGATTCGATAGGAAAGTGAGTTTATGTTACTGGAAAAGGAAGAATTCAGAAATTAAGAGTTGTGAATAGCCACACAACTTAAAGAATATAATCAATGTCACTTAACTGTACATGTAAACATTGTTAAATGTGTTGTTCTGTATATTCTCAACAACAAAAGAAATTAGGAGTCCCTAATAAAATGTAAAAGAAGAAAAGAGAAAAAATGATTAGGGCAAAGACTGTACAGATGTGCTTTATACAATTGATGTATGTATATGTATGAACTGTGAAAAGAATTGTATCAGCCCCAATAAATTGTTAAAATAAAAAAAAAATTAAAAAAAAAAAAAAGAAATTAGGAAGGGTTGTGCTGCTTTCGAGGAGCATGGTAGTCCTATGGGCAGCTAAAGGCAAGATGTAAGCCCACCAGTTCAAACCCACCAGCCTCAGAGGAACAAATGTGAGGCGATCTGCTTCTTAACTCTACTCTGTCTGATGGGGTCGCTATGAGTCAAGATCTACTACTTTGCAATGGGTTTGGGTTTCTAGTAATGTTGCTACCACATAGACCTGTGAGAAAAGAATTGACCAGAATCAGAAAAACACATTATATAATGATAAAATGGTCAACCCCGCTTCAAGAAGGCTTAACAATTCTAGATGTGAACACCAAACAGCAGAGAAGCAAAGCGTCTAAAGGAAAAACTGATAGAAGTGAAGGAGAAACTGACAAACTACAATTATATTTGAACTCATCAAGTCTTTCAACAATAAAAAAACTAAACAAAGATATAGAAAAACTCAACATCATCACCAGCCAACAGGATCCAATTAACATTTCCCACATAATCTAGCCAACAACAGATTAATTATACTTCTTATGTACCCAAGAAACATATACTACTAAAGGCCATATTCTGGGTCAAAAAAAGCCTCAATTTTTAAAAATTAAATTCATACACAGTATATTTCCAACCACAAATGAATCAAACTAGAAATCAATAACAAAAAGATAACAGGAAATTTTCCATACACTTGGAACATACATATAAATTATCCATGCTGTTGCTAGGTACCACCGAGTTGGTTCTGCCCCATGGTAATCTTATGCACAACAGAACGACACCCTGCCAGGCCCTACGCCATCCGTCCCAGTGCTCCAGGCCTGCTGCCCTCCCCTTTACCAAACAGTGTGTCCTTCTGCAGGGACTGCTCTCTCCTGACGTGTCCAAAGCACAAACTCTCAAGGAAAAAAATACACTGAACTATATGAAAACGAAAATCACAATTTATAGGATATAGCTAAAGCAGTGATGAGAGGGAAACTTAGAACACAAAATGAACACATTGAACAAGAAAAATGGGGAAATCTCATATCAACAAACATTAACTCCCACCTCAAGAACCTATAAAACAACAAGCAAAACTCAAGCAAGCAGAAGGAAAGAAATAATATTGGCATGAACAGAAAACAAGGAAATTGAAGATAGATAAAATTCAATGAAACCACCAGATGATTCTTTAAAATGATTAATAAAATTGACAAACCTCTATGAAGAAAAAAAAGAGACAACACAAAATATCAATATGAGGAATTAAATTAGGTAACACTACAGGCCCTATACACTTAAAATTTTGCCAATTTAGATGAAATGGACAAATTCCATGAAAAATACATACTGCTATAAGTCAACCAATACAAAACACATAATTTGACTAGTCCCATATCAAGTAAATTGAACAGCATTAAAAAAAAAAAAAAACTTGGTTCCCCACAACACTCCTCTCCAGGCTAAGAAGGCTTTACTAGAGAATTCTATCAGACATTTAAAGAATTAACACTAGTTCTACCCAATATCTTTCAAAATATAGAAAAAGACACTTCTCAATTCATTTAATAAATTAGAATTACCCAGCACCAACATCAGGGCAAAAGAAAACCTGTAGACTAACATTCATGAATAGATATAGAAAGCCTTCATAAAATAATAGCAAAAAGAATTCACACACACACAAAGAACTGAGCACCATAGACAAGTAGGGTTCATATTTCCTGGGACACAAGTCAAGCTCAATTTTTCAGAAAGGAAGGGGGATCATAAAATCAAATTAGAATGGCAGACTTTTTGAGTCTGGATGCTAGGTATTGAATGAGGAAGGTGTGTTATACTGTTTACTTTGTGTATCTCTGAAATTTAAAATTTCAAAATTTATGGGAAAAACTCAAAAAGGGAGTTTACCAACCAATGACAATGCTGAAGAGAGAATTTGTTAACTAGAAGTTCTGAGGGCATCACTCATAATGCAGTAGTCATGGAAACTATAAAAGTGTATGTAAGAGTTAAAGACAGAATGAAAAAGTTCAATCTAAGTTTAACTATAAAATTCCAATAAGAAATAAGAGAGACGTGATTCCTATCCTAAATAAGCCAAAATAGTGTCTTTCAACTGAAAATCTGAGACACACTTGAAGTTAGGCAGCTAATCAACTAATATGACTCCCTCACTGAAAGGTAGTTCTGTACAAAGGCTAAGTCCATTTGTGAATAAACAGAAGTTGGGGTGATATAATTTGCACCTCTTCTTCTGGCAGCATCTTTCTCCGACCATCCTTTACAGGAAATCCACTTCCAAAATCTTTTGAGGAGATGTCAGCCCCATACTCTACGATAACATCTTCTTCAATGCTGCTTACCAGCCGCCAGAATTCTTTTTCTACTAATTCTGTGGGAACCATCTACATAGGGAAAACAAACATAGATTATTAACTATAACGTTATACATAGCATAAGTGAATAGCAACCCACAATGAGATGGACAACTTTCTTGTTTCTCCAGGGCTAAAATTCAAGGTCATAGATGTCTCTGAATTGTCAACCACTAGCGGATGCAAAACATGGACTAAACTGACCTTTTTCTGCAAGAAAGATAAAGATGAACCAGAGCATCAAAGAGGATCAAGGAAATGCAAAAACCAAGACTGAATTTCAATTGTCTTGGCAAATATTTTTGGTCAGGTGTGAAAAGTTTAAAACGCCTTAAGAGAAAGAAGCAAATCCCACAGCACAAGTAACAGAAATCAGCAGTTGCCACGTACTCCATTCTTCTCTGTAAGGGATTACTCACATGGGGCTAAGAAATACCTCAAGCATCAAAACACATTTCTCCAGAGGAGAGTAAACACAGCTACATTTAAGAAATAGGAGCCAGCCCCCTAATTCTTACATTTGGTGTTATCATGTTTATGCTGTCATGTTTTCTATTTTACAAAGTAATAAAAGTAGAAAGCAAACCAAAATGACTTAAAATATACTCACATGGACTGGCATATTAAAATAATCAGACTTAAAATTATCTGCCATCTCTCCAAAGCTCTGCAGGGTATACTCTCGTACAGCTTGTTCAAATCCAAAGGCTTCTCGGGGCTTGTTACATTCCTAGAAAAGAAAAGAAACAAAAAGCTAGAACCAGCTTGATGAAACAACTGGGCAAACCACTGAAGTTCCCAGACACCATCTTCCTTATTTTCCTAGGTAAAGTAAAACATCAACCCATACAGCAAAATAAGTATAAAATATTTGTACAATGTGGTATCAAGAAATAACCTGGAGTTCCAACTGCATTTGCGCAGCTTTCCAGCTGGAATTAACAATGAGGTAACTTTAGACTTGGGAGTTGGCATTACACTTAGAAATCAAGACAAACCCCCTAAAAGGCTACTAACTGGAAATCAATCATACCTTTTATTCTTAGCATACCAAGTGGTTTCAAAGAGAAAATAAATGCTCACAAAAGAAGCCAATGTAATGGATAAAAGGATAACTACTAGGTTACCTAGGGTGTTTGAATAAAAGATTTGTTCACACTACTTATCAATCACCATGTCTAATGGCAAAACACCAATATTCACTTAGAGTAGAGCTGCCTCTGAGTTATCTGTGAGAATAGTACGTTGTAGTGAAAATGCCACAAAAAGTTTTGTTTTTTAAAATACATCCAGTCAACAGTTTCCCTTCAGTGGTCCAAAACAGCATCACATTACAATTAAGTGAATGAACAAACTAGGCATTTCATGACAACGCATCATCATAATCTTTCAATAAGAAGGATGTAGCATAATATCAAAATGAAGATAAGTGAATAAGATTCCATAGGAGTCCGTTTTAGCGTGAAAAACTGATGCATAAATTCTATGGCCTACAACTTCACATCTCACTTTCTACTTTTATTAAAAAGGCAAAAACCAATAAAACTTTAAAAAATTTTTATAGCTGTCCAGAAATAGACAAAGTGAGCTAAAGTTCCATTCATACTCACCTACAGCAATAAAGACAACTAACCCATAGAGGGAAAAAACAAAACTAAACCAGAAAAAGCAAGCTGATTACCATTTTCATTTAATATAGCTCTTTAAATACAGAGATTTTAAACATTGAATCACAAAGGAAGGCTAGAGTAAACCGTGGGTGTGTGTGTATGCACGCATTATTGTTCCTCATTATAAAACAAGACATCATAAAGCTTAGGTGTGTACCTCAGCAACACATTTAGGGCACCTCCAGTCTCCTTTGGGTACATCAGGCAGTGGGGGAATGAGACAAAATGTATGATAGCTGTCGTCACATCCATCACATAAAAGCAATTTATCCTCATTGTTTCCTCGGCCACAAAACATACAAACATAGAGATCAACCTGTTAAAAAAAAAAGTCTATTTTCTATAAAAAATTATATTGTGTATCTACTAGATAATTAAGACAAATAATATACGCTGAGAAGTCAGCATAACCTAAATCCTATAGATTTATTCTAAGTAATATTTACAGTTTATCATAAAACTGCTAAAATTTCTTTTCAGTGATTCTGCAGGCAAGGTAATACAAGTACCATACATACTAGCATATAAGCCGAGTTTTTCAGCACATTTTGAATGCAGTTTTTGTGGTAAAATGAGGTGCCTCGGCTGATATTCGTGTCAGCTTAGACTCAAGTATGTACGGTATTCTCTCTATATTTAATGTATGAAGGAACGAAGGTGACAAAAATCTTTTCAAAGTACATGATACTTTAATCAAAACAGAAACAATTTTAAATGACTCTGCTTTATCCCCTACATACTATAAGCTATTCATGCCATGAAACTATCTTTTTTTTTAAAATCATTTTATTGGGGGCTTCTACAACTCTTATCACAATCCATACTTACAACCGTTGTGACCATCAGACTATTTTGCTCAGAAAGCATATCAAGTTGTTAAAGGTTGCTTAAATATCAATTTATATAATAAAAAACCATCTTTCCTCTATGCAAAACTATTTGGCAGAGAATGGAAACGAGCAGTATGTTAGTGAATGCTTTACAGACATGCCTGTTCATTCCCTTCGTCTCCCACAGGGTCTATGAGTCAGGGGAGCAGTCTTTCCACAGGGCGACACAATATTAACATTACAGCAGGCCAACCTACAACTTTACATTCACCAAGAAAACCTCCACCCAAGTAAGCTAACTCAACGGCATGCTGTGGTAGAAAGTATGCAACTAAAATTAAAACCAAGAAGCCTTTCCCTCCTGAAACATCCCAAAACACTTACAAAGTTAACAGAGAGGGTGCCTTTCCGTTGCCTCATTTGCATATTAAACGCATCTGAGCGGCTGGTAGCTTTTCGCCTCCTGGACATCTCATCTTGAAATAAAGAGAATTAGATAGCAATGATAATAACTAATGTTGAGATCTTAAGAACTGGATGCTATTTTAAGTAATTTAAATTAATTAAAATCTCACAACAACACTACAAGGCAGAAATACTGTTATCATCATTTTAAAATAAAAGAATCACACGCCCAACATCACACCGCCAATCTAAGAATTTGGGATTCTAATTAAGGCACTTCAGCTCCAAAAAATGCAATCACTAGTGTCACACCACATCAAGAGCAATTACAGAAAAATAATCAAAAGTATGGTCAGAATATCAAAGTTTTATGCTTTCCCACACAGCATATTTCAAAATTAAAGTAACTCACAGAGACTGCTCTATTTCCCTTTGAATTGAGAAGTTGTAAGGGTCAGATCACTAGGTGAGAAACACTAATTTCAGCCTTTACTCAAAAACTAGAAACTATAGTAAATATTTCCATGTTACAAATTAAGGCACAGAGAGTGGAAGTTTCTCTTCTAAAGAAAGTATCATAAAAATTCAACGTAATAAATATGCCTTCACACACCATAAACTTAAGATTATAAAAATAAAAGGCAATTTGCTTAGGTACCATGCCACAAATTTACAATTCTTAAGAAATTCCCAAGGTGGGCTGCACTTTCAGCATCATTTCAATCTTGTTACAACCATGTACATATTTCCTTTCAAGACCAAATGAAGATTTTACCTTCTCAAAAAAATAAATTAAAAAAATATATACATATATACAAATGATTTTACCTTCTCTATCTTTTGCTCCCATTGCCAAGCCCACAACCTTGGGTCCAGCCCCAAAAATCTGAAGTTTCTTCAGTTCCGTGTTTCTATTCATGTCTCCAGATTCTGACTGAAAATACATATATATAAAAGAAAACTCACATGAGCATAATTATTTCAATTCTTGAATTTCTTGCCCAAGAAGTTCCAGGATCCTCTTCTAAATAAAGAAAACAATTATTTCAATTCTCCTAACCCATCTCACAGCTTCATAAAAAGGAACATGAAATACCCATGTAGCATTATCCACACACATAAAACACACACATCTATCTTTCATAAACATGTAGTTATCATTGAGTAATGTCCACAGAGACACTAATGGCTATTCCTGTATAGGAACTTCCACTTCCCTCTACTTCGAACTTGCTAAGAGACACCTATCCTTGATCAAAGAAAAATATGCCCAAGTGAGAGGAGTCATGACCAATAGTGCCAATCTCATTTCCCTTTGTTAATGACCTTGCCAGGGAAGGAAGGTGATCCAGTACTAGGCAATGAAGCATCAAGGCGTCTCTGGGAATAAATATAAACCCTTTGACCCCAACTACCTCCCTTCCTGCTAGGGGACTCCATCTGGTGAAAGCATTTTGCCTGACTCTGCAGGCAACCCCACTACAATGCGGAAGGGGTGTATTATTAACACAAGGAAGAAACTCACTCCTTGTCACTGAGTCAGTTCAGACACATAACACCCCTGGAAGGCAGGCGAGAACTGCCCCTGTGGAATTCCAAGGCTTTCCACCTTTCTGAGCACAGAGGCCTAGTCTTTCTCCCAGGAAGTGAATAGGGGTTTCAACCTGCTGTCCTGGTAGTCCGTAGCCCAATATGTAATCCACTAGCCACCAGGGCTCCTCAATGAAAGACGCAAGGCAGAAATATGCAGAGACTGAAGCCTTGTTGAGAATGTCAGGATGCCATAACAACTCCGGAACTCCTACGTGAAAAATGTGTCCTCCGTGTTTAACCTACGCTCACCTGGCATTCTATTACCTGAAGACGAGCACATCATGGCAGGCAACAGGTGTTAACTCCTGAATTTAGATGCACCCTAATCTCTGTAAGCAGACTAAGAACCAGCATTTACTTGAAATGTTCCAAGTCATTAACAACAAAAATAAACCAGGATAAAATACAGACTATTTTAAAGTCTATGACTACACCACAGCTGATATAAGCAGTCTGAACTAATAAAGATCATTCAAAATCATAACCAAAAAGATCCATCAAAATCTTTTTTTAAGCTTCAGTATACTTGATTTTGTTATACTAATAAACCTCTAGATTAAGTCCAACAACAAACATAACACTGCACATTCGTTACCACTATTAAAATATACAATATCAAAGTTAACATATACAAAGTACGTAATATCTTCCCTATATAATGGTTTAATTTGCGTAACCTTTTGAAACAGACACTGAGTTCCAAAAGTACAAATAATAAGACTACATTCTCTAATCTTAATGGAATAAAACTAGAAATAATAAAATTAAAATCAAAAAGGTCCTTCTGTTTATAAAATTTTACCTTGTATTAAAAAATAACATTATAGATATACAAACCTTTGGTGAAGTGAAATCTCTTCCCATGGCTCTTCTATTCCTGTCTGTAACTCGCACCAAATGACATGGTGGGGCTATGGTGTGTGAAACTACTAGAGGGGTTAGTCTGCTTATCGCAAAGTTGGCATTAGAATCCACCAACTTTGGGAGGAAAATAAGGATTTCTGCTCCCCAAAGATTTATAGCCTCAAAAACCAAAGGGGGCTATTCTACTCTATTGTTGAGTTATAACTGATTCAATAACAATAAGTTGGGTTTTTAATCTAATTAAGAGGGAAAGAGGAAAAACACAAATGTTTAACAATATACATGAAAAACAAAGTAAGCACAACAGAAAATTTAAAAACTGTAAGTCTACTTTGTACAATTACACAAATACACTGGAAAGCCTAATTAAAACTGAGAACTCTCTAAGAGAACATAGGCATAAGAAAATAGTACTAGGAATTTTTATTAAACAAAAATATGAAGTATGAATGTGATGCCATCATGTCCTTCCAAAAAATCTACCACGATTACTACCCCTTTGGTACTTCAAACCTCCTGAGTGGATTTCTCTCGCCTTGAACTGAACTGGCCTAGAAGATCCCCTCAGAAGCCACTGTTTAACTGAACTCTTTTTTTTAAGTATTCCTATCAAAACTAGTAAGACAAGCACATTACTGAGAGTGCTTATCTGCAGCCACCAACTGATCACAGAGACATAATTAAACACATTTCACTTAAAATAAACCCATGTATGTATAAACTACAATCAGTTTCTACTTCAAAAAAAAAAAAAGCTCTTACTGCCATTGAGTTGATTCCAACTCATAGCAACCCTAAAGGGCAGCGTAGAACTTATCCTCAAAAAGTTTATAAAAATGACCCGAGTAAAAACAGGATGCTTAAACAGGCCCATCTACTTAAAAGAAACGAAAATTATCAAAGTACAATACGTAACAAGCAGCAGGTTGGATGGTGAACAGGAGAACACTACCAAGCTACCACCAAAAGTAAGGATCAACTCAGTGCTACATAAATTACTAAGTATCAGGATCAAAAGTGGAAAACTTACAAATGATTGTTATAAAACAAGAATATTTATTCTTATAACCAAGAGAACATATGCACACACAAACACACATGAATATTCCTCAATCTCATACAAGAATACAAAGCAAAAATGCCAAATATTAAAGAATAAATTCAACACACTAAAAAATGAAATGGGACACCAGCCTGTGTGATCATGAGGTGTCAATGGGATCAGGTATCAGGCATCTAAAACCCAGAACAAAACCATACCCAATGTGAATAGGGGACTGGGGGGCATGGGGTGGAGACCCAATGCCCATCTGTAGGCAATTGGACATCCCCTTACAGAAAGGTCACAGGGAAGAGAAGAGCCAGTCAGGGTACAGCATAGCACCGATGAAACACACCACTTTCCTCTAGCTCTTTGGTGCTTCCTTCCCCCCACTATCATGACCTCAATTCTACCTTACAAATCGGATTAGACCAGAACCTGCACACTGCTACAGATAAGAGCCAGCAACACAGGAAATCCAGAACAGAGAAACCCCTCAGGACCAACAATGAAAATAGAATTACCAGGAGGATTAAGGGAGGGTGGGGGAAGAAAGTAGGAAATCGATCACAAAGATCAATCTATAATGCCCTCCCAGGGGGACAAAAAATGGAAAAGTAGGTAAGAGGCAACAGAGATCGATGTAAGATATGAAAATAATAATCTATGCCCTTGACACACTAGATGAATGTATGGATTATGATGAGATGTTAAGAGCCCCCAATAAAAGTACTTAATTAAAAAATGAAATGGGATGTATTCCAGGAATGAGTGAATATTTCTTTATCAGAAAAATCTGTTAAAGTCATTTACTACAGCAACTGATCTAAGAAGTTACATGGCATCTTCATGGATACAGAAGAACCTTTAACAAAATTCAACAGCCATTCCGAATGAAAAGAATTAAGTAAATAAGAATCCAATTCTTATATGATAAGACACATGACCCTGAATTCTAAAATCAGAACTTCCTTAGTGCATTCACATGAGAGAGAGGTCAGAAGTAGAAGTCCGGTTAAAGTTGCTGATGATGTGACCACAGGGTAACACTATTGCTATTTGAAGATGATCTGACAATATCTGGAAACTCAAGAGACTCGGTGATAAAACTGCTCTTGTACACTAAAGGGAACTCCTTAAGATAGCTAGAATATAAAACTTAACCTGTGAAAATGAATAGCTTTCAGTCTGTAATCTTAAAAAAAATGACTAAAAAATGCATTAAGTGATCATAAAAGAGATACATAAGTGGATGTTCAACTTACTTTATTAAACCCTTGCTTCCAAGGCTGTCAAGCTTCTTCTGTCTCCTTTAGAGTAGCTGGCCACACTTAACACATGACTCCTTTCATATTTATAATGGGAAATGTACATTAAAACTACACTGAAATATGATTTCTCACCACTCCAAATAACAAAACCTAAGAAGCTTAAGAACATACTCTGAGTAAACATGCCCGCTCATGCATTGCTAATGGGTGTGCAAAACAGTCCAACTTCTACATAATGGAAATGGGCAGTACTTAGAAAAACTACAATGGGCATTCGTCCTTGGAACCAGGGGCACGACCTTAAAGGACTTCACACTAGAAATGTTATTTCTAACAATTAAAACAATACTTATTCAACCTAAGGTTATTTATAACAACAAAATACTAAGAACCTGAATGCTCATCCAAAGGAGACTAGAGAGAGTTAAACAATTATAGTGCATCCACACAATGACGTGCTTTGCTATTTAAAAAAACAACACACAAACGAGATCCCTATGAACTGATGACACACTAGGATTTATTATTACAGGAAGTTTTAAAAAACAAAAAAATAGTTTGTTACTAGTTTGACCTAATTCCACACCTAAAGCTTCTTTGTACAGTTGTTCTTCCCCAGAAATTAAATTTGTTTTAAATATTCCAACAAGTATGTAATGGTGAATCATTTCACATACATGCTAAGATTGGGCAATGAAAACAGATGAGAGAAAAATTACTGATACATTCAAATTATGATGCTGGCAAAAAATAATGAATTCATGGTTATATGATGGACTATCAGGAAAACAAATACATGGTCTCAGAAGAAATGCTACCAAAATGTTCTTTGAAAGCCAAGGACGGTGAAACTTCCTTTTGCTTACTTTAGATATGTCATCAGAGACCAATTGTTAGAAAAAGCATTTTGTAAAGGAAAGACATGTGAAAGAAAGAAAAAAAAAGCATCTGTTTGGTAAAGATGAGTGTCAGCAAAACCCTCCAAGAGACGAAATGACACGACAGACACAAGCATGCGTACAGTCAGGAAGACAGCACCGAAGTGCTTCAGTATGTAGGTCCCCATGAGTCAGAGTGATTCCACTGCAGTTAACACCAACATATGGTGGTGGAATAGTAAGGTCAGTAATGTGGTAGTGGTCTAAATGCCTCGTGTCCAATCAGAGAGAGAGCAATTTAGACTCTACTTAACTCTAATGTACTTGTAAATGGGAAAGTACATAAAATTAGTATCAACTATTCAACAAAATTCCTAACAATTTGTGCCCCAGGAGGGGCTCCTGAGTAATTAAGAAAATGGACTAAAAAGAATGATAAACAGAATAAACTTACAACTCTGGCTGCCTATTAAAAAAATTCTCTACATCAAGAAATACCAGACACAGGCCAGTTATACATTATACACTAGATTGAAGGGCATCGTAAACATGTACCACTAGTTTGAGCATTTAGCTAAGATAGCGTCTGTCACATTCTCCCCTTCATAACAAAAAATAACAACCATAAAATATGATGAGAAAATACATAATGGACCTTTACCCAAACCACAATAAGTTAAAAAATATTTTTATATTTTTGGAGAAATGGATATGGGTGATGGTTGAACATGATGAGCATGTCACTGAAGTGTACATGTGAAGATAACTGAAATTTCAAGTCTTTTGGAGTTACATATATTTACCACAATGTAAAAAATAACAACCAGAGTAAACTCTTAAGCCAATATACTTTCCAGTTACCTTTTATCTAATGGTTTTAATTTGTAATGATGATCCTTGTGTAAATTAATTATATCTTGGTGTCCGCAAACTCAAGTGACACCACAGGGTGCACAAACTCAAGAGAAAGTTGCTCAATACGCACGTAGAGGGAAAAGGCATACTAAGAAAGCTCTACTCTGCTCAGCACAATTCAGGTTTTTTGGCGGGTACTACCTCATATAGTTTTCATACAGTAAAATATAGATAGGCATCTCTGGGTAGTGTGTGCAACATTTAATTATTAAGCAAAAAACAGGTACTTTTAAAATCCACCAAAAAGTCTCTGAAGAAAAGCCTAGCCACTTACTTCCAGAAGACGTTAAAAACCCTACTGAGTGCAGTTCTACTTAGAAATGCGCGGGGGTAGCCAACAGCACCAGAATGGCTCAACAGCAATGTTTTAAGTTTGGTAGTTTGAGGCAGCGGTGCGGATGGGGTGAGGGTGCTAAATATATCTCCAAGTAAACAGTTTGACATTTTTGATTGAGAGAGAAAGAAAGCACTATCAACTTCTTTCTATACAGATAACATTTTGCTTTAGACAAAAATGTATTTTTTAGGGTTTTTCAGGTTTTTATTACAATATTTTTTTAATCGTTTCATTAGGGGCTCTTACAACTCCCATCACAATCCATACATACATCAATTGTGTAAAGCATATCTGTACATTCACTACCCTCATCATTCTCTAAACATTTGCTCTCCACTAAGGCCCTGGCATCAGGTCCTCATTTTTTCCCATCCCTCCCAGCTCCACCCTCCCTCATGAGCTCTTGATAATTCACAACTCATTATTTTGTCATATCTTTCCCTGTCCATCTCCCTTCACCCACCTCTCCTGTCCATCCCCCAGGGAGGAGGTCACATGTAGATCCTTGTAATCAGTTCCCTCCTTCCAACCTACTCTCCTTCTACCCTCCCAGTATCACCACTCACACCACTGGTCCTGGAGGGATCATCCACTCTAGATTCCCTGTGTTTCCAGTTCCTAAATGTACCAGTATACATCCTCTGTACCAGTGTACATCCTCTGGTCTAGCTAGACTTGCAAGGTAGAATTCGGATCATGATAGTGGGGGCGGGGGGGCCATTTAGGAACTAGAGGACATTTGTATTTCTCATCGTTGCTACATTGCACCTTGACTGGCTTGTCTCCTCCCCTAGACCCCTCTGCAAAGGGATCTCCAGTGGCCAACAAATGGGCTTTGGGTCTCCACTCTGCACTCCGCCCCCATTCACTATGTTAAGATTTTTTTGTCCTGATGATGCCTTATACCTGATCCCTTCAACACCTCGTGATCGCACAGGCTGGTGTGTTCTTCCATGTGGGCTTTGTTGCTTCTGAGCTGGATGGCTGCTTGTGTTCCCCCAAGCTTTTAACAACCCAGACGCTATGTCTTTTGATAGCCAGGCACCGTCAGCTTTCTTCACCACATTTGCTTATTCACCCGCTTTGTCTTCAGTGACATTTATAGAGGTCTAGATAAAGACATGTACATATGCAAATATATTTATATATGAGGATGGGGAAATAGGTCTATGTGCCTATAGGTTTAGTATTAAGGTAGCAGAAGGACACTAGGCTTCCACGCAAGTACTCCCTCAATGCAAGAATACTTTCTTCTCCGGGCGGCGCCGAACGGAGCAGCAAACGGTCGGTGGAGCAACATGCTTAAGTTTTATTGCGACTACTTCGCTACAGACCTCACCCATGTCTCACCATCTGTGAGAAAGACACATTGCCAGTGGTAGGAAACACACAGAGAATGTGAGAGACTACTATGGGAAATGGATGGAAGAGCAGGCTCAGAGCCTGATTGACAAAACAATGGCTGCATTTCAACAAGGAAAGATACCTCCTACTCCATTCTCTGCTCCTCCTCCAGCAGGGCCATGATCCCGCCTCCCGAGTCTCCCGGGTCCTCCTCGCCCTGGGATGTTGCCAGCTCCCCACATGGGGGGTCCCCCATGATGCCAATGATGGGCCCTCCTCCTCCTGGGATGATGCCAGTGGGACCCGCTCCTGGAATGAGGCCACCCATGGGGGGCCACATGCCAATGATGCCTGGGCCCCCAATGATCGGCCCCCAGCCCGTCCTATGATGGTGCCCACTCGGCCAGGAATGACCCGACCAGACAGATAAAGGCAGAGCACAGCCTCTTTGTATCGCTTTGCTCTTACTTGTACGCCTTCACCCGGAGAGCTGGTGGTGCAACTCTGGATGTTTTCTAACAGGACAACACGGAAGACCTACTCCCCCTTTCTCTCAAAAAGAGAATAGTTTTTGGAGTGGAGTAGTGGGACAAAAAACAGAACAAAACGATTTTTGTTTGTATTATGACACGTAAAAATAAAATTAACTTTTAGTTAAACAAAAAAAAATATTTTCTTCGATTAAATTGACATTCTGTGATGCTCACCTGCCCGACACACAGCCCTCAAGACAAAATGTATTATAATCCATTACTACCATTATTCTTTTATTATAGTCAAATTGATCCAAATCTGCCCAGGTGGAGCTGGTGCAGGTATCCTTGTGACATGACTTCAACAGATTCTAAGCCATTACTTTCTAAACAAAAAGGCCATGCCTTATACCTGGAATCAGCCATGTCTCCAAGGATCTCTGGTTTATTTTAGCAGAAAATGCTATGCTGTGGGAGAGGGGGAGGGGTGGGGGGACAGGAAGTGGTGTTAACAAACCCAGGGACAAGGGAACAACAAGTGATTCAAATCGGTGGTGAGGAGGGTATACCAGGCCTGGTAGGGAATGACCAAGTGTAATGTAACTGAGAGGAATTACTGAAACCCAAATGAAGGCTGAACATGATAGTGGGACAAGAGGAAAGTAAAAGGAAATAGAGAAAAGAGCTAGGAGGTGAAGGGCATTTATAGAGATCTAAATAAAGTTATGTACACATGTAAATATATTTATATATGAAGATGGGGAAATAGATTTATGTGCATATATTTATAGGTTTAGTATTAAGGTAGCAGATGGACATTGGGCCTCCACTCAAGTACTCCCTCAATGCAAGAATACTTTGTTCTATTAAACTGCCATTCCATGATGCTCACCTTCCTGACAATATCTCTGATGATAAAGTGGGTGCATAAGGAAATGTGATGAAGAAAGCTGATGGTGCCTGGCTATCAAAAGATATAGCATCTGGGGTCTTAAAGGCTTGAACATGGAAACAAGTGGCCATCTAGCTCAGAAGCAACAAAGCTCACACGGAAGAAGCACACCAGCCTGCATGATCACGAAGTGCGAAGGGATCCGTTATCAGGCATCAAAGAACAAAAAATCATGTGTGCTCACCTCCCTGACATGATTGCTGAAGACAAATGGGTGCATAAGCAAATGTGGTGAAGAAAGCTGAAGGTGCCAGGCTAACAAAAGATATAGTGTCTGGGGTCTTAAAGGCTTGAAGGTAAACAAGCGGCCATCTAGCTCAAAAGCAACAAAGCCCACATGGAAGCAGCACACCAGCCTGTGTGATCACGAGGTGTCGAAGGGATCAGGTATCAGGCATCATCAAAACAAAAAATTACATCATTGTGAATGAGGGGGAGTGTGGAGTGGAGACCCAAAGCCCATCTGTAGGCAATTAAACATCCCCTTACAGAAGGGTCACGAGGAGACAAACCAGTCAGGGTGCAGTGTAACTAAGATGAAACACACAACTTCCCTCTAGTTCCTAAATGCTTCCCCCCCTACCTACTTTCATGGATTCCAATTCTCCCTTACAAATCCAGCTAGACCAGAGGATGTACACTGGTACAGATAGGAACTGGAAACACAAGGAATCCAGGATGGATGATCCCTTCAGGACCAGTGGTGAGGGTGGTGATGCCCAGAGGGAGGAGAGAGGGTGGGGCAGCTAAGAGGAACCGATTACAAGGATCTACACATAACCTCCTCCCTGGGGGACAGACAAAGGAATAGTGGGTGAAGGGAGATGTCGAACTGTGTAAGATATGACAGAATAATAATTTATAAATTATCAAGGGTTCATGAGGGAGGGGGGAGCAAGGAGGGAGGATGAAAAATGAGCTGATACCATGGGCTTAAGTGGAGAGCAAATGTTTTGAGAATGAGGAGGGTAATGAACATACAAATGTGCTTTACACAATTGATGTATGTATGGATTGTGATGAGTTGTATATGCCCCTAATAAAATGATTTAAAATAAAAAGAAAACGTTATGCTGAAACAAGATCTGAGCACAAAGTGTGCTAGTCGCCATTGAGATATCAATGCTTCTAGACCCTTTTAGAGGTCAGGACAAGAAAAAAAAATTTTTTATTTGTAATTTCATGTCTTTGGTTCCTATTGATAATTCCAATTCTAATTCATCGCCACAAGGTCCTTTTACCATCCCTTATTTTTATCGCCCTTCTTCCACTGAGAATTCGGATTCCCAATATCATTATTTATTCATTTGCTTTTTTCATAATGTAATGTAGTTTTAGAATTAACCTAATAATAGTGTTAACAGACCTAATAAGTAAACATCAAGATTTCTTTGTAACTCCTTTATTCCTTAGAAGAAATTCCACTAAGGTGTACAATGATAATCAGCCCTCCACAGCACCCTTGGGTTCAACTAACCACAGATGGATATTTTTGGAAAATAATTACCATACATACTCGTGTATAAACTGAGTTTTTCAGCACATTTTTAATGCAATTTTTGTGGTAAAATTAGGTGTCTTGGCTGATATTCGGGTAGGTCTATACTTGAGTATATACGGTAAGTGGTCAAAGCAATTCCTCAAAGGCTGAGGGACCCATAAAGCATTATTTGCATTGCATTTCACTGTATTATGTATTATAAGTAATCTAGAGATGATTTAAATAAGAGGATGAACCTATGTTATATGAAAACATCACACCATTTTATCTGAGACATGAGCCTTTTGGTATCCAATGGGGTCTTGAACCAATCCCCTATGTCTATCACAGGATAAGTGTACGTTACACCAAAAACAAAACTCACTGCCAAAGAGCCAATTCCAGTTTATAGCAGCCCTATGAAGATCTCCGCGTCTGTGATTGTTCCCAGAGCAGACAGCCTCCTGGTAGAGTTGAACCGCCCATCCTGTGGTTAAAGGTCTAATGCGTAGCTGAGAGTGCCACCAGCACTCCCTTGTGCTATGCTATAAGGTATTTTAATTCCTTCTTCTTTTTAACATATACTTTCTCTCCGAAATAGCTAAAAATAACAAGAAGCAGTCTGGCAATACAGCAGATGAACAATTACGGACAAACTGGGAGTCAAAATCACTGCAAATCCTTTAACAGCTCTAGTTTCTATCCGATATCAGCCATCAGACTACAGTGATACAATGGTTCAAAAGAATTTCTATGGGCCCCGCCCCCACCAGGCCGCCCCGGCAGCGCGTGCGCATCTCATCCGGGCTCAGAGAGGGCCGCCGAAGCGGCGTGGCCTCGCAGTTTGGCGGGCCCAGTGCGCGTGCGCCGTGGAGGCCGGGAGGCGGGGAGGCGCCGTCTGGCTCGGGTTTGAGTCAGGCAGGGAGCTTGAGAAGAGGGACGGCAGGAGCTCCGTGTAAGGTTTGCGGACGACAGCCCTCTGGCAGGTCGGCAGAGTGCTGGTGATTTCAAGTATTTTTGCTGAATTTGTAAAACAGACATGTGGATGGTGGATTAACAAGAACACTGAAATTCTGTGAGAAGTTTCAAATTGGAGAATATTGAGTTTTCACCCTAGTCCAGCAGCTGTGCTGCTCACTTAGATACAGATGAATGAAGACCCCATTCGGAAAGACACCTGGCCAGCGGTCCAGAGCTGATGCAGGACATGCTGGTGTGTCTGCAAACATGATGAAGAAAAGAACTTCTCACAAAAAACATCGGAGCAGTGTGGGACCCAGCAAGCCTGTTTCACAGCCCCGGCGGAACATCGTGGGCTGCAGAATTCAGCATGGTTGGAAAGAAGGGAATGGACCCATTACACAGTGGAAGGGAACAGTTCTGGATCAGGTTCCTGTAAATCCTTCATTGTATCTTATAAAATACGATGGATTTGACTGTGTTTATGGACTAGAACTTAATAAAGATGAAAGAGTGTCTGCGCTTGAAGTCCTCCCTGATAGTTGCAACGTCTCGAATCAGTGATGCACACTTAGCAGACACAATGATTGGCAAAGCTGTGGAGCATATGTTTGAGACAGAGGATGGTTCTAAAGATGAATGGAGGGGAATGGTCTTGGCACGTGCACCTATAATGAACACATGGTTTTATATTACCTATGAGAAAGATCCTGTCTTATATATGTACCAGCTGTTAGATGACTATAAAGAAGGCGACCTTCGCATCATGCCGGATTCTAACGATTCACCTCCAGCAGAAAGGGAACCAGGAGAAGTTGTTGACAGCCTGGTAGGCAAACAAGTGGAATATGCCAAAGAAGATGGCTCCAAAAGGACTGGCATGGTCATTCACCAAGTAGAAGCCAAGCCCTCTGTCTATTTTATCAAGTTTGATGATGATTTCCATATTTATGTCTACGATTTGGTAAAAACATCCTAGGTGTCATCTCGAACTTTGCCAAACTTGTGGAACTATTAAATGTATAATTTGTAGACATAAAGACTTGATTGCTTTCCAGTTTAATGAAAGCTTACGTGTCCCTGCGAACCCACAATCTTTGCCAGCAAACTGTTTTGTTCTGAATAGTACAGATGTATGTGAACTCAAAGCATTTTGTGTAAGGAACTCCTTCATCTTAAAAGAAGTCTTGTCTCTTTGGAGAGGAGTTACAGGCAAATTTGGTAGAAGTTATGCTAATATCATAATTATTGAAAACTCTAATAGATCTTAACCATTTTCCCCTTCACCCTCACTCTCTTATTTTGCTGCCATAATGCAAGTGTAGTTTGGTATTTTTTGTTACGGCTGTTTTTTTAGATCTATATATATATATCTATGGGTGTATATGTAGCACATATTTACACCCATATATATATATATATTTATATATATTCTTTCTGTCTCTCTCTCTTGGCAGTCCTTTTTGTGTGGATTGGAAAAGGGGTTAAATAATTTTCTCCAGTTTAACAGGAGTCTGACACAAGTCAATCATATATATTATACATATATACATGTGTATATATGTATATATATGTATACATATATACTCTTATTTATTTAATTGAAATTGAGGCACAAGAAGCACATAGGGATGGTCAACTTTTCTGAAAGGTGAAAGTGCAGTGCACCTTTTAAATCTGGAGGCTTTAAATAAGTCAAATCTGAATCAAAGTTAAGGGCTCACATTTAGATGTTATACAAACTGGTCAGCTATCTGGCTAAAAGGCTGCCTTTAATTCTAAGTATTATCATTTCTATGTTGTTACATTTTAAAACATAAAATCCTTTTTAGTAAAGCCCAGGTACTTGGCCCATGAAGTCTAGTGCAAGTGCATTTTGGATGGCATGTCTGGCCATCGACCTGGATTTTAGTGTATGAGTTTAAAAGGTGACAGTACATTGGTGGTTTGTGTGTGTTTTAAGTTCCTGGGAAAACATAATACTTTTATATTAAAAATGTAAATCTTAAAAAAAAAAAAAAAAGAATTTCTATGTGGTTATTTAAAATTTACAAAAGGCAATTAAAAATAAGATTTCAAGGGGAACAACAAAAGGAATTTCATCACAAGCTGGCAAATGGTTAGAAACACAGAGCTTGTTAAGACAATTCATCCAAGTCATGTCAGAGAGCAGTCCTCAATGTTTGGAGTCTAAAAAAAGAGAGGAGTCACTATGTACCTAAAGACAGTCAAAACCTGAGATCAACTCACACGAAAATAAAAACCCGTTAATGATGGTAAACCAGAATTTACTACTGTATAAACTAGTACCACCATTTTCCAATGGATTTTCATTACATTCAATCCCTATCCAGCACACCTACCTTTGAGCTCTCAAAGCACTTGAGAAGCTAAATTAATAGGGAGGCTATTTCAGTAACCACAAATTCCGAACAGGAAAAACAGAAATGGCATGGGGAAAAAATATTCCCGGCCCTCTGGAAAAGGACTCCTCACAACCCAAGATCCAGTATTCCTCAGTGTAGGCAATATTTTGCTTCTCTAACTTTGGTTGATGACCATTCCCATTTTGTTAGCATTTTCTTTAAACTCAAAAAGCAGACTCTTCTGGTTCTGAGTCCACTCTAACGTGGAGCAACCTGAGATGCAGTCACATCATTTTTTAAGAGTCAGTTAGGTAGTTACTCCTGTCCATTCATTTTTCACTTCCATGAACCAAATCTCAGGATCTTAAGCCCCCACTGGGCCAGCTTACAGACTTGTCTTTAGCAAACCACTTAAAATGCAGCTCCTCAGACCTAAGAAGAGAGACTAGGAAAAAAAGGAAAGCAGGCAAAAGGGAAATGGACTTTCTTTCCGATGCATTAGGAAAATGCACTGAACACAAGCAGAAATAACTCAGACAGTAAGACAGTATTATACTGGAATAATCAATGAAAAATAAAATCACTTTTTTTCAACTCCTCTCAATCTGCTAACCATGAGAATATAAAATGTTCATCAGCAAACCTATGAAACTAGCTCTACAGCATCAAGACACCCTTTGATTTGCCATTCCTGCCAAAACTGCTCAAAATTAACAGAGCTAATTTTCAGACCAAATGCAGTGTCTTTCCTATTCACCTTACAGACAATGAGAAATAAGTATTTCTTTAGTTCGTAAAGAACAATAGTAATGGCCTCCCGTGACTAGACAACTTGTTCTGCACGGTCAATGCACTTAAAACGCCTATTTAAAATGGCCCGTAGGCATTGATACCTGAGACTTGACACGTCTTGTTCTCTTCGGTAGAATGTTCATTCTTGTACCCGGCTCTGGGGGAGCTTGGATATCAGTGCCAAGAACCTCAGGCTCCACTTTTTCCTTAAGATCTAAACTGGGCATTTGTACACCCTAAAAGATCAGAGCAGAGAAAGCAGATTCACTGATAAGAAATCAGGCTTGAGAAGCAATGGGGAAATAATAAATTTCCAATAAATCCCTAAAAACGCATGAAACCAGCCAGCAATTCTCCCCAAGTGGATGTTCAGAGTCAAAGACATCTGTATCAAAATCCTAGGAGGTTTTCTACTGCTGCTATTAAAACTAAGAAGATGACTCTCAAATTTATACAAAAATGCAAATTGTTTGGAAATAACCAAAGCAATTTTGAAAAAGAATAATGTTGGAGAACTTACACCACTGGACGTCAAACTGTATTATAAAACTAAATAATCCAGTGTGTCCAGATCAAAGGAACAAAACAGTACAGACATAAACCCATGCATTTATAGTGAAGTGCTATTCAACAGAAGTATCCAAGAAGACCAATGAGAAAAGAACATTTCTGATTGAAGGTGTTGGTTGGTACAACTGAATATGGCTATGACCTAGCCTTGCCCCATCCAAAGCAATGAACTTATACATTTACCTCACACTACACACAAAATTCCAAAAGGATTGTTATTAAAACAAACCCATTGCAGTCTGTTTGATTCTGACTCATAATGACCCTATAGGAAAGAGTACAGCTGTCTCCTAGAATATCTATCACCTTTACTGCCATCCTTCCTCCCACAGAACCACCAACTTCTTGGTCAGCAGTTGAGCACAGAATGCATCACGAGGACTAGGAAATCCACTGGGATCCAGTCAATTCTGACTTACAGGGACCCTATCGGACAGAGCAGAGCTTCCCTTAGAGTCCCAAGGCTGTAATCTTTATGGAAGCAGACTGGCACATCTATCTCCTGGGAAACCATCGAGACTTTCAGTTCGCAGCCAATCACTTAACCACTGAGCTACCAGCCACTTAACCACGGGATCATGGATTTGGACATATGAGAATAAAATATAAAACTTCTCTATAAAAACAAAGAAAATCTATTGTGAAGACGGGTAAAGAAAAGATTTAAAATTGATACCAAAACAATCTATAAAAGGAAAAAAATTCAAAAATTTAGACATGGAAATTTTAAATTTTTGTTCTTCAAATAAGCCATCCAAATGAAAATGAAGAGGAGTCACAGATAAGGAGAAAATATTTGTAAATAATATATCTGATAAAAGACCTACATTGAGAATATAAAAGACTATTTACAACTCAAATATAAGAAGACAACTCAGTAAGATTTGCACGTGAAAAGATGTACAACATCCCAAACAAACCGAAACCAGTTGCTGGAGTGGAAAGCGACTCACAGCGCCCATTTGTATCTGAGCGGAACTGTGCTCCTTGAGTTTTTCAGTAGCTGGTTCTCAGATCACCAAGTCTGTCTTCCGGGGTGTCTGACCTTTTAGTTCTAAGAGAAAATTGTATGTACCATGAAGAGAATCAACAATAGTAAGTCATTAGAAATCAGCAAGTTAACCAGACTGAGAAAGTACCTAGCCATTAACCCATCGCCATCCCGTCGATTCCCACTCAGAGCAATAGGCAGAACAGAACTGCCCCAATAGTTTCCAAAGTTGTCAATCTTTACGGAAGCAGAATGCAAATACTGTTCTCATTAAGCTAGCTATTCAAAAATGATTAACAAGTCAAATGTTGGCAAGTACATAAAGCATCTGAAGTGTCACACAGTACTAGGAAAGCAAAATGGTTCAGCCACTTTGGGAAACAAATTTGGCAATTCTTAGGTATAATCAACAATTCCACACCTAGGCACCTACACAAGAGAAATGAAAGCCTATGTCCACACAAAGACTTGCATGTGTTACTTTATAGTGCTATTTTTAATAAGAGCTACAAACTAAAGACAAGCTCATCAATTTATAAAAAGATAACATGAAGTACAGCTTTACAACACGATGCTCCTGAGCCATACAGGAATGAAATACTGACACATGCTACAGCTTGGATGAACCTTGGAAATAGTACACCAAGTGAAAGTCACATACAGAATCATATCATCTATAAAAAATTTCTAGAGAGGGCAAAATCATGGAGACAGAAAGAAGATCAAGAGCAGCCCAGGCTTGGAAGCAGAGGAAAAGTGCCAATATTTTCAAAGGTATAATCTTTCAGAAGCAAATTGCCTGGTCTGCCCTTCGAGGTGCCTCTGGGTGGGCTCAAACCACCGACCTTTCAAAAGACTAACCATTTGTGCCACTAAGGACTAGGACGTTTCCATGAGTGTACTACAGTGTACTGAAATTGTGCCTCTACAGGTGGGTGAATGCTATGGTATGTACATCATAACGCCATAAAGTTGTTTTTTAAAATTAACGAAGAACCTTTTCCAAAAGCTAGGTCATAAGGTTATTTTAAATAAATTACATACCCTCCTTTCCCAATATCCTTTATCTTGTAGACCATCAAAAACAGATGTGACACACACTGCTCCCAAATTTCCAGTGCTGGAGAAATTAAATCTACCTTGGTTTGCACAGAGAATTGTTAATGTGTTGGGTTGAACCCAGTCTAAAGTTTGTACTTGGAACACTAGATTTTTCCACTCCTAAGAAGAATGATGTTTCTCACCATAAGGCTGACACCAGATTGGAAAAGCTCATATGGGTAGAGAATTCTTTCATAGTGTGACTTCAAAAGAGACCCAGTTCCTTTTCCTGGCAGATATCCCAAGCGGCTGCCCACTTTAGACCATTTCTTCTCTTTGGTGACCATTTCAAAACCACCTTTGCTGGCAACGATCTGGAAAAAAAAAAAGATAGTCATCATTTAGGAAAAGAAGCCTGGCAAAGGGAAGCATTACTACTTTACGTTGTCTGCTAAAATAAAAAGTTAGTCTCGGCTTAGATTTGAACGTTTTTTTCCAACCAATATTTCATAAGATTTACACTTGTCAATAGTTAAACGAATAAAGAGGTTGGAGGTCTTAAATGTTATCACTAATGTTAATGGTGCCTACCCTCAAATCAGGTATACAAAAATCTCATAATAAATTTATATTCTGATCATTACTCTGAGAAAACTGAACATATGTACATACTCAGAGCCATCAAGATGTTTATCTTTCACAATATAAAATGAATGAAAAAACAGACATAAAAAGTAACATCAGAATGTTATACAGTTAAAAATGAAGAGAAATTCTGAAATCATAAAGTGTTATCAGTAAAAGAATTTAAACAAAATGCCAAGCAAACAATGAATTCAAAGAATAGTTTTGAATAAGCAGTTACAATTTTTCTAAAGGAATGGTAATAAAAAGTCAGATTACATGTAGAAGGTATGACCCAAAATCTAACACAGAGTGTACTTAGATAGGTAGTAATAACATGAACTGCCCAATTTGGTTGGATGTTGATGTCACGTAGGGCATTGAATATCATATACATACATACAAGGCCCACTAGTTTCGAGAATTTGATAGTGCTTATCTCTCACACTCTAAAACACAGACAATTTTCAGTTAGTCTGAGAACAGTAGAGTATTATGATACAGTACACAAACCATATTTGTTAAATAAACTATAAATACATGCTCTCTAATCATGTATTGCTTTTATATGCCATTATATCAAAGGTTGAGAGCATAAATGCTACAATTACCTGAGTTCAAATCCCAGTTATGACCCTTAATAGCTATATGACCTTGAATAAATTACTCGTGTGTCTCAGTAGCCTGCTATTAAGATGGGAATAACAGTAACTACCTTATTTTGCAGCTGTCTCGAGGAAAAATAAAAACAAAGCATGAAAAGTCCAAAGATAAAGTTAAGCACTCTGTCAATGTTAGCTGTGATTATAAATGGGTTACATGTACTGTGTGGGGAGGGAAGGTAGGGAGCACATGCTTATCAGTAAATGAAAGAAATGTGTTCCACCTTATGCTCTATTATGAATGCAGTTAAACCTATAGCCAAAGCAGAAGTTCCCTAGGGAAATATCTGTAAGATCTAACTTCATATTGACAAGAAATGAACAATTCCTCTTTTCATACTCCGAGAAGAACTCCTTCTGCAGAAGAAAACCAAATTGGTTTTGTAAAGGAAAACACAAAGTGGTGTAAATAGCGGGGTACCTAGAAGCACATGGATGGAAACGAGAGCAACTATCCTTTAACATGTATCTTGCCAGTGTTTCAATATTTCCAGGTATGGTTCTAGGAGCTACAGTTCTAGGACACATCAGCTAACAAAACAAAGACCTTTGCCCTCACAGACCTTGCCTTCATTAAGTGGAAGCATATAAAACAAGGGACAGCATAACAAGTACATTTCAAAGGGAGAAATAAAATGTAAGAAAGTAAACAAAGTAGGTACAGTGTTGGGACAACTCGGTCTCCATATGGAATAGAATGAAACTGGACCCACACCACATACCACATACAGATATAAATTCAAATTGGATCCATGGCCTAACCTCAAGAAAATTCAAACCATAACACTCTTAGAAGAAAACATTAAAGGTTTAACTTCAGGAACTAGTTTTTGATGACATTAAAAGCATGAACAGCAAAAGCCAAAATAGATACTTATCAAAAATTTTAAAATTTTGTGCATCCAAATAAAAAGGCAACCTACAAAATGAGAGAAAAGATTTGGTAACCATTCATCTGCTAAGGGTTTTGTACCTCAAAACATATTATAAAAGCACAAATAAAAGACAAACAATCCAAATAAAAAAGACAAAAGACTTAAAAAGCAGGTTTACAAGGCATGGCCAATAGGCGCATGAAAAGATGTCATTTGCTCTCGCGCTGCCATCAAGTCTACGAGGGGACTCATAGACTCTACACTGCTAACTGTCTGCGGGTATTGAAAGCCGTCTTTCCCCAGAGAGCGGCTGGTGTTGAACTGCCAACCATGCAGATTACAAGCCTAACTCATAACCACTACACAAACACGGCTCCCCCAAGATGTCATCAGGAAAACATAAATCAAAGCCACAAAGAACTATTTTGTCCCCTCTAGAAGGACCATTGTCAGAAAAATAGAAACTAACAAATGTTGGCGAGAAAGTAGAAGAGTTGGTGGGAAAGTTAAATGTTGAAGCTGCTATTGCAAACAGCAGCCCCGTAGAAAACACCACAGCAGTTCCACAAAAAGCTGAACAAAAAGGTATTGTATTGCCCAGCAATTTTACTCTAGGTATATACTCAAGACCAGAAAAGAAAAACTCAAAACAAGTTTGCTTAAAAATAAATTTATCAGATATAAAGCATGCTCAAGGTTCTAGTTAAAAGCTCCCTCTCGTGTGGAACTAGATCTATGTACATATATGTATACATTAGGTATTAAGGTAGCAAATGGACATTGGGCCTCGATTCAAGTACTCCCTCAATGCAAGAATACTTTGTTCTATTAAACTGCCATTCCATGATGCTCACCTTCCTGGCATGATCGCTGAAGACAAAGCAGGTACATAAGCAAATGTGGTGAAGAAAGCTGAAGGTGCCCGGCTATCAAAAGATATAGCATCTGGGGTCTTAAAGGCTTGAACGTGTAAACAAGCAGCCATCTAGCTCAGAAGCAACAAAGCTCACATGGAAGAAGCATACCAGCCTGCCTGATCACAAGGTGCAAAGGGATCAGTTATCAGGCATCAAAGAACTAAAAAATCTTATCATTGTGTGCTCAGCTCCCTGATAAGATTGAAGATAAATGGGTACATAAGCAAATGTGGTACAGAAAGCTGGTGGTGCCCAGCTATCAAAAGATACAGCATCTGGGGTCTTAAAAGCTTGAAGGTAAACAAGTGGCCATCTAGCCCAGAAGCAACAAAGCCCACATGGAGGAAGCACACCAGCCTGTGTGATCACGAGGTATCAAAGGGATCAGGTATCAGGCATCATCAGAACAAAAAATTACATCATTGTGAATGAGGGGGAGTGCAGAGTAGAGACCCAAAGCCCATCTGTAGGCAATTGGACATCCCCTTACAGAAGGGTCACGAGGAGGAGGCAAGTCAGTCAGGGTGTAGTATAGCAACGATGAAACATACAACTTTCCTCTAGTTCCTAAATGCTTCCTCCCCTCCCCCCTACCCACTATCACGATCCCAATTCTATCTTACAAATCTGGCTAGACCAGAGGATGTACACAGGTACAGACAGGAACTGGAAATACAGGGAATCCAGGGGGATGATCCCTTCAGAACCAGTGGTGAGAGTGGCGAAACTGGGAGGGTAGAGGAAAGGTGTGGTGGAAAAGGGGAACAGATTACAAGGATCTACATATAACCTGCTCCCAGGGGAATGGACAACAGAAAAGTGGGTGAAGGGAGATGTTGGACAGGGCAAGATATGATAAAATAGTAATTTATAAATTATCAAGGGTTCATGAGGGATGGGGGGGTGGGAGAGGGGTAAGACAAATGAGGAGCTGATGCAAAGGCCTTGGGTGGAGAGCAAGTGTTTTGAAAATGTTGAGGGCAATGAATGTACAAATGTGCTTTAAACAATTGATGTATGTATGGATTGTGATAAGAGTTGTATGAGCCCCTAAAAAAAGATTTTTTTTAAAAAAGCTTCTCAAAACACCACCTAAAAAGATAGAAATTGGGAAAAAATGGATTAAAAACTAGAAATATAAACAAATTTTAAAAGGATATAAAGCAGATTATGAGTGATAACTTAGCAAGCAAAAGAAAAGGGGGGGAGAATATTTTCCAAAAAATGAAATAAAGCCAAAGAGAACCTTTTGAAAAAGAGCACCTGGAAAGGCTTAGGACAAACAGAAGCACAGTAACTCTAAAACTAGGAGGATAATGCAGCAGAGAACAGGACTGATTGAAATCCTCGGGTCAGCACAGCAACAGACTAGAGCAGCAGGGCTCCAAAGAAAGAACAAAACAGGTAAATAAACCAGACGTCTCACAGCTAATTAATAAATGTCCAAAAGGGGGAAAAGGATAAGTGAAAGAAATTATCAAAGAATTGACACAAGAAATATTAAAGACATGAACTCTCATTAAAAAGATTATTAATGAAATTAATACATGTCAATACATATCATTTACATTTTAAAACACTGGGAACAATGATTAGATCCTAAGTTTTTAGGAACATAGTCACATACAAAGATACAAGGATTAATATATCATTATTTTCAACAGTAGAACTGGAAATTATGCAGTAAAGTTTACAAAATATTGAAGTAACGTGACATAATTTTACACTTCTATATACCAAGGAGCCCTACTGGTGCAGTGCGTGGGCTTTTGGCTGTTAACTGTGGGTTGGTGGTGAAAGCCCACCAGTCACTCCGTGGGACAAAGATGTGGCGGTCTGCTTCTTTAAAGACTACAGCCTTGGTTTCATATGCAGGAGTTCTTCACGGTCCTATAGGTCTAGCTTATGAGTTGGAATCAACTCAATGACAGAGTTTGGTTTGGTATATCATTAAACTACCAATAAACCAGGGTATTAAAAAAAAACCAAAAACAGGGTATAACAACATTTTTAGGTAATACCCTAAAAAAATGCAATCCTTTTTATCATCTTACTGGAGAAATTAGTAGAGCTTATTTTTTTCCCAGAATAAGAGTGGTAAAAGCAAGTTCAAGGTTGACAGCTGACCTTAAAAGGCAACCAGTCTGAATAGGAGCTGGAAAGAGGAAACCAAGAGAAATGTCTCCAAGAAAACACACTGACAGATGACCTGATGGATAGAAAAACTCAAAGGCTTACACTTCTACTGGGAATTTTGAAAATGCTGATGCCTACAAAGAAAATGTAAAAAATTTTAAGAGGAGGGGGATTATTCATCAAAAATAAAAATTGGTACAAGGAAGTGAATCGTACATAGCACATTATAAGGTGCAGATATATTTATATTTATTTACATTATCACAGTAATGCTTGATTAACAAACACTGGATCTTAACCACTAAGGGTATAATAAGTAGAGGGATGATTTGGATTTCTTACACCTCTTCCAAATCATTATTAGTTAAGTCAGTATATCATACTTAACACTAAAAATGAATTGCATAATGAGCAAGTTATTTGAAAATAAAGACAAACACCAGGAGCAGCTAGAAGTAGAGAGATTAACTCGGAGAAGCATGAATGGGGATAAGGAACAGTGGAAGAAGGAAAATGCTGTTTCTATTTTAGGTAATTTTTTTCCTTTGAGAATTTTTTTTAAGAACTTGAATGGTTCCTTGCTGAAGTGGTTATAAATAGAAGTTATTCATGTAAAACTGCATTAAATTAGAGACAGCCCAAGAAATACTATTTCTATCAAAAATAATTACTATAAAGATGAAGGGATTTAATCAAGACTGGAAGTCATCACAATGACAATTTAATGACTTAGAAGAGACTGAAAATTTGCTTCCCACAAACAGCAGTGGGAACCACTGCTTCAAAATCATCACGTATCTATAATAAAACAAACTCAACACTTGCCAATCAGCTGCCAGCCAAAAATAACATTCTTGTAAAAAGGTCCAGGGCATACCTAAGAAATTTGAAACATCAGAACTTTCCTGATGCTCCACAGTTAGCAGTCTGTCTCTTTCTAGTCAGTCACCCAATGACACAGAGGTGAGAACACAGGGACCTTTCTGGAGAAGTACTGTCAGAGAGGGGGAGGAAGCTTACTAACGTGGTCCTTGGATAAATATTCTACAGCTTGATATGGGTGGTTACATGGATATCTAAATACAGAAAGATTGCTCTAACTACACTTAAGATGAAGGAACCAAGGCACTTAAGATTTGTATACAGCACTTACATTTGTTACTAATTGTTCAAAAATAAAGTTAAGGTGGTGAGAAGTAGCAGTCTCACTACAACATTTAAGAAATAGAAATAAAAGTACTACAAATCAAAACGTGTCTCCTTTTTAGCTTTAAATCTCAGTTTGACAAGCATTGTTTATCTGTTAGGGGAAAGAGAAACCTAAGGGCATATAAAAACCCTAAAGAGGTAAAACCCAATAAACCTTGGACAATCTTAATCACAAAACGTTTTCAATAAATTGCCTACATACTTAAACATAGCATACTTTATTAGTAGCATTCCTCTTTTAATTAAAAAGGAAGTTGGTTTGTTGGTATGGCGATAAGCAGTCCAAAGACAAATGTTATCTAACAGAATCATGAACAATTAGTCAAATTATTATGACTAATAACAATCATTCAAATTATTCAAGTTAACTCGAAAGCCACTTCCTAATTCTAAAATCTATGACTTATCATTAGAAAATTACTGATATCAAAACCATTTCAATTTAATGGATCAACTGCTTCTATAATTATTTTGGCAAATTCCATTAAGCATTTATAAAAATACAATTGACCTAATGAAATTTGGCTAAGGATTGCAATACTATCGTTATTAATGATAAAATTATTTCAGAAAATGTTTTTTATTTTATTCAAACTACACAATTAAAATCAAACGTAACCAGAACCTTAAACAGCATCATCTCGCAAAAGTTATTAAAGTTTTAAATGAAAAAAGGTGCCAAAAGAAAACTTCATCGTACTGTTTCCCTACATAAAGAAATAAACTCACTGGTCAAATGCACCATGATTTGCTCTTTGGTCTTAGGTTTTAATGTCACTACGCCAGGCAACTTTTGGTGCAGTGCTTCATAGCGGACACTGCTCCCTGACTGATAAAGCAAGTCCACAGCTACTCTAGCATAAAGATACACTTCTCCTGCTTGGTGAGACAAGTCTAACCTGACATTAACTTTAACAGACTACATAAAAACCAATTTTAATAATTATTCTTACTATCCTTCTTGAGAGTAGTCAGATTTCTGCAATTTACAGTATATACTCAAGTATAAGCCAACCCAAATATCAGCCGAGGCACCTAATTTTACGACAAAAACTGCACAAAAAATGTGCTGAAACCTTGGTTTATACGAGTATATACAGTAGGTAAAATTAAGTTTTTGTTTCAAGAATGTATCAATAAGAGGATATGAAAGGTCACAAAAATAGGTTGTTTTGCCAAAATCCTCAAATAAGCAAGCTGTTTTCACCCACAAGTCAGAAAAGCCATATATATTTTTTTTTGAGGGGGGATAAAAAGTATTTTTTAAGATAATTATTATAATCATCTTTGTTGTAGGTCAGGTAGTTTTTCATGTGAGAGAAGGTAATGCTAGAAAGTTAACAAGACATTGGGCAAAAATAAGCCTAAAACTCTGAACCCTGTGGTGGAAGTGAAATTTCTTAATAAGACTTACTCATGACTCTGAAACTCCCACCAGATGGCTGGGTGTGACTATGCAAATAAGATGTGTGAAACACTCAAGGAGGGGACTGCTCAGTCTTGGTTGCCATTTTTCTAGCTGTAAGAATGAGCTAACTCAGAAGCAGAAACAGAGACCACTGAGGCAGAAGAACCACCAGCAAAGCAAGTTTGAGATCTCTGCCTAAAGCAGGGGTTCTCACACTTTTTAAACAGGGGCCAGTTCATTGTCCCTCAGACCCGTTGGAGGGTCAGACTATAGCTTAAAAAATATATATGAACAAATTCCTACGCACACTGCACATATCTTATTTTGAAGTAAAAAACAAAATGGGGCAGAAACATCCGGCGGGTCTCAACAATGTCCTCAGCAGGCCGCAGTTTGAGGACGCCCAGTCTAAAGTGTCTGCCAGGCGGAGGCTAAGACAGAGGCATCAGAAGATGTGACCACAGGACAGAACAAAGGAGTCACGTCAAGGCAGAGCAGAGGGGCTGTGACCCTGAGACCGTGAGGTAGAGCAGGCAGGCTTGCTGACCCACAGCAGCAGAAGCCAAGCCATGAGACAAAGATGTGCCTGCTGGCTGAGGAAAGTCTTGATGTGGACCAATGACTGTCTCCTTACTATTGATCGATCTTGACTTGTGTTAAATTCCCTAACAAAACCCCTTAATAGTGAGTCCTGTCTGTGAGTTGTGTATGGCTACTGCTATGGATCCTGGAACCCAGCAGAGAAGCAAAATGTTTCAAGAGAAATGGTTGGTGTCAGACTAGGGTAAGAGGAGGATTAGGGCAGGCAGAGCAGGGATGGTAAAGGCCATGTCTGACTTCGGCTTGTGGCAACTGGCTCTGGGCTACTGTAAAGAAAAACTCTCCTTCTCCCTACTGAAGCCAGAGCTCAAATGTGGCCTCCACAACGTTTTCTCAACTTTTAAGTTTCCACACTCCAATTCATTCTACTGGATATTATTGGTTAGCCGCTCAGCTAACCATTTAGTTAACCATTAACACTACTTAAAGGTATTAATAAAAAATTTTAGGTACTACACCTGAGAATGTCCCCTGAATATATCGTTTTCAGTAGAACAAAAGATGACAAGCTCAACCCAGGATGTTATATGTATACTCAATGCATGAAACTATTATAAAAAAGTTTTTTAATTTTTTTAAAAAAAGAAACCATTAGCAGGTTGTGTAATTTCTTTTGCATATTGTGTCTCACAGAGCCTACTAATCCAAGTGAGTCATTACTCTCATACCGAAGTGCTAAGTATCTTCTAATGATAACTTTGGAGATCTGTTGTTTCCATTTATTCATATTTACATTTTAATGCCAAACATATTACACAAGGAAATAATGTTTTCTACCAGGGTTGTTTGAAATTAATTGATGACTTCTAAATCAAGCACAAGCCTCACCTTGCTCAAGGCATACAGATCCAGAATCTTTCTTTCCACTATAGGGATTTTCAGAGTAGATCCTTGAAGTTCCCAAAATTTGGCTAGTTGGTCCAAGAAGTCCAATCTCACTCTAGTCATTGCCTAAGATGATGCAAACGAAAACATGAGAAATAGAAACTAAGTGCTTAACACAGTGGATGGATGGATGGCTTGTGATGAGTTTTACAAGCCCCCAATAAAATGATTTTTAAAAATAATAAATCGAAACTAAATGATTGAAAATAAATTTTAAAAATTATTTTAATAAAATAATAAGCACTGAAGAGAGGTCGAAATTTTAAGAATTCTAGGTCTTTTGTCTTTGAAAGCTATCATTGAACATTCCCATCATACAAAAAGAACCTGAGATAATTTCCTACAACTCTAAGTGGAAACATGCAGAACGACTTTTAAAAAAACTTTTTTAAAATCAGGCATTTCTTCCAAAACTCAAGTGATTATTCTATTACATTCCTAATTCACACTAACTCTTGATCCTGGTGGAGTTCTCGACTTGGAGCCCTGGCACAAAGAATTCAGCAGATGGAGACAGTACCGTAACACTCACCTCAAGTTCATTCAAGCGCTGGACCCGGGGAGTGAACCGAAAGCTTTTTACTTCACATGCAAATGGAGGTTGCCAATCCTAGACAAAAAGAATATTTTAACACAGTAGTATTTAAGCAAAGAATATATTATCTGTCCCCTTAATTTAAGGCATGAGTTGCCACAAAGCATGGTAACAACAGACCAACTTAGAAGTCTTCTTTTGCAGAGACAGAAAGTAATTCAGTAAAAGTTTTATACTATCTAAAGCAATGATTTCAGATCTCACCTGTCCCTTTATAGCCCACAATTAGACTTTTCCCCATTGCTCTTGTGAAAGACAACGAGCTCATGTACCATAGAACAGTGTCCAGTAACTCAAATTTATCAAATTAAAAAGGAAACAATTTAAAATAAACTAAAAAAGGATGAATATCAAAGCAATGTTGAAAAGCACTCTAAGTACACTTGGTTTTTGTTTTCATTCATGTGTTTTGTGACAGCACTCTTAACTCATTCACTGCCATCTAGTTGATGCCTACTGACAGGGACCTATACGACATGGTAGAACTGCGACTGAGTTTCCAAGACTGTAACGATTTATGGGAGTAGAAAGCCTGCCTGGCTGGTGGTTTCGAACTGCTGACCTTGCAGTTAGCAGCCCAATGCACAACCACTATGCCACCAGGGCCCCAGCATTCTGTAGTCTGTTATATAAATGCTTTATTCAATGGCCAGCTCTGTATACCCCAATTTTGAAACAAGACTATTCTTACAGGTTAAATTTTTTTTAAATCAGTTTGTTGGGGGCTCTTACAGCTCTTATAACGTACCATACATCAGTTGAATTCAAGCATATTTGTTTATATGTTGTCATCATCATTTTATATTTACTTTCTATTTGAGTCCTTGGGATCAGCTCCTCTTTTTTCCCTCCCTCCCCATCTACTTTTTTTTTTTAAAGCAAACCCATAGAACAAGACGACTTCCAGATGAGAGCTGTAAGATAACTGAAATGGGGTAGCGTAATTCAACTGGGATGCTAGAGGACATTGTTTGATATGGGCTAAGTAACTGTAAAATCAGTGAGTCTGAACCTTCCTAATGCCACAACCCTTTCATACCTCAGGTTGTGGTGACCCCCAATCATAACATTATTTTCATTACTACTTCATAACTGTAATTTTGCTATTGTTATAAATTGGGTGATCCCTGTGAAAGGGTCATTTGACCCCCCCAAAGGGGTCACGACCCACAGGTTGAGAACCACTGCTGTTAAGCATGTAAGGATTTGAGTAGTCCAGAATAACATTGCCTTGTCTTGGAAAACTGTAGCAATCATTAATATTAAAGTTAAATTATGCTTGCAAGCATATTTTCAATAATAATGATGTGATAAGTGCAAAGATGGTATAGTCCCATCAACCTTTATAAATAACACTGCTGGCAAGATGAAATCTTGAATAGAATTTATAATAATTAATAAAGACAATAGAATAAATGAAAATTAGGGAAAACTGAAATGCTTCAGACCTTGTCAATATTAGACAATTCTGACAGAAAAGAAGAGCGCTAACTAGAAGATTTTAAAGCACGGCAACACATATTATTAGAGCAATTTTTCTGTTAATCCTTGTTTCCAATCAATCATCTATGGTTTTACTCAATTTCATTCAGCACAGTAAGAGCAGCATGCTGGGGTTTGAGAATTAAATAGAATGATACAGGTTCCAGAGTTACCTTGCAATCTATGCAAGATCACACATTTGGTTATTTCACTTATGAAGACTTGTCCTCAACTTAAAATGGGGACTATTTACATATTAGGGGTTTAAAGGTTAGAAGAAGCAATCTATATAAAACCTGTGATACATGCTCACTGCTAGCAAGTCAAGTGACCCTACACACAGTTTCTAAGGATGCCCCTCTTTATGGGGGCAGTCTCATCTTGGTCTTACAAAACAGCTGGTAGAGTTGAACACTCTACTTGAAGTTGGGAGTCCGAAGATTACCAGAGTGCTACCTAAAGGGTTTCCAAGGCTGCAAATATTGAGGGGAAAGAGCCCCATCTTTCTCCACATTGATGCGCAGGAGGTAAATTGTCCTACCACCACCACCTAAGGTGGTTTTATAGTCCCTGTGTTGAATTACCCGGTATTTATTTTTTAATGAAACAAAAGTACTTAAGTTTTAGCTTCACTACTATTACGCAAAACATAAACCAACATCTTTAAGAAACCAAACCCAAGGTAATAATTTGCAAACTTTAATATGCACTAGGTAGGACGTCAGAGCCCTGGTGATGTAGTGGTTATGCATTGGGCTGCGATCCACATAGGCAGCAGTTTGAAACCGCCAGCAGCTCCTCAAGAGAAAGACTGAGCTTTCTACTCTGGTGGTTACAATCTCGGAAACTCACTGACTTCATGGCAATGAGTCTGATTTTGTGTTTAGAGGTAGGATGCAAAACATCTCTCACACACACTTTGGAAATGTTATCAAAAGAGACCAGTCCGGAGACGAATGTCATGCTTGGTAAGTAGACCAACTGAAAAATCAAACTCAAGTCTGATAGCATAGGCTCATGAGTTGGGCTGCAAACTGCAAAGTCAGTAGTTTGCAGCCACCAGTCACACCATGGGAGAAAGATGAGGCCTTCTACTCCCGTAAAGAGTCAAAAGTCTCAGAATCCCACAGGGGCAGTTCCATTCTCTCATATAGGGTCCTTTTTAAGGGGTAATGTCAAGGGACAGTGAAAAAAAGAGGGAGTCCCTCAAGAGAGACTGACATGGTGACAGCAACAATGGGTGCCAACAGAGAACAACTGTGGAAGGTACAGGACTAGGCAGTGTCCCTTCCTATTGCTCAGGGGTCACTGTGAATCCGGCACCTAACAAGAAATCACCTGGAAGTATCTGGTAGAAAAGCCTATGCCAGAAATTCCATATTCAGAAATTGATTCCTCTAGTCTGTAAATGAAGCCGGGGAATTTACATCTTAATATCCAGTTGACCACCAGTGGAGGCAACCCAGGAGGATTACTGGTCCAGGGGTTAAAGAAACGATCTACTTAGGAGGTAATGAGTTTATGTTAATGGTGGTAGAATAATTTAGAAAAAGATATCAATAACAGCTGTACAACACGAGGAGTACAATCAATGGCACTGAACTATACATGTATAAGTTGCGGAACTGTAGACCATTTTGTGTTTATTTTTGCCACAATTAGAAAAAAAATTACATGAATAAGCACAAGGGAAGAAAATGTTTCAGACCTAAATGTGGTGCTAATTGTACAACTTTCTGGATATGGCTGAATTACTGAATTATATGACATGTGAATGAAGTGCTAAGAAAATTGTTTTAAAACAAAACAAAAAAAGAACTGAGCTCCAATGCTACTCTAAAACCCACTCCACTGCCAGTGAGTTGATTTCAACTCCTATCCTGCAACACAAAGTAGACTGACAACAGAGGAAGGTTAGCATGGCTGTAAACCTTTATGGACGCCAACTGCCACATTTCTCTCCTAGGCTGTGGGTTAGCAGCGAAATGCCTTAGCTGCTCAGCCTCCACAGGGCCTTAAACTGATATTCTAGACACCAAAAAACCTTTTGACCTTGAACAAAGCATCCAACCTCCTGAGGAACTAATTCCCCCAGATAGGTGGAGGATTTCACTGCTTCTATACGCAAACCAAGTTTTTTTTAAAGAATGAAGTTGGTTTTTTTTAATTTTGTTTTGGATATTTGGTTCCAAGCAGCAAGAGATTTCAACGTTTCCTTCTACCTCATGATTGAGGCAGTAGAAAACCTTAACCTCTAAAAACTTTTAAAATACATGCTGCTGCTTCTCCTCCCTTGGGAAGACTTTCCCTAAACCTGTACAATGTTTAGAGCGAATGCGTCTGCTGCTCTTGGGAAGCCTTTTCCAATGCAGCAGTAATTCGTGCAGGGTCCCGGTTTGGTGACACCATCCTAGGGTCCAGTTACGCGTCGGATTACCTTAAGAAACTCGAGCCCTAGGTTGAGGCCTGCAAATATTTAGTAAAGTAAGCAATAGCAGGGCTTGCAAAATGAAATCGCCAAGAGAAGAGCACTTTTTACCATCGCATCATGAGGACTGCACGCGGAGGACTGGGGTATGTCGTGTCATAGTATTTCTAAAACCTTATGGACCAACGAAAAGTCGGACGCCTTTTGTTCCCCTGGCCCATAATCCAAAGGAAAGGTACCGGTTCATAAAAGCTAAATGAAAAAAGGCCCAGGGACACCACTTTCACGGGTTCAACCATTCTCGCCTAAGACCGCAAAATAAAAATAAAATAAAAACAAGGCCAAAAGAGCTAGAAACTTAATCTCCGGCTGCTGAGAAACGAGGAACCGAGGACGGAAGGCCGGGGCCAGGAAAGCGAAGGCCAGGGTACCGACTCCCCTCTCCGCCCGCGGGCTCCGGTACCTTGGGCGGTCGGATCTTGCAGATGCCGGTTTTCTCGGCCAGCGGCCGGATGCGGCCGATAAAGCCGAGCGGGTCTGTGAACTCTTCCCAGCTGGGCTCGAACACGGGGCACTCCGGCGGCGGCACGAATTCCGCCGCGTAGCCCCCCGGCCCCACGCCAGCCATGGTCACGTCCCAGGCCCCCGTGAGGGCACAGGTGGAAGGAGAGAGGCTGGCGGGAGCCCACCTAGCCCTTCCGCGTCCCCTGACGGGGGCCGAAATGCATCTCCTCAAGCAGGAAGAACGGCCCAACCCGACAAGCCCGGAACGGCCTCCTTCGCCCGTTTGTTATTGTTTCCTCCGGGGGAGGGGGGGTTCCGCGGAGGGCCGGGACTTTCCGGAAGTCGAAGCGCCCTCAAATCCCTCCGCCGCCCACAGGCACGATCCTTCCGCCGGGCCGCGCCGCGCCCCCTCCGCCGTCCTCTCGTCCCCGTACGGCCCAGCGTCGGCCCTACTCTCCTCGTGGGCCTCGGCTCCGCGCGGTCCGAGCGCTCCGGTCCTGGAGGACCCCCGGCCCCTCGTCCGGGAGCGTGCGGGTGCGAGTCAGCCGACAGGGAGCGGGCGGACGCGCTCTTCCGGCGCGGAGGAATGCGTAACGCGTAGAGAGCCGAGTGTCCGCTTCCGGCGAGGAGCGGCCAGTTCCCCTTTGTGCAACCCGGGCGGGGGTCGGCCGCGGCCTAAGCGCGCTTCCTCCGCGCGCCGCCAGTGCGTTCGGCCGTGTGGAAACCTGCGTGTCTCTCGCTTGCCTCGTAACAGGTTTCCGCGTCTCTTCTTTTTCTTTTTTTTTTTTTCCTTTAAAGTCTTTCGACTGCTAGGATCTCTCCAGTAAGCATTCAGCCACTTTCCGCCTGCCCCTTCTCCTTGGCGATACCTTTGGGTCGAACCTGGCCCCTGAGGACTGCTGGCCAGTTTCGTCAACACGTAGTCATTGCTTTACCGCCCGCGGCTGAAGCAACGGCTCCTTTCCTGGCCTTCTCGGTCTTGGCAGGTAGCTCCCAAGGCATCTTACCAGCAGCCACTTCCCTGTCAAACCACACCCTGCTAAGCCTTTCACGGTTTGTCATCAAAGTGGCGCCATCTGTCCAATCCCTACTCTTCAGAATCCTCTGCCAGTATCTCTCTCCCACTTTCTCCAAGATGTAGACAGGACCGAAGGAAAAACTTTGAAAGAGTCGTTCTTTTTTTATAAATCATTTTATAGGGGGAATCTTGCAGCTCTCATAACAATCTATACATCAATTCTATCTAGCACATTTGTACATGTGTTGCCGTCATTTTCAAAACATTTTCTTTCTACTTGAGCCCTTGGTATCAACTCTCCTTTTTCCCCTCCCTGCCCCACCCTCCCATCCTCGTGACCTTGATAAATTATAAATTATTATTTTCATCTCTTACACCATCAGCTGCCTCTCCACTCATGTTTCTGCTGTTCCTCCCCTGGGATGGGGGTAGGGGTGTTATACATTGGAATCAGTTTCCCCTTTCTTCCCCCTCCCCCCTCATAGTTTTGATGCATTACTGTACCTGAGGCAGTTATCTGTCCTGGATTCTGTGTGTCGAGAGCTCTTATTTGTACCAGTGTACATGCTTCAGTCTAGCCAGGTTTGTAAGGTAGAACTGGAATCACGATAGTATGTGTGGGCTGTGGGGAAGAACATTAAAGAACTAGAGGAATGTTGTGTTTCAGTGGTACTACACTGCACCCTGGCTGGCTCGTCCTTTCCTTGTTACCCTTCTGTGAGGGGATGTCCAATTGTCTACAGATGGGCTTTGGGTCTCCACTCTGACATCCCTCCTTTGCAGCATTATGATTGACACTATGGACACCTCATGATCACACCGGGTGGTGTGCTTCTTCCATGTGGGCTTTGTTTCTTCCCTGCTAGATGGCCGCTTGTTTAATTCAAGCCTTTAAGATCCCAGATGCTACATCTTTTGATAGCTGTACACCATCAGCTTTCTTCACCACATTTGCTTATGCACCCATTTTGACTTCAGCGATCATGTCGGGAAGGTGAGCATCACAAAATACCAGGTTATTAAAGCAAAATGCCCTTGTTGAGGGAAGACTTGAGTAGAGACCCAAAGTCTGTCCTGCTACCTTGATACTTAACATATAAATATATGTACATGGACCTGTATCCCTATTATTATATAATGATATATTTACATATATGTATGCCCACATTTATACCTATATAAATGTATTTGCCTCCCAGTTCTTTCAAAAGGGTAGTTCTTAATATGACTCATTTGGAGGCAAATTCCATCCTAGGCCCCATTCTCAGATATACCCATAGTTCCCATGTTCTCATACACCCTCAGCTATTCCTGAGAGCTAATTTGACACGTGTAGCCTGATGACTCCCAATATATTTCCAGCTTCCAGTCTAGACTTACCCTGATGTTCAAGCGAGTACATTCAGGTGCCTATTGAAACAGTCCTCTTAATTACTTCGAAGTCTTCACTTCCCACTTGCTTTAGTGCTCCCAGGTATTGAGAACAACTTCATTTACTCATCCTTACCTGAGGCAGAAGTTTAGAAATAATCCTAAACGCCTTCTGTTTCTTTAGCCACTGTGTGCTTTTGTGTGTGTAATCTGCTAGCACCTAAAAATTTTAAATCTATGTCTCTCCATCTCGTTAACAAAGACCCAGTGTTTTTCTAAGATGGCACCGAAAGCAAAAAAGGAAGCCCCTACCCCTCCCAAAACTGAAGGCAAAGCAAAGGCTGAAAACCAAAAAGGGCCATGCTGAAAGGCATCCACAACCACAAAAAAAGAAGATCCATACATCACCCACCTTCTGGCAGCCCCTCGATACTGAGCCTAAGAAATAAAAAGAAACCAAAAACCCTCACTGCCATTGACTATTCCACTCCTAGGGATCCTAGAGAACAGCAGGACTGCCCCTGCTGGTTTTAGAAACTCAGTGGTTAAGGGAGCAGAATGCCCAGTTTTCTTTCAAGAGGCTGGCCCTTTTAAACACCTGACCTCATTAGCAAACCAACACAGGACCCACCATACCACCAGAGTTCCTCATGACTAATAACTTCTTAAAAGCACCCCAGAGAAACAAGCTTAACCACTACGCCATTATCAAGTTGCCCCTGGCCCCTGGGTCAGCCATGAGAAGACTGAAGGTAATAGCACGCTGGTGTTTATTGTGAATGTTAAGGCCAATACACACCAGATCAAACAGGCTGTGAAAATAGCATATATACTGTGTTAGGGTTCTCTAGAGAGACAAACCAGATTTCTAGTGATTATAGATGAATATATTTATAAAGATAGATATATAATACAAGAAATGAACCATTAAATTATATACAGATAGCTAATACAAGAAATTCACAGTTAAATTATAAAGCAGTGAGACACTAGCAGTCCTTCAAGGCTTGAGAGCTGCCAGTTGCCAGTCCCCTTCTGTAGAGGGAGCTGGGCTATATATACCCAGGCAGCAAACAGCAAGGCAGGTCCCCAACTGTCATCAACTGTCAGTCCCCAGCTCCAGAGACGAACATTCCAATCGTGTGGGCTTGAAGGGACCTCAACTTGCAGCGACACAGTTCACAGGCTAGGCATCCCACAGGTAGTGTACCCCTTTAAACTGAGGCACAGAACAAGCAAGGCGAGGCTCACCGAGCCATTTATCCCTCTGCCCTTCAGTTAATCCTACTTGTGTTTATCGGCCAGGCTGGCACAATAAACTATCGCATATACTATCTTTCCAAAGGTTAGTGCCTATTCATACCCAGGAGCTTGAACCTCATGCACAAGCAGTTTCAGGGGATACTTCTGCTACAATTAGACTTAATTTTGCAACAAAACACTTAAATAATACATCGTTTAATGCCATTTTTAAAATATATGCCATCTATGTAAAAGAAAATGTTTTGAAACTGACTCTGGTAGCAATTGTACAATACTGTTTCATGTGATTGATGGAATGTTATGATATATGTAAGAACTCCCAATAAAATATTTTTTAAAACCTCAAAATGTATTTGGTTAAGGTTTATTGTGCCAACCTGGCCGAATAAACACGGATTAATTGAAGGGCAGAGAAATAAATGGCTCAGTGAGCCTCACCTTTTTAGTTCTTGGGTCTCTTGCTTTCTGATGGTTGGACCAGGGTTCAACTACCTTAGCCAGTTCCCTGTTTTATCTGGCAAGGCTCACTTCCTTCAAGACATCCCTGAGGAGAAACCACATGGACCTACCCCGATACAGCCCTGGGTGCTGGAGCAGCTGTGTGGAGACCCCTGCCAGGGCTGAGATGTTTACATGCTCCCTGATTCAGCTTTCTTCCTGCAGTCAGCATCATTGTGTGTGTTTTGTGAGATTGAGGAGGATTTCGTAGACTGGTGTGGCACACATGAGCTAATGTTAGACATATGGGCTTGAACTGGACTGGGTTGTGATGTTTTCTTGATGTGCACTTACCCTTTATATAAAACTCTCTCTTATACTTGTGAGTTTCTGTGGATTTGTTTCCCTAGTTTACCCAGACTTAACACAGTTAGCAATAAAAACTATTTTCGCCATTCTGTGGGTGAACGATGCAGTGTTTTCTTCATCTCCCCTGGGATCCCTCATACAGCTACAGTCATCGACTGGGCTAGAGTCGGAGAGGGCAGAATGTCCTCACATTTCTGCTAATGTTGGTGGCTGTCATCTGAGAAGACTCAATTCTCTCTCTCATTTTTTAAATCATTTTATTGGGGGCTCCTACAACTCATCACAATCCACACATCCACAATCCACACAATCACACAATCCACACATCCATCTAGTGTGTCAAGCACATTTGTACATTTGCTTTCTACTTGAGCCCGGGGTATCAGCTCCTCATTTTTCCCCTCCCTCATGAACCCTTGATAATTTATGAATTACTATTATTATTTTGTCATACAATTCTCAACATGGGTTCTCTTCTCAGTAAGGTGGAATGGTTCTTTCAGAAGATGGGGGCCTCAGGGCTCAAAGAAGATAAGAGTAGACGCTAGTCCTCGACTCCTAAATGGACAAGATCACTTTTGCGACAGTTGCCCAGCACGATGCAATGGTTTTCTTTCATAGTTGACTTTTGTGGTTTTGGGTTTGTAATTCTGCCAAAACTGGACTGGGCTAATACCTGTCTCACATTTTGTCTGTTTTATCCTCAGTATGGGAATAGATCAACCATTATGCAAACACATGCATAAAACTACCCAATAGGATTCAGTGACTTCCACGAATTGATTGGTTTGTGATCCTGGAGGGCAGATCATGCCATGGATTGCTAAGGTGCTTCCTTAACAAAATCAATAGTCACCTTATGAGACGTTTGAAGAGATCGGGGAAGAAGGACCCCCTAAAAGGGCTATAATGCAAATAGAACTACGAGCAGTACACTGAAGAAGACGGAAGTCAGGGGCAGCCATATGCACAGCTGGGAACCCGGGAATCTGAAGGCACCAATTAGGACATGCAGCTTGCTTAAAGTGATAGCATTGAAAACAGGTAGTGATGATGGTTGCACAAGATGATAAACATGTCTCATTCAACTGTACACAAAACATGTTGAAATAAAGGGAATGAACAACAGAACGGCAAGTGGACAGACACATTGGATGGTGTAAGATGGGGGAAGGGGGAAGAAATTATAATATTGAACATAAAAAGAGTTCTTGTGGGGGAGGGTGGGGATAAAGGGGAGCTGGCCAGCTGGCCTTTCTGACCTTGGCAGTAGCCCTGCTCTATGGGTTGTCCCTGACCACACCTGAGCAGTAGAGCCAAGAATCTAACAAAGACCTCCAACAGCCAAAAAAAAAAAAAAAATGTTTTGCAAATGATGGTGGCAGGGTAGTGTGGAAAGAGAGAACCAATTACAGGATCTATATAAACCTCCTCCCTGAGGGTGGACCACAGAAAAGTGGGTGAAGGGAGACGTTGGACAGTGTAAGATATTACAAAATAATAATAATTTATAAATTATTATGGGTTCATGAGGGAGAGAAGAGTGGGGAGGGAGGGGAAAAATGGGGAGCTGATACAAAGGGCTCAAGCAGAAAGCAAATATTTTAAGATTGATGATGGCAACAAATGTACAAATATGCTTAATACAATGTATGTTTTTGAATAGTGATAAGAGTTGTACAAGCCCCCAATAAAATGATTTTAAAAAGATGGTGGCAGCAATTGTACAATCATGCTTGGTCTAAATGAACTATGGATTGTTATAATACCTGTAGAGATCCCAATACAATGGGGGAAAATGTTGAAATAACAAAGGTTTATTTGTAACACAAGAAAAAATTTAATGGTTTTGCTTTAGAAATGTTAATAGAGCCATGTGTTCCTGCTAGATACTCCGTATAACAGCAAGCTCCTAAACGTTTTTTGGGGTTTTTAAAATAATTTTATTGGGAGTCATACAACTCTTACCACAATCATTCTTAATATTCCCTGCTGTTCTTTCAAGTCATACTTACCTATTCACTTTGAAATGTCTCTCCAGAATATAAAATCATTTTAATTTGTCCCAATACTCCTGAGAAATCTCTAACAGTTGCTCCCCCGTAGCTATGAGTGGATCTGAAAGAGTGCTGAGTCAAGCTCTGGTAGGGATAGAAACACTTCTTGAGTCTCTCCCCCTCCATTTCTGCTGGTTCCCTCGTGGAGGGTCAGTGAGCCTGCTCTAACCCCTCCCATCCCCTGGCCCACCCCTTTGAGAATCACTGTTATGAAGATCCCAAACTTGTGTTTTACCAGCTTTGATGCTAGCATTCAGTACATGGAATGCTAAATTGCCTGTCATCATTCTAGTTGTATCACTGAGCAGAACAACTGAGAGATGTTTTTCAAATAATTATTTAAACCTTTAAAAAAATCAACAATGGAGCATTATGAATTAATCTAAAGTTTACTATCCTGAGAAATAAATCAGGATAAAATTAATACATGACTCTGGTAGTCATTGATTAGGCTGTGATCTCCAATTTTCTATTTAATTATTTATTTATTTTGGTCTCAAATTTTTTAAGTATGCAAACTCAGTTTGAAAGAAGGCGGGCTAGTTACAGAGAGGGTAAAGCTTAATTCACTGAATTAAAAAAAATAAATGCCATTCTCAACAAATGTACATATGTTCTTGACACAATGGAGAGATGTATGGATTGTGATAAGAATTGGAGGAGCCCCCAATAAAATGATAATAAATAAATGCCATTCTATTTCAAACACAGTTTTTAAAAATGGTTTGCAAACCTATTGGTTTTGGGGACCCTTTTCAGGGTTAATGAGAACTCCGCAAGTTCTTGTTTATGCAGATTATATATCTTGATATTTATCATCTTTTAAAATTAACCAAATATATATATTTTTAAATGACTCTATTATCTGCTAATAGGATAACATAAAAATAAATAAATTAAAAGTATGCGTATATATTTTTAAGGATAATATGTTTTTATGAATAATAACTAGATTTACCAAAGCAAAAAATTAAGTGAGAAGAGTGATTTTCCCTTTTGAAAATTGCTTTAATGTTTGGCTTAGTAGATGGGAATGCAGTTTTCATATTCCTATCTGCGTTTAATCTGCTGCAGTTTTGTTAGAATTGAAATCTCTGAAACAATGCAGAATCACAGATATGTTGTTGGGAAAAAGGAAATGATAACTGTAGTTTTGTAGTTTTGTAAATGAGAGCAATGTGGAATCTAAAAGTATATGAATGAATTTTTCTACTGATAGATTAAGATAGTAGTCAACCTTGCTGACTATTGCATCATGCACTAGTCTTTTGGAAATAGCAGTTCACTAAATTATACTGAGATCTAGCAAATAAAAGACATTCAATTTAAAAAATCACAAAATCTCACTGCCACCACCATCACCACTCCAGGGGGCGAAAACGACAGAAACATGGGTGCAGTAGTTGGTGTAAGATACAAGGATATTAATAATTTATAATTTATCAGTGGGTCACAAGGGTGGGAGGGGGTAGGGGAAAAAAGAAGAGCTAATACCAAGGGCCCAACTGGAAAGTAAATGTTTAGAAAATTATGATGGCAACAGATGTACAAATATGCTGGAGACAATTGATGTGTGGACAGTTATAAGAGCTGTAATAGCCCCCAATAAAATGATCTTTGGGGGAAAAAAACTCACCCCCCTAAAATGCCCAGTTATATATAACCCCCAGTTTTATCAGAAAAGTCTAATGTTATAACAGTTTTTATTTCAGCCACTAAACTTTAGGTGGTTTTTTTTTTATTAAAAAACATTTTATTAGGGGCTCATACAACTCTTATCACAATCCATACATATACATACATCAATTGTATAAAACACATCTGTACATTCTTTGCCCTAATCATTTTCTTTTTTTTTTTTCACTTTAAAAAAAAATTTTAACAATTTATTAGGGGCTCATACAATTCTTATCACAGTTCATACATATACATACATCAATTGTATAAAGCACATCTGTACAGTCCCTGCCCTAATCATTTTTTTCTCCTCTTTTCTTTTTTTACATTTTATTAGGGACCCATACAACTCTTATCACCATCCATACATATACATACATCAATTGTGTAAAGCACATCCATACATTCCCTGCCCCAATCATTCTCAAAGCATTTGCTCTCCACTTAAGCCCCTTGCATCAGGTCCTCTTTTTTTTTTCCCCTCCCTCCCCTTTCCCCGCTCTTAGGTGGTTTTTTTAGACAGCAAAAACTAACTGAAAAAAAATCTCCTGAATGTATTTGTGTATGGAATTTAATTGAACCCCAGGCCTTGCTCCAGTTGTAGGCAACTTGATCATTAGAGAGACATTTTCCCAACCAAGAATCTCATCCTTCTTATCAACAAGTTTGTAAATTACACTATTTCATATATAATAATTTGTACCATACAATGCTAGTGTTCCTATGATTCGTATCATGCTTATGCATCGATTTCTGCAACATTCCACGAAAAAAATGTAAGTGAGCCAACAAACTGGGAATATCTAAAATGTACGCCTTCGGACCACAAGCTCCACATAACCAGCATGGATTGGTTTGTAGTCTTAGGCTGGGACAGCCAAGTACTGAAGAAAACCTACATTTCCCGGCGATCTCTGCGCGGCCACTGGGGGGGGGGCGTGCTTCTTTGTAAACAGCTTTCTCATTGGTGCGTTTTCCAAAGGGCCGTGTAACCTCGCGCGCTATTGGATAAATTTGTGGACCCCGCCCCGTGGCGCCACGATAACCCAGGTTTAACTTTTGTTTTCGGTTGGCTTCTCTGACTCGGAAGCTTGGCGTGGAGTGAGTATGGGGTTTTCTGGGTTCGAATTGAAAGGGTAGCGCCTTCAGGAGAAAAGCTTGTGCGGGAGAAGGAGCTGTAGAAGCAATGCGGAAGCCTGAAAAACAACAAGAAATGTTTCTGAGGAGTTGGGCACCGGAAGAGGAAAGTTAGACGCACCGCAGTGAGAGCGCTAAAACGAGATGAAACGGAAAAAAGCAGTACAGGAGTACCTCGAGCTGGGTTCCGATAGTCCCTAACTTCATGGCAGCCTAAACCTCAGTCTCCTCCTGTGTGGAGTAAGGATTCAAAGGGGGTTTTGTTGTTGTCGTTTGTTTTCACAGTTGCGGGGACAAACTAAATGCCCCAGCGCTAAACAACTGTTGATTGTCAGTGGGCGAGCTGTAAAAGACTGTACCAAACAAAGCTGCCAGAGAGATGCAAGAATGGGAATTAGACGCAGCCCATTCATGTGGCTGTGAAACAGGGCACTTGCAAGAAAGATAGGAAGAGGAATAAGAGTTTCTGTACAGAACGTACACTATCGTGGGAGAAATGATAGTACAAGAACTATCGTAGATTTCCTGCCTTTTATAGAATTACAAGTGCAGTTCTCTTACAGTTAACTTACTTTGATGGTTCCGGCGCGGAGAGAAGATGAGGGGACGCAATTTAACAGGCGCAGTGGTGTCTGCGAACTCTGGTGGCACACTGACGTACGTACGTTGGGCTGCTACGCACAGTCAGCGGTTAAACACACCAGCTGCTCTGGGTGGGGAACATGAGGTTTTCTGTTTCCATTCGGCCTCAGAAACCCACACTGAGCTAGCTCTTCCCACTGGGAGACGATTGTTTTACATGTTCTAGCTGGAGATCATCTCTTGAACAAAGGCGTAGATTCCAGAAACTGGTAGAAACCAAGAGTTTGTGTACAGAGGCAAACAAGGCAGGAGAGGAACGTTTGCCCTTGAATAGAAAGCCGGGAGTTCTAGGCTTTGATGTAATAATGCATTAGATGATGAGGAACCACTGATAAACTCGATGAAGGTGCTCCAGGGGAGCTAAGGAATAGTAAAATAGTCAGGCTATTATAGGTGTTTGGGTAGGAAGTAATGAGATCCTTAATTTACATGGCCATTGCTGAGAGCAGATGTACAGGATTTGGATGGGAGGGTCATAAGAAAGCGTAATCAGATGGTGAATTTAGATGTTCAAATCCAGGTTGCTCGGAAAATGAAGTAGTAACTGCAAGAGGAACGTCAGAAGAACATGTTTGGGTGGAACAAATGATATATTAGGTTTGGCAAGTGCTCGATTTTAGGAGCTAAAAAAAAAACAACCCCAAAACATGTTAACTGAGTGGTTTTATTTTGAAGATAGATATATTTGAAGCTCTAGTGTGACACGGAAGTGGAAATATTCCGTTAGTAACTGGGAATTACAATCAAGAAACGGAAAGAGTTGTCCTGTTTCCATTCAAGTATTGTTGAGCAGTTGCTCTGTGGCAGACACTATTTTAGAGGTCATCTTAGAAGCTGCTGGGAATAGTGATGTTCTAAAAGGCGTGAGTGGAGAGGAAGTGGTAAAGAAAATTGAACCTTTTGAGCCCAGGGAATAGATTTAAGAATAGCCTGCATTTATTGAGTGAGTGTGTCCGACTTTGTGCTCAGCTTGTGTTTGTTACTTCAGTTGATCCTTGCAGCAGCCTATGGCATCTGCTCTATTATTCTCCCCATTTTGTAATAGCCACCTGTTGCCTGAGGGCACTTCAGGGACAGCTTTGACTCAAAGCTAGATCTATTTGGTTTCAGAGTTCACTTTCAACTGCAATATTTTTTAAGGAGTGTTTTAACGTTTAACACTGTCCAGACCAAGGAGTGACTTGTTGAATGAGAGAGAATGGGCACCAACAAGAACAATTTGAATGCATCCATTTGATGTCCACTGACCAAGGAGACCAACATCCATTGTGATGTTAGAGTAGAAGCCGTATTTTTGGGGATTATGAAATTAAGGAGATGTGAGTGTAGACATCTTTTTATGGATGTGGACTAGTCACGGGAAGAGTAGTGAGGACAGTCACTGAAGAAAAAGAAGGGTTGCAGGATTATAAGAACTTCGAATGTTCCAGTGAATAACCCATCAAGTTCCAAGCTACTCTTAAGTCATTTTTGTTGCTACTGGGTGCCATTGAGTCGATTCTGACTCATAGTGACCCCATGTGAGAAAGTGATCACTTATAAAGTGATCCTACATAGAGTTTCCTAGAGTGTAGTCTATGGATACACATTGTACTGCTCACCCCAAAACCAAGATCAGTAGTTCAAATCCACCAGCTGTTCTGCCGGAGAAAGATGAGGCTATATGTTCCATAAAGACTTACAGCCTTAGATATTTATTGCATGTACGGGGTCACTGTGAGATAGAATCAACTTGATGGCAGCAGGTTTGCAATTTTATGATAGAAGAAGATAGCCAGATTTTTCTCCCTGGTAGTCACTGGGTATGTTCAGACTGCCAAACTTGGTCAGCAAGTTTGCTAACTGTTGCACTGTTAGGGCCACTTTAAAGTTTTAGGACAGTAGAATTTATTTAAGATATCATCCCCACCCAATAAACATTCTTATTTTCTAAGTTCTTTTCGACAAGGGCACATAGATTCAATTTGAAGAAGCTTTGTAGAACGAGGTGAGTTTGAAGGAGGAGAGTCTTCAATTTGAAGGAGGGCATCAGGGAGGGCACTCCAGAAAAAGAAAGATGGCATATTCAAAGGCTTGGCTTTAAGAGAAAGCATGTGGGTAAGAGAATCAGAAATAAATGTCCTAGCTGGATTAGACATACTGATCAGTAGAAGAAGAAAAAACAAACCAAGCCAACTGCCATTGAGTTGATTGCAACTCATGTTGTTAGGTGCCATTGCGTTGGTTGCGGTTCAGCGACCCTGTGTACAACAGAGCGAAACACTGCTGGGTCCCGTACTAGCCTCTGGATGTTTCTTATGTTTGAGCCCCTCAATGTGGCCACTGTCAAAAACAACAACATGCTGACTGCCATTGAGCTTATTCATCGGCACCCTATAGAGGATGTCCAAGACGGTAAGGCTTTGTAGGAACAGGCAGCCTCGTATTCCTTCCTCAGAACTTGGTAGATTTGAACTGCCAACCTTGCAGCCCAGTGCTCAACCAACAGCACCACCGGAACTCCTTAGTAGAGGAAAAGGATGGTTAAATAAGAATCTTTCAAAGGCATACTGAAGGTTTAAATAATTTCTTTTCAATAATTATTTATTGAATGCCTACTGTGATCTAGGCACAGAAGATACAGCAGTAAACATAATAGATAAAAAATCCCAGCGTCTAATGAGTTTGGACATTATAGTGTGAGAGACACAGATAAAATTCATTGTAGGTTCTTGTTACAGAGAAAAGTAGAGGGAATGCTTCACCACAAAGATAACATTGAAACCTTGGAGGAATAGATACATGGAGACAGGCGAAGAGGGCTGTGAGTACCTTGGTCCTGAGTAGAAGTTAGTTTGGTGTGTTTGAGGAGCAGCAAGACATTTAGTGTTTTTGGAGCAGTGAATAAGCAAGGAAGAGAATGGTAGGTAGAGGTGATAGATAATCCACTGCCTTTAAGTCCATTCTGATTCATAGTCACCCCATAGGACAGACTACCTCTGCTATACAGGGTCAAGGCTATAAACCTTTAGAGAAACAGCTGTTGCGTCGTTCTTCCATGGAGAGGCTGATGGGTTGGAACCACTGACCTTCTGGTTAGCAGCCAAGTGCATAACCTCTGTACCATGAAGTGTCCTTTCTCTAAGCATATATTTTGATTTATGAAGAATCACTCTGTTGTGTTGCAAATAGACTTTAGGAGTCGGGGGTTAGGGTGGAAGCATGGAGACCAGTAAAAAGGTTATTGTAGCCATTGGGCAAAAGATAATAGTGGATTGGACCTGGACAATGTGGTTTTGAAGTTGTTTAATAGGTTGAATGTGGTATGTAAATCAGAAATAAGTATCAATTTCCCCAATCAAAAACTGTAGTGTCAAGATGGCATTTAAAACCATGAAGCCACATGAGATCACCAAAACAATAATTATAAATAGAAGTGAGGAAGAACTAGCAGGACTGAAAAGTTCTCACCAGGGGTGAAGGGAAAAACAAAACAGGAACATGTATCTTGGAAATGAAATGAAAGATATCAATAACCAAAGAGGCTTTGCAGGGAGCTGAGCAGAAAAATGGAGTTGATAGTGGTAATTATCTCATCAAATTCTCTTCCAAAGGGCTGAAAATATTAGTTATATACCAAGTAGGTAAGCATAAGACAATATCCCATCTCTTGACTTGCTCTGAGTCAGAGTAGATTGAGTTAGCTTTTTTCAAAACCTTTTGCTAGAGCCAATAAGTTCCCCTCCCTATTCCTAAATACGTGATATTCCCTTCTCAACTGATGCATCTTCCTGGAAATTTCAATGAAGTTTATTCAAAGTATAAGAACTAAAGGTCTCATGTTGCTCAATTAGCAAGCATATCGTGAATGACATTTTTAAGGCTTGAAAGTCTTTTCTTTTGATAACATAGAATTATATAGATAACACAGCACTGTAGAATATCAGAGAATTAAACCCCTGAAACTATTGCATTGAGATAATCTTTCAATTTATCCCCAAAATATTGCCCGAAGTCTTCTTAAAACTAAAGACTTGTGAAACAGCACTGGTGAAATCTACCCAACTATTAGAGAAGAGCTGACACTAATTCTATTACAGAATACAGGAAAGGATGGAATCCTACCCCACCTTATTCTGGGAAGCAAGCAGAGCCCTGATACCAAAACTAGGACCGGGTCATTAAAACACCTCCCAATAAAACCGAACAATCACATGACATAATGAGTGAAAAACATTGGTCCTATGTATATGTATACATATATATGTATATGATGATATTTTGTTTAGCTTGGGTGGTTTTTTTTTCCTATTCCTTCCCTCTGATTCTAAATTTTTGTGTATTTGGTAGGTGCGAAGAAGACGGCATGGACTTCACCCCGACACACACCCCTGTTTGCAGAAAGTAAGACCTTTGCCTAGTTTTCAGTTAAAACAAGGAGTCCCGACTTCTTTGGTCTTCGGGCTAGAGTTGTCAGAGTGGCTAGAAGCGCCTTGCAGTTAGCAGCCTAAAGTGTAATCACTACGCCGCCGGGGCTCCGCAGAGTCTTCATGGTTGATTTGAACTGTGCCAGATGTCATTTATTTTCTGTTCTTACTGTGCAAGCTTTCGATTAAAAAGTAGTTAGAATTTAACCCATTGCCATGGAGTTGGTTTTGACTCACGGCAGCCCTGGAGGACAGGTTGGAATGCCCTGTGAGTTCCCAGACGGTAATTCTTGGTTTTAGGGGCTTGGGGTTTTTTTCTTGATTAAGGGGTTTATTGAGGAAGTTAACAGTAAGAAGTGTTCAGGGTATTTGTTTACCAGGACGGGTTACAAAGTCTGAGGTCTGCTAAGTATGCTCCAAGGGGGCGTTATCACTCAGCTGTAAGCCTCCGTTGAAGGCATTCAGCTCAAGCTTCCTGGCTCAGCAAGTCCAGTCCTCGGTGACGTGCCACAGGCATCCCGTTCAGCAAGCCATCCTCCTGCACAAAAGCACTCGATTGGCTCTGTGGGTTGGGAAATCTATCACTCTGTTCCCTTCTCTGGCTCCGGTTCTGCTGCCGCTCCTCTGAAGGTATAGCTGTCCTCTGGCTCCAGGAGGTTCACTGAGCAGGGATGTGCTCCACTCCTGCCTCCTCCTGGTAATGAGATCCCTCCTCCTGCTTCTCAGCGGGGCTCTGTTACACACAGCAGGATGGCCTTGCAAGGAATCCTGTTCACAGTTACTCACAGGTGAATCCCATTGGTATCCTCCCCTACCTTCGTTTTTTTGACAGTTTATCATTTATTCAACATTTTTAGCACACTCAATTGGTTTCTAAAGCATCCCCAAGGTATCCAATTACCTTTTTTGATTATTAATCACTTTATTGGGAGCTCTTAACAGATTTTATAACAACCCATTATTCAATTAGATCAAGCATAATTGTACAGTTGCTGCCACCATGAGTTTCAAAGCATTTTCTTTCTTCTTGAACTCTTTGCCGTCAGCTCCCCTTTATCTCCACCCCTACCCCCAGTGGTTCTTGAAGAGAATAGAAAGCCTCCTCTTTCTCCTGTGGTTTCCAACTCCTGGCCGTATGGTTAGCCGCCCCGTGTGGAACCACTGCAACACCAGGGTGCCTATAGATCTCAAAAGAGTGCGTGTTAATGCACCCCTACTCAACACTTGTCCTCATGAAGTGATCACTAAACATATGGGTGCTATAGCAAAGTGTGGTGAAGAAAGCAGATGGTGCCCAACTATCAGGAAAAAAATAGTGTCTGGGGTCTTAAAGGCTTGTCTTAAAACAAGCAGCCTTCTAAGTGAAGTGTCAGCTAAGTCGACCTGGAAGGAGCGCACCAGCTTGTGGAATCCAAGGACTGTTAACAATAAAGTAATGATCAGAGGCAGGAATTGTATTAGAGCTTAAATTCTGAGCACTGGGTTTATAGAAAGCTGTGAATGATAGAGAGTGAAAGCCCAAATTCCATCCGCAGAGCCCCCACATAAAGGCTCCATTGAATTCTCTGACCGTTGTTGTGAATAGTCTTCCCCGTACAGAGCACGATGGAAGGTGGATTGCCTTCAGCATCCCACCCTCCAACCTGATCAAACCCAGAAGGGGTAGTCTCCCTTAGGGACTTGCTTGGATGTGTTCTTCTTTTTTCTTTTTAAAATCATTTTATTGGGGGCTCATACAACTCTTATCACAATCTATCCATCCATCCATCCATTGTCTCAGGCTCATTTGTACATGTGTTGCCATCATCATTCTCAAAACATTTTCTTTCTACTTGAGCCTTTGGTATCAGCTTCTCATTTTTCCCCTCCCTCTCCATACACCCGCCTCACAAACCCTTGATAATTTATAAATTGTTATTATTTTGCCATGTCTTACACTGTCTTCACCCACTTTTCTGTTGTCTGCCCACCAGGGAGGGGGTTCTATGTAGATCCCTGTGATTGGTCCCCCTGTTTCACCTTCCCCTTCCCCTCCAGGTATCGCCACTCTCACCCCTGGTCCTAAGGGGGCTTGGGTGTGTGGTTAGTGGAGATTGCATTACTAGGGTTTGTAGAGTCGCCAATCATGTCCTGACTGCTTCAGGGAAGCCCCTGGACCAATACTGTACCCTCCTCTGTTAAACTGAATATTCATGTTCCAATCACGGCTCTGATCTCGCTTTGGGAGTCCCACCGGTAACTGATGGATCGATCTGCCCCCAGCCACGTTGTTGTGACAGTGTTCTTTGACCTCCCAGGCCCATTTCAAAGCTCTCTATCTCAGAAGATGAAAAAGGGAAACAAACAAGGGGAGAGGGTCAGGGCTGGCCTGGTGGAGAGTTGGTGGGTGGTTTGGACTGGTGGACGCAAAGCGAATGTTCAGAAATGTGAACTCCCACCTCCTTTTTAACAAAGAAAGTGCATGCTGAGTGATGATACCAGGGTTCAGCATTTTCTGAGGGGCCTAGGACGACATAGGGTACTGGACTTCAGAGAAACCGCTGTTACACCAACGGGACTTTCAGTTCTGAACCTGCCACCAGTGCGCTATCTGGTGTGTCGTCTTCATCTGTCATTGCTGCAACTCTGATCTGTAGGACTCTGAACTACCTCTTAGTCATCCCCGACTTCCCAGGATTGTTAACACTGAAAACATGAAACACAAGAAAGATGGTATTTTCATCACAAGCTTGTGATCCTTGAGAAGAACATTAGGTTATTTTAGTTTTTCAATTTTTTCCCCTTCGTGCTAAGTATATTTTTAAAATCTCTTGTATAAAAATAATAATGATAAACAAATAGATTTCCTTGTACCCTTGCTCACACATGAAAAGTGCTGCCCCACCTGTGGTTTGAGTGTAACTCTGGGCTCCTGGGATTTATCTGTCAACATCCCACCCTGAGCCAGACTGGTATGATTTTCACATGAGCATGTCTCCACTTGTGCATCATTTGTCTGCTCGTTGATTGTTTTAGCTTAAGGCTTTGGCGTGCTCAAAACCAGTAACCTCTTGGCGAGCCTTTGAACGGGAACTTTTGCCACCGAGAGCATCTAGCCCTGGGATGTGGGATCCAGATGTTTCAGATCCTTAGGGACTAGGATCAGGTGGGGTGTGTGCTTGCCAACTGTTTTCTAATCCTGATTTTTATATTCACCATTCTCTTTAGTAATTTTGCTACTTATATAACTATTCCTAAGAATAAACTGGCTCCTTATGCAAGATTTGAGCCTAAGTAAATGATGGTATCTGCTGTGTATCTGCCCACATACATTTTTCATTGAATATTGCTTATGTGGTTCATTCATATTCATAGATGAGTCTTTAGTGTATAATTTCTAACAAATTTGAATAGCATTCTATTGTGTGGGTATGCCAGCATTTAACCAGTGTCCTATTAAATTTTGGTTGCTGACTTTTAAAAAGCACAATGTAATAATGTGAACAAGCTCATATATCACCTTGTGTACAAGATTTTCAAGAGCAAGAGGAATTGCAGTTGTATTAGATTTTCCCAGTTTGCACTCTGTCAACATCTAAGTGGTCTCCTTACCAAGAGCCCTAGGATTACATTCTGTAATGGCTACTGCTTCATCTTACTTAGTTTATATTCTATTTTTATTCTTCCACGTGTATTTTAAATTCAGTTTTAAGCCACTACTAACACTTGGAAAACAATTCACGAGATTATTTATTGAGGTGTCACACCAAACTTGGAAGGTTTCAATGCACCTTAATTATTATTATTTTTAAAAAAAGTCAATGTCTCATACATGTTCAGAGTTCAGTGACTATATCCTTTCTAATTTCACTTATAATAACAGCTGTTTCCAAACAGTGTTCCCTCCAGGGTCGGTGGTTCCAAAAAGTGGAGGGAAATGTCTTTCCCCGACTCACTGGCGTCACCGCCCCTGCCTTCCACTGAAGACCGCCTGGCTGTTCTCTGCCCTTCTCAAGAGCTGCTGGAGTATTTTCAAAAGAAGATGGCTGAGTGTGAGACAGAAAACGAAGACCTATTGAAGAAACTGGAACAATACAAAGAAACTTGTGAAGGACAGGTAAGAAAAAGACATTACTGCCCTTTTAAAACACTGATTCATTCAGTCTATTCATTGATGAGTAGAACTCTGGTGACATAGTGGACATAAATGTTGGCAGACTACAAGGTTGGCAGTTCAAATCTGCTAGCCCCTCTTTGGGAGAAAGATGAGGCTTTCTACTTCTGTAAAGATTTACACCTTTGAAAATATACAGGGGCAGTTCTAGTATATCTTATAGGGGCTCTCTGGGTTGGAATCAACTCACTGCAATGGGTGTGGGTTTTGAATTCATTAGCAAGAGATGAGCTGGAAGTGCCAAGGTGTGTCATGAGTAGATATTTCATAAAACATACTCACTTTTGGTTCCCTTCCGCCTTATCCCAGTTATTTACCTGTTGGGTCCTTCCTTGAACCAGAATCCCCTTAGAACTGCTCTGCAGTGTCCACTTATGTAAACACATTAATCCATGACACTCGTGGTATTGGCCTATGTACATATATTTATAAGGCAATACACTGAGGCTGCAGATGAGTCTTGGGTCTCGGCTCATACCTTCCCTCAATACAAGAACACTTTATTCTAACAATCCAGCATTCTGTGATGCTTACTCCCCTCTACACAATCGCTGCAGACAAAATGGGTGCATGAGCAGATGTGGTGAAGACAGAGAATGGTGCCCAGCTATTAAAAGATAGAGCGTCTGGGGTCTTAAAGGCTTGAAGTTAAACAAGTGGCCATCCAACAGTGAAGCAGCAAGCTCACATGGAACACACCAGACAGTGTGATCATGAAGTGTCATCAACACTGGGCAATGGGCATCAGAAGATTCATAATAAACAGTAAACAAACAAACAAAAATACAGTGGTGAGAATAAAGCGAGGTTGGAGCGAAGACCCAAAGCCCATCTATGGACAATGGAACATCCCCCCACAGGGGTCGCAGGGAGGGTTGAGTCAATCAGGGTGCAGTAGAGCACTAATGGGTCAATGCAGTATACCTCTGTTCCCTGGAGGCCTCCTCACCACCACCCCTCCCGCTATCACAACCTCAGTGCCGCCTCCCAATCGAGACTAGATGGGAGCATGTATGTAGGTGTAGGCAAGAGATAAAACTCACAACACACGGAACCCAGGAACAGGAATGGGAATAGAGATACCAAAAGGGTGGGGGAAAGAGGGTGAGAAGGAGGGGAGCACCAATTGCAATGAATAGCACATAACCACACACCCCCATCCAGAAGAAAGAACAACAGAAACCAGAGGGGAAGGAGACAGCGGTCGGTGTGCGATTTGAAAATAATTAACAATCTACTATCTATCATGGGGCCATGGGGGATGAGGGGCAGGGATGAGGGAGGGGAACAAAAGAGGAGCTGGTCCCAAGGGCTCAATGAAAGTAAATGTCTAGAAAAGAATGATGGAAAATATGTACGAGTATGTTGGATACAATTGACGTATGGAATGTAATAAGAGTTGTAAGAGCCCCCAATAAAATGGTTATTAAAAAAAACCTCTGCATCGCAGATCTTAACCACTGACAGGGTCTTCTGGTCCTGTTGCCCACTTATGCCCAGCTATCGTTTAGTGTCGCTGCTACTTCCTCCTTAGCTCCTGACATTGTCGTTTTCTAAGTTCATATGGAGCTCTGCTGGTCCAGTGGCCTGGGAATGGGGCTGCTCACCACAATATTGGCAGCTGAAGCCCACCAGCTGCTCTGTGGAAGCAGGATGGGACTGGCTCCCGTAGCGATGGAAAGACTCGGAAGCTCTGTGGGGCAGTTCTACACTGTCCTGTAGGGTCGCTGTGAATCGGAAACATTGGTGGCAGTGAGTTGTGGGGTTTTGTTGTACCGCCCTCTCTACCTACTCGACTGACAGGCACGTCGTGGAGATAGTAGAGCCCTGCAGTAAAGTGACTGGCACGATTAAGGAAGGCCCACTTATGTTTGAGTTTGCCAGGGCATGTAAAATTTATGTTTACATTGTGTTCGCTATTAAGTGCGCAGCTGTTGGAACCCACCCCTCAGGGGAAAGACAAGCCTGTGTTCGTGGGCGAGATTGAAAAGTCCAAGGGCAGTTCCACCCTGTCTCTTTGGGTCACTGTGTGTTGGACTTGACTCAGTCGCAGGGAGGTTTTTTGGGCCGCTTACCCTAATTTCCATGCATACTCCTCCCTTAGCTAATTCTTTTATTTTAATTGTTTGCACGCCATCTGCTCAGGAAATTCCAGAGCTCTTTCTGGTCAAGAATCCTATCTTTTTCACCTTTGTTTTCCACATAATCACAACAATACTCACTATATGTAGAAAGCATTAAAAAACTATCTGATTAGAACAAGTGAGTCACGTGGCATGAGAGAACCCCTGATCTCTAGCAGGAAGAGAGTAAGAGTTTAGGCATTACATACAGACTTCAAACTCATCCCGTAGCTTTTAAACTCAAGTCTATGGTCTGCTGCTGCTGTTTGCATTGATGGCACAGTGCACCTTGGAATGCTCTTACATGCACTGACTCTTCTCTGTAGAATGGAAATAAGACCCAGTATCTCCTCAGCCGCCTTGCTGATGGTTGTTTTGTTGTTGTTGTTGTTGTTTTTCAGCATAAACTAGAATGGAATTTGCAGCAGAAGGAGGACGAGATTGCTGAATTGCAGAAAGCCCTCAGTGATTTGCAGATCTGCCTGTTCCAGGAACGGGAACACGTTTTACGTCTCTACTCAGAAAACGACCGACTGAGAATCAGGTACCGAGTAGATCTATTGAAGTTAGGGCTTTCAATTCCTCTAGACAAGATCGGCATCTTTTGACAGCCATTCACTTGGCTTGTATTCCCAGGATACTTTGATTGCAGGGCAGTTATTGGGGAGGCTTTCAGGAGTAGTACCCAGGAGCAGATAAGGGGAGCGGGAGAATTTGAACTGTAGCATAGTTAGGGAAGAAGCCTCACACAGTGCTGGAGAGCGCTCCAAGACTGGTGTGGTCTTTCAGAGGCAAAGGGGTTGGTGGCAGCCCCACATCGACCCCTGGGAAGGATCAAAAATTGGGAGAAGCATACCTTTTCAACCCAAGACAATATCTGTAAAGGTCTCAGCTCCTAAGAGAAGGGCATCTTGGTTGCAAAGGGGCATCAGAGGCATGTCGCATGGGTACTTCTCCAGTATATTTCTGCACTGCTCAAATCCATTTACTTATTATCATAAGTTCACCCTGGGTTCCTGCTTGATTTCTTACTGGGGAAATTTAAAAGAAAGTTAGAGAATCTTCTAAAGCTAATAGAAGAAGTTAGCCAAGTTGCAGGATCCAAGGTCATCAAACAGGAATCAATTGAGTCTCTATACCCTAGCAATGAGAAATCTGCAATGGGAGGTATTGTAAGTTCCATTTACAGTAGCATGTAAGAGGTTAAAATACCTAGGAATTAAATCAAATCAGGAACATGAAAGAACGAAGCCAGGAAAATGGTAAAACACTGCTGTCAGATGAAAGCAGACCTAAAGTGGAAAGACGTTCTTTGTGCTCCAACCGGAAGACTTAATAACTATCTGTGGTGGTGGCTGTTGAGAGCTGTCATCGATTCTGTCCCGACTCACAGCCACCCTGTCCCCACAGACTGAACCACTGCCTCCCAGTTGTTCTTACATTCCAGCCCATGGTGGCAGCCACTTGTCAGGGTCTTCCTGTTGCTGACTGGCCCTCTACCAAGCACGATGGCCTTCTCCAGGGACAGGTTCAAAGTACATGAGGTGAAGTCTCACCATCCTTGCCTCTAAGGAGCATCTGGGCCGTACTTCTTCCAAGACATGCTGCATCTACTTTCTTGGTTCTACAGGATTCCGTGTCAGTGGATCAAGCACACTAAGTCTTCAACAAAAGGGCCAGCTGGTGAGAGCAAAGCAAACCCACGCCTGGAATCTGTGTCAGAGAAATCACTGTCTCTTCCACGGTTTATTATAATCAGCTTACCAGCAAGTGGCTATTGGTCTCCTTGAAGGTGGTGCTCAGAGATGTCCAGAATTCAGTCAGAGACATCGAGCTTTTGTGCCCCTCCATTAACCAGGCAGAGGCCTGGAGGCCGTAACTTAGTGAGGCAGTCCCCTTAAGCGAGGGCAGGTCTGGTGGAGAACAGCTCAGCAAGGAGCCAAGCAGGCAATGTTCCCGGAGGCTGGGGAATAGCCCATCAGTCCTGAAGAGGGGTCTGAGCAGCACCCCTCAGCATTTCATGGTACTTCCCTTCTAGCACTGGCCAAGGAAGTATTTCCTGGCCCTTCCCTCTGTCCTGAGAACAAACAAAGAACACTTTCACATCTGGAGGTAAGGCCTAGATGAATCCTGTCCAAGTTTAATTTGAGGTTACTATTTTAGAAATAAATCAGTCAGCTGGGAGATGCTTTAAACAGAAAAGTCGTTTACTCTTGACATATAATTTGTACTTACTTTCAATGAGAATTGCAGGGAGGTAGAAGACAAGAAAAAGATTCAAAGCCTCTTGGCTCTTGTGGGAACAGACACTGGAGAAGTGACCTATTTTTACAAGGAGCCTCCCCACAAAGTAAGTAATCGCTGGTCTAGCTTGGTGAGTACGGCTTTTACAAAATCCCAGACCAGGCTCCATCATCAGAACACTCGCTGAAGCAGACAGACAGAGACGCAGCCCAGATAGTCTCGGGTGTACCTGAGCTTTCCAAGACCCTCTCATTACAGAGAGCATTATAATTGTATTGTGTCCTTTGAAAAACCTTAGGAAGTAGTATTGCTGATCCCATTTCACTCCTTAGAAACCCGAAGCCCCGAGGCATAGGAGTTGTGGCTGAGATACGAGGGGAAAGCAAGCCAGGGGCAGACCGTGTGGGTGGGTGGGAGCCGTGACAGTTCTTCAGTGGCTTTTTTGTTTGTTAGTTTTACCTTAATCCTTTATGGGGATGATTAAAAAAAAATCATTTTATTGGGGCTCGTACAATTCTATTTTTTTTAAACGTTTTATTAGGGGCTCATACAACTCTTATTACAATCCATATATACATCAATCGTGTAAAGCACATCTGTACATTCATTGCCCTCATCATTCTCAAAACATTTGCTCTCCACCCAAACCCCTGGAATCAGGTCCTCTTTTTTTCCCTTCCCTCCCCATTCCCCCCTCCCTCATGAACCCCTGATAATTTATAAATTATTATTTTGTCATATCTTGCCCTGTCCCACATCTCCCTTCACCCCCTTTTCTGTTGTCCTTTCCCCAGGGAGGAGGTCACATGTGGATCCTTCTAATCAGTTCCCTCTTTCCAACCCGCTCTCCCTCTACCCTCCCAGTATCGCCACTCACACCCCTGGTCCTGAAGGTATCATCAGCCCTGGATTCCCTGTGCCTTCAGCTCCTAGCTGCACCAGTGTACATCCTCTGGTCTACTCAAACTTGCAAGGTAGAATTCGGATCATGATAGTGGTGGGGAAGGGGAGGAAGCATTTAGGAACTGGAGGAAAGCTGTATTCTTTATCGGTGCTACATCGCACCCTGACTGACTCATCTCCTCCCCTAGACCCCCTTGCAAGGGGATCTCCAGTGGCTGACAACTGGGCCTTGGGTCTCCACTCTGCACTTCCCCCTTCATTCACTATGGTAAGATTTTTTTGTTCTGATAATGCCTTATACCTAATCGCTTTGACACCTCATGATCGCACAGGCTGTGGTGTGCTTCTTCCATGTGGGCTTTGTTGCTTCTGAGCTAGATGGCTGCTTGTTCACCTTCAAGTCTTTAAGACCCCAGATGCTATCTTTTGATAGCTGGGCACCATCAGCTTCCTTTGCCACATTTGCTTATGCACCCGTTTGTCCTCAGCGATCATAGCATGTAGGTGTGACCCAATTATATGATTTTTGTTCTTTGATGCCTGATAACTGATCCCTTCGGAACCTCGTGATCACACAGGCTGGTGTGTTCTTCCATGTGGGCTTTGTTGCTTCTCAGCTAGATGGCCGCTTGTTTACCTTCAGGCCTTTAAGACCCCAGACGCTATATCTTTTGATAGTTGGACACCATCAGCTTTCCTCATCACATTTGCTTATTCACCGTCTTTGTCTTCAGCGGTTGTGTCGGGAAGGTGAGCATCATAGAATGCCAGTTTAATAGAAGAAACTATTCATGCATTGAGGGAGTACTTGAGTGGAGGCCCAAGGTACTTCCGCCACATTAATACTAAACCTATAAATATATGCACATAGATCTATTTCCCCATCCTCTATATAAATATATTTGCATATGTGCATGTCTTTATCTAGACCTCTATAAATGCCCTTTGCCTCCCAGCTCTTTCCTCTATTTCCCTTGACTTTCCTCCTGTGGTTTGTACAATTCTTGTCACAATCCATACATCCATGCATTGTGTCAAGCACATTTGTACATTTGTTGACATCATATTCATAATATTTGCTTTCTACTTGAGCCCTTGATATCAGCTCCTCATTTTCCCCCCTCCCTCATGAACCCTTGATAATTTATAAATTATTATTATTTTGTCATATCTTACACTGTTCGACATCTCCTTTCACCCACTTTTCTGTTGTCCATCCCCCTCTTCAGTGTTTTTAAATCTCCGTGGACACGCATCACAAAAGTCATACTCTATGGACTTTGAAGAAAGCAACAAACAGAATATAGCAATGTATCATATCGTTATCAGTCTCTCTCAGAATCTTTTACCCCAGAATGAGCCATTGTTAATAGTTGGTGTCTCTTCAGCTCTCTCTTCCATTCGTACAGCAGTAGTCGTCTGTATATGTGCACTCGCTTCTGCTTTCTCGCTTTACCCATGGAGACACTCGCACTCTCAGCTTCTAGTCGCCCTTTCCCACCAGCCCTTGTCAGAACAGCCTTGTGGCTTTATTTTATTTTAACTTTACGTCCTGAAAACAGGGTTTTATACAATCTACTACTTTTCCTATGTAGCTCTACTATTTATAGCATCCTTATATAATATACCATTTTTAACTAATGTACATTTGCCTAATTTGTCCAAAAGCCAAGACGAGAAGGCGGGGGGCGGGGCACGGAAGGGATGGAAAGGAGGAGAGCACTGACACTTCGCAGGACAGCCTCATTTTACTAGATAAGCTGAGCACGGTAAAATGTCGGGGAGAACATTTAACCCATTTAACGTATTGTTTTAATAGTTTTATTGATAGAAAATTCATCTAATATATAGCCATAGTTAAGTCGCTTTTAAAAAGAGTTGTATGTACATCAACACCATGAGTTGTCGTGTTCCCTCCCCCTCCCTCACTCATTATTTGCTCCCCAACTTCCCTTCCCCGCCCTCTGCCACCCTTCCCCCAAACCATTGCAGCAGCTATTGTCTCTGCATATACTCCTTCTGTGCTTCATAAATTGGGAAACCTAACAGAAAAAAATTTAAAAACCAAAATGAAGCAGAAAGAACAATATAAGGACCCCTCAGGACCAATAATGAGAGTAGTGATACCAGGAGGAGAAGGGGAAGGTGGGGGCAGAAAGGGGGAGATGATCACAAGGATCTACATACAGCCCCTTCCCAGGGGGATGGACAACAGAAAAGTGGGTGAAGGGAGACATCGGTCAGAGTAAGACATGAAAAATAATTTATAAATTATCAAGGGTTCTTGAGGGAAGGAAGGTGAGGGAGGGGGAAATGAGCTGATACCAAGGGCTCAAGTAGAAAGAAAATGTTTTGAAAATGATGATGGCAACATAGGTACAAATGTGCTTGACACAATGGATGGATGGAAGGATTGTGATAAGAGCTGTAAGAACCCCGAATAAAATTATTTTTAAAAATATATAAAGATAAAAATAAAGAGTAAGAAATTTCCGTAATGGAGCAAGCAATAAATATTTAAACCTAGAGCAAACTCAGGTTGGGTCAAGAGGGATGTCAACTCTCTAGGTATGGGATTATACTGTAGTTCCATCAACCATAATCAAGTTGACAATCAATCATTTCTGTCTGTTAGCACAGCTCTTCTCCCTGACTATGGCTGGAGGGGATCTGCCAGAGGCTTCATTTTGGACTCCCACTGTCCTCCATACAAAACCAAATTGATCTCCCACCCCCGCCACTACCATGATCCGAATTCTGCCTTGCAAGTCTGGATAGAGCAGAGGTTGTACACTGGTACAGATAGGAGCTGGAGGCACAGGGAATCCAGGGCGGATGATACCTTCAGGACCAGGGGGGTTAGGGGTGATATTGGGAGAGTAGAGGGTGAGTAGGTAGGAAAGGAGGAACCGATTACAAGGATCTACATGTGACCTCTTCCCTGGGGGGCGGACAACAGAAAAGGGGGTGAAGGGAGACGCCGGATAGTGCAAGATATGACAAAATAATAATTTATAAATTATCAAGGGCTCATGAGGGAGTGGGGAGCAGGGAGGGAGGGGAAAAAAGAGGACCTGATGCAAAGGGCTTAAGTGGAGAGCAAATGCTTCAAAAATGATGAGGGCAAAGAATGTACAGATGTGCGTTATACCATTGATGTATGTATATGTATGGATTGTGATAAAAGTTGTATGAGCCCCTAATAAAATGTAAAGAACAAAAAAAAACCCCACAAATTGAGTGTTCACAATTTAAGTTCTGACACTTTTCCCTTCATCATATTTGGATTTTGTTATTGTCATCTTTGGATCACATGGGCGGGTGTGCTTCTTCCATGTGGACTTAGTTGACTCCTTACTTCGATGGCTGCTTGTTTGAACACAAACCTTTAAGACCCCAGACACTATTCCAATCCATAGCCAGGCACCATCAGCTTTCTTCACCACACTTTGCTATAGCACCCTTCATCAGTGATCTCTTCCTGAAGGCCGCTGTCGAGCAGGGGCATGTTTAACCTATTTAGCTTCTGAACAGTGTTTGATCTGTGGGGCTCAGGCTAAAAAGTGGAATATTACATAGATAGGAGTGTCACTTGTATACGTCTTTTTGCTTCTCAGGTCACCATTCCTCAAAAGATTGTACAGATTGTAAGCAAGCATGAACAGAACGAACCTTCAAAGTTAAAAGCAGGTAACAGCCATATTATTATAAATTCGCATTGCTTCGGAATTTAAAAGCACGGTGCCTATAATGGGATTCTATGCGTAGAAACCAACTTGAAGGCAGTGAGCGTGGCTTAGGGTTACATGTTCATCACATCCTTAACGATGCCCCTGGTGAGCTAAGATCCTACTGAGCTTCTGAGTCATCCAAGGAATTCAATTTTGTTCTGTGCCATCTCAGTGCTGATTATTTATAAAATAATCCTGTCTTCTGAATATATCGAATGGGACCTCATTTCCAAAAGAGTTGGATTCCGTTGTTTTTGTTTCTTGCCCTCCCTGTGTAAATAAGAGACAAAAGACAGTGAGATTCCAGAGTTCCCTTCCTGATAGCATTTGATAAAGTCAGGCACAGTAATTGGTGTGTGCTTCCTTTCCCTTCTTAAGTAAATGAAGCTGACTTCCTGTGCAGGGGCACCAGTCCTTGCCTAGCAGGGGGACAGCTGAGCAAGGTTTCGTGTTTGCTCTTTTAGATCCTAAAGTAAGCCAAAGAAGACCAGCAGTGAGAGAGAGGGAAGAACGCTCTGAGCAATACCAGAGAGACATACAGACACTTATCCTGCAGGTAAAGAATGTGTTGGTAAATGTAGACAGTTTCTATCACAAGCTTTGCTTTGTCTAATACAATTTAATAACAGTGTGGTCTGTCAGAGAGTCGCGGAACCCCTGAGACTATTACCCAAAGACACTTTTCTGACCAGAGCCCAAGCCCTCCCCAGATGCCACCTTTTACCCAAACAATAGGCGGGCCCAGCAAATACACAGCTGTAGCTCTGACAGACCAGGAAGGCTGGTCGTTTTTGCCAGCTTGGGCTTTTGTTGGACATTTTTCTTCTGCTTTGTCTTGGTGGAGTGGTTGGGAGTGGTAACTGGTAGTTCTTGTCTCAGGGCCCTGTAGGCTGTGGTTCATGTGGCCCCTGAGTCCTTTGGACTAATTGCTCCCATGCGTCTTTGATGTTCTGTATTCTCCTTTGCCCTGAACAGGAAGAAACAATAGCTGTGTCTTAGATGACGGCTCGTAAGCTATTAAACCCAAAGACTACTCATTATCTTTCTGAACTATGTTGTGCCAATTAACACAGCTCTCTCCTGAACTTTGCTCCTTTGCTTTGAGCCCAGGAAGTTCATCCCATGAGGCGTTTGATTTATGTCTCAGAAGTTTCCATGACTGCGTCCCTTGTGTGCCCTGTTGTCTATGTTACGATCCATGCAGCCCCTACAATTATGTATGTGTGGGTGTGCTCCCTTACCCCTCCCACATCTCGTTAGCATATCTGACGACCTATGTATTGAGTCGCAAAGCATGGGTGGTTCATACCGTTGTTGCAAGATTGTCTGTGTAATAGTAGTCCTCATCATTTATTCTTGCCTTCCTCTCAGTGTCTCCTCTGCCTCGATCATGTGCTGATACCCCCTGTTGTGTGTGGCCTTTCCCTTCATCATCATGAACACGTATCACCGAGCTAGTTAGTAATTTCCCCCCTCTTTCCCTTCCATCCTGATAACCTTCACTTTCTTTTTAACCCATGTGCAAGCAAGCCTCTTCTGGCTCAAACACGACAATTGTCAGGACGGCACAGGACCGCGCGGTGTTTCCTTCTGTTGTACGCAGGGTCGCTATGAGTCGGAGCCAACCTGACGACACCTCAGAACAACACACCTTTTCTTGTTTGTTTTTCTTTTGTACGATTGTGTTCTCACACAATGTTTGTCTTTTTGTGACTGACTTATTTCACTCGTATAACGTCCTCCAAATTCATCCATGTTGTGAGACGTTTTACAGATTCGCCATGATTCATGAGTGTGTAACATTCTGTCATGCATATGTACCACAATTTGTTTTCCATTTATCTGTTTTTTTTGTTTTGTTTTGTTTTTTTTAAAAAAGCAGGTAGGAATATTTTATTTTATTTATTTATTTATTTAAATTTTTTTTTATTTTAACAATTTATTGGGGCTGATACAATTCTTTTCACAGTTCATACATATACATACATCAATTGTATAAAGCACATCTGTACAGTCTTTGCCCTAATCATTTTTTTCTCTTTTCTTCTTTTACATTTTATTAGGGACTCAAACAACTCTTACCACAATCCATACATATACATACATCAATTGTATAAAGCACATCCATACATTCCCTGCCCCAATCATTCTCAAGGCATTTGCTCTCCACTTAAGCCCCTTGCATCAGGTCCTCTTTTTTTTTCCCCCCCTCCCTCCCCATTCCCCCCTCCCTCATATGCCCTTGGTAATTTATACATCGTTATTTTGTCATATCTTGCCCTATCTGGAGTCTCCCTTCCCCCCTTCTCTGCTGTCCCTCTCCCAGGGAAGAGGTCACATGTGGATCCTTGTAATCAGTTCCCCCTTTCCAACCCACTCACCCTCCACTCTCCCAGCATCGTCCCTCACACCCTTGGTCCTGAAGGTATCATCCACCCTGGATTCCCTGTACCTCCAACCCTCATATGTACCAGTGTACAGCCTCTGTCCTATCCAGCCCTGCAAGGTAGAATTCAGATCATGGTAGTTGGGGGGAGGAAGCATCCAGGATCTGGGGGAAAGCTGTGTTCTTCATCGGTACTACATCACACCCTAATTAACCCATCTCCTCTCCTAAACCCCTCTATGAGGGGATCTCCATTGGCCGACACTTGGGCCTTGGGTCTCCACTCTGCACTTCCCCCTTCATTTAATATGATATATATATACATATATACACATACATATATACATATACACATACATACACACACATATCTTTTTTTTTTTGCATGATGCCTTATACCTGGTCCCTTGGGCACCTCGTGATAGCACTGGCCGGTGTGCTTCTTCCATGTGGGCTTATTTGCTTCTGAGCTAGATGGCCGCTTGTTCACCTTCAAGCCTTTAAGATCCCAGACACTATCTCTTTTGATAGCCGGGCACCATCAGCTTTCTTCACCACATTTGCTTATGCACCCATTTGTCTTCAGCGATCCTATCATGGAGGTGTGCAGTCAATGATATGATTTTTTGTTCTTTGATGCCTGGTAACTGATCCCTTTGGGACCACTCGATCACACAGGCTGGTGTGTTCTTCCATGTGGACTTTGTTGCTTCTGAGCTAGGTGGCCGCTTGTTTATCTTCAAGCCTTTAAGACCCCAGTCACTATCTCTTTTGATAGCCGGGCACCATCAGCTTTCTTCACCACATTTACTTGTTCACCCACTTTGGCTCCAGCCGTTGTGTTGTCCATTTATCTGTTGATGACACTGGCAGTTATATAATCTCCCGTCAACTTGAGCGGAGGAGTGGAGTCTAGCCTGTCAGTCAGGTCATAGCCAGTGAGGCCTCCGTGTGGGCATGGCCTTCTCCTGAGGATTCTCAGAACTCCTGTCTTCCTCCCCGGAGGTGGACACACACTCTCTCTGCTTCACATTTTGTTGACACGCCACACGAAGCTGTGCTTGATGGCAGTCCTGGAGCTGGAGGAGCCGCGTGGAGAGCCGGCCCAGCACTGAGATGCTTCTACAAGACTTTCCCCCCACTGGCCTGTGATCTTCCTGCTTTCAGCATCATTGCATGTGCTGCGTGAGTCTGTAGAAGAACTTATGGACCAGCATCGGACATAGGGGCTATTATTGGACTCATGGGCTGATTGATATTGAACTTCTGGACGAGGCCAGAATGTTTTCTTAATATACAATTACTATATATACTTGAGTATAAACCAAGGCACCCAATTTTACCACAAAAAACTGGGAGGCTTTTCAGCATAAAAAATGTGCTGAAAAAACTCGGCTTGAACTTGAGTATATATGGTACTCTTGGATATGAAGTTCTTTCTTACACATATCTGAGTGTTGATGGGTGTGTTTCTCTAGTCAACCCAGACGAACACAGCCACTTAGGTTCAGCACTTCACCTCCAAAGTTATTCATGAAGTTATAAGTCATCAGTCATCCTCTTGTGCTTAGGCGGCACTGGCTCAGTTCCGACTCCTAGTGACTGTGTAACGCAACACTGCCCGGCCTGCGCCACCTTCACAGTTGTTCCATTTGAACCCATTGTTGCGCTACTCTGTCAGACTATCCCTATTTCACTGCTCCACGACTTCAGCGTGCACCGGGTTCTTTTCCAGGGACTGGTCTCTCGTGACATGTTCAGAGTCCATGAGACAGTGTTGCCATCCTCGCTTCTAAGGAGCATTCTGGCTGTACTTCTTCCGAGACAGATAATTTGTTCTTTTGGCACGCGGTGGCATTTTTAAGTATCCTGCACCAGGACTGCGTTGGTCTCCGTATTCAGTGTGCCACTTCCACACACATAAGAGGCAGCTGCAAATGTCGTGGTTTGGATCAGGCATACCGTAGTCTGTCTGTTTTTAACAGTTTTATTGACATTTCATCCACATGTCACACAATTCAATATTTCAATCATAACAAGAAGAATTGTACAATCATTACCACAAACATAGATTTTAGAACCTTTTCTCCCCTCCCTCCATGGTTCAGTCTCCTTTAGAATGAGTTGTGTGATCAGCATCAGTTCTTGAGAGTGCTCCACGTCCCGCCCCACCTGCCCTCTGGCATACCTTAGTTCTCAAAGCGACAGCCTTCCTCTTCAGCACTTTTAAAAGGTCTCCTGTGGAAGGTTTGTCCTATATAATACATCGTTTGACTTCATGACTGCCGCTTCCCTGAGCACTGCTTGTGGATCCAGTCATCCTCTTACCATCTGGCTCTTAACCGTCATTTGAAATTTCATTGTCCTGCTGTTTGCACCAAGAGTGCTTTCCTCTTCAGAAGAGTCTGTTGATTTAAATGACAATGTTTACCTTTGGCCATTATCTCTGTTGAGAGTCCTGACAACCAGATTGGGGGGAGGGGGGAGTTACATATTATTCATGTATTTTTTGCACTTAAAAAAAGTTTTTTTGAAAAAAGGTCTTTTTTGTATCACAAGAGCCTTTAAAAATCTCAAAAGGGAGCCAGTGAAAAGTAAGGTTCTAAGGTAGGAAAAACTGGATTTTCTATGTTGTTGTTGTTGTTGTTTTTTGCATGGTCTGGAAAGTGGGCTTATCATGGATAAAGAATCTGCGCTTGTTCAACTTAATCCTGAAAGATTTTTTTTCTTTCCTGTAAGAGATTAAATGTAATACAGATAAATTTTTCTACCGGGATTTTCAATTTATTTTGCAACTGTCGTTTGTTGAATTATTTTTAAGTTTTCTAGAGACAGTCTTGCTTTTAGCAGTTACATCTGCAAGTCAGACGTGAATGGAGCTCAGGCCTGACCTCTGGCTGGCCCATCTTAGGTGGAAGCGCTGCAGGCTCAGCTGGAAGAGCAGACCAGGCTTTCCAGAGAGCAAGTTGAAGGACTCATGGAAGACCGACGGATTCGCATTGAGGAAATACAAATTCAGCACCAGAGTAACCAAGAGAAAATCAAGGAGCTAACCAAAAGGTGAGCGTTTAAGAAAAGCTATACCTAAAAGATGGTTGAGGTTTTTGAGTGGCTTAAAGGTTAAGCCCTTACACTGAGACCAGAGGAGCTAAATGGTACCTGGTTACCACCACTGACTGTTGTGATCAGGAACACTATAGATGGAGGATCCAAGTAGAATGGGAGCAAAATACGGAACAGAGCTCAAATTCTTAAAGCGTCCATACTTCAGTTGAGGCTGGAGGACTCCTTGCCACTATCACTCTAAGATACTCTTTTAACTTTGAACCAAAACTATTTTGATAACAGATTGGGTCATAAAAGAAACAGCCCTATCCATGAGTACTTGGCTCTTTTAACACATCATCTATAGGAGACCAAACTGTCAACATTACTCAGAAGCAAAGATGGAACGCAGGAGGCACAGCGGCTAAATTATCGCACACAGAACAACCAGAGTGGGAACACTGGGAGCGTTGGCCCTGTGGACAGTGTTCGTATGTCACTGGGCAAACAGTTCTCAGTCCTGACTCGAGCAGCATAGTGGTAAAGAACTTTCAAACGACTGTCTTCTTCAGGCACCCTTGCCGCCGCTGTGTAGCTGAGTGTCCAGGTTCTACCCAAGACAGCTGTTAAGTCTTCTTGAAAACCCATCTTAGTGTTTTAGCTTGATTCTGGAGGTTAAGAACTGTTCTTTGATCCACTGGTATGTTTCTTAGTGCAGTAGGTCTCTCTTGTTTGTTTCTCATGAATATGCAAAAATATGAGTATATACTTGCACAATAACAACAACAAACATGCAAATGCCTTAAACCACTACTTTTGTTTCTTACCCGGCTACCATTCATTTCTCATCTTTTTGTGATTTCTCCCTATCGTTTTATTAAACATGCCTTTTCCAAGCTCATCATTTAATTTCTTCTTTTGTGTATAATATAATAAGCTTGTTTATTTGTTAACAGTTTCACCTACATATAATTCCCATGAACATGTCCCTCTAAAAATCTGTCGATCCAGTTGTTGACTCTATAGGCTTACCTCATCTGGGTTTCATATATAGAAAATCATACAACATGAAGACAATACAAACAGCCCACCAACAATGATACAATGGGAAAAAATCCCCCAAAACATGATACAATGAAACAGAAAAACTTCAAATTAATAAGAAGCAGAAAATATTAAAACTGGACCAATTATACATTGGGTCAGAGGGAGATCATAGACAAGGTGTCGCAGTTTGACATCATTAACTTATTACTTTTTAAGACCAGTTAAATCTTTTTAGTCCCTCTTGTAATTAGTATCTCTTTATAGCTGACACACTGATCACTCCTTCTTTTAAATTAATCTTTTAAAAATTTCTGCACCATTGTCTCTTTTGGTTCTTCTGCCTCTCTAACCCTCCTCAGCCTTTTAGCTGGTCCCCTGGTCAGACCTGTGCTGGGGGCATCAGTAGTTGAATATCTCAGAATACCTCAGATCAGCCATGACTGTGATTAAATTGTTTCTCTGACTCAGCAAACACGCCATCCTTCCCATCTCAATCTACTACTTTCTTCTATTTACCATTTAATGTCATCACGTCTACCCAGCCTCCCAGCCTCCACACCTCAGGATCATCCTCTCTTACCCCCCAATTCTCAGCCCTCTTGAGTGTGTGCCCAGAAGCCTCTCAGACCCATTCCCTGCCCTCTCAGTCTTGCTACATTCAAGTTCAAGCTCTATTCCAGTGGTTCTCAACCTTCCTCATGCCGTGACCCTTTAATACAGTTCCTCATGTGGTGGTGACCCCCCCCAACCATAAAATTATTTTATGACCCCTGTGAAAGGATCATTCGACCCTCAGAGAGGTTGGTTGTGACCCACAGGTTGAGAACCCCTGCTCTATTCTTTTTGTTTAAATTCTATTGCAGGAATCTAACTGTCCTGCTTGATTCTGGCTCCTTTGTCTTCTACGGTGTTGCTTACTGCCTTGAGTCAGCTACTTGACAAGGCATTAACAACAGCTTAAAAATATTTGACAGTTCCCAGTCTACTTTATGATAAAGTCCTCACACCTGAACTTGAATTATTAGGCACTTCATCATCACGTGGCTCAGTGGGTGATTTGTTGGGTTCCTAATGAAGAGGTTGATGCCTTGGACCTATCAGCTGCTCTGTGGAGCATAGATGGAGCTAGTTTGCTTCCGTATTGATTTCCAATTTTACTCTGCCCTATGGGCTCAAGGTGTGTCAGAATCAACTGATGACAGTGGGTTTGGTTATGCTGAGTTTGCATCACCCAGCACCAAATTGACCTTTTCAGCCTAACGCCTCACCTGTTGTGCCGTTCACCTTGTGCGTCAGCCAGACAGAGAGCTGTTGCTTATGAAATATTTGCTCTGTGGCGGGCACCATGCTCAACACTGCCACCCCTAATCTGAAGACTTTCCCAGGCAGAATTAAGCTCTTTGTCCTTCACATTCCCATAATGATTAGGCGCCTCCACAGTGACGCTAATCACTGTGTGATAAGTGTATCTTTGTTCCCAGGGGCAGACGAGATAGCCCCTGCCTGGCCCTGCAGATCTTGGAGGCACACAATAAGCACTTGTTGAATACTTGATGGTCTTTATCAAGTTGTATCTCAACGCCTCTTTTTTTGGGGGGTGCCTCTTGTTGGATCTGAAACTCTCTAAATTTAAAGATATTTTTCACATCAGTTATCATCCCTTAGTCATTTTTTGTCAATGCCTTCTCAAACAGTTAAATCTTCACCTCCATTTTAAAGTACAGTGATTAAAACTGGACATGATAATCAACCTAGGACCGATGGCCAAAGCAGGGTAGAAGATGTATTCTGGACCTTACTCATGGTGTGAAATGTGTATATGTTGCTGGTACTTGTCCATCTTCATTTTCATTTTTGGCATTTTGTACTTAAACACAGCATCTTAACTTTTCATTAGATCATAAATGTTTTTATGGAGCAGTAGTTTACATTTTCTTGATAAATTGTAATTTTATTTGTTTTCCACAGTATTAATGATATCCTAACTCACAGCAGCTGTGTCGTGCAGAGCAGAACTGTCCCTGTGGGTTTCCAAGACATTCTTTACAGAAGTAGAAAGCCTCTTTCTCCCTCAGAGCAACTGGTGGTTTCAAACTGCCGACCTTGCCGTTAACAACCCAACCTGTAACACCACCAGGGACCTAAGTATTTTCGTAGTCCTTGTAATTACATAACCTGAAATGAGTACATGGGAAAAGATCTGATAAGGTGACTACAATAGGGCTTCAAAATGTTCGTGGAAAACGGAATTAGAAAGGTAATGAACATTTCCCATAACCCCTTTTGAAGTCCCTGCGTCCGAACCAGTTGTCCTGGGTAGCTGAGGTTCGACTGTGTTTGGGGAACCCGTGAGGCTGACAGTGGCCAGAGCCTCTCTAGTTCTAAGTGGCTGGTGGTCATAGAGCTTACACAGGCCACACTGAGGGACCTCAGGCTTCCCTTTGTGAGGGGTAACCACGCGGTGCATCAGACGTGCCGTGACCGCGCTCACATCCCTGCTTCTCTCCTAGCCTCCATCACACCCAAGAACTGCTCTATGAGAGCACCAAAGACCTCCTGCAGCTCCGGTCTGAGAGCCAGCACAAGGAGAAGTGCTGGCTGGCTGAGAAGGGTTGCTTGGTGTCAAAGATTAAGCAGTACAGGCTGCAGTGTCAGAAGAAAGAAGATAAGACTGGAAAAGGCTGTCCAGTTGTGCACCAGAGCCATCGCAACCAGAATGACTACATTAAGGTAGCTCCGTTACATCTAAGAGAACTTGTGTCTTTTTCTGCAAGAGTTGAAAGAACTCAGAGAGTGCCAGGGGATCTAAGAATTGTCACGACCAGATGCATTCATTCCAAGAAAGTTTTGTAGCAGCAACACGGGCAGTGGGTTTCACATCATCAGTGTGTGGCAGGTGTTCAAAACTTAGACTTCATTCGTCCAGCTAGTATTTATTGCAGCCTTCGTGTGCGGGAGGCTGTTGGGCTACGGCAGAAACAGGCTAAGCAAGGTAGAAAGTGTGTCCTGCATGACCAGATACTTGTGAAAACACTCACAGGTTACCAACAACACACAAGGTTATATGAAGCAAAACTGTCACTAGAAGGCACGTTTTAGAAGGAAGAACAGGGTGCTCTCTTGAACCTGGAGAGCAGGGTTTTTGCCAAGACCTTGACCGTAACCTGCAAACCTACAGCAATGCACAGTTAAGTTAGCTGGAATGGCTTGAAAGAAAATGTAAAGAAACTGAATGGAGACCAGTGAGACTATGCGCTCATCTGTATGCTAGGTTACTGGCTTCCTGGGCCCGGTGCCTGGAGACGGATAAGCTACGACAGCAAAGAACTAAAGTGTAGGTTACACATCAATTAATAAAATCGCTTTGACAAAGCTAGTACAAAAACAAAAACCACCTGTAGACTTGGGGTAAGGGCCAAGTGCAAAGGCCCTGGCGTCTATGCCAGGCATAGTGTGGGGACCGCAGGGGTTGTGGAGGAACAAGCGAGGAGGAAGTGGGGTGTAGGTAAGCAGGAGCCTCACAGGTGATGGTGAGGAATGTGGACAACGAAGTGACTTGATGTGACTGTAGGTTTTTATATCATTCTGGCTGCTCAGTAGAACATGAATAATCGGTGCTGCTGTTGATGTCTCTTCCTTTTTAAACAAGATCTTCAGAAATGTGCCCCCAAAATGTGAGGTGGTACCTTACTGGAGACAGATTCTCAGCTCCACCAGATGACTCTTCACAGGGTCAAACGTGTTTTATTCGAAATAATTTTTGCCGTGCCTACTTTTGAAAACGGCCTAAGAAGTATTCTGGACAGGTATCCTGCTGTCTTGCTTCTTTATACATTGTGTATTTCTGCAAGTTTCTCTCTCTCTCTCTCTCTCTCTCTCTCTCTCTCTCTCTCTCTCTCTCTCTCTTTAACCTAAGTGCTATTTGAATTATCTATAATGTAGAACAGATGTTAATGTTTTGTGGGCATACCCCCTCCCCACCCTTTGGCCTGCAGACCCTGAAGGAAAAGCTAGTACAAGAGAAACATCTGTCTACCATGTACCAAGAGCAGTGTATTTCCCTCGAAGAAGAACTCGCCCGGATTCAAGAGGAGGAAGGTATAAAGAGAGAAATCTTCAAGGTACAAACGTCTCTTCCATTTCTGGAGTGCAAGGTGTCCATAGCTCAGGGGGAAACTTCCCGCATTGTCCTGAGGGCTGTCTCATTCCTCACGTGTAGGACCGCACCAACAAGATGGGGAAGCGCTTACAGGTGATGACAAAACGCTACGAGGCCCTGGAGAACCGGCGCTTGTTGGAAGTAGAAGGCTTCAAGACAGATATTAAGGCTCTCCGACAGAAACTGAAAGACTTGGAGCAAATTCTGTACAAGGTAACCTTCTGCCGAAAAGGCAGGAAAGAAGTGCGGAAATAAAGTCCTTAGGCCTCTCCAGAAGAAGAGAGTGCCGTTTCCCTGGTGATTGTTCTGTGCTCACTGGATTAACTCCCCGACGGCTTCGCAGAGAATCCGTTTCACAGTTACACACTAGAGAAGGAAAACAAAAATAGAAATAATTAAAAGACGATGTCATTGTTCTTGTATCTAAACTAAACAGAGCAGAAATTGTCCTCCCTCCCAATCCAAGAAGTAGATTAGCAGAATTCTGTCTGTTTTACAAATGAGAGAAGTGAGTAATTGAGTTAGAAAGCTATTTTCCCCACTCAGACACAGCTTTATTTAGAAACCAGGTTGCTTCGAGAGTCTCACAGAGATTTAACCAGCCATCCACATACCCTAAATGATCACGGAATCCCAAACAAGGTGAATCGGAGAAAAAAAGAGGTGTTCTCTTTCCATCTTTAGCAAATTTACCAATTGTGGGTTTTACAATTGGCTTCTTTTTTCACCATTTGTTGGTCGGTTGGTGATCACGATTTCGAGGTCCCCTTTCTATTGTGTGAGAAAATAAGCAGCTCCACACCTTTTCTGCTTAAATTCAATGTTTCCTCTTCAGCTAGTCGCTGGATTTCAATAAACTAAAGATAGAGTTCCTAACAGCAGACCAGCAGATAAGTGAAATCAGCCCATCACAAAAGGACAGATCTTGTATGAGACCACTGTGGTAAAGAAAAACACAAAACAAAGGTTTTTCTTACTAAAAGAAACAGACTTTGGTGGTTCCCAAAAGGGGACGAGGAAGCAGGAGAGCAGAGGGTAGACAGGTGTTAGCTTGCATGAAAGACATGATAGTCCACAACAGGGGGAAGAATAATCAAAAGGGGTAGGGGGGCAAGATTTTAGGGGTCTTGATAAGTAGTTTAAATTGTTGAAATGTAAACCCTCACCTGATTTAAAATTTTTAATTACGATATTTAGCTTTTTTAAGAAAAAATCATAGAAACAGACCAGCAGAGCCTGGTCTTTATGACTGATCTCTCTCCCTCTTTCTCACAAATGTCATACTCATTTTTCCTTCTTTTCAAACTTCTAGACAACACTGAATACCCAGGCTAATCAGGACCTCGCCATTCTGTGTGAGGTCCGGGACAGCAATCGACGGGCACATAAGATACAAGGAGAACTGAAGACCCTGAAGTCCAAGTTGTTTGGTTTGGAGAATGAACTTAGACTCTGTTGACGTCCATTTCTGGTAATGCCTTCACCTAGAAGAGCTCTGCTTCCTGAAACCTGGCAGCCAGGCCCTCCCGCCCCAGAAGTTGTGAGACAATGGACGAGAGGCCTGCTCCCATCAGTACAGGGACAGGATAAATCATCAGGGCCACTAGGAAGTCTTTCCTTGCTCGCTAAACCACCCTCTCTACCTTTGTTGGTCTGGATTACAACCTGCTTTACTTAAGTTTTTTCTCCTATTGTTTATCTTGCTTGTATTGACAGTTTTTGGTTTGTTTTGCTTTTTGAAAGATGATTAAAACCTAGGAAGAGGGTTGTCTTCTGACGAGTCTGGCTACCAGGTAGAGCACCTTCCCTGAGCTCGCCTCTCTAAGGCACAGGGAAAGGCAGCAAAGCACAACATAGGAAGTCATCCTGCTGCTTTATTCAGTCATGTGGTAGGGCGTGAATTACCTTTTAAGGACACCCAATCTCATGAAATTTCACCAGAGGGCACTAGCGATTCTACTCTCAAGCAAACGTTTAATCTAGAAATACAGTCAAACCTGGGAGAGCTGGAGTTTGTGTCCGGTGAAAATCTGTCAAGAGAAGAAAAACTCGTTTCCCACCCACCGAGAGCCATAGAAAAGTGTCTGATGCACCCTGTCAAAGGCTGGAAACAAGGCGAGACTCAGGGAAACCAAGCCGTCCTGTCAAGGATGCTCATAGGTTTCACTGTAAGAAGTTGATAAGAGTGAGGGAAATTAAAATAGCAAATCTTGTACAAAAAGTTCCGCATTTACCAATACTATGGATTTTATAAAAAATACATCGCTTATATATGTTGAATTCACTTTTTCAATAAAATATGCGATTAGAAATACTCTGTTGGTGTTTTTTGTAGTTTCTTGTTAAGAGCACATTTCTATTCTGCTGACACATTTACCCCAGCCTACCTGTTGGTCTATGGAAGCGGTTCTCAACCTGTGGGTTGTAACTCCTTTGGGGGTCAAATGACCCTTTAACAGGGGTTGCCTGATTCATAACAGTATCAAAATGACAGTGATCAAGTAGCAACGACAATAATCTTATGGTTGAGGAGTCACCACCATATAAGGAACTGTATGAAAGGGTCGCAGCCTTAGGAAGGTTGAGAACCAGCGTTCTATGGTGTGTACAGTTGTGTCCGAGTGTAATCCTTTTCCTAAACGATTCCACCTGATGCTGGAGATAGCAATGATGCACAGCAAAGGGGGTGGCACTGGCACTTTGTCCTTCGTGTGAATCTGAGTGTTTGTTTTAGCCAAATTGCTGTGCCTTGGGGGCAAAATAATTGTGTGTACCTCGCCAGCTTCTGGGGAGTAGGTAGTAAACCATCATTTGATTCAGCTAAGGCAAAGACAACATTTATGTATTTGTAATTTAGAGAAAACAGTGATGAAATTGCCTCTAAGAAATATTCCCTTTTTCCAAAGGCCTCCATGGTTTTCTTCACTGATGATTTATGGAAACGTCAAGAGCAAACAGTTGCGGGCTTTTGGATTTCTATGAGAGGATGGTTCTTCCTTTTGTCCTAGTACATAGGGGGTTTTGACTTCAGAACTCCTGCCTTTCTTTATCCCCTTTGCTGGCAAAACAAAAGTATATGAAATTATAGAATTTCAGGATATGAAATAGAGCCCATTGTCTAGAAGACTCAGACCTACTGCCATTGACTACAAACAGCAATTGATGCTTCTATAGCTGGATCTCAATGCCAAGGGTATAATTGCAAATTATATACCAAAGAAACTTGTATGCTGAACAGATCAAAATAAACTCACAACTCAACAGTAAAAAGATAAATAATATGGAAAAGTATCTGAATAGATAAGCAAAAGATCAGTAATCACATCATCAGTTTCCAGGGAACTGTCAAAACCACAATGAAATACCACACATCCATACTCACTGCTATTGAGTGGTTCTACCTTCTAGCAGCCTTATAGGACAGTAGAACTGCCCATGGGGTTCCAAAGGTTAAAAATCTTTACAGAGCAAAAAGGGTCATCTTTTTTTGGAGTGACTGCTGGGTTCGAAATGTTGACCTTGGCTTAACAGCCACTGTTAACGCACTATGCAGTAACCCCTTATGCCACTAGGCTCTGTTTACATTGTTAGGTGCAGTCAAGTTAGTTACGACTGATGGTTACAACAGAACACAACTGCCTGGTCCTGGGCCATCTTCACAATTGTCGCATTCCAGCCCCTCATTGAAACCACGCTGTCAATCCGTCTTGTCAAGGGCCTTTCTCTTTACCAAGCATGATCTTTTTCAGGGACTGGTTTCATGACATACCTTCAAGGGGCAGTCTGCCCGTACTTCTCCCAAGACAGATGTATTCGTTCTTTTGGCAGCCCATGGTGCTTTCAATATTCCTCACCAGCACCATAATTCAAATGCATCAATTCTTCTTTGGTCTTTGTTATTCAGTCTCCATCCTCCACATGGACTATAAGGTGGTTGAAGCCTTGTGCAGCAGATTGACCCAGGGCAATGCATTGCTTGATTGCTTGATCCCTAGACGCTGCTCCCGTGAGTAGTGATTGTGCATACGAGCAAAATGAATCCTTGACAACTTCAATTTTTTCTCCGTTTATCATTATGCTTCCTATTGGTCTAGTTGTGAGAATTCTGGTTTTCTTCACATTAAAGGCTGCAATCCTTGATCTTCATCAGCAAGTGCTTCAAGTCCTCCTCACGCTCACGTAGGAAGGTGTGCCATCTGCGCATCGTAGGTTGCTATTGGAGCCTGCCTCCACACCTGATGCCTACTGCTTTATATTGTTTTTCTTCTCTGACTTTGACACAAGCAATAACAAATGTTCACAAGGACATGGAAAATTAGAAACCTCATGCATTGCTAGTGGAATGTAAAATGGTAGCTGCTTTGGAAAACAGTTTATAATTCCTTAAAAATATAAGCACTGTTAGCAAATGACCCAGCGGTTACATTTCTAGATATACAAGGGGGCTTTGAAATGTTCATGGGAAAGTGAAATGAAAAGACAGTGGAATTTTCCACGTGCTTTTTGAAGCCATCTTGTATACCCAAGAGAATGGAAAACATGTTCACGTGAAAATGTGAAAAAAAAATAGCATTATTCATAAAGTAAAAAAAATGGCAACTGCCTAAATATCCATCAACTGATGGGTAAACCATATGTGATGTAGTCATAGGATGAAATGTTCGGGCATGAAAAGAAGTACTAATACATGGTACAACATAGATGAACTTCAAAAACATATAAAAAAAAGCAGACCCCCGGGGACCACGTGTTGTATGATGCCATGCGTGTGAATTACCTAGAATAGGTAAATGCATAAAAGCAGGAAGCAGCTTGATTGTCAGGGAGGAAGGACTGGAAATTGCGAATTGGTACGGGCTTTCTCTGGGGAGTGATGAATATATAATTATGTAGTGATGGTTACCCAACCTTGTGAATACACTAAAAACTCCTGAATTGTATACTTTACAAGGGTGAATTGTGGTATGTGTATCATAGCTCAGGAAAAAAAACAATAAAAATAAACAAACAGAGAAAGCCCATGAAGTGGCTTAATCAGATACCTCAACATATCCCAGGGCTGTGGAGTCAATTCTGATTGATCAACTCTATAGAAGTTTTGCATGATGAAATTATTACAATCACTATCAGTCTTGCCTTTCTTCTGAACCACCACCCTTCCGGGGGGCAGGCCAACATCTAACCCACAGTGTCTCCAGTGCCCTTGTACAATCTACCCAACCCACTACCATGGAGTTGATTCTGACCCACAGCAACAATATGTATATAATTAGAACTTACTGTCATGAGGTCAGTTCCAACTCATAGAGGCCCTATTATAGAACAGAACTACTCCTATGGGGTCCTAAGACTGTAACTCTTCAGGGAAGTAAAAAGCATCGTCTTTTCCCCACAGAGCACCTGGTGGTTTTGAACTGTTGACCTTGCAGTTAGCAGCCCCACTGTGCCACCAGGGCTTTATATACCAAACTCACTGCCATCTAGTCAATTCTGACTCATGGTGACCCTGGACAGGGGGTCATTAAATTACAATTACATTTTAGTTTCGATGGATTTCCTACCAATTTATCAACATTGTCAGATTCTAAAATGTACGTACTCCCATTCTTTCCTGCAGTCATTGTTTATTTATTGTTTTGTATGTACTAGAATTGTGCTAAATCTTGTTTGTGGTCTTGCTAAATTAGCCATTGGGCCCCACAAACTGGTGGGGAAGATTAATGTGGAAGAAATTCACCTTGGCAATTAAATAAAGTACAAGGAATGCACAGAATAGAAATTATCCGCAGACAACATGACTTAAATGCAGTAATATTTGAGCCAAATCTTAAAAGGGAGTTTGAGGACAGCCAAGAGGTTGGGCATTGGAGATAGAGGGGATACTCTAGGTGTAAAGGCCTGGAAGGATGGAATGTGTGAAGCCCTACAAGTACAGGGGACAATATTATACAGGACAAGTGATAGAACATTTCACTAAATGATGATGCAAATCTGATGATTATATTAATTGAAAACATTTTGCATCATTTGCAAAAGTTTGGATTTATCTAAGAAGGGAACAAAGAGGAAACAATATAATAAAAATCTGAACTATTTAAGAATGTCAATTCCCAAATGAAGAATCCTAATTTGAAATGAAAACTCACATTCATTAAAATTAGGGGTGGGAGGAAGAATTGTACAACAGTACCTGTATAAAAGGCTTATCTCCTAGGAAATCCTTGGGCTGTAAGTGACTGATACCAGGAATTTATTCAGTACCTCTAGAAACCAAAAGAAAGAATGGTGCAAATGAACTTTTGAAAAGATCCATTCACAATCTTCTGTTTTGCTTACAAAAAAAATTTTTTTTGCTGCTGCTGCTGTTGTTTTTAAACTGTCAGTATTCTGATATATTTATTTCTTGTCCTTATCAATGCACATATTTGTTTATTGCTGTATCTCCAGCTCTTAGAAGGAGTATCTCATTGCAAGTGCCTGATAAGTACTTACTGAAGAAATTAATTAATAGATTTTACAAACAGCGATCACACTCTTCCTTTCTTTTTCAGATATCTCTTTTAACCTATGTATGAAAGCAACTCAGTAAGAAATTGTCTTTTAGCCATGAAATTTATGTGAGTTTTCACAATCGCAAAATACTCACCTGTTCCCATCAAGTAGATGTAGATTCATACAGGACAGTAGAATTGCCCCACTAGGTTGACAAGGCTGTCAATCTTTATGGAATAAGACTGCCTCATCTTTCTCCTGGCGAGCAACTAGTGGGTTCAAACCACTGACCTTTCAGTTAACAATTAAGCTGCTTGCTCACTACGTCACCAGGGCTTTCTATTTCTAATGCAACATCCTCTGACTAGAAGACTATGTCATCATAAAACCTTTGTGTTACATTTGGTCCAGGCTCGTGATTCTTACCACCTTCTCCATTCCATATTGAACAAGTTCTACCAGGATTTACTGTGGTATTGGCAATATGGCAGACTCTATCATTAAGAAACATCTATGAGTGGAATGGACAGGATTTTCTGATAAGTGAGATTTGAGGATAAGGGAAGGAGACCTAAGGAAAATTCTCTATCTATAAGGTTTCTAGCTTAAGGAACCATGGTTGCAGTGATACCATTGACTGAGATTCAGCATACATGAGAAGCAGCAGGTTTGGTTGGATATGTCCAGTAAATTTGGGGAAAAAGTATATGAAAATCAGGAGAGAAGTCTGTGTTGAAGAAATAGTTGGAATTATTAGCATATAGAAGATAATTGAAATCATGAATCTAAACTATGGACGTGAGTGAGATCAGAAAGGGCAAACATTATATATTTTTTATTTTTATTTTTTTTAACATTTTATTAGGGGCTCATACAACTCTTATCACAGTCCATACATATGCATACATCAATTGTATAAAGCACATCTGTACATTCTTTGCCCTAATCATTTTCTTTTTTTTTCTCCTCTTTTCTTTTTTACATTTTATTAGGGGCTCATACAACTCTTATCACAATCCATACATATACATACATCAATTGTATAAAGCACATCCATACATTCCCTGCCCCAATCATTCTCAAAGCATTTCCTCTCCACTTAAGCGCAAACATTATATTAAGAGAGAAAACATTATATTGAGAGAGAGAGAGAAGATAGCCAAAGCGGAGAAACCTAGTGGCCAGAGAAGGAGTGTGGTAGTTACATAATCTGTTGTCAATTTGAGACTATTAAGAGTGAAGGGGTGAGGAGGAGATGAGTCAGTCAGGGTGCACCATAGCACTGATGAAGAATACAGCTTTCCTCCAGTTCCTAAATGCTTTCCCTTCCCCCCCCCCCCCATCCGACTACCATGATCTGAATTCTACCTTGCAAGCCTGGATAGAGCAGAGGTTGTACACTGGTGCAGATAGGAGCTGGAGGCACAGGGAATCCAGGGTGGATGATAACTTCAGAACCAGAGGTGTGAGGGGCGATACTGGGAGGGTAGAGGGAGAGCGGGTTGGAAAGGGGAAACTGATTACAAGGATCTACATGTGACCTCCTCCCTGGGGGACGGTCAACAGAAAAGGGGGTGAAGGGAGACGCTGGTAGGGCAAGATATGACAAAATAATAATTTATAAATTATCAAGGGCTCATGAGGGAGGGGGGAGCGGGAAGGGAGGGGAAAAAAGAGGACCTGATGCAAAGGGCTTAAGTGGAGAGCAAATGCTTTGAAAATTATTAGGGCAAAGAATGTACAGATGTGCTTTATACAATTGATTTATGTATATGTATGGATTGTGATAAGAGTTGTATGAGTCCCTAATAAAATGTTACAAAAAAATTTTTTTAAAGAGTGAAGGGGTGGAGTTTAACCTGTCAACCAGCTCGCAGCTTAATGACCTCATTTTGTAAGTGCTAAGGAGATAAATAGCTTGCTAGAGGTGGGACACACCTTCACTCCCTGCAAGACAGTCCTGCTGACAAGACACATGGAGCTGGAGGAGCCACATGGAGACCCCTGCCAGTGCCGCGATGCTTCCACTGCCACTGGATCCACAAGACTTTCCACCCACTGACCTGTGATCTTCTTGCATTTGGCGTCATTGCATATGTTGTGAGGGTCTCAAGAGGAATTCATAGGTGAACATCAGACTTATGGGCTAATTTTGAACTCATGGACTTAATCTGGACTGGGCTGGGATGTTTTATTGATGGATCATTGCTTCTTGATATAAAACTCTCTCTTACCTACATATGAGTGCCTCTGGATTTGTTTATCTAGTTAACCCAGACTAACAAAAGGAGCAAACCAAACTCACTACTATTGAGTAGAGTCCCACTTACAGCATACCTATTGGAGAGGATGGAGCCATTGGTGGGCTTTTGAGACTGTCATTGTTTACAAGGGTAGAAATCCTCTTCGCTCTCCTCCGGAGCTGATGAATTCAAATTACTGACCGTGGGGTCAGCAGCCCAATGTGTAACCTACTACACCAGCAGGGCTCCCTCAGGGGATGGGTAGGAAGCGGAAAATGAATGGTTTACAAAGTAAATCGTGTCCTGGAAGCCCAGGAGAATGAGGACTTCAAGAAGAGGTGATAGCAGTCCTCGCGTGCTGCAGAAAAGATGGGGAGACTCGGCTTAAGACTAGACAGACTATTGATCCATGGTAGCAGTAACAGGTCAATTCAGAGCAACTTCAGTGAACTAGGAATGGAAGTTGGTAGGAGGCTGAGGAATATGGGGAGGAGACAGAGGAGAACTAGTTTACAAGTGGATAAAAACCAAGGAAAGCAGGTTTGCTGGACTGAGGCTGGCGAAGATGTCATCATATTTGTAGGAAAAGAGCCAAAAAGAAGGGACGACAAACAGAGCAATGAGAGGGGACGTTCATGAAGTTAGTTGCTGGAGGAGAATACCATCCAGTGCAGATGGAGGCAGAAAGAATGGATAAAAAGGTAACTCTAAGGGGGTGGTTTCCTCATTTTCCAGCCAGCAAGGAAATAGAATCAAGGTTATCCACTTAAAGGGAGATGGGGCAGCGATGTGATGGAGACCAAAAGGAGTGAATACTTGGAAAGATGGATGGGGGCAGACAAGGAGCAAGTGCTAGGATTTTGGGGAGCAGACCTTGCTGTAGGATTTCTTGAACTGATTGCTTGTTAGAGTAATCCAGCCTCTAACCATCATGGGGTTCGTAGGAGCAATTGTACGGCGCTAATATATAAAGATCGTAGTAAAGTCATAGAAGATAGGAGAGAGGATAAAATAAAGGGGTCAGACACATTTTATAGTAGCATGCTCACCTCCAGGTAACTATGATCCCAACAGCCAGATCAGCAAAGAGAGAGAGTGGGGAGAGACCAGTATATTTCTAACCAAGGCTTAGACATCCTGATTTCAGGTAACCATATACATAACAGGAAGGGGTTGTACCATGGGCAGTACACACAAAGGGAGGGGGACAACCTAGGGGCATACAAACAATAGGAAGAGGAAGAGGAGGGACTAGGGGTACACATGCAACAAGCTGGGCAGACCCTAGATTCAAGATGGCAGCCTAACCTTGGTTGTCCTTGAGTTGGCTCCTCCTTGTCTCTGGGCACTCCTTCAAGGAAACAATCCACTATCCTTATCAGCAGGGAGTGTGCCTCACCTGGCGTCTGATTGCTCTAGAAGAATGCCTCTAAGCAGCGGATCTCACAATGCGCTAGCAAGCAGTATGACAACCTGGAGAAAACCTTTCTGTACCCCACAATTGCTACGAAAATGCGTGCCTCCAGGACAGCAGCAGGTCACAGCTTCCTCTTCCTCCTTCCTTATTGTCCGAGCTACTGAGGGGCCCAGAGTCACAATGAGTCTAGAACAGGCAGAAGGAAAGTTAGACAAAGAGGTGGCACTAGAGGAAGGGTTTGGGGGCCAGGAAAGGGGAGACACTGCCAAGAAACCTGTTTGGAGAGTTGTTGGTTTTGAGTTTCTCCATGAAAACATTGATTTTCGGGTTTAAGGTGCATGACTTCTTTTGTGAACCATGCCATTCCTGACCTGGCTGGTGGCTTCCTTTCAAATGGATCCTACGAAAGGCAAGTGTGAGCACAACCTTCTGCAAGTGATTACGTTCACGGCTTTGTGTCTAAGGTAACCTCACAGCCTACCTGTACTATTGGGTGTATTCCTCATTCTGGGAGAGAGGCACATTTTCCCGTCACCTTTCCGGTGGTATGCAAGTGGACTTGGGGTAAGATGGTTACTAAGAAAACCAGTGCCCCTGCCTTAGCAGCCCTGGGAGTTGAACTTCAAGTGGCAGCAGCAGGTGGCAGCAGCAGGTGGCAGCAGCAGGTGGCAGCATCGTTCGCATTTGTTTGCAGAACCCCGCCCCCCCCCCCCCCCCCCCCCCCGACCCCCACCCCACCCCGCATCCCCTTCTCTTTTCCTGCAGAGCCTCTTTTCATTAAAACTGTGTCAAATCATCCCAGGAACAGGCAACCTGACGGCAAAAAGATATGAACTTGACAGATAGACCAAATTCCTATGGGAATCTAGGCTCTTGTCATGGAGGCATTTCAAAAGTGGAGTGCTACTTTCATTTTGGACTATGAACAAGTATTTCCTTTATTATGCTTGGCAACGACTATTTCCCTCTTGCCTGTAGTTTACTTTTTTTAAAAAAACATTTTATTAGGGGCTCATACAACTCTTATCACAATCCATACATATACATACTGTAGTTTACTTTTTAAAAGTGTGGTAAATATATGTGTGTGTAAGTTTGTGCATATGTATAAATCAAAACGTCGGTCAATTTAACAAGTTTTACATACAGAATTCAGCGGTGTTGACTATGTTCAACATGCTGCAGTTGACTGCTCTGTTTTGACCATGATGGCCCGTATTGATTGCACACCTACACCCCCAAATTGAGCCACAATAGTTACAAAGGGCCTAGTGTTGGTTGTGTGATATTTTCTCCCGCTTTGGCTGTCCATTGCCTGTGTACTAAGCACCTTAACATTTAAAAGAGCAGTGGTAATTTTAAATTAGTACCAAATTAGCACTCAATATGGCTATGTTGATTATTCCTATGAGTCTTTGTTAACAAGCTTGTCTTCACATTTGGAAAGGGATAATTAAATATTAAATAGAAGGATCTGGAATCTGAATGAGCCTAGTGTACTACTGTCATGCAAATTTTTAGAAGATTCCATTTGGCCCTAAGCTGTATAATAAGTCAAGTTTAACTACTTTGTAGCCCTACCAAAAAAAAAATGCTAATAAGAATTTTGTTGATGGTAGGGAAAAGACACTAAAAGTAACAAATATATAAGGGGCAAGGATCAAATTACATTATAGGGTACATGAAATATAAAGTCATAATTAATTACAACCACCAAAAGATGGAGGAGAGGAATTATATATAGATTTTCTATTGCACAATTCTTTTTACCATATTTAGACCATTGAATTTTATGGTATATGAATTATGTGTCAATAAAACTATCTCAAATATATAGAATTTCTATATATTACTGAAGCTAAATTGATACCAGCTTACCCTAGAATGTTATAAATACAATCCCTTAAATGTAATATTCATAGTAACCACGAAGAAAAATAGACAGAAGGAGAGGAGAAGGGAACCAAAAAGACTCATTACAATAAACCAACCAAACACAAAAGCAAGCAGTGTTAAAGGGCCCAGACAAATAGGGCTTGCTGTTTTTGGTTGGTGCGTTCCAACTCACTGAAATCGTATGTATGACAGAACGAAACACCGCCTTCTCGTCCTGCACCATCCCCACCATCATGTTACGTTTGGACCCATGGTGTCAAGCATCTCCTGGAGACGCTTCCTCTTCTTTGCTGATCCTCCACTTCACTAGCCATGATGGTCTTCTCCAGGGACTGGTCCGTTCTGACAACACGCCCAACGTCCTGGACCAGTTGGCTGGGGAATTCTGAACATTTAGAGAAAAAGCATGCCTATACTATTTCAACTCTTCCAAAAGATAAAGAAGGAAGGAATACTTATTTTTCCCTCTTCTTCATACATAAAAAAACAGTTTTATTGGCACTTAATCCACATATCACACAATTCAATAGTTCATGTTAAGGTGAAACTGAGGCACAGGGAGACGGACAACCATATCTGACAGGACAAAGGAGAGCAGAAACAGGAATAGCTTTATTAGGGGGGTTCTGTGACCAAGGCCAACAGGTCAGGGAAGTTGTGCTCAGCAGCTGGGGGCTCAGGTTTTTAAAGGGGTGGTGAGGAATGTATGGCAATTATGGCTGCTTTCTTTGACCCTGAGCATCTGATTTCACCTGTTCTTACCTGGTGGTTATCACATCTGGTGCCTTCTGCTGCTGACCTTTGGGATGTGCAGGGAAGCACCTGCAGGGCCTTGATCTGCTTCAGTTTAGTCCAAACAGGGCTACCTAGTTCAGACCCTGCCCTAATAGTTCAATCATATCAAGAAGAGTTGCACAATTGTGGGGGGAGGTCAGATGCTCACAGACATCCTCCCTGAAGCCAATTGCTGCCAGGCTGCTGTCTCCCCACACCACAGTTGCTGGAGACAATGGATTGCTTCTCCCTAAGGCTTGCAACCATTAACTTGGTTACTGTAGCTGGACTTCACACCCTACTGATAATGGTCTCTATCAGTTGAGCCAGGGAACAAGTCAAACAGGCTCTGTGACACCTGAAATTAGGCTGCCATCCTGTATCTAGGATCCGCCCATCTTGCCACATGTAACCCCCAATCCCTCCTCTTCCTATTGCATGGATACCCCTAGATTACCCCCCCCCCATAACTGTATTACCTATGGCACAACCCCTTCCTGTGACGTATGTCTTCATTTGTAATTAGGGGTCTTGCATGTCCCCAGAAGAGATAAAAGCCTTGGTTAGTATTAAAGATTCTCTCTCTCTCTTCCTCCGCGTGGACCACCAAGCGGGGCTGAGGTGACCATGCTACCATGAAATGTGTTGGACTCCATTTATTTCAATATTTTACTTCTATCTCTCATGCTCTCTGTAACTTTACTATAATATTTACTTATTATCGCTGTACAATTGCGTCTACCAGACCCGTAATGATGTTAGGGGCTGGCTTCCCCTGGCACACAATTATTGACTGCCACAATAAATTTTAGAACACACAACCCTCTTGTTCCCCATGGTTAAATCACTTTTATTTTACTATTTTTTTCATTTTAAAAATCATTTTATTGGGAGCCCTTACAGATATCAAAATGATCCATAGTTCAATCACATCAAACAGTATAGTACAATTGCTACTACAATCAGTTTCCAAGCATTTTCTTTCTTCTTGAACTCTGATCTCAGCTTCTCTTTCCCCTCCCCTACCCAACCCAGAAACCTTTTACCCCCCTTGTAATAGTTTGGTGTTTTGTTTTGTCTTTCCCCCATGTCTTTCACTATCTAATGTATACATTCACATACAATTCTGTTGTTCAAGCCCATTGAGTAGGGTTATACAGTCATCAGCTTCCAATTCCCCCTTTCCCCCGACCCCCACTGCTCGCTCTTCCTGTATCCTCAGGGAACCATTACTCCTGTTACTGTTTCTGAAGGGTTGTCTAGCTCCGCTCTCATGTACATAGTGATCTTAAATATACAAATAAGCATACTCAAATCTAACATGATTAATGAGGTAAAACAAATAAAAACCAAAATAGTAAGGGGAGGACATATTAGAGAACTAGACAATAGTTATGTGGTTCATCAGTGCCATACCACACCCTGGATTTTCCATCCCTTCTATGTGCCCTTCTGAGAGGGACTCCAATTATCTTACAGGTGGGTTTGGGGTCTCCACTATATCCATGCCCCTTCACATCAATTTGGTTGTTTGTTTTTGAACTTTTGGTATCTCTTCCTGTTGACACCTCATGAGCATATAGGCTTGTGTGCTTCTTCCATGTGAGCTTTGTTGCTTCCCTGCTAGATGCTCACTTGTTTAACTACAAGCCTTTAAGATCCCAGATACTATGTCTTTTAATATCTGGGCACCATCAGCTTTCTTCACCACATTTGCTTACGTACCCATTTTGTCTTCAGTGATTGTGCCAGGAAGGTGAGCTTAAATCACTTTTAAAATGAGTTGTGTAATCACCATCAGTTCTAGTGAATGCTCCCTTACCCCTCCCACACACATTGCTTGCTCCCTCAACCTCCTCTCCCTTCCTATCTCCCACCCCCACTCCTACCTTTCCTATAAACCCTTGCATCAGTTATATTTACACCTCTACTCTGGGAAGGAGTACTCTTTAATTCATTCTAGGAAGCAAAAAAAACCTTGAGAAAAAATACTAAAAGAAAATCTTGATGCTCAAGACAGACAAAGATACTATGAGAAAAGAAAACAATCGGCCATTATCACCTGTAAGTATAGATGCAAAAATATCTTCCACAAAATACTTGTTAGCATAATCTAATAGCATAATAAGCATCATGACCAAGGGGGATTTATTCCAGGAATGCAGGGACAGTTCAACCTTAAGAATTGGTCAACACATTGGGCCTCAAGTGCTCCCTCAATGCAAGAATACTTTGTTCTATTAAACTGGCAATCTATGATGCTCACCTACCTGAGAAGATCACTGAAGACAAAGCAGGTGCATAAGCAAATGTGGTAAATAAAGTGGATGGTGCCCGGTTATCAAAAGATCTATAGGTTCTAGGGTCTTAAAGACTTGAAGGTAAACAAGCACCCATCTATCTCAGAAGCAACAAAGTCCACATGGAAGAAGCACACCAGTCTATGTGATCACGCGGTGTGGAAGGGATCAGTTATCAGACATCAAAGAACAAAAAAATCATATCATTAATTTTTAAAAAATCATATCATTGTGTGCTCACCTTCCTGATATGATCGCTGAAGACAAATGAGTGCATAAGCAAAAGTGGTGAAGAAAGCTGATGGTGCCTGGCTATCAAAAGACACAGTGTCTGGGGTCTTAAAGGCTTGAAGGTAAACAAGTGGCCATCTAGCTCAGAAGCAACAAAGCCCACATGGAAGAAGCACACCAGCTTGTGTAATCATGAGGTGTTGAAGGGATCAGGTATCAGGTATCAAAAAATCAAATCATTGTGAATGAGGGGGAGTACAGATTGGGGACCCCAGACCCATCTGTAGGCAACTGAATATCCCCTTACAGAAGGGTCTCGGGGAGAAGACAAGCCAGTCAGGGTGCAGTGTAGCAACAATGAGACATACAACTTTCCTCTAGTTCTTTAATGTCTCCCTTCCTCTATCATGATCCCAATTCTACCTTACAAATCTGGCTAGACCAGAGGATGTACACTGGTACAGATAGGAACTGGAAACACAGGGAATCCAGGACAGATGACCCCTTCAGGACCAGTGGTGAGAGTGGGAGTGATACTGGGAGGGTGGAGGGAGAGTGGAGTGGAAAGGTTGCAAGGATCTGCATGTACCCTCCTCCCTGGGGGATGGACAACAGAAAAGTGGGTGAAGCGAGACATCGGACAGTGTAAGATATGATAAAATCATAATAATTTATAAATTATCAAGTGTTCATGAGGGAGGGGGGAATGGGGAGGGAGGGGAAAAATGAGGAGCTGATACCAAGGGCTCAAGTGGAAAGCAAATGTTTTGAGAATGATGATGGCAACAAATGTACAAATGTGTTTGACATAATGGATGTATGTATGGATTGTGATAAGAGTTGTACAAGCCCCCAATAAAATGATTTTAAAAAGATAAATAAAGTAGACCATTAAAACAATACTAAGAAAAATGAATCCATCAACATAATATACTACATCAAAAGAAAAAAAACATGAACATGATCATTTCTATGGAAGCAGAAAAAGCATTGGATAAAAACCCTTTCTTGAGTAAAACCTTAAGGGAGATTGGAATCGAGGGGAAATCCCTCATGATGACTGAGGGCCTATATATGAAAGGCCAGTCACCAATATTACACTTAGTAGAGGAAGACTGAGAGTTTTCCTTTGAAACTTCGAAAAAGACGGGGTGCCTCTTTTACAATTTAAATTCAATATTTTATTACAGTCCTTCAATATTATATTAGGATTTCTAGCCAGAGTAACAAGAAAAAAAAAGTTATCGATAGTGAGAAAAGAGCAAAGTGATTTCTATTCGCAACTTATATGATTTTCTGTATGGAAAATCCCAGAGTTGACTAGAAAAGCTAATAGAGGTGTACAGTAAATTGCAGTGTGCAAGGGCAGGCAACCAATAAAAAGTAGTTGGGCTTCTATACACTAACAATGAGAAGTCTGAAAGAAAAATTGAGGAAACAATCCCATTGACAATAGCATCTAGGGAATAAAATAGCTAGGAATATATTATATTTAACCAGGGATATGAAGGCTTTAAACAATGAAAATTACAGAGCACAGCTAAAAGAGATTAAAAATGACTTAAATGGAAAGATGTTGTGGACTGGAATATGTGATAGTGTGAAGATAAACACATCACCCAAAGTGTCCTATAAATTCAATGCAATCTCAATTAAAATTCTTCTTTACAAAAATAGAAAACCAGTCTCCCAAATCATATAGAACGGAAGAGGACATGAATAGCTAAAGCAATATTCAAAGAGAAAACCCACCTAAGAGGACTCACATTTCCTGATTTTAAAACAGATTATACAGGTACAGCTATCAGAACAGCTTGGTACTAGCAAAACTATAAATATACAGACCAATAGACTTGAGAGTCCAGATCGACGGAGGCGGCTGCCTTGGCTCGGCGTGTTGCTCTTTGCTCCTCACACCCGTCGGATCCGCTCCCTTCCCTGCACCCTGTGGAGTGACGTGAACTTCTTACCTGTGGACCATAAAGACTGGTTTGAAAATGGAAAACCAAGAACCAAAGGATTCTTCTCCAACTGCCAAACAGTCGATTATTTCAGAGGAGCTAATTTCAGAAGGAAAATGGGTCAAGCTTGAAAAAACAACCCACATGGATACTACTGACAAAACTAGAACGTGGGAAACTGTGAAACGCACGACGAGGAGAGGGCAGTGTGCCGATGGTGTGGCCGTTAGCCCCGTGCTACAGAGAACTCTTCATTATGAATGTGCCGTCTGGTGAAACCGTTCCGACCACCCATGGGTGGCTACTGCATAGAATTCCCTGCAGGTCTCATCGATGACAACGAAAGCCCAGAAGCAGCTGCCCTGCGGGAGCTGGAGGAAGAGACCGGTTATAAAGGCGACTTTGCGGAATGTTCTCCAGTGGTGTGTCTGGATCCAGGTTTGTCCAACTGTACTGTGCACATCGTGACGGTAACCATTAACGGAGACGAAGCCTGGGGATGGAGAATTTATAGAAGTGATTTCCTTACCAAAGAATGACCTGCTGAAGAGACTTGATGCTCTGGTAGCTCAAGAACACCTGATAGTGGAATGCCAGAGTCTACTCCTATACCCTGGCGTTGGAGCACGCAAACACGAAGCCGTTCGAAGTCCCCTTCCTGAAATTTTAAGGGCAGAGACGGACACCTGCCAAACGGTTTCACAGGCACGGCCAGCTGGCCGCCTCCACTCAGACTTGGCATGCAGCATAATTTAATGCAGATATGAAGTTAGCTCTTTTTCACACAATAAAAACCAACCGGGAATGCAAAAAAAAAAAAAGAATTGAGAGTCCAGGAGTAAATCTACACATCTATTGTCAATTGATTTTTGACATGAGTGTTAAGTCGATTTGAAGGGGAAAGAAGAGTCTCTTCAACATGTGGGGCTGGAAAAAATGAATTTCCACATACAGAAAAATGAGAAAAGATCCATTTCTCACATTGTGCATAAAAACAAATTGAAAATTGATTAAAGATCTAAGACCACAAAAAATTTTAGAAGAAAATGCAGGAGCAACACTGTCATTAACAATGGCCTATCTAGGAAGGACCTTGGGGCTCTACTCAAACACTCCCTCAATGCATGAATACCTTCTTTTATTAAATTGGAACTCTATGATGCTCACTCTCCCAACACAACGGCTGGAGCCAAAGTGGGTGAACAAGTAAATGTGGTGAAGAAAGCTGATGGTGCCCGGCTATCAAAAGAGATAGTGACTGGGGTCTTAAAGGCTTGAAGATAAACAAGCGGCCATCTAGCTCAGAAGCAACAAAGTCCACATGGAAGAACACACCAGCCTGTGTGATCGTGTGGTCCTGAAGGGATCAGTTACCAGGCATCAAAGAACAAAAAATCATATCATTGACTGCACACCTCCATGATAGGATTGCTGAAGACAAATGGGTGCATAAGCAAATGTGAAGAAAGCTGATGGTGCCCGGCTATCAAAAGAGATAGTGTCTGGGGTCTTAAAGGCTTGAAGGTGAACAAGCGGCCATCTAGCTCAGAAGCAAAAAAGCCCACATGGAAGAAGCACACCAGCCAGTGCGATCACGAGGTGCCAAGGGACCAGGTATAAGGCATCATGCAAAAAAAACCAAAAACAACAACGATATAAGTGTATGTATGTGTATATATGTGTATATGTATATGTGTATATATATATATATATATATACACCATATTAAATGAAGGGGGAAGTGCAGAGTGGAGACCCAAGGCCCAAGTGTCGGCCACTGGAGATCCCCTCATAGAGGCATTTAGGAGAGGAGATGGGTTAATTAGGGTGCGAGGTAGTACCGATGAAGAACACAGCTTTCCCCCAGATCCTGGATGCTTCCTCCCCCCAACTACCATGATCCGAATTCTACCTTGCAGGCCTGGATAGGACAGAGGCTGTACACTAGTACATATGAGGGCTGGAGACACAGGGAATCCAGTGTGGATGATACCTTCAGGACCAAGGGTGTGAGGGGCGATGCTGGGAGAGTGGAGGGTGAGTGGGTTGGAAAGGGGGAACTGATTACAAGGATCCACATGTGACCTCTTCCCTGGGAGAGGGACAGCAGAGAAGGGGGGAAGGGAGACTCCAGATAGGGCAAGATATGACAAAATAACGAGGTATAAATTACCAAGGGCACATGAGGGAGGGGGGAAAGGGGAGGGAGGGGAAAAAAAAAGAGGACCTGATGCAAGGCGCTTAAGTGGAGAGCAAATGCCTTGAGAATGATTGGGGCAGGGAATGTATGGATGTGCTTTATACAATTGATGTATGTATATGTATGGATGGTGATAAGAGTTGTATGAGTCCCTAATAAAATGTAAAAAAAAGAAAAGAGGAGAAAAAATGATTAGGGCAAAGACTGTACAGATGTGCTTTATACAATTGATGTATGTATATGTATGAACTGTGATAAGAATTGTATGAGCCCCTAATAAATTGTTAAAATTAAAAAAAAAAAACAATGGCCTATCTAAAAAATAAATAAATAAATAAAAATTAAAAAAAAACAATGGCCTATCTATATAATAACAAAAGCACACATACACGCACAGACAAAAGAAATGAATGGGATTTCATAAAAATTAAGCACTTTTGTTCATGAAAAGACTACTAAAAAGGTGAAAAGATAAGTTAGCTCCTTGAAGAATATCTTCAGAAACTAGATTCCTACAAGAGTCTGCATCCAACTATATATAAGCCATCGACAGCCTAAAGACAAGAAGAAAAATAATCCAAGTATAACATGGACTTGAGTAGACATTTCACCAAAAAGGACACTCAAAGGGCCTCCATACATGAAAAGTTACTCAGCGACTTTAGCCATCAATAAGATAAAAATCAAAGCCACCATGAGATGTCCTTTCATCCCCAATGGAGGGCTAAGATGGGATGGGGGTGGGGTGGGGAGATGGGGACCCCAAACCAACGCTGTTGGTGAGAATGTGGAGAAACTGGAACTCATCCACTGTTGGTGGGAATGCAAAATGTAGAGCTGTTAGGGAACGCGGTGTGGCGTGCTTTTGTTGCCTGCCGTGAATTCAGTGCTGACTTACAGCGAACTTATGTATAAGAAAATAAAACTCTGTTCAGCTGTGGACGGACCATCCTCAAGCAGCGCTAGTTGGGCTGCTAGCTCCAGGTCAGCCATTCAAACCCACCAGGTGATCCAAGGCAGAAAGATGAGGCTTTCGATTCCAGTAAAGGTTTACAGCCTCAGAAACCCACAGGGGCGGTTCTCCTCTGGCCTACCGGGTTGCTATGAGTTGGAATAGATGTTGGCAGTGCGTTCTTTGGTTTGGGCCATCCTCACAGTAATTGTTAAGCATGAGTCCATTGTGGCTGCCATGGTATTAATCCATCTTACTGAGGGCTTATTGCTCACCGACTTTACCACACATGGCGTCCTATTCAAGGTACCGGTCCTTCCTGGTAACATGTCCCAAATACAGGAGATAAAATCTCACCATCCTCCCTTCTACGGAATATTCCAGCTGTACTTCTTCCAAAACACATCTGTTGATTCTTCTGCCAGTTCATAGTCTGGTCAACATTGTCACCACCACCACCACCACAATTTAAATGCATCGATTCTTTCCCAATGTTCTTTATTTGTTGTCCAGATTATATATGCATTTGAGGTGATTGCAAAGATCACGGCGTGGGTCAGGCACACTTTAGTCCTCACGGTGACGTTTTTACTCTTTAGCACTTTTCAGAGGTTTTGAGCAGCAGGTTTGCCCAGGACAGTCCTCCATTTGATTCTTCACTCTTCTTATCCACTGGGCCTCATAGGTGTTGATTGCGGATTCAGGTAAAATGGAATCCTTGACAACCCCGATTTTTATCTTGATGTTGTTTATTAGCCCAGTTGTAAAGATTTTTTTTAAATATTGAGTTGTAATCTATATTGCAGATTGTATATAGTCTTTTAGCTTCATCAATATGTGCTCCAAGTACTCTTGGCTTTCAGCAAGCAAGATTGTGTCACCTCTATTTCACAGGTTGTTAATAAGCCTTCCTTCCATCCTGATATCCCATTTTGCTTTATATAGTCTAGCTTCTTAAATTACTTGCGCAGCATACTGATTGAATAACTCTGGTGAACAGATACAACCCGATGCACACCTTCCCTGATGTTAAAGCATCGAATGTTCCTTTGCTCTGTTTGAATGACCGACTCTTGGTCTATGTAGAGAACTAAGTGCTCTCTGGCATTCGCATCCCAAGCGAGGGAAACTGATCAAAAGCCTATTTGCTAGCCAATCAAAACAGAAATTCTCATCAGGCTGGTTTGCAAAGAAAGGGAATGAGCTCGGGCAATGAATGTACAGATGTGCTTTACACAATTGATGAATGTATGGATTGTGATAAGAGTTGTATGTGCCCCTAATAAAATAATTTTTAGAAAAAGAAAGAAAGGGAATGAGCTCAGGGTAGTGATAAGGGACAAAGGCAGTTGGTCAAAATTATAGTCATATGCTGAACTGAGGTTTGGTTTGGTTTTGCTGTCCCCTTATTTGAGGAGGGAGAAAGCCTGGGCTTTCTACTCCTGTAAACAGTTCCAGTCTTGGAAACTCACAGGGGGTCACTAAGAGTCAGCAATGACTCAATGGCAGTGAGTTAGGTTTGGGTTTTATTTGAGGAGACTTCAAACGATTCATGGAAAAATTTCATTATCTCTTAATTCCATTTTCCACGAACATGTTGGAAGCCCTCTCATGTAGTCGCCTTAGCCACATGAGGGTTGAGGGCGATCAGGCAGGTATTCGGTATAAATAAAGGGCTTATGTTTCTAGTGCTTCGAAGGAGTCGGGGGAAATACAAATGGTTTATATGCCCAGATGCTAATAAAAAGGTTGGAGATTCAAGTCCACACAGAAGCACTTAGAAAGGCCTGTCAATCAACTGTGGGAAAATCACCTATTGCAAACCCTACGGAGGACAGTTCTACCCTAATGCACATAGGGTCCATCAGTCTGTCATACTCTGGTGACTGGTGTGTTTCTCGATGCTGGAAGCCATGCCACCATTATTTCAAATACTAACAGGGTCATGCATGATTAACAGACTTCCGTGGAAGGTCCACACTAAGAACGGACAAGTCCAGTTTTGAGGGATTAGCGACTGATAACCTTATACGTAGCAGTGGAACTTAGTCAGAGGTCGTGCCAAGAGGTGAGCCCTTCAGGTTGGAAGGGCCTCAAAATACGACTGAGGAGAGCTGCCTCCTCAATGTACAGTCGGTCTGAATAAAGTAGAAGGAACAAAGTTTTTGAGACTTTCATTTGCTGATGGGACACACTCAAAATGAGAAGAAACAGCAACAAGCATCTATTAATAACTAGAACTTGGAATGTATATAAACTAGAAGTCATCAAAAATAGAATGGAATGCATAAAGGGCAATATTGTAGGCATTCATGAGCGGAAATGGACTGGTATTAGCCAGTGTGAATCTGACCATCATATGGTTTGAAGACGCTTGACCTTAGCCTAAAGGCTGAGAAGCGATCAGATAGTTTATAGACAGAAATGAAGAGGAATGGTGTATCATTCATGATCAAAAAGTACATTTCAAGATCTAGAAGTGCAGTGCTGCCTGTAATATAATATTCATAAACCTACAAGGAAGACCAGCAAATATGTTATTATTTAAATTTACACACCAACCCATAAACCCACGAAGGAAACAATTGAAGAATTCTACCAACTTCTTCAGTCTGAAATTTGCATTGATAACTACTGGTGATTGGAATGAGAAATGTGGGAACAAAGAGGAAAGATTAATAGTTGAAAAAAAACAGAAAAAATAGCTTTGGTGATAGAAACGAAGCTGCAGGCAGCATAAAGAATATTGCAAGTCTAAGGATTTTGTCATAACAAATACCTGTTTTTTCAACCACATCAACTGTAACACAAGAGGGAAAATACAATCTTGAGTATGTTGTTAGGCACAATGGAGTTGGCTCAGACTCAGTGACTGTATGTACAGCAGAACCAACACAGCCCGTACTGCACCGTCCTCACAGCAGTCCATATTGGCTGAGCCCACTGAGGCAGCCACTGCGTCCATTCCTCTCACTGAGGACCTTCCTCTTTTGTGCCCCCTCCACTTTACCAAGCATAATATCCTTCTTGAGTGACTGGCCTCCCTGACAATCTGTCCGAAGTGCAGGAAGGGAAGTCTCACCATCCTTGCCTCTCAGGAGCATTCTGACTAGACTTCTTCCAAGACAGATCTGTCTGTCCTTCTGGCAGTCCATAGTACTTTCAATATTCCTCACCAGGACCATAGTTCAAATGAATCCATTCTTCTTCTATTTACCTATCGATTTATCGATCTATTTATTGTTAACCATTTTATTGGGGGTTCTTACTAATCTTATGACGATCCATTATTCAATTGTAGTAAGCACACTTGTACATAGGTTGCCATCAACATTTCCCAACAATTCTTCTTTAGTCTTCCTTAATCCATGTCCAACTTTCACATTCATGTGAGGCTGTTGAAAATACCACAGTTTGGGTCAGGCATACCTTCGTCCTCAAAGTAACATCCTTACTTTTCAACACTTTAAAGAGGTCTTGGCCAGCCGATTTACTTAATGCTTCCAAGGGCATGGATTGTGGGTCCAAGCAAGATGAAATCCTTGTCAGCATCAACCTTTTCTCCATTTGTCATGCTGTTACCTATTGGTCCAGTTGTGAGGATTTTGGTCTTCCTTACACTGAGGGGCAATCCACTCTGAAGGCTGCCATCCTTGATCTTCATCAGCAAGTGCTTCAAGTCCTCCTCCCTTTCAGGAGACAAGGTTGTGTCAGCTGCATATTGTCAGTTGGTAATACTGCATTCTTCTCATATTATATTCCTCTCATATAATCCAGCGTCTCTGATTTTTGCCTTGCCTTGAGTACGTCCTATCATAATTTAGAGGCCATCGCAAGGACAGATTCAAGGCACTGAACGATGTGACAATTCCTCAAAAAGCGACACCTAGAACTAACACGAGAGTCGGCAATTTCACTCCTTTTGGCTCTACGCCCCGAAGCCTCGAGACTTTAAATAGAGACTTCTTCACGAATGTATCTCACAGCACTGGTCACAATAACCAAAGATGAAGACAAACTCAACGGATACACCAAAACATGAAAGACAAATTCAACGGGTAAAGAAGATGTGGGGCATCTGTGTGACGGAAATGTAGGGTTAGCCTGGTCTTACCGAGGTTCTTTTACATGAATTCAGGGAGTTTCCCGCTTGCCTTAGTTAAGTACTGCTACTATACAGAAATACCACAAATGGGTGCCTTTAACAACAACAACAACAATTGTGTCGTGCTCAGTTTGGGAGACGGGAAGTCTGAGTTTAGGGCACCGGGTGTAGTAGAAGGCTTTCTCTCTTTGTTAGTTCTAAGGGAAGGCCCTTTTCAGTGTGTATGCATCGATGATCTTGATGTGACTCAACATCTATCTTTCCCAACCTCTCTTTCTTTCATATCTCAAGGGAGATCGGCCCAATACACACCGTATACTATTATCAATGTGACATTGGCTGAGGAAACTAACACACGAGACCACAACCACAGGGACAGGAGTTAGGAGTGATAATATATCTTTGCGGGGAGACACAAGTCAGTCCATAAAATATTCAAGTGAAAAAAAAAGTCCAAATTTATGAAAATTTAAAGAGGAAAAGGTTAAAGCCTAAAAAAAAATCATTCTGGCCAGTGTCACCTATAAACTTCTGCAGAG